>NC_138047.1:49704640-50904640 GCF_964194185.1 Rhinolophus hipposideros | reverse complement strand
GAACATCTAATTTGTGTTAATCTACTTGTCAATAACGTCTTTATCCATTAAAGTTCAGGTCAAAGTCACTTGTGTGCTTTTTCCTACTTGGCAGAGCTAGTTTGCCTTAAAAACAAACAACAATTCTGGGAATGCTTTTTTGGAGCACTTATTACATTTATTGAAACTGTGTACATATTTATCTCCCCTCACTACGTTGTAGGATTTATAAAGGTGAAAAATAAATCCCTTTTCCAAATCCTTAGCATTTAATGCAATGACTGGCACCATATAAAAGATATATGAGGGACACGTGGGTCCTGTACTGAAGGAATCAATAGAATAGGGGAGGTGAATTTAGCTCTCTGTTTATTTTTCTATAAAAGCTCTTGTCAGTAATTAGTATATAAACACCATGTGAATATGAAATCTAGTGTTTCTATAGCTGATTACATTTTAAAATAGCATAGTGTGTTCAAGGATACACTAACTTTATCAACTGTCTTAGATGAGATCATTCTATGATCAATTTAATTTGGGAAACGTAGCTAAGCAAAGTGATATTTTACACTGGCAGTTTCAAGAATGTTATCATATGTATGTATACTGTAGATTTCCAAGGGATATTTTGAGGACAAATATTTATTTTGAGGGCCATATGGTGAGGTTAATGCTTCAAGAAAAACACTTTGGGAAAGAGAGTTTTTCTGGATCCTATCCCCATAAGCCAACATTAAATTACAAAAGGTAATGAAGGTTTGATGATTGGCCTATTGAGAAACTGTCCCACTAATCACAAGCACAAAATATGCCACGACCAGGTATGATGATGCCCAGATTCACTGGAGGAATAACTGATTAATTTTAATTGAATGTATTTGCTTCACAAGTCTAGTAGTTAAAAGTAAATGATGACAGTGTCTTCTTTTTCACCCAGAAAGTTGCAATGGCATAATTTGAGGTGAATAAAATAAAACTTCTAATCTGAGAGTTGACATATATCAAAGACTTAAAAAAAATACACAACAGAGGAAAGAGTAAATTATAGAGCTGGCCCTCTAAAACTTGAGAGAAGCAAACATTTTCCTTCATCCCCTCTTCAGTCTCTGCTTTCCTAACTTCTTTCCAAGCCCCTCTGCCTTGGTTTCCCATTACTGCCTTTTCTCAGTCATGCAATGGCCTCCAATGTGTCAGCTATAAGGTTGGGAAACACTCCCTATAAAGTTAATTTACCAAGTTATGTTGAGGACACTTTGGTCTTCTTGCTGTCCCTCCCATAGTTTTAACTGAGATCACTGACGTTAATACCAGAGAAGGAATATTTAATGTTTGAGGAACCTCTAATCCCTGAAAATGGGTAAGAGGACAGCAGTTTCCTTGCTCAAGTCATGCCAAGAGTCTCATTAGGCTGGCCTTGATTTGTAGCCAGCTTATGGGTTATGGCACAATTTCCCTTATTGACACTAAGAGTCTCAGCTACGAACAATATAAACTTGGGGGGAGAGATGTAATCTTTGTTCAAAGAGAATTTTTATAATTTCCTGATAATTTACCTGTAGGGACAAAGGCTGCCATTGTGACACAATGAAAGGCTCACTGTGTAATCTTATTGGATGACTTTTGTCTCATATTGCAGGAAAGTTTATTTTCGTCACCACCTGCTACCTTTTCCTCCTTCAGGGTTTTGTTTCTAGAATGTTCATTATGGGATTTATGGGAACTGATGATCAGGACAAATTGTCCCTCCATAAAGTTCACAGAGCCTTTGCTATGTGCATTTACTTTACATGGAAGAGAAAATACACTTCATAAACTAAAAACCTCTGAACTTGGTTTTCCCATAGCTGATGGAAATGTGAAACCCTTTAAGATATGTATAATCTATATATACAGTTGCATTGTCTTGAGACAAATAATTTTATTCACAACTTTGCATTTTATGGGCCCTACAATTTTTATAGCACAGTATGAGTGATCATGTTGTAGCTAAGAGAGAACTGTTACCATTTAAATATTGATTTTAAGAAGTTTCTTTTCTCTCTCACAAGAAGCAATCTTTTACTAACTAATATGTTCATATAGGTCAGAGATATAAAAATATGTTTTTGAAAAATAAGAATCTAAAGTTTTATTAATATATTCCATTTATCAAACATTCACTGAATATCTTCTACTTGGCTAAGTACCGGGGAACAGTTATATTATTGTGATACTCCAGGAACTTACAATCTCATCAAGAAGGATACAGAAGTATAAATGAATTATTTATTAGAAGATAAAGCATAAGATTCATACATAAGTGGAAATAAAATGCAGTGGGAGAGGATCAAAGCAGTGAGTACTTCATTCTGTTTGGAGAAATAGGAGGAAATTTCTCATAAAAGTCATAATACTGGACTTGTATTTTGAAAGATAAATTGGATTTCCACACTGAAGCAGAGGAATGGACATTCCATGAAGAGAGTGCACCATAAGCAAAGGCACAGCTGTGAGAGCATGAAGGACAGCAGTAGGGAACAGCAATGGTCTGGTGACATAGAGGATGTATGGTGTATGGGAGGCTTGGCTGCTTGTAGGGGATTTGAAAAGAAGCTCAAGGTTAGTATTATATGTAGAAGGCCTTGAATATCATGCAAAGAAAAATGGATTTTATATTGTAGGCAATAAGAAGACTTCCAAGGCATTGAAGTAAGTCAGAAATATAAGTCAACATATGTTTTGAAAGACAACGCCATGCAGAGTGGCTGCTGGATTAGCAGAGGAGTAGATGGGTGGCACTTACCATTATTAGCATATGTTTGATTTTTGAAATAAAGTGAAAACAGATGGACTTAACTAGTCTTTGGTACTGCCATCATGGAGTCATGGATTCAGAATTTCTTTTAGTAGATACAAAGTTGAAACAAAGACTTAGGAGTTGGATAGGCCTGGCTTGTATTCTTTTCCCATCATGTACTAGATCTATTACTATGTATGTCCACAGGACTTTCATGATCTTCCATTTCCCCACATTAGAAACATGATTACTATACAAAGATTATATGTAAAGATTTGATGATATAATGATTCACAAAAGCACTTTGTAACCTACAAGCATGATATAAATGCTGTTTTTAGGATCTCACTCATTGTCAGTTTTTTGAAGTTTGGGACAGTACTTGATTGATTTTGAGGTCCTTTATCAACACATCAAATTTAATATCTTATTAGAAATAAATTACAGATTCAATTGAGTAATTGAAACAATTAATCAAATAATCTTTTGAACTAAATTAAATTGACCTCTAGCTCTTATTAATACAATCAGCACAACTACACAGCATAAGCTGCTGAATAGACTTTTATTCAATATATTTCCAAAGCTACCTTTACTCCCCATACTTTCCCTAGAATAGTTAATCAAGTATATATTAAAATTAGCTAAAATTTAGTTTGAATTTCTACTGGTAATGCACATTTAGAAAATTGGAAACCAAGATATTCTTGTTTTATGTTTACAAAAGAAGACCAGTAAAGAAATTGATAAGAGAATATTGTATGCTACTTCAATTACATTTATTTTTCTTTTATTAACAGGAATAGTGATTCTTCAAGGAAGTGGCTCACATTCAATTTTAGTGACCTGAAATAAATGACAGGCATACAGTTATTAATCCCAATGGGTCATTTGCTTGTGCTTGTAAGGTTTTTGCTTTTAATTACAAATATTGTCTCAAAAGTACGTCTAGTTCAAGGACCGGGAAATGTTCTGTTCAAGAAGACTGAGTAATGCAAGAAAGAAGGCAGAGGCCTTTCATGGTAGATATTAGCTGAAAGTATGTTTGTTTCCTAGAATAGTCCTTTGAATCCTAATATAATCATTAGTATAGTCTACTTTCCCTCAGTTCATCTGGTAATTGACATACCATTAACTTTGTTTTTGATATGATGAGATGATAGCGGCATCTACTGTAAGTGGAACATTCAGTCTTTAGTGTTTTTATAATAATGTGACAATCAGAAGGTAGATTTGGGTTTTAACATTAATTAGAAAAAAAATACATGATTTTCTAAGGAATAGGTTGAAGTCTATTTTAGATCCTAGATCCACAATTTCATCTATTATAATCTGCACATCGGTTAAAGTTTTACCTTCTTTAGCTTTATGATTCAGCTCCAAAACACACAGTTGTTAATGGTAGTAGAAAACATTAAAATACGTTTTGTAAAAATATTTTAATAAGAAAGTGTTTGTTTCTATGACATCACAGAAAACGAGGAATTTGAACACTATGCTGGTTGGATCCTGGAAAGTTAGTCTCTGAGTAGGAACCCTAACTGATCTCTGTCAGAAAAAAAAAAAATTGAAACAAATTGTCACTTAGTGGGGCTAAGTGAAAATATTGTAATTTTTGTCATGGAATGATGTATTCCAATCCACAGACAACAAATTTTAAAAAACACATGCATTGTACTCACATACTTACCACCTATTTCATCTTAAATTGCCCTGGGATTTTTCTTTCTTGTTTACTGTCCGCTAATAGGAGTAGGTGGAGGGACAGACACAGGTATTGGAATAGGAAAATAATAATATCTAAACCATGGATATCTTTGATATAGGAATAGTGGATATGGGCCAAATGGATATCGGTAAGGAGGCACATGAAAGTGTGAAGGTAATTCATTGCTCCCACTGACCTGTTGAAAGAAATTAAATAGGCTTGTTTTACTCTTTACAAAAAAACAGAGTCAAAATAGCCTTTTAACACGTGAATCTTCATTTTTAGGTAGAGGCTTTAGAAGCTCTAAAATGATTTACTTTTTCTATGTGTACTGTGAACAGGGATTCGATTAATTTGCATCATTTTAGAAAAAAATAGGAAATTACTTAGAGATAAATATGTTGTTGTACCTTTCTTCTCATAGCCAAACTTTCCTGATAGCACTTCTATAATTATAAGGTCAAGGGGGAGGGGGTTGATAAGGGGACATCAAGTTTTTCCCTTGCTTTTATACAAGGTCTTCACCTAAACCATGTGTTAGACACAGTCTCCTCTTTATCTCTTCTTTCTTCCGTTTTTCCCTCTCCATCTTCTATCCATATGCCTATCAAGTTATATATCCTTAACACTATAAGTTTCAGCCTCAAAACCATGCTTCCTTTAAGATAATAAGATTTTCATAAGTATAAGCAAATCCCTAAACAAGACTCTCCCTTTAAAAAACATTTTTGATTAACTGTTTAGCCCAACTAGTCTTTTAGTGAATTTAACACTGGTGGGATCATCAATGCTGGCCCACATTTCCTAATTCTCAGGTTTTAATTATTATTATTTTTCACCTTCTCTGGAATGGACTTTTTAGTTAAAGCAAAGTGGAGGCATGAACAATTATGAGCCTTTATTAGGCTAGATAATTTTTGTAATAATTATTATACCTCAGTATAAGCGTAATAATTATTATAAGTGTAATAATTAAGTATAAGTGTAATAATAAGTATAATGTAATAATTATTATACTTCATCACAGTGATTTAAGTTTTAATTTGGGTCCCACTGTTACATGAGATACTGAGGTAATTCCCTTTCTATATGCAGAGATCAAATCCCTGAAGTCTACTCTATTGAATGCTAATACCTAAACTCTTTAAGGATTTCTCTAGGGTTTGAGCTGTTTGGATAAATAAATATCTTTAACTACAGCTATGGATATTTCTCATGGAAATCTTACATGTTAAAAAGAAGAAATGTAACTTACACTTCGTGGTTCTCTTTTCTGGTCTTGAGAGACCTAAAGTTGAAACAATGAAATTAATTCAACTCATGCTGATGAAACACACAAACTAAGAAATATATACATATATGTGAAGGAAAGAATTTGATTATCCACTACTTACTATAATCTTATAGCATTTATTTATTTATTTATTTGACAATTTAGGATTTGAACGTCCAGAAAACATTGTAGGAATCATTTTTCTGAAAAGTATTAATATGTATTTTAAATAATTTAAATTTGCTACTGTACCAAGGCTATGAGGTATTGAACTATACACTGAAAAATACATGATTTATAATATTTTTCTAGAAAATAATATTAAATGGGAAGGTTTTAGGCATGTTTATAAAGTAGAATACAGTGTATGGAGGAAAAAAAATCCTGGGATTCATGATCAGAACAAAAACACTAAATACTCCCGAATGTAGAAATGGATACTTACCGGGAAACCAACAGTTATTGCCAAGATGGCTGTGATCAGAAGCAGAACTTTCATCTTATTCAGAAATATTCTGGAAGTCAGCAGAAAAACCAAATGTTAACATAAATTCAGAAAATCCACTTATACATGTATTATGTTACTAATAGCTCTTTGACCTTTTCCAAGTCACTTAATCTTAGGGCATCGATCTAGTTGTTAATGGGAAACATTGTTTTACAGGTAAAGTTAAAGGTACTTTGCAATTTACGACCATGTTACATAAGTTCTTTTATAAACAAACATTCATATATTACTTAAGAATAATGCTTGTCTGAACATAGTAATAAAAGTAGTCTGGAATGAAATACACCCTCAGTTAATGCAGAGAATTTCAGTGTGGAGTAAAAGTTATTTCGTGGTCTCAGGAAGTTCAAACCACATCTCATATAAGGATCACAAAATTAATTTAGGTGACAGAATTATTTGCGTTGATTCCTAAGCAACCCATAAAATTTCAGGTGTTTAGAGGGACCTATTTTTGACATTTTGGAAAGAACATTTCCAAAGCATTTGGTTTTATTTTAATTTTTATTGTAGATTCCTTCTTATGACACAGTTTGTTATAATTAATGCATCAGTTATGATTGCTAATAAATATTTGAGAAAACTGAGCTCAATTAAATATGTAACTAATGAAATAAACAATAAAACAGAATCTTCTGCATTTATAAAAATTCATCACTAATACAATAAATATGAGTATAATACTTGATTTCAAACATGAATAGGTAATTTTCCCTACGTAATGGTATCACTAGTCATTAATCCCCTTTGTCCTGGCGTAGATGTGATAGACACTAGAGAATATATGGTGGGAGGGGATGGGCAGGGGGGAGTTTGGAAAGGCAATCAAATTGGAAAGAGAAGTTAGTTAGGGAACTTTTCTTCAACTTGCCCCCATATTTACTTATTTATTTGTTTATTTATTCATGATTTCCTGATTACTGATTGTTAGACACTATTCTAGATGTCAGGTATATATAGCTTTATGAAGGTCCTGGTTTCATGGACCTTCATGAGCATACTGTTATAGGTCCAGACATTACGAAGTTGTCTGAAGATTATTTAATGTAAAGTTTTACATTGAGGAAAATGTCATTACCCATATCATCATTATTATTTTGGGGTGGCTTTGAAGTGGTTAATGAAGATTCTAGGGGGATTTCATCACCTCCTAATGCTTCCTAAATATCTAGGAAGAGACAGAAGAATAAAATGAAAAAGAAAAAAGTACTAAAAAAAAAAAAAAAAAAAAAAAAAAGTACTTAAATTTGATTATATTGTCTTTATTTTATGATCAGCATATTGTCTTTATTTTTTATCATATTTACCAAAATTCAAATTGGAATAAAAAAATACCAGATGATGTTATGACTGTGACAAACAAAAGCTAAGTTCGGGGTTCCATAGGATGACTGGCAGTATAGGCAATTAACAGCAAAAATTTTACACACACACACGTATGCTTCTCACAGACACATATACATAGCATAATTTCTGTGTGTAAAGCATTGTGTTAGGTCTTATCAGGGATGTAATGATCAAGCATGATTTCCATCATCTGGCAGCTAGCAAGGAAAGACAGATAAAGATATTTTTATAATATAAAGCAAGGTGTGATAAATACTATACATGGAAATCTATACATAGAAATATTGAGAGTATACAGAAAATAAAAGATAAATTAAGGAGGCAGTTTTGGAGAAGATAGAATTCAAGTAGAACATTTACAATAGGAAGAAATTCAACTGGTTTCAAAGATTATTCAAAACCACAGTGAGCAAATCATATCACAGACTTCTAAATCATGTCATGTAGTCAGGACATAGCATAACTACCAACTACCACATTTTGTTTTTCTACTTCTCAAGCTGTAGTACTAATAGAACTATATTGTTGTTGTATATCTCTGAAAAAAATTAGATGCATTTTCCTGGAGCTCAATTTTACTCAAGAATTTAGAGAAAAACACTTATGTAACTTTTATATTAAAATCAGCATGATATATTATAGAATGTAATGTAAATACAGCAATTTTAAAAGATAAAACAGGAAGGTACAAATAAATTGGCAGTTGTTCATACTTTAGAGAATATCTGGTATTGCATGTTCCCTTTCTTTGCTGACTTGAGACCCCAAAAATTCAAAACGAATGGCCTGAGGCTCTGGAACAGTCTCACTGTACCACCACAGCAGCACTCCACCCTCACAAAGATTTATTCATGGTTATTCTAAAATATGCACTTATTATGGCTTGGTGGAGATTTTAAGAAAAAGTTTTGTAACCGGGTATATGCCAAATGATTGTTTAATTACTTAGTTTACATGATAGTCTCAATAATTTGGCTTTTGATAGTTTAAAGGATATGTGTATATATCTATCTATATAGATAACATACGTAAGATATATATCATAATATACCTTAGTCTACAATGATATTTAAGACCTCTCTTACCTCAAACTTTCCAGTCAATTTCTTCTTTAGAATGCTATTATAAGAGATGGGAAGTGACTGGCCCTGGAGTATTACCACTATTTTATACACTCAGAAGTAATTGAAATGAAGTCTGTGGCTTGAAGGCCTCTCCCCTGGGATCAGTTATTACTCAGTTTTGTCATCAACCATCACAATGTGTTGAAATTTGGGAGTAACCGACATTTACAGTTTCATTGAAACTTTGGCTGACTGGCCACCAAATACATCTATTTGTGGTCTCTTTTCAAAATTTTATGTATCTTGTGTATTTAAAGCTTTCCACTTCACATAATGGTGTCCCATGCTCATATAAATTTTTTTTAAGTTCCGTAATTTAAAAAATATTTTCTCAGCATCCTATTGGTATTGATTATAATCTATTGGAAAGCATTTTTTGGTAGTGTTGTAATTTTAAGAAAACAAAGAATGTTTCAAAAATGTTAAAGATGAGTGAAAACTTTTTGCATGATTCTGCTTTCAGCTTTTTGGTTCTAGTGAGCAGATTTAGAGCGTCACAGATCAGTGGACCATATTTGGGAGCATCAAATCATTGTGGTTACCTTCTGAGACACTATACTCTGTTTTTCAACTAAGGTGTACTTAACAGAAAGAGTATAACCATCAAATGTAGGAGTAAAAACTAGAGCCCTCAAAAACTTCAAGAATCATCTTAAATATGTATCATACTCTGTGTGTGCTATACTCAAGTCATAGAACTTGGGCTTTTTACTATTTGAGAGCCCTCAAGAATATTGCATCCTTGAGGTCAATTTCTATTTCGGTAGAATTTATATGACCTAAATTGTAGTAATACATCAATTTCCTTTCTCATTTATCCTTTCTAGGAATTATTTCTCAAGAGAACTCAGAAAAATAATAACAGCTTACATTTCTTGAGTACTTTACGTGCTCAAGCACACACACATCTAAGCACTTTATATGTATTACATCACTTAATCCTGAAAACAACAAACCTTAAGAGCAAAATACTAATATCAACATCATCCCCACTTTATAGATAAAGAGACTGAAAAGTAGAGAATGCTAGTAACTGGTCTAAGATACCGTAACTAGTTCTCTGGCGGAGATGGTATTAAACATCGGCAATTGAGTTCCAAAACCCACAATCTTAATTAGTGCCTTATATTGTCACTGTAGCAGAAAGTTAGAAAAATCAGTGCAAACCCAGAGAAACACTAAAATTTCTTTACTTATAACTGAACATGTAATCTTATCTCACTGATTTAAATAAAACTGCTTCAAAATGGAAACCTGATATACTAAACCTAATATTGTGTTGTGTATTGCTTTTCATTTTGACCAATCTGGGGTTAGAGTTGGTTTCCCTGGAACTAGCGATAATAAGTTTGTGTGTGTGTGTGTGTGTGTGCATGTGTACATAACATACTATTCACTTTCTTATAACCTGTGTTTCAATTCATTCTACTTATCTACTTATCTGAGACTGTTCTAACATAGGCCGGCCATTACCACTTAATTGTGAAAACCATAAATGCTTTTCTGTCCTCATGTTACTGATATTTGTTGGCATTTAATAGTGGTGACTATGACCATCTGGAAAATTGTCTTTCTTTGTTTGGCTTGTTAAAAACACTTTCCCTTGTTCTTTTTCTACTTTTCTGATAGCAACGTAAGTCTTTGCTGATTCTTTTTTCTCAAGTCATTGTATATGACCTCTTACCTTTTTAGTTTACACTTACTTTGAATAACAAAATCTACTCTGACTTCGTAACCTATGCTTTCAGCTCAAAGTCTTTAATCCAACTGTATATACCATTTAGATGTCTAATGGGTACAACTCATAACTGAACTTATTATTTTTCCCTCCAAATCTGCTCCTCACTTTTATTTCATCTCTCAGTTGATGGTCATTAATTACACATTCATTCAAGTCAAAAATCTGAGATTCACCCTGTACTTTCCTTGTCCCTGCCCTTTGGCATCTAGTGGTAATTAAGTTTTCTCTTCTTGTATATTATCAGAAGCAGTCTCTTTCATCCTCATTACCATTTCCTTCATTTAGTTCCTAATTCACTTACAATAGCTTCTTAATTAGATTCCCTGTCTCCATTATTCTCCAATTCTTCTTCCTCATATGTTTCTAAGATGGCTTTCAAACCTTTTGAAACGCAACTGATGGTAAAAAAAAATGCATGATATGTCATAACTGCGTATATCTGCACACAGACATACACAACTGAAACAGGGTTGTTTTTTTAAAAAAATTAAGTTTCATTTATTAAACTTATTAAACACATAGTATTTTTCCAGTTTTATTGAGATATATTTGGCATATAACATTGGGTAAGTTCAGGTGCAATGTAATAGTTCGTTACATGTATATATATCGTGAAATGAGTGCACAATAATGTTGGTTAACACATCTATCACTTCACATAGTACCATTTTGTGTGTGTGTGGTAAGAACACTTAAGATGTAACTAACTCTCTCAGCAACTTTCAAGTATAAAATACAGTAGTAACTATAATCACAATGCTGTGCATTAGGTCCCCAGAACTTACTAATTTTAAAATAAGAAGTTTGTACTCTTTGACCACCATCACACATTTCCCCCACTGGCAGGCAACCACCAATCTATTATACTTTCCATTTCTATGAGTTTGTTTGTTTGTTTGTTTTTGTTTTAGATTTCACAGATAAGAGAGATCGTACAGTACTTGTCTTTCTAATAAGAACTGTTTGCTTTCCTAATCTTTGATTTCCATTTGTGTTGGCCCAGAAATAGTCCTAATTAAACTAGCAGGTTACATAAAGCTGTGGTTATCCTGTTACTGACAGTCTAGCTATTAAGAGGCAGCAGGAAAAGTGACGTCGATAATGGATACCCCCCCCCCCGCCGCTCCCCCCCAGCTAAATGAAAGGGAGAGCTCTAGATTTGACTGATCTGTATTTAGACTTTTAGATCATCTTCTTTTTCAGCTGTTAAGTGGGCAAGTCAGATTTTCTGAGTCTTGGTTTTCTTATCTTTAAAGTGAAGATAAGATAATCATCTCTGGAATTGGGAATTAAGTGAAATGAAATGTATACAAGTACTCATCATGGTGTCTGACCTTGTAAATGCTGGTTTTATCAGTTTTATCAGCTTTGAGTAGATCATTCCTCTTTCTGCCACACAGCCTCGGGATTCCTTAGATAATTACATTCCTCAGCTAACATAAAAATATATGAAAGCACCTTACATAGTAATTGGAACTGGATCAGGGCTTACTTCATATGTTAGTTAAATCTGAATATAAGTAGGGGAATTTTGAAATCAAGCAGTATCAGGAAAGAGGAATTATTCTTTCTGGTTGGTGATTTAACTTCACCTTCCACAGAATCCACCAAGCACTGACTCACAAGTTGTAATTCTGGTTGAATTCAGGAAATAGAAGTGGCTCTTATTTTCTTGTGTTAATTTTAATTCAAATGGCTAGAATGTGATAACAGAAAACACCCTGGTCTAACAGAATAAAAATTATAGATGTGAAAATCCCTTCTGTAAGTCTTCTGCATGTGTTGGTCCTTCAAAACGCAATGGTAACTGAAGAAACACAACCAGGATGTTTTGCCCAGAAGGAGGCCATGAGTGGCCTTCAAAAGCTGAGCAGGATATCATATGACAGAGGGCTTGGATTTATTTTTGGGGACACAGAGGGCAGAGGTGAAAATTAGCATGTCAAGATATTAAAAATAATCTATAGGGAAAAGCTTTTTAAAAGTGAAAAACACTTATCTCTGCAGATATTCAAGGAGAGGTGAGGCATAACTGGGGTGTAGCTGATGGAATTTTTGTGTGGTGAGCAGAATTGGTTAGATGACTTCATTTGTACTCTTTCAATTATAGTACACTCAGACCGGGTAGTAAATAGGGATGAGAATACCTACGGGAACAGGTTTAGCAATTAATTTTTTTTAATGGCCCATAGGCCTATTCTCATTACAGGATTAGAATTAGTGCATGGAAATGCACATTTTAAGCCATACTATGGGAATATTTAGCTGTGTACTAAGTATTACTTCAATAAGAGAGCAGAAATATTTTGTTCTATATCTTGTGGCTAACAAAGTTCTAGAAATGCAATATGTACACATTCTTTAGGCATTCTTACTCTTTTTGTTTGTATGTGTGAGTTGAAAACCATGAGATATGATCTAACCTTTAATAGGCTTGAATACGTGTCAACACTAAGGAGGCATTTTCTTGTTTAAAAAAGTCTGTGATATCTTCCTTCCAGGAGAATAGATATAGACAAACACCTACATTCTCTTCAAAGCCTCTGAAAATGTTATATATTCAACTAGAAGTGATCTTAGTGACTGTGGATTCCTGAAAAAGAATTAGAATCCTATGTGGCCATGTTGTAGAATCTAAGTGGTTGTCAATACCCCAGTCTCCATGGAACACTAGACCCCCACCTGTTAAAAAGGAAAGTGATCATAGAGTTCTCATGCCTGGAATCAGCACCAGCAAGTGCCAGAGTCATGGCCAGAGACCCATGTCCACTGTAGTGTCCCCTGAAATGGGCCTGGCTTATAGTGGTGCCAAGTATGTGCTTAATACTTATTGAGTAAACAAATTAGGCTCTTCAAAAATTGCTTTGGGTATTTCCTGGTGCTCTTTATCAGTTATACAATAGCTTGAATCCAAAAGGTCAATAGCTGAGAAACCCTGTTATTAACTCTTCCCCACACTCATGAAACATCATTTTATCAGCATAATTTAGAGTTTACATCAAATGCCATCCATAATTTGCTATTTTTCATATGGCTCAAATGATGGAAATTGCCATATTTGATATATATTGCAAGTAGCGTATACAGCCCATTCCAAAACGTTCCTTTTGCAAAATATATCATTTCTTTACTCAAATTTCAACTAAAAATTATAAATACCAAACATTAAAATACTAATGACTTCCTCCTATGCATTTCACTTTTTCTTCAAATGTTTGAATAGAAACTCATATTTTGATATAAAACATGGTTTGTAGAACTGCTACCCAAAATTGCTCTGTGACACAGAGCTTTGTAGACCCTTTCTGTGGTTCCTCCTGAGTAGACATTTTCCCCTGATGCGTGCTCTTCAGAAAGAGGTTAAGAAGTGGCTTATAGAGTCATGCATCAGGATCTGAATTATACCCTCCATTTACTTTAGATGAATGTCTAAACATTTTATAACCACACATTCAGCATTAAAATAACAACAACAATAATTTTCCTGTTTGCCTCATAGCTTTAACAATTTAAATAAAAATGTTTTCTATATGACAGTGTGTTAAAATCCAAGGTCTTTAAATTGAAAATGGTCTCCTTCACGTATGTATCTGATCTCCATGATCATGATCTGGAGTTTCAAGTATTTTTCTCCTTTTATTTTTATCTTTGAATGATCAAAATATAAGAAGCTTCCTGTATTTAATAGAGATTCTAATTATACTAAATCCTAAAGGATCCACATAATTAGAACATGTTCCATTAGTTTTACGTTAATTAAGATAACATCAAAATACTTATGTGCGAGAAGCTGACAAATGCTTTACATGAAATATATTATATGTATTCACAATAACCCTATGGGATAAACTATGCATTTATTCCTATTTTACAAATAAAGAAAATTTGGCTTAGAAAGTTACGTATCTAAGATCACAAATCTAGTAAAGTGTGCAACTGTAACACAGAATTAGTCAGTTCCTAACCACGACACAAATAATATGAAATAAATTAGGGAAAAATCTACTTAGTGAATCATAAAGGGGCTGTACAGATTTTAAATAGTTATGTAATCTGTTATTTTAAAAACTTTTTATATTAAAAAGGTTATGTTCCAACCCATTTGGACAAAAGGATATAATGTATAACAAAGATAATCTTTTAATTTTATGTACTTGAAATAATAACTATATATTCAAAAAGATGATACATTTTGATTTGGACAAGGAAAGTTTTGGAGCAGCCACAAAAATATTTTTTACAATAATTGTACTTCTTAGAAGTCAAATATTAAAAGTTGTTTGTTTTTAAGATATATCAAATATACAAAAATATTAATGGAATTTGCTGTGATATTCAAAGTGTATTGGTAGCATTTTCATGTTTTATAATTTGGGGAGGATTAGTAAACAGGAGTGCTCAGCTGTTGGCCCTTGCTATTTACGAAATTACTTTTGGAGAGAATCAGGTTGTATTCAAAGTAAGTTTTACTCATTAATTTATTAATATGTTAAGCATTTATTATGCTTTATTAGAGATCAGGCACTATGCAAGTCATTATAATGCTGATCAGAGAAGACAGTATCCAGGCCTTCCTAGAGCTTACACCTTCATAGACAAAATAAATAAAAATAACAATAGCATTTATAAGTGAAATGATTAAGGGAGTATGGGTACTGCAGAAATACAGAACAGGTACCCCAGACTAATATAAATGGTCTATGAAAAAGTGTACCAGAAAAAGCAAAAACTTAAGAAGTGATATGATACTCGTCAAATGAAAAGAAGAAGGAATAATGTTCCAGGCAAAGGGAACAGAGTGACATTTCACGTTTCTGAGGTTCATGGCATATTCTATGAAATGTAAAGGAGTATATTTTTGGCTAGAAGGTAGTGATCAATGGGCTTATAGCAAACGTATCAGCAGGATGTAGTAATATGAACCTCGTAAGCCAATTAATGGAATTTAAACAGAAACCAACTTGTTGCATGGTTTTAAGCAGGGGAGCAAAAATGATCAGAGTTCTATTTTTGAATAAACACTCTATTTTAGGGGGAACAAATTCTATAGAGGTGGTTATATATTAATTCTCATAAGAGATGAGGATGTTCTTCAGAGGGTAGAGATAGTGAAGATAAAAGAGATTAAAAAGAGATTTATGAGAGAAAGTCTTCAGAATATAGACTTCCAGCTTTTGTTGTGTGCAGAAAAGTTTATATTGAACTAAAGCTCCTGCTAATAAGAATTATAAACTCTGGGCATAATATAAATAAATAAATAAATGAATAAATAAATAAATAAAACAGTTGAAAGACATTGGAGAATGACCAAAAGTACGTAGAAACTTAAGGAAATTAGACTCTTGCAATAAAGATTAAATCTACATTTACCATATATCACTTTTCTTTAATAGGCACTCCCCATCTGCAGGGTGTGGGGGCTGCAAGACCTCAGTAAGGAAGTCACAGTTTCTGAGACATCAGAGGAAATTTGGGGATGCCAGAGGGGGAAAGTCCCATAATGGAGGGAACCTCTGAGGTAGGAGCCTCAAAATCTGTGTATAAACTCCCCAAATCCTTTGCTGACTATGCATATGCATATGCAAAGCAAGATATCAAGTATCCCAGGGAAAAGCAATAGCTGGAAAAGTTGAAAGAGCAGAGATTTCAGCAACTTCCTGTTGCTGTGGAGACTGAGTTAGGAATTAGAGTTCCAGCAACTTAGAGGAGCTTGATAAACACCACAGACCAGAAGGGCAACCTCATAGGTGTCAAGACCATGTTAATAGGACGTAGTTTTGCCCTAGCACGAAGGACAAAACTGAAATATATGATTATACAAATAAGTAAAAAAAGAAAAGTCTCCATAAGATCAATATGATCCTCCAGTAGATCAACTATGATACTATATACAAATATTGACTAGCTTATCTATATAAAACACATCAAACTACACACTTAAATTATGCATCTAAAAATGCTACTAGAATGTCAGATGAGTGGTAGACTTGTTGGGGTTATCAGTCTGTGAGGGGTGTAAGTGTCTAATCACTATGTTGTTTTGTACACCTGAAAGTAATAATAAAAAAGAAATAAAAAATAAAATTAAAATGCTACTAGATGATGATGATAGATTGGATATGCATGTTATGTTGAAGGGGAGGTCATATATGGATTCTATATTTCAGTTTTAAACTAATGCTGTTATAATCCATTTAGCTAGGAAGCACCCCATGTAGACGTTTGATAGGGAAATTTTTGAATTTATACTGTGGATTATAGAATCTAAGCAAAGCTGATTTTAGAGAAATTATTCTACGTAGAATTTATCTGGTCAACCCTGTGCAAAATTGAGCTCCTTTTCCTGCTTCATCTTTCTTTCACTGGCCTGGGGTAGGAAGATTAGGATGCCAGACTTAAAACAAATAAACAAGCAAACAAAACCTAGTTCTTTGCATGTGTTCTGGTGATATTTTCATAAACTGTACACTCTTGTCTTCCTAACTTTGGTAACAGAAATGATAGAGTTTAAAGCTTTTTTATAATATATTTTGAAAACAGAATGTCTCATTGATAGTAATTATAGTATTCAAGTTTTCACATAGTTGTTGCTCAAGAATACCTTACGACAACATCTTCCTGAAGCAGATTGGATCCTAAACAGAGATCAAGGAATTTATTTTTTAAGTTGTCACTAAATTGGATCTGTTAAAACTATTCAGTCAGAAGTTCCTGTTAATATTGCTGGGAATAAAGAAATAAATTCAGCATGCTTAGTTTAATATTAATGTTTTTATCAACATATTTATTCTTGAAGTAATTTCTCAATGTTTATTATTGCATTTTTTGTGTAGTAATTATCCACTTCATGGTTTTATATGTTAATATTATATTCATATAATCCCCATGTTTCTGAAAGTATTTATTATTATAACCCCTAATATTATCAAACTCTTGATTTGATGCTTAGAGTTTTACAGTTTTCCCTGCAGTTCACTTCTCTTCGCTATACCCTCGGACAGAATAGCTATGTTATACTCATATCTCACTTTAGTTTCTGACTAGCCCCTTTTTCTTCCTCCTTAAAGAGAAAAGTTGAATACTTGCTTTGTTCCAGAATATATTTGAAACACTCAGCATGAATTACCTCATGTAATTTTTCTCAACGACCTCGTGAACTCTTGGAATTTTGAGGCACAATATTCCTAAATGCAGAATACCTCCATTTTATCAGAAAGCTTGGTATTTGACTTCCTATATTACGTCCAATATTAAGCGGTCAGTCAATTATATTCATTCAACTCACCAATTTAGGGGAAAATTATAAAGTATAAGATAAAGGTAGAACAGGTGATTAGTAGATTACTCTTTCATAGGGTAAGCAGTAAATTCCAATAATAACATTACTAAATGTTGGGAAAATCTGTGAATTGTGATCAACTTTAAAGCCTAGAATACTAACCAAATTTGTTTGAAACCACATAATGCATACTCATTCACTCGCTCACTCATTCAGTTTTCTTTTCATATATATATATATATACACTCACACACATCGACATACATCTACATACAAATATCGTAAAGTATATTGAAAATCAGTTTTCCAATTTTCTCAGACTTTCAGCTGAAGGTTCACAGCTAAGAAAATAAGTAAAAAGTACTTCCATAGTCACAGGTAAAAGAGGAAAAATTAACAGTTTCTGAGTACTTTGTGTGAGCCAGGTATCTTACATGTGTTATTTCATGTAGTACTTCCAGAAATTCTAAAAGGTAGATATGGTTATCTCAACTCAGGATAAGTGACTTGCTGAAGGTTCAAAACCAAATTGAAAGTCAGATCTGGTGAAATCCAAAACCAATGCCCTATTATATACACGATATTTCCTTCCCAGCATACATCTTCCTGGGGAATTTATCCTTTTGGATCAGGACAGTCATCTCTCTGTGTAGCTGTGTCACACTGGGAGCATGCACTTTATGATATCTGCTACCAAATAATTTTAATCCTAAGGGAGAGTGCATAAAAAGGAATCTAGCTGAATGGGCCTGGGGGAAATAATGAGAGAATATGTCAAAGTTAGGTACATTTGTTCATCAGTCACAATCATCACACTCAGAAATCCAATGACAAATCTTTATTCTCATCAATTATATCATTTTCCATAACCATCTTTTATTAATGCAATTATCCAATTAATTCAGTGATATTAGTTTTATTCTCATTATTCGCATTAGTGTTACTTTCTAGATTATGCAATGATAGGGTGTTGGAAAAGAAATATAATCTTGTAAAGACAGGACTGATTAAGTGATTGCTTTATTTTTCTAGTGCAAAATTACTTATACATTAAAAGAAATTCAGGAGAAAAGCCAAGATATTTTATATATTTCAAAGAACTGATATTAGCATTGAGGAAGCAAATAGCCTAAAATGATATCTGAGGCACCACCATGTCTTTTTCTCTGAAAAACAAGAGAACAACATTTTAGTACCATTAGACTATGTAAAATTTCCTAGATATTTTCTAAATTGCTTAGAGAACAAATGGAAAACTTTACTTTTTCTGGCATTAATGCCCTGTAGAGTGAAGGTCACACTATACTGAAATCCTGTTAGTATTTCTGATTTAATAATTTGAATTGTATTGTACAAAATGTTGCATTACAGGAGAGACTTTTCTAAAAAGGTACCAACACTATTCACTTCTGGTTGTATTTTCATAGACTTTTTTTTGTTTTTTCATCTGAAGAATGCTGAGTATTCATTTTCATGGAAGTTGGAATCAAAAGAGACTCATAGGCAGCAGGGAGGAGATTTCAATAAACTTTGCCTTTCAATTTCCCCTTCTGGCAAAATTATTTGTGTTTTAGTGTGTATTTTTTACTTCTTGGTGCCATGCCAACCTATCCTCCTTTCAAACACCCACTGGCCTAACATCCAACCGAGCCTATTGGTACAGGTAATTAAGGTTATGTTTGACATAAAAGTCATGGAATTTTAAATGTTCATGTGATTGTGCAATTTTTTTTATCACTTTGAGACTTTATTTTATCCCAATTTAATACAAATGTATTGGCATTACAACTTACAGTTTGCAATGTGAAGCAATGATTTGGGAGATCTGACTCTGTATATAGTATCTATAGAATATCTTTTACATGGACCTAGTATATTTACTCTTTGTGTTTTCAGAGTTTATACCAAGTTTATGGCATAGGCAGACATGATTCTCAAAAATTTATTTTGATTTTTAAAAAATTGCTGATGTCCCATAAATATTATTAGTTTTGTAGGAATATATAAACACTATTTTTTTTTCATTTTGTTAATGTATCTTCATTAGTTTCCCTGACAGTTTTTTTTATTTGTTTGTTTTTCTCTTTTAATTTAGGATATGTCATAGTACTTAATGCATGCCTCTTGTCAAATACCTACCAAAAACTCTGAAAGATTAGGACAAAATCTTATGGTTCCTTTAGGCTACCAGTCTTGGCCTATTGAGAAAAGAACATTCATAAGAAGCTCTTATTAAATTAAAATTAATTATATTCTGATTACTTGATTGTCACTGAGCAATTATTGACCTCCCCATTTAAGGTTAAGACCATATATTCTACTGTATCATTAACTTTCTCATTATTTCCATAACTAAGTCCTATAAATTAAGCACTAACTTTATAGAGAAGAATTCTATTAGACAATAATTTTGTACATAAAATGAATCTTTGATTACTCTACCTTCTCTTCCATGAGCTCTGGGGTAATAGTTGGGTCTATATCAGAAGCATAAATACTTGTGCTGGGTTTCTGTGGAGTTGAAGGAATGAAAATTCCTCCACTGGCAGGCCTAAAGTTTATAATTTCTTTTTGCAAATATGGTATCACTCCTCCTGCTGGCTATAGAGAATGAGAAAGAAAATAAGCTAGTTACAGGATCAAGCACAAGGTCAAATTGGAAGAATATAAAGCAACAGGATTGAGATGCAGGGCAACAAATGTATTTAAGAAGTAAGTGCTTTAGTATTTTCTAGATTATAATCTATCCTTTAGAGAGACCATGCCTATATACCCGGAGATGTGGATGTCTCTTTCTACCTGATTTTAAATGAGTGTATCTAGGAGAGTATCTGACATACAGTAGTCCCTCAATAAATATTTGATCAACGAGTAAATATTGGCAAAAAATTACAGGGAGAAGATGTAAGACTCATTGATGGAATAATGATAATAAAGTTTTCATTAAAATGAACAATAGTGCAGGAAACTGGAGGTTGTCAGTCACTGATTTCTAGTACCTAGCAATGTGTGGTAAGGAATCTTACCAATGCTCCAGTTTCAGGAGCTGTGCCTATGAAGGTATCAAACGTTAGTTGTTGCTGTCCTGGTATAACCTGAAAAATTGGAAAGTTTTAAAAGTTTAAATCATTAATCTATAAAATATATTGTTTTGCACCCAAGAGACTTAAACATTTCCCAACTTCTTAACCTACCTAGTTTCTTTTCTTTTCTTTTTTTTTTTTTTAAAGATTTTATTGGGGAAGGGGAATAGGACTTTATTGGGTAATGGTGTGTACTTCCAGGACTTTTCCAAGTCAAGTTGTTGTCCTTTCACTCTAAGTTGTGGAGAGCGCAGCTCAGCTCCAGGTCCAGTTGCCAGTTGCTAGTTGCAGGGGGCACAGCCCACCATCCCTTGCAGGAGTCGAACCAGACAACCTTGTGGTTGAGAGGATGCGCTCCAACCAACTGAGCCATTCGGGAGCTCAGCAGCAGCTCAGTTCAAGGTGCCATGTTCAATCTTAGTTGTAGGGGGCGCTGCCCACCATCCCTTGCGGGACTAGAGGAATTGAACTGGCAACCTTGTGGTTGAGAGCCCACTGGCCCATGTGGGAATGGAACTGGCAGCCTTCGGAGTTAGGAGCATTGAGCTCTAACTGCCTCAACCTACCTAGTTTCTTAGAAACAAAAATAATCATTTACATTTAAGAAAGAGAAAAACAGCCATTAACTCAGGGAAACTGGCCTGACACAACAGCTCTGCTTGTGTTGTCCGATGCTTGCCTGACATTCTTTGCTAGGCCCTGGACTTCCGTTGAACATTAACAGCCCTATAGAACACCAACGTCAGACAAGGTCGACTGTAAACACTTTGTAATTTTGCCTAAAGCAAGATTATGGTGTAAGCCACGAAAATACCAGACATCCTTGTATCCTGGCTAATCTGAGTAACTCACTTCTTTACCAATCAGAGTATTGCCTTGCTCCATTGTTCTTACCTTCGAGATAAGAATCATTAAGTTACCCAATCATAGAATTATGCCTCCCCACATCTTGAGAACATCCAATCTAGGGTGAACGTCACTATTTGAACTCTCCCCAAAATTTCCTGACACAACCCCAGATCCTATAAAATGTAATTTCAATACCTTCCTATTAAGACACCCCACATTTCTTCATGGTGCGTGTTCTCCCTCATTGCAATGAGTGGATAAATCCAACTTTGTTCTTCTAGGGATCTGTTCTTGGTTTTGGGCTGAATGGCACTGATAGATTTATTAGGTTATGCAGCAAGTAGTTACAAAAGTTTGCTGTTTTTCTTTTCTAATGGAAAAGTATGCATTTACTTACAGGTTCTGTTTGCTGTGCGATATATCCAAATTGAGTATAGAATGGTATCTGTCAGATTTTTGAAAACATACATTAGAATTTCTATGATTATTTTTCTCATAATTTTGTGATAAATGGTTATATAAAATTATATATTATATCAAATGCTTTTTTGAAAGTTCATATCTTCTTTTTTTAATTAAAGTTTATTGGGGTGACAATGGTTAGTAAAGTTACATAGGCTTCAGATGTACAATTCTGTATTACATCATCTATATATCACATAGTATGTTCACCATCCAGAGTTAGTTCTCCTTCCATCACCATATATTTGATCCTGTTTACTCTCATCTACCACCACCCTCCCCCCTTACCTTTTGGTAATCACTAAACTATTGTCTATGACTTTTTATTTCTTTGTCTGTTTTGTTCCTTTGTGGCTTTCCATTTTATATCCCACATATCAGTGAAATCATATGGTTCTCAACTTTTTCTGTCTGACTTACAATGAAATACTATTCTGCCATAAGAAAAGATTAAATGGTGCCATTTACAACAATGTGGATGCATTTTGAGATTATTATGTTAAGTGATTTTATTCTTTGAAAATCCAGCCTTAGAGCATTTCCAAATTAGTGATATGTTAGGAGAAAGCACTGCATCCTTTTATGACCAGCAGTTCAAACTGTTGAGTTTTTGCACTAAACATACACAGATATTTTCTCCTCTGAAAATGTACGTTATCCTCTCTTTTCTTACATGGAACTAATCAGATTAAAATCAAACACTGGAAGTACCTGCTCCTCAAATTGCTGTTGTCCTGTTTGTGGAGGTGACTGTGTTACTGTTTGCTGAGGTTGTTCCCAGGGTAGGAGCATGTAAACCGGATAGTACTGAAGCATCTATTTGTAGACAGAAATGTTTGTAAGAGCTTCTTTTGAATCAGCATAGGCCTTTAAAAAAAGTCTTCTAATGTCAATATTATGTTAAAGCTGATATATATCCAGCAATTTTATGAACAAAAGAATGCATAAAGCAGTCCTTCCCAAACTTTAGAACAACTTACATTGCATGTGATACTGAACTTTGTTTCGAGGTTGCTTGTCAAACACATTTAGGAAGTAGTGGGTTCAACTAAAAGAACATGCTTTTTAAAAAGGGCACCTTGGACTTTATATACAAATTTAAGACTTTATATACAAATTACTTTGCATATATCTAAGAAGAGGACAGACTATACAGCATTTCCTCTATATTTTTTGAGAATCATTTTTCTGCATGACAGGGTATTAGAAAATCTACCATAATGATTGGAATGTGAAGAATTAAATTGCCTTTAATAATTGACATTTTATTAAAACAATCTATATAGATTGTAGAATATTTTGAAAATATTCTACAAGGAACAAATAAAATCACTTACAACTTCACCACCCACATTATCATCTACTGGCTTCCACTTAGATCTGCATTTCTATATATGCATATGTGTTTATAGAAGATGGAGATCATAGTACATACATAGTTTTGTATGCTGTTTTGTATCCAAGTATAATTAAATAAGAGACTATATTAGACATAAGAATTCAAAAAAGCAGCAACTATGATTTGAGAAATACATTTTGTGCAGTGGTTCTTAATCTTGACTAAAAATCAAAATCACCTATTGAGCATTTTAACAGATAATCGTATTTGTGTTCTACTCATGTGGTTTTGATTCATTAGGTGTGTGTAGGATCCAGGCACTTGAAATTTTCAAAATTACTACTAGAGATTCTAACCCAACCGATGGTGATGAGCCACTGGTTTAGTGGTTAAAGGAAGGGTGAAAAATTATGTTTTAACTCAGCTATTTACTTCAATTAGGATTGGGAATTTAATCTCATTAAGACTTAGTTTCCTGATACTTAAGATGAAGTAATTCCACATATAATGTGTCTAACTGTCTAAATACTATGGCATACAATGAGATAATGTCTAGAAGTAATTTTTGGTTTTAGACAAAATTGTATAATTATCATTACAGTAGAGTCAAGTGGTCTAACTTTTTATGAGTGATCAATACTCTGCTGGTAAATAATATAATTTATATCCTTATTTCTTTGATCTCATAATATTATAAAATTAATTAGCCCAATCCCGAGAGGGTTTTCCATGTTATTCTAATGATTCTAGTAGTTTACATTCAGGTTTTGAAGATTCTCCTATTTTATGAAAATAACCACCATTTGACTGTAATGTGGAATCAAACTGAAAATATATAGGAACCTGGAATGTTTTCAGCAGAATTTCATAACTATAGAATATTGTGGGCAAGTGTTTCTTGCATCATATCATATTTTATCATATTTTATCTTGCATCTCTACCTCATATCATATTTTATCAATTCAATACATCTTCCTCTGAAAAACAATTTAGTGTTAGGCAAAGTCCGCCCCTAGTATTTCTTTTGAGTGTTTCCCAAATGCCCGCACTTTGAATGCAGAAAAGACATTATTTAGGGCTTAGTGAGCTCCTTTATTCTCAACACAGTAATGCTCTGGGAACTCAGGGGTCCTGGGGATTCACCTTAGGAGCCTTTCTTCAGGCATTATTAGATGAGCCTGACATTAACAAATGACAACAGCCCAGCAGTAGCAGTATCCAGACAGTAATATCATTGTAGGGGTTTTTATAACCTTGCTATAGGAGTCAGAGCTACAGATATTAAAACAAAACAAAACAAGCAAAAAAACATTCAACCAGGGTGTATGTACTATTTCTATAGGACTGATGATATCCTATTTATTTACCTGTGCTTGCTCTTGAGGCATTTTGAATGAGAACACATAGGGCATCGCCTGCCAAAAAAGGAATCATAAAAATGTTTTATTTGATTTTTTAATTTAAAATTCCAGAGCTGTTTTTCTTAGCCCTAACCCACATAAATCTATCATGTGTATTAGTAGACTTCTATGACAACAAAGGTCATCTATTATACGTACCATCATTAATGCAAATTGTCTCTTTTTTAAAGGTAAAGTTTCCCTAATTATCTTTTCCAAGACATGTTTAACAATTTTGATTTGTGGCTATGATCCTACAATAGCTGATTTAAATGGTATTTTTCATGTTAGAAATCAGAAGATACAGAAGTACTTCCAGTGGTAGTAGAAACCTATTGTAAGACAATTCTTGCTCAATAACTCCTACCTTATTTCAACAATCAACTTGCATTGTCTCTCCTCTGAACACCAAAATGGAAGAGGCTCAACTTACGTGATTCAGGCCCTGTTGGGTCTGCGATAGTGTTTGAGGCTGTGAGGGGTCCAGTTGTCCCACCTGGGTTCCTTGGGCAAAACTGGCCTGGGCTGGGAAAGTCATCTGATTTGGGAACAGTCTAGCAAACTGGTCTAGAGTTGATAAAGAGAATGGGGAGAGTCCCGGAATTTGAGATTGTTGCTGCGGTTGCAGGATCCCAGAGAAAGGAGGGATCCATGAATTAAATGGGCCCTGGGAAGATACAAAAGAAAGAAAACATTTCTGTTTCATTTAAAAAATAATTGAAAATCAATCCTGAGCAGGAAAGAGGCAAAATGTAAACAATTTCTATATTTTCATAGCCACATTACCAAAAAAGGACAGCATCTTGGCACATTATGAACTATGTAAATAACATGAACAATGCTCAACTCCCCAAGGTTGTGAGGAATATGGGGCAGAATAAGGGGGATAAAGAGTACAGTTTCTGCAGTTGCTAGACTAGTTTCAAATCTTTTTTTAACCAGTAAGCTGAGTATGACTTTATGTAAAATAATTAATTTCAGCATCTCATAGCTGTGAGAATCGGTGCCTGGCATATACCAACGTCTCAATGAATAAGTTAATCAGATTTTTTTTTTCACTGTAGTCTCCAAACAAACAGTCATTAGAATATATGGGGCAAGTTCATAACTTTAAAAATTGACATTTCAAAAGTGAAAAATGTTTGTTCTCATACAAAGTACCATAACAAGAAATGGGCAGTAGAAAAACATTCTTAAAACAATTATTGTGGTAGAGGTACCTGAAGCCGTAGTGGCTGAAGCTGAGCATTATTAAGATTCAACAGTAACTAAAAAAAGAAAGATAATATGAAAACAAGATTAATATACATGCTAAAATTAAGAACAGTGTTTACTACAAATACAGCACAAGTCAAAGCTGATGGATCAGTTTCCTGTTAAAGGTGAGTTTTCTCACTAAGCTTATACTAAATTGCGATTAGTATAAGTGATTAGAGGTTGGAATTTAACTACCTCTCCCCTGCTGTGTATGAGACTGTACAACTTTAGCCAATTCCAGTGGTTTAGTTACTCATTTTATGGTCTTAAACACCTATATACACCTGTATTAAGTGCTATTAGAATAAAAGATATGCAAGACTCTGTCATTGCCTTTAAATAATTTACAATCAAACAAGGGAGGAAAGTAATATTTTAGAAGTAATCCAGTATATAAGACACAGGTGAACATTGAAAATGCCTTTGGATATAAGAGCATTGAAGAACCAAAGAAACTTACTGTCTCTAACTAGGTATTGAATTTTACCCCCTCTGGATTTTTTGAAAAAGACAAACAAAAAGGAGGAGATTGTTTTAAGTTTTTAAACTAACCTCATTGCTGTTGCTTGCAGATAAAAGGTGCTGTGGGATAAGCTAAAAAAAAAAAAAAAAGTAAAAGAAGGATTTGTTACAGGTTTTACACAATAATTTCAGTTGTACCATGAAATCACTTACCGGAGCTGACAATGTGGCTCCCAGTAGCCCCAAAATAATTATACTTTTCATTTTCAGATGAAGTATCTAGAAAATAAATTGTGAGATTTAGCTTTAAAAAGACCATGTAAAATCATGATAACAAAAATTAGCTGGTATTGTTCAATCAGAAGAATAGTTGAAGGAAATTTAGAGTATTTCCTTATATATTAGTATTTAAAATAAAAAGGCATATTTATAAATAGCTATAAGAAAAAATATTCTTTTCTCCCAGAGCATCCGCTTATAAAAAACAAAATTGTTTGCTCGTGATTTTAGCTTGACTAAATGACTCATTTGGTGGCATATGATGCAGTTGAATGAGTTATGAACAAGACTGCCTCATCCTTTGTACTGTTTTACGCTGAAGTGTATTAATCCTTCTGATCATGGGAGGCCCATGACTAGATCCTTATGAAGAAAACAATTTTAATGTCTATTTAATGTAATAGTAAAAATACTTCAATAAAGATCTGACAATAGAAGTTCAATACCAGATAATTTTCATTTAAAAGTCTAGTAACATTAAAATATATTAAAATGAAGAAACTGAGTCATTATTTTTCTAATTCAGGGAAAAAGTTTATAAAATTAAGCTGCAAAATTGATTTATAGTGCAACCCATGGAAGTATATTATCTTGTCCTCCAAATGAGAAAACCCTGCCCTACTTCAAAATCACTGACCTATATAAGCAGTTAGGGTGACCTTAGTGGTCTATCCTGTAGAGTTGACTGATTTTTGATTCACACAAATATGAAAGCAAAGATTTAATATCTTACCTCACTCTTTTGCTTATGAAGAGATAGCTAGACCCACGCAAGATCTATGTTCTTTTTGTCTTTCAGCTCTGCTGCTTAGAACATCTCTTATATTTTAAAACCCATCTTTGAAAAAAAGGACCAATCATTGTTCAAAAGGACCAGTGATTCAGTGGGTTTCAGACAATGGCTTAGCTAATAACCCCTTTCCTAATCATCTAGGTGGTATATGGATTCCCACACTTTAGTAATGTCATTAAATTACCCTCTAAGAAATGTTTCCCTGTGATCATTCCTGGTTTCTGCTTTGCTTATGATTAAATCTTCTAGAATAATTTCATCCTACATCCTTAAAATGGATACCTAATAGAGTAACTTTAAAAGTCTTTATTAAGTTCAAAGATCAATGGGGATTTTAAAGAATAAAACATGGAATTATTAGACATAAGGCATAGGTCTAAAAGACAAAAATTCAAAACCTAATTAGGGGCAGTAAAAATTCTTTGGTTCTTCAATGCTTGCCTGAGTAAATGTGAGCTAGTTTCTCTTAGGTTTGACCTTGAAAACATCAGTAAATCTTCCACTATGGAATGAAATCCTAAAAACAATTACTAAATCTCTATGTTTATGACATGTATGTTCCCATGTGATCATACTGCTTAGAATAAGTAATTTAATAAATACAAAGCATGATGGCCTACATTTTTAAAAATAGTGGTAAGTGAATGTTTTGCATTTAAAAGTTTTTCTTTTGCTAGCGATGATTTTAATATTCAAAATACAACTAGTATTCTTATCTCTACATCAGTGTTACTTAAATTTTCTTCATAAAGTGAGTTATATGTTTACTTGTCTTGTTGGTTTTTTTCTACGTGTCAATATTAACAACATGTTAATATCAATCCCACTCTGATAGCCCAGGATCATAAATGTGATAATGTATTACCAATTAATTTCTATTGTGGAAGACTTCTTTGGCAAATTTAATATTAAACAACTAATTGTGGCCTTATCAGACAGGAAAAAAAAGCTAGTGCCTTTAAATGAATTTGTTTTTTTCAGTTGGATGACACACTTCTTAGAACTTGAATGGCTCATTAATACTGAAATGACATTAGCATTTTTTTAAATCTAGACTAAAAAACCAGAAGGACAAAAAAAGTTAGTTAAAATAACAAAAACCTTTTCTTACTAAAAAAGGAAAGTTACTAGTAAGATTTTATATATATTAGAAAGGAACTTTCCCAAGATTTATGAATGTTATCTGTTTTAGATGAGCTAAATAGACCACCCTGGATGTTGATGGCAGATTTCAGTAGAGTTGGGTGGTTAGTGTAATCAATTGTAGCCTGAAAAATACAGTAGATTGATTGAGTGGGTAAACAAGGTAGATGGTGCTATGTTGCCTATTGATATATATATTTATAATTAATAACCTTGGTCTATTCTGAATATTACCAAATTAAATTTAATACACCATAAACTCTCACTCTCCTGAGATTTTCCATTGCGTTGTACAAGGTCTTAGACAGTTAATCCCACTCTTAGCCAAAAAGTTGTCAGGGCCAAGTACTGAAAAAGTTAGGAACTGTATTACAGAGCCAAAATTTAGTCAATGTAAAAATATCCTAGTGATGAATCGTTTCACCTAGCTACATTCCTCATATTCGAAGGTAGTTAGATAGGAGATTTATGTCATTACTTTTTGTTTTTGTTTTTATTTTCTGTTACTTGAATAGTCTAAACAAAAGTGGTTCAAACTCTCTGGTTATACAACAAGTGAAAGTGGAAAAGAACAGGCTATGCTTTCCTACCGAATAGCTTCTAACTCCCTCTGTCCTTGGAGGCAAAGTTATCTCTTGGTAGGAGGGGAAGTGGCAAGGGGCCCTAGTTTAATTCTTATCACATTATAGTATGGATATTGTCTTTGTATTTCTTCCATTTATGTATGTTGAACTTATTCATTTTTCTATCCCACGTGAGTCACCCCATAGGTACTCCTACTAGGAAATTAAATAAATGGGTTCCTTTATTCAGGGGAGAAAAAAGGTGACACAGATCCAGAGCAATGTCAGTCTGTATGGATTAAGGTGCGGAAACCTTAAATTGAGGCACCTTAAGGTGAGGAAATCTGGAACCAGATATTGTCACTGTGACTTCATTATTTTGTTTTAGTTCAATTACCAGAACACCAGACACCCTTTATTCACCTAAAAGTACAAGAACACATATCAATGCCAAGTACATACGACTGTTGGATTGTGTACTATTTTAATTATCTTGGTCTTAATTCTGTTCCAATAACATAAATGATGAAGAGGAAACAGCTGGCTTATAAGTTAGTCCTTTCAAAACATCTGATTCTTTTCCCCTTCAACTAACCTGAAAAATCAGTTACAAGGTTTACAGAGAACCATTGGGAAGTAGACCAATATTCTGTGAAGCAAAAGAATAGATTTGAATTTTAGCACTGCTTATAACAAAAAATTATTTTCTTACATATGAGTTTTAATTTTCCAGGAACTTTTATTTACATATCAAGGTAGGCGGGATACATATATCACCTCCACATTTCAATGAGGAAGATGGGGTACAGAACGCTCAGTTCATTCATTTATTCATACAACAATATTAGTGTGCAGCTTCTACGGTCCATGTCCTTGCTAGGCATTGAGCACTTAGTGTTAATGAAAGAGATGTGGTTTCTGCCTTCATGGAAATTACTGTTTTTTTCCACTGTTAAGAAAGTAACAGAATTGTGTCTACTATGCAGATTTTGATTACTAATCACATAGTTTTTGTAAAGCACTAAGCTACCTAACCAGAGAGGAGAAAGGCATAGCACAATTTCAAATATAAATAACAGATAGAAATAATAAATTATAAAAATGAGTGTTTTCATATGTTGCCAGAGTTTAATCATGAATCTCAAATCAATAAAGGTAATAGGTTTTGTGATTTTAACAATTACTTTATTAGTTACTTGTGCAGTAAATAAAGAGAACAAGCAAGTTCTCAATAAAATCTCTTCTGTTACATAAAGCATTTACTTTTAACTTCTATGAGGATCTACTAAAGTGTCCCATTCTGTTTAGTAATGTACATCACTGGACATCAATCATCATATGTCCACTATAACAATACATCCTAAGTTAACAGCTCTAGCTTGATTATATGAGTGTAAATTTATTAAATATTTGTATGTATGTGCATGTGCATTATGATAATAAAGTATAATTTCTAGGAGTAGTTTGTTCAGGAATAGAGGTATTAAGAAAAATAAAGTGATGCATACCTCTTCCTTTCACAAGAGAAGCCATGAGTTTCATAGTAATTGAGAGAGGCTGGCCCACAAAACTAAACTTGGGCTACAAGCTGTCAACTGCCTATGATTTCCTGAAGTGTGGCCTCCAGGGCATTCAATGAGAAGCACATCCTCTCAAGTATAACCCATCCTGGTCTGGGCATCATCAGCATCCACCTTCTCTGAAAAATCACTTCTTTTGTCCCCTTCCCTGAAATGGTTTCTTTTTCTACTGAACCTTTATAGTATTTATTTGTGTGCTTTGTTCTTTGTGAATTTCAGACCTGCCACTTTCATGAGCCTTGTATCTGTTTCTTCTTTTTGGGCCTGAAATCAAGGTTTGGCCCAAACATGGTTTCTGTACTATAACCTCTCAGAAACAAACTCATTTTAATCAAAATCTTCTAGTAACTTAATTTAAGGTTAGTATCTTTGGTTGATTTCTGGCTTTCTCCTTCTCAGACGTCTAGCCAGGCTCATGCTGTGGTCATGGGAATTTCTTGTGAATGTGCCAATCAAGGGCAGTAGTACACCAGGCTAGTCAGTCGTAGTTCTCCCTCCGAGTTCTGTTGATTCCTTTTTCTTTTTCATTTTGTTACATTAAAAATGTTAAGTGAAATAAGTCAGACAGAGAAAGACAAGTACCATATGATCTCACTTATATATGGAATCTAAAGAAAAGACTATGTGAAGGAACTAATCAGAGACAGTTTTGGGGACGCAGAGCAAAAACCGAGAGTGGTTAGATGGGTGTGTGGGAGGGGGTTGGGGATAAGGGGAAAGGTGAAGGGATTTGGAAGCAGCTGGTAACCACAAGATGGCCTCGGGGTTTCTTTTTTTTTGAAAATTAATTTGGGGAAGGTATTCTATAATGTTGTAAAGATTTTGTTGGGTATCCGATGGACACGCGTCCTATTTGGGAGACCACCTCAGGGATACTGTGGATACCTGATCATGGCATAGTACACCAGAAGCTAAACATTAATGAATGCCAACTATAATTTGATATATATAATGTGATGGTTCAGTGTGAGGTCGGAGGGATAGTGGATGGGGGGAGGGGGGTTCACAGTGTGAGGGATATAAATGATGAACGTCTAAGTATTACCTTGTCTTGTACACCTGAAACTAATAAATAAATTAAAAAAAAAAAAGTTTATCTCCTTAACAAGGTTTTATGTTGTCTGATAGTAATGGCGTTCTATTGCTCAAATTTCTTTTTCTATTTTGTCCTCTTTTCTTCTTCCCCTCTTTCTTTCTCCTTGCCTTCTTCTCATCTATTCATTTACTTTTTTTTCCTTATCTGCTCCTCCATTTTTTTTTCTTCTACCTAATCTGGTTTACAAAGCCCTCAATGATCCCACCTTTGCTTTACTCTCCCACTTCACTGCTTTTCACTCAGGTCCTTGTTCATTAAACTCCAACCAAGCTAGCTTGCCTTCAGAGTTTTGAACATGTTAAATTTCTTCCTGCCTTGAGGGCTTTGTACTTGCTGTTCTCCATGCCTGGAATGTTCTCTCTCTGATCACTGAGGCCTGGGGATGACACCTTCTTGTCATTCAGTTTAGGAATCACACCACAAAAGGACCCAGATTACCCAATCTAGAACAGAAACTTCTATCAATCAGCCTATGTAGATTTTCTGCAAAACTTGTGTTACTGTCTCAAAGTTGATATGATTGTTTAAGTAGTTAGTTTTTACTTTATCATTATGTTTTTTTACCTTCCACCACAACAATATAACTTCGTTAGTTCAGAACCTTTGTTTTGTTCACTTCTTTATCCCCAGTGCCTGGCTCATAATCTGCACTCAAATATTGAACAATTGCATGACAATTTTTCTGACATGGAAATTTCAAACACATTTTTACATAATGAGATTAAATGTTACAACACTAACAAATATTTAAAGTCATTGAAGTGTTTGATGATAAGATATTGTACTGTTTAAAATACTCTTTCTAGAAATTCACTCTGTCATATAGATGTATCATAATTTCATCAAAACGGTTAATGCAATGTTGTTCATATTCCAAAAATGTCATACACCTAATCTGATTTAAATACTTCTCTATGATAGAATCTGTTACCTCATTTCTGGTGAACTAACTTACATGACAAATTTGGTAGGAAGGAGTGGTCATTTATAATTATCTGTTTCTCTATTTGTAATGTCTTAATCCACACCTTAGCAATTTTAGAAATATCTACTTTTTTTTCTGCTTACTATTTGAACAGTGGAAAAAATAACAGTTATTTTTTTGCTTAGAAAATAAAGATGAGTATCAAATCTGGTTGTTGAGTCAAGGACAGGAATGGAAGCTAGATTGGTAAACAGAAGATTAGAAGTAGGAAAACATCAGTATGAAGTTTATGAAAAATAATACTATCAATGGGAATGGTATACTGAAGGCCATTCAATACAATAAGCTCCGATTATTTAGACACATATGGGTGAAAAAGAGTTTATAGACATTAGTTTGTCATCTTGCTTCACTTTGGGAACTATTCTGTCTAAATTACCAGTGTTGATCAGTTGATCGCCCACATTCACATCACCCTGTCCTCTGGAGTTGGTGATGGGAAAAAGAGTCACCTTTACTTTCTCACCTTGTCAGAATTTTGTACCAGTCTCTGTAGTAGATGTTCTGACTCTCCAACCAGAGCTCCATTCAGAAATGAAGGATTAACTCCCCAGCTGCTGGGAGTGGTACCAGCAGACAGCCTTTTCAGGATTTGCCTCACCTTACTCCTCCAGGGACATTCTCCTTCTGCAGAACAATGAACACCCTCTAACTCATTCACTAAAGGCCAGCCTCTCACCATCTCAGCTCCAGAATTTCTCATGGGTTGACTGAAGACTTTGTAGACTACACATACAGCAGCTTGACTTCTCATTTTGCCTGTTCCTGCAGCCTTCTCCTCCATTCCATGGTGTTAATTCCAAGGGCCCTTAACAAATTTTCTGCACATTAATCCCCACCTCAGTTGGCTGCCTGGGGATCTCAACCTGAGATAGTCACCAAGGCTTCAGTTATGAAAATATTATCTCTGAATGTCATGTTATAAAGAATTGATCATAGTTCATCAGGTGTTAATTATTTCTTATCAGTTAGGTAGCTCTGAATCACTATAGAGAATAGATTATTTCTGAGAAATAACCTCTAACTTGCTGCTTTCATTTATGGAATTGTGAATGGCTATCTCTTTGCCTTAGACCATAATCTAATTCCAATTAAGCTCCTTAGACTTGTTATTATATATTCTAGGGATTAGATGTATATTAAATAAGATCCAATATTATTTGACGTGATGGGCATAAAATGCTTAGACAGAAAAGCCATAAGGCCTTACATATAGAGTCAATGGTAAGAGATTTTTGCTGGTCATTCTTTTTATAGAATGCTTTACAAAACTTGGCCTCTACCACGTCATTTCAAAGCATTTCTGACCAAGTTTCAGAGAGTGAGAGAGAGATCGGAGACCTCACCAGAGTAAAAAGTACCTGGCAGCTTTGCAGAGCATACGCCAGAAAGCTTAGCACTGCATGCATTTGTGGAATACCAAGGAGCAAGGTAAACCAGGTTTATGGAAATCTAATTTCCAAACACCATCACAGAACCTCACAGTTTATTGCATTCATTTGTTAACAGTTTTTAACTCATCTTCATATCAAGTAAGGGCTGTATAGGATCGACATTGAAAGCATGGACTCTGTAGTCATTTTGCCTGGCTCTAATCCTAACTGCCAGCTGCAAGTTCTTGAATTGTGGGTAAGTTTTAAACCTCTCTAAGGCTCAGTTTACCTTTCTGTAATGGGGATAACTTTATAGCATAGTTGATATAATTAATGCCATGGGCATATAAAAAGTACTTGATGTTGAGTATCTCAGAGAATGGCACAAGATTGGAACCAAGTATTTATTAGTTGAAGGAATGAGAAAACAAAGCATACTACACAGAAATACCTGTTCTTATAAAGATCATCATGGTAAATTGAATGGCATTTGGTGAAGAACAAAGTGAAAAAAAAGAACTAGTATGATGTTAGAAATAGAAAGTCCACAGATGACTTGGGTGAAGATAGGCCCCTGAACCAAAACTAAATGAGGATATGTGTAATCAACCAATTAGTTCTTTAATTAAAAATATTCTTGAAAATTTCCAAAATGTTAATTTCAACATTTTATTAAAGAGAATGCACTTGCTTCCACCAACCCTTCTGTAATAGCCTTAAGAAACTCATTCTGACATGAGGAAATATAACCAGTATTATTGTTCCAGTCTCCAGCTTAAGTGACCTCAGCTTACATTACCAACCATGAAGGTCACCTAATAACAGTACTTACTGTTCTGGTGACTTTTCAATGAAGGAAGTTTGATTTTCTCTATTCCTTTTCCAAGGTCTTCCACCTGCATAAACAATCACTTATATCATCAGAAGCCAAGAACTAAGAAAGCAGTGTCACAGACAACTTCCTTCATTAGGACTGCTTTAAAAAATATAGCAACTGTGGAAACATGTTGTGTCTTCATAAAGAATCTGCATTGTTGGATATTTTAAATTCAGTAGCGAGAAACGTTTATAAATTACCGGTCAATTCTGTTTGGTCAAATAAGAATTTCATACTATTTTTGGTAAATAGTAATATTACTTACAAAGAGTTCTTTCCTTCTGAATTTAAATTCATGATTATGTTGAATACATCATCAAATTTCTAAATGTATGTATTATTATCTTCCAGATCATATTCTTGCTTTTGTATTCTTTATTTTTCCATATATAGGTGTGTAAACCAAACATGTAAACTTTTATTTGCAAACTTCTGTAGTGTCACATTCGCTATCTATTTCTAAATGGTGATGTTAATTAGAAAAAAAAATTGCTTACTAACATGGGGATTGTACAAAATATTATAGTGAGTGCCCAATTTACACAAATTAACTCAATTGGGTTAATCCTGCACAACCTTGAGGTTTAGATATTGATATTCTCATTTTATAGGTTAATAACACAGATCACTGATTCAGAAATATTCCCAAGGGTATGTAGTTAATGAGTTCCAGGGCCGGGATCTGAACCAATGTTTGTACAACTCCAAAATGCTTTTCTTAACAACCATACTATACTTAAACACATAATTTATTATGGACCTATTGCATAACTAATTTTTGCATTTTCATACATGCACAAATTAAAAAAAAATCCTGCTTAGTGAATTGAAGAGTGTTTTGGCATGAGCCTGATGGATATAAACCTACATGTCTACAAAAGCATTTTTCTTTTTTCATATTCTGTTGTAGCATCCATATATAGAAGCCAAAGAAATTTAACCTTCATTGATAATTTATTATTAAAATGTCCCTTTCTGTTGTCCTATCTGTTTTACATTAATGAGGAAAAGATCAATTTCTCATGCTGTCAATTATGGGCAAAAAGTTTTTAAAAAATAGTATCTTGAGATAAATTAATTAAAAATTATACAAAGTAAGTTCTAACCCTGAAGGTATGAAAGGATGAAAATGTAATACTGAGAATGATTTAAGAAATTGGCAACTAATCTCTATAAAGGAGACTAAAATAGTTCATGAGTAAACATTGTGTAATGATTTGCAAAATGTCTGAGGGTGGTTTATCTGTCTAAGCCCAGACTTTGACTAAGTGTTAGGTTGGGTTGAAGTGACTCTCTTAAAAACAGTTTGTGGGAAGTTATTTTGAAGCAACATGGCCTGTTTTGTTGCAAGGATAGCAGAACTAACCACTTGGGCACTCTTTCTTTAGTTATTAGTCATCCTGATTTTCTCTAGAAGATAAAATTTACTGAGCAGTGAAGTATGCTCATGGGGTTTTCTTGTTGTTGATAAAAAGTAATTGCATGTTCTTGGGGCCTTCACACAAATTCTAAGCCCAGGATATCACTGAAAGCTGGAATTAACAAGTAAAAGCTCTATTCCAAGTAGAAATTTTGAAGACATTTTTTTTTTAAATTTATTTATTGGGGTGACAATTGTTAATGAAATTACATAATTTCAGGTGTACAATTCTGTATTACATCAACTATAAATCCCATTGTGTGTTCACCACCCAGAGTCAGTTCTCCTTCCATCACCATATATTTGATCCCCCTTACCCTCATCTCCCTCCCCCCACCCTCCTTACCCTCTGGTAACCACTAAACTATTGTCTGTGTCTATGAGTTTTTGTTTCTCATTTGTTTGTCTTGTTTTTGGTTTATATACCACATATCAGTGAAATCATAGGGTTCTCTGCTTTTTCTGTCTGACTTATTTCGCTTAGCATTATACTCTCAAGATCCATCCATGTTGTCACAAATGTTCCTATATCATCTTTCCTTAACGTCGAATAGTATTCCATTGTGTATATATACCACAACTTCTTTATCCATTTGTCTATCGAAGGACATTTTGGTTGTTTCCATGTCTTGGCCACCGTAAACAAAGCTGCAATGAACATTGGAGTACACGTGTCTCTATAGAGAAATGCTTTCAAATTTTTTGGGTAGATACCCAGGAGAGCGATTGCTGGGTCGTATGGTACTTCTATTCATAATTTGAAGACATTTTTAATACTTCCATATAAAAATATGCCTGTAAAGAATACAGAATGATTTTATGTTGGGTGGTAGAATGAAGTTCTTTGTTCTGTATTTCATAGGCACTTCAGAGAACTGACATAGATTCAATGGTTAGATGTGCCTTTAGATAAAAATTCTGTTGACACAAATGGATATAATTTGAGACAAGCAAGGAATAATTGTGAAAACTGGGCCTGAGGCTAAATGTGTCCATTTAGGAGAATGTGTTTTAAAAATCCCTAGAAGTTTCATGGCGATATTAGGAAATTCTTGGGAGAAATTCCTAGAAAACAAGAGCATTGCTTTTTTTTTTTAAATGTCAAAAGTACCAAAAAATTCAGGGACATATTTTACCCAATGACATGTGACAGCTGGGGTAGGTGAGATGGTAATATGATTTCTGAATGTTTAAACACCATGAAATACCAGGTCCAATGTAGGCCCTTGACTTTGGCAAAAACATTAGCAGTTTGTGAAGTACAACTTCAGCAAAATTTGAGAGTCCCAAACTATCACTTATATAAGTGATAAAGCCTGAAATTTATAATTTATCAATGCTCTTTGGATTAAAAACTGTGTGAAGAGAAGACCTCTAATAAAACACAGGATATGGTGATTTATTAGAATATCAACTTCCATAATTGCATGAGTATGATAAATTTACTATCTATTACATTTATTACATAAATGGCATTGTTGATAGCTTGGCTTTATCATAAAAACATCTTGAGTTCGAATTTCATTTCAGGCATTTACCATGTGTCTGACTTCTCTGAACCTTTTTTCTTCTCCGTAAAATTGGACAAATTTTACTCATCTCCAGGGTGTCTACAGAAAGTAAATGCTACTATATGACAAGATGCATTGCTCACCATATTTGGTTGAATATCATAGTGATTCTTAAGAAACCATTTTATGGGAAACGTGACACATCTGATTTCCAGGGAGAAGTCTCTAAGAGACAAAGGTAGATTTAAAAAGCCTCCCAAACTGATTTACATATATGTGACCCTCCACTTCAATTTAAAATAGTTTCATTAAAGAAAGGTTACTTAGAAAAAAAAATGTTAGCTTTTTCTGTAAAGAAAAAAAAGTTACTGCCCATATGCTTATCCCTTGTTGTCCTACATATTTCTTTCAAATCTTCCCTAGTTTATTGATGATAGTTTAATATTCATGATGTACTCTTTTTGCTAATCTTGGTATCACCTATTAAAATGCAGATCATCTATTCCTTCAACCAAATATTGAGTACTATCAATGATCCAAAGATATTGCACTCAAACCCTTAATAGTCTAATATATGAAACTTATTGTAAGCAAATGAGTGTGATACCATTTGATGAGGATAGAATAGAGGTAGGGCCGTGGTATGTGTGGATCAGGGATGGAGTGAGCTGATAAAACTTTATAGGCAAAGAAAACTTGTGTTGGGTGCTAAAAGAAGAGTAGGGATTCACCAGGCATACATAGGTGGAATTGAAATTTCAAGCAAATTGTACATCAGATGCACATGCCTGGGATATTACATAGCTTGATAATTAGGGCCATAAATACTGATTTAAGATAATTGAAATATAGGATACTATGAGCGATTGATGGGAGATGAGGTATGGCAGGTACTCAGAAGCCACATCATAAAGGGCTTTCTAAGACAAATAAATGTGCTTGGATTCTATCCTGTTGGCAGCTGGCATCCATCAACTAAGCGAGGAATACATATGTTAGTCATCAGTAATGTCTAACAAATATTTCCATTTCTCCTCCTGGTCACATGTAAAGTTCTACTTTCCAGTCCTTGAACTTAGTGACTGCTTTGGTGCATTAAGTATGAATGAGAAATAGTATGTGTCACTTCTGGCTAGAAGCTTTCAGATAATTCACCCACCATTCTCTTTTTTGGCTGTGGCCATTGGCAATGTCCCAGAGAGTAGCTTTTCCATCAACATGAATTCCTTCCACTGGGATCCCTCAGTGAGAACAATATGGAGCAGAGCCTCAAATGGACCCACTGTGAATATGTAGTATAAGGAAGAAATAAATCTTATAGTTTAAAGCCACTGAGATTTTGGAGTCAGTTTCTGCAGAATTATTTAGCTTGTCCTTATTATTACCCAGTCACATTATTACTTTGCCATGATACTTTCTTATTAAAATGCAGATGACTCAAATGTATTTTTTCCCCATAATCCTACTAATGCTTTTTTCTAGGATTTTCCATCCATATTGTTTTCCAGTGGGAGACAGTAAACTGTAAACTGCATTGGCATCAGACCATTCTAGCTTTGTGATATATTACCTATGTGACTTCAAGTGAGCTACCTAAACTTTCCAAGCACTCATTTTCTGATCTGTAAAATAAGACTCGTAATATCTGCTTTGTGGGCTATTGTGCGAATTAAGACACATTCTAGGAAGTACTTTATCATAGTCTGATATATAATGGATACTCATTAAATAGAAGTTGTAACCATCATTATTATTATCATTGCAAATATTTCCACTTAATTGATTTCAACCTTTCAAATCCTGGCAGTCAATTTTCATAACAGGTAATCAGTTCAGTGTCCAGTCACAGCCTTCCTTTGAATATCAAGTCCTGGAACTCTGTCATTGATGTCTCAGCACATCTTTTGAGCTCCACTGATCTAATGATAGCCTGGATGCTATCAGTTCTTTATGATTTCTAATTACAATTTCACTCTTGAAACATTACCAGCTACTTGAGGGTTCCCATTCACAAATACATATATATATTCTCAGTGTCCATGAGCTATGTATAGAACCAGTCAACATTACAAACTGTATGACTCTGTGTATAAATGGGGTGATGATAGAATAAATATCATTAGATTGTCTTGATAAGAATAAGCTACAGGTAACAGGCCAGGAGATCTCTAAATGAAATAATGCTCAAGCACGATGTGTGTGTGTGTGTGTGTGTGTGTGTGTGTGTGTGTGTGTGTGTGTCTGTTTATGTGAGCAAGAGAGAGAAAATACATTGTTGGTGATGTGGTATTGTTGAAAGATTGTTTCTTCCTATCCTGCTTGATTTTGGAAAAATTGTTAACATAGAATTAGTAAAATGTAAAGATTAATGTAATACAAAGTCAGAGACTTGAACACAGGAGTCTTACCAGTTCCCGGTGAATCTGATTACCTTTGGGTGTTTTACCTAAATTAGTCTGTAGTTAACTACGGGAACTAAAATTTTATCTTAAGTGACAGTCACAACTGATTGTATGTAGTTTCTTAGGATGTTGTCCTAAGATAGATTTTAAGGTTAAATCAATTGGTAACGGCTTCAGTGGCACATGATGGGCCCCACGACAGGATAAAACTACCTGTCAGCCATAAAGGTTAGGCGGTTACCAATACATGTAGGATCAGCTGTGCATGACCACATGGGGGCGCACTCTTCATCAGATATATATTTTTAGTGTTTTGTTTTTCCTTTAGTGTAATTCTTTTTTGTTAATAGAAAATATAAACTGTAATTTATCATGCTACGTTAAAAATTTTCCAAACACACTGGATCCATGCCATACAAAAGACATTCCAAATAACTGAAACGCTACAGATACTAGGGCTATAGGGACAAATTAAATGGATGGATTTGTGGTTACGGTGCTCAGTGGTAATCATAAATGTGGATGCATAACTGGTACTTTGTTTCTAAGTAAAATATGGAGGTATAAAAATAAAAATATTCAAATTGGCTCTGTCAGAACAGCGCTATAACTGTTGAAACCTAATTATGAGATCTAATGTGTGATGGATAGGTGACATTTGTTTGGTTCTTACCATTTATTTAGTAATGCCAATACATAGGACCATCTGAAAGTAAGGCAACATAGTGGTATCTCTGCATTGAGAATCAGTTAAAACCGACCAATGATGTTTTTTAATGTGGCAAGCTTTCAGTATGTTAAATGCTAGAAGAAATTCAGTGCCAGCTCAGAAGCTTACAAATTAATCCCTCAAGCCCCATGTCAACATTAGGAGGTATATCCAGCTTCTGTAAGAATTCCACTTAGAAGGGCATAAACTAAGGTCACTTATGGCAACAAAGGGCAAACTCACCTGAAGCATACATACCAGGAATTAAAGTTTAGTACAAGGAAAATAAATATGATGACAGAAATCAATAAAGACATTTACAGACAAGAACAGAGACATGTTGTTTGCCAGCCAGAGAAAAGCCAAAGGAAACAAAGGCACAAGGAAATGTCAATAGAACTGATCTCACCCCCAATTAAGCCAGTGGCTTGTTCAAAGTGTCTCGTGGACAATGATGATATTTGGTTCTCTAAAGTTTAAATGGAAAGACCAGAGCTCAGTCACCTGTGTACACACTTAAAGGAATGATTAAACAGTATTCTTGTCAGTTGTTTATGTGGTTTGGCAATTTCAAGGGCCATATTTTTTTTTTTGATCCGAGTTCTGCTTATTACCCACCCACTCACTGATGCCAGAACTCTACCCCAAGCAGTGAGATTTGACTTTTATTAGAATTTTTGAACTCCATTCAGGCTTTTTTAGAGTTTTCAGCTCTGTTTAAATGCTTAAACATTTACCTAATGAATAAGTGCTCAGGACTTAGAACCTCGGAAGGTTAGAAATGGAAGTGCAGGCTGCCCCCAGACAGGAGAAGTAGCTGGAAAAGCTGACTAATATTAAGGTATCTTTGAGAGACGAGTTTTAGCTAAGAATAGAATAGGAAGAAAATGACCGTATATTGGGGTAAAGGGGAACAAGTTTATGACCCTGGGGGCACTGAAGATATTTGCCCATTTTATAATTATGCCTGGAGGTGGTATCATTAAAAATTGTCTTTTGTGTATTGTCATTTTCTTGACTCCTCAGATTGCTGCAGTTAAAGAATAGCTCTCCAGGGATAAGCAAAATGTAATTCTAAATTAGGCAAATAAATGCTAAATATTCATGTTACTGTGTCTAGATTTGTAATTTGAGATGTCTGGAGGGTCTGTAGGTAATCTCAGGGAAACAATTGAGATAATTAAATATCTGGGAAATTGATTTCTGCATATGAGGTCAGACAATTAAGTTCGTGAACTCATCCTAGAAAAAGTGCTACATACCTCATTGCTGAATATCACTATGTCACCTTGGAAGTACTCCCCTTGGGAAGCTATGCACCGACGCCAGCACCTAGTCCACCCTTCAAAGCAATTTGGAACTCTTTTTCTGGAATGGCCATCAGAGCTGTCATCGTATGACCTGAATGTCATCAAAACGTCTTCCTTTCAATATTTCCTTTACCTTCGGGTAAAGAAAGAAGTCATTGGGGGCCAGATCAGGTGAGTAGGGAAGGTGTTCCAATACAGTTATTTCTTTACTGGCTCAAAACTCCCTCACAGACAGTGCCATGTGAACTGGTGCAGTGTCGTGATGCAAGAGCCATGAATTGTTGGCTAAAAGTTCAGGTTGTCTAACTTTTTCATGCAGCCGTTTCATCATTTCCAAGTAGTAAACTTTGTTAACCATCCCGTTGGTACAAATTCATAATGACTCATCCCTCTGATATCAAAAAAGGTTAGCAACGTCGTTGCAACAAGTTCATGAACTTAATTGTCAGACCTTGTATAAAGGACTGAGATCATTTGGTCTTCATAAAATAGGACTACTGAGTACCATAAGTATTTAAAATTATATTACACAAAGTTTAAGTGGTGGTTTGTACCTCTTCCCCGTGTCACTCTCTTTCAGACTTTCAGGGCTTCAAGTCTGAAAGCTGGTATTAAGATTTTTCTAGGGTAGCCATTGGAGGCTTTGTTTTGTTTCTTCAGGAGGAATTTGTGATGGAAATAAAGCTTACAGCGAGGCTGCAGAAATTGAAATTAGATAATACAAAGAATTTTTAATGTGAATATCTCTTTGCACCTATGAATACTTAAATCAATTGAAGAGAGATGGCTTTGCAGATATTCTATTTGAATCCTTTCATGTGCATCATTCTGCTTTTCTGTTGCGTTTGTCAGAGTGAGTCAACTCCTTTCCACAATGATGATTTTAGCCACAATTATGACCTACCACTCAGTCTTTCCTCTGCGCTTTGCTATCAGGCACCATGCAGATACCTACAGGAAGACTTTCACCTAATTTTACTGTAGTTCTCCCCCCACCATTGTGTCACTTCTATTATGAGTTTATTTTCTCTCTCCAACCTGCCCTCAACATTTCTATAGCTATAATACTAACACATACAGTCCTGCCATTTTTTTGTATATCAGCTTATGTTATGATTTCCTACTTTTATTTTGTCTAAAATTAGGCCATAAACTCCTAGAGGTGATACCTTTTTAGTCTCTGTATATTATATATTTGATGGGTAGCATATGTTCAATCATCATCTGATGAATAGTTGATTAAGTAAAACTTTTGATTGTCTTTTTATGTAAAATGACATTCAAAACAGATATTTTTGTTATTGTTCTTCAACTTTTCTAGACTTTACTTCCAGGAATTCAGCTGTCAACTGTAAAATGATTGGGCCCAGGAGGAATGCTCAATATATGCTAGATGAAAATCTGTCATAGCTTTATCTCCAGTTTTCAATACTCACATGATGTTTTGTTCTGTTTCTTTGTCTACCTGACATTTCTAATTGGATGGTCTTCTGTCACATTTAGCATTTCAAAACTGACATAACCAAATTGTCTTCTTTCTTTATTTTTTCCCTCTTAAAAAAAAAAAAAACAGAACTCCACATAACAAACAATAATTGGTTATCTTCTTATAATTTGCCTATTTTCTTTCCACTTTCGTTTGGTAAAAAAGATCTAGAAACACTGAATTCCTCTTGTCTTCTTTTCCACCCTTGGTCTGTCTTATCTAATTAGTCACGAAATCTTATTTAATTTTTTTCTAAATGTCTTTTTTTCCACAGTATTTTTTTTTTTTTTTAATTTGTATTGTCAGTAACCAAGACTTTCTAACCAGTTCCTTGTTTCAGGCTTTTCTCTTTCTAATACAGAACACACATTGTCTCTATATTATTACAAAAGTATTACTTTAATTGCATTATTTCCTGATCAAAAAATTCTTAATGGTTGCACAATGGGCCCTGTTCAATTCCTCATTATATACTGTGTATAATCTATATTCTCAGGCTACTGAAATTTAGATCATCTTTTCAGAGTGTCCTTTAAAATGCCTGCAATCCTTTTCAATTTTATTAACATTTGGCCATAGATAGGCTACTTTTTTTAAACTTTCAAAAAACGTACTTGCTGTTTTTTGAGTAAATGGTCTTTCATAGAATTTGGAGGATATAACTTTATGTGCATAAATGAATGAAATTGTTTTTCTAGGCAGTAATTAAATAAATGTTTCATGTCTTCTTTTTCCGTGATATAAAGGTCAGTGAACCCAACCCTATGTGCCCTTTAGAATCATCTAGGGAACGTGCAAAATGCTGCTATGCAGACCCAACCCATCGATTACATTAAAATTTTCTGTTGGTCTTAAAACAGTTTTTTTTTTTAATGTATTTAAGTTATTCAAATGTGCAGTCAGGGTTGATGGTGAGATTGGCTAATATTTAACACCTATTCTTGATATTGGGGGGAATACTTTGTGATACTTGGCCACTATATACTGTTGAATGTGAGTAACCTATTTTTATTAAATATTTGTTCATTTACCAAACATTTTTAATGTAATCTCTGTGTGTCAGCTCTGATACTGGTTGATTTAGATATAAAGCAACTGGGCAACAGTAATAGTAGCTTAAGTACATGAGTAGCAATTGCTTTGTATATATTGTGTCTTTCCATAGTTTGATATTATGTCTTGTTTTCAGAATGTGAAAGTCTGTCTTAGCGAAGTTGAGTTATATGCCTAATGTCATGAAGCTGATAGTTGTTCCGGCCAGGACTAAGACCTAGGATACAATCTTTCTGTGTCTAGAACTCCGCCTATTAAGTAGTACTCTCTAAGGACAACCCAGCCTATTAAGTAATACTCTCTATTACTTCTGATTCTGAGCAATAAAAATAAATAAACCTGTTAACAAATCACACAGGTATTCCTTGGGGGCAATTATGGCAGTGGATTCATCTTTGTTTCCCAGTTTTCTAACACCATGCCTGGACTCAAGCAAATGTTCAGTAGTTTGTTGAGCTCAAGTGAACCCGAAAAGGTACTAATGGCTAGCAATGGGATAATGTGTTATCTCTTAAGTACTAGTTGGCCTTTAACAGGAAATCTATGGAGAAATATTGTAACATAATCCCTGATAATTGGGTTTTCTCTTTTTTTTATAATATAAATGCCTGACTTATGCTTTGATTGCCAAGGCATCCATTTCAAAGATGGCTATCTCAAATAAACACATTACCAGCCACATGACTACATAAAAAGTCAGGCAACCCCCACCCCACCCCAATTCCTTTGTTTTAGAGATTTTCATAACTGACCAATTGAGCTGCTTGTTTTCTCTTCTTGCACTTTAAATTCCTGTCCTTATTTTTAAAATTTAATAATACTGAGCCCATGCAACCCTAGGCCCCCAGCCTGGACCCTAATAAAAGCAGAACCCTAGGTCTCTCTCTCTCTCTCTCTCTCTCTCTCCCCCCCCCCCCCAGGGATTTTGCTGTGTGACCCCTCCAGAACTTCTAAGTGATAAACCTCTTTTTTTCAAAGTTTCATGGTGGTTATGGTAGAGGGCCTCTTGCCACCATATTAAGAACCACAAGGGCCAGTTCAGCCACAACATTATGGTAATGATAGGTTGAGACCGGTACCCAACAAATGTCTTAATACAAATGAAGTTCTAATAATGGGATTTTGCACATCATAGCAAGTGTGTGACAAATTGGGACTCATAGTAGATCTTCTTAAGTTTGATGTAAGTATTGGAAGCTAGCAACAGGCCAGGTGATGCAAGCTACATCTAACTTTTTTTAACTGGAAATCTTTTACACAAAGTGCCATCATAATCCTGAAAAACAGAAATGTGTTAAAGCTATCATACAATTCGACTAATCTCCAAAATTGACTCCTATGTTTATTAAGAGTGGTATGGATATGAATAAAGATATGGATAATATGAATGATGTGGTGGGGACATTTAGGATATAATGGATTCACTTGAATGTACAAAAGAAAAGAGAAAAGTTACAGACTGATGAGACAGTGATCGAGTTCCTTCATGACATTACAATTATCTCAAAAATACTGCCAATAATATCTGGAAGTTCGTAGGTATCAAATGATATCTATATAGGTATTTTTTCAAAATTTACTTTTATATGATTATTCATTTTACTTTTCAGTGAACTATTGACAAGAACCACTATGTATAAAATAGAGTATGAAGCATTGGTGTCCATTGTTTACTGGCAAATATCTCATTTTTTAACCATCCATCTGGTTATCACTAATTTAGTCCAACTATTTGATCAGAGCCTGATTCTTCTCTCAACATTACCTTTGATTGCACTTGAGTCATGCCAAGGATGAAGAACTTCTTTAAGCCAAGTCATTTTATTTTAAGGCTTTCTAGTTGTTAAACACTTCCCACATATTGAGTCAACATGTCCTGGTAGATTTGTTACACAAAAAATGTAATGCATCTTCCCATGAAGATGTAGAGATCTTTCAGATATTTGCAACCAGCTATCATGTTCCCTTAGCAATACTTTTCTTTTACAGGTTAAGTCTCCTACTTTCTTCATCTATTCTTAACATGGTCTAATTTCTAATGCCTTCAAGTTCCAGGTTGTTTTCTCATAACTCTTGCTTTTAGAGCTCAGTAAATTTTAACCTGTCACAATCATTTCACACCTTCATCTTGCATTTCCTAATGGAAATATCTCCCAACAAATGTTTGGAAACAAAGCAAGGACTTTTATTTCCTGGTTTATCTGCATGAAGGAAGAGGGTCTAGACTTCCATTAGCTATAGAGCAAAGAAGAATGTTAATTATTAAGGGTTATGCTGCTCTCTTCTTTCTTCCTCTCTTTTTGTGGTGTGGTGTGGTGTGGTGTGGGGTATGTGTGTGTGTGTGTGTGTGTGTGTGTGTGTGTGTTAAATCAATCAAATAGGAATAAATAGGATCTGTTCAGTCATTATTTAAAGGATCTAGACTTACTTGGTTCTAGGAGTGGGAAAGTGGCTATAACATCAGAAGAGTTTATTTAGTTTCTTAACAGTGCCTAAGGAATTTTTAACTAGAGGTTTTATAAAGAAAAAATGCAAAATAATTGGTGCTGGTTTTTAATAAAGTACAGTTGTTATTACTGATCCCTGATGGGTTTTAAACAATTTGAGAAATGAGTAGAGCAGTTAAATAAAGATTTAAAATCCAATAAGAACTGTTTTCTAATGAACAGTGAGACCAGATTGGTTGATCTATCACCTGATTTTTATTATTTCACCTGATTTAATCATTGAGGCAACACAGGTGGTAGAAGACATGTCTAATGTCAAGTAACCTAGAAACTCTTAGGAAGCAATTGAAAAATGCAACCTTATTAATATGTGTTAGTTGTTGCTGGCTACATAAGTTGAAGTATTACAACAAACAAAGTGAATTAAAAAAAGAACTGGCTGGTGAATAGAGGAAATATAGAATGTTGGGACTTTTTAAGGTTGGAAAACTGCCTTCTTACACACCCCAAAAAATAGGTAACAGGATTTAAAAGTCTTTGAGCAACAAAAGACAAATAAATGTTTTAGTTGAATAAACTTGGAAAAAAGGTCAGTTTAATTGTGTGATTTTCATTTATTTTCCCTGAAAACTTTATTGAAGTCATCAGAAAATTTAGAGAGAGAAGCACTGGGTGAGAGAAAATTATTTAGGAAAGGATAATTTATACAGTTACTGACACGTGTAATTGACTGGATTTCTACAAGATTTTTTATTGAACTAGAATGTCATTAAAAACCTTGAACCCAGACTAAAAAAAATCCTTTGCCTGTTTGAAACTTAAAATAAATAATTCTTGAGCTTTGAGTCTTCCATGGCAGAAGGCAGGCTATGAAAGCCACCAAGCATGGAAAATCCACTTTAGGTATGTCTGCAGACAACAATAGATCCAATACTTATTTCCAGAGAGAAAAATCAAGTAACTTTTTCCACCTCAAGTCTTTACAATTTTTGTTCTGTGAGATTTTAGAATTTTTGTGGACAGTGATGACTTTCTAAATGGAGTGTTTATTCTTCTTATCCTGTCTCAGTTTTTTCATTGCACATTGGTATGTTTATGGGACAGATAACTTGGCTTTTCAACTCACTTTTCAGGAAGAGGAGGAGTCATATTACAGTGTAGTAGATAATTAGAATACTGAATTTTGTCTTACTTGGCAAGAAAATGACACTGTTCTATGCTTGGGTGGAAGAGTGAAATGAATGTATATTAACTAGCAAGGTGAGGCGTGGAGATATAGGCTAATATTCACTAATCTAGTTTTTCCCAGATATCCTTATTATTATTGGGACTACATGACTGCTTATTAAATAATGGAAGATGGGCAGAGGTGATAAAGCTTCTTTCAGTCCTGGCCATAGAACTTTCTTTGAGATCTTTTACCTCCTCTCTTCCCTTTATCAGCTTAGATTGAAGCAAAGTATTTTGAAATTGTAAAGAAACATAGTGAAAGGATCTCAGATTTTTGATTCACTAATTGAAAGAAAGGCCCCTAGCAGAACCATATGACTTGAGCTGGACTGTGGTGTAATTGAGAAATAATTGTTTATTATGTTAAGCTGCTACGATTTTAGGGTTCTATGTTGCAGCAATCAGCTTTTAATTAGTACTTGGGAGAGTACCAAGGTAAACAAATATATGAAATCCTAGAAATAACGGGTGGTCCTGTCATCAGGGGTAAAGGTTATGCATTTATTCTGATACTGGAAATCATAAAATTCTTTAGAATTAGGGAAATTACATGATCTTAGCATTGAAAGAGATAACGGATGTCCAAGGGTGTTTGCAGAGTCATCAATTAAGAGGCTTTTTCAGTAATCCATGTCAGAAATGATAATGGCTTTGACCAGATAGTAGCAGTGGAAAGGGAGAGATTTGTTCGATTCTGCATTTATCCAATAGGTAGATCTGACAGTATATACTGACAGCTTGGCTGTGGTTTATGAGTGAAAGGGACAGGAAAAGGATGACTCCAAGTTTTGTGTGGTAATTTCCTTTATGGGAAAGGGTAACAGAAGAAGCAACTGTTTGTGTCTATATCATGAAAGGTGAGCAATTTAGTTTTTGTTCCAGAAGGCTCAGGAATAGGGAAAACTGGGTATTTCTCAAATCCACTAATTAAGGTTATCTTACGATCCATGATAAAAATTGTGAAATTAAGTACTACAAATTCCTCCCAATTATTAAATTCTCAAAAAATTAAATTACTTTTTCCTTGTAAAGTTCTATTTTTAAAGTCAAAAGGAAATGACCTCATTTTCTTATTCAGTTGAGTCTGACCATTTTATTACCCATGCTGGATGGAGTTGGGTCTTGTACTCAGCAACTGCAACCTGGGCCATAAATTCTCTTTCTCAGAGTATGTTTCCAAGAGAATTCCCAGGACTGAGTATAGGGTTGATCCCTGTCATTGATTTTGCTTATCAAAACTGAGTATTGGAGGACAGAGAAATAAGAGAAAACAGGAAAGATTAATGTTGCTACCTCTACGTAACTAGTTTGCACCAGTAATTTTTTATAACTATAAATATGAATACTAGCATCAGAAATTTCTCAGATGATTGTCATTTGTAGGACCATATATCTCATTTGATAGGGAAATTTGACATATGTATAAAGCCTTTTTAGGGAGTGATACTGAGGTTGAAAAATTTTTGAATCTTGGGACATTGCTATTATTGAACTTTCATTCAAGGTCGTATTTATCCTTTTGGTGTTTTTCCCATCTTCTTAAAAATCTTAATTACATGTTGTTTGTTGCTTTTTGTGTTACTAAATGTGCAGTCCTACACTGAGTATGGAATTTATGTCAGGAGATGGAGAATCACCCTTAATCATTTCCTGAAGTCAAAATTTTAATGATGTCAGAGTTCCCCGTCCTTTGGGCCTCAAGGAACCAACATTTCAAAACCCTTTTCTCAGCTTTTGAATTGTTCAGGCCATTAGTAACCCGTGTCCCTGCACCAGCAGCAGATGGATAACTTTCTGCCTCCACTTTTCCACCAGCAGTGGGATGTGACTCCAGTGTCTCTCTGCCTTTAGCCCTCCTTGTACTTCTTATGAGCAGTCCCAGATAAATTTAAAAAATATCAACCTACTTCTTAATCAAGTTCCTTTTCTTCCTACTTCATGTAGGAACAACTCTTTGCAGGATCTCAGCCCTTTATATTTTCTTTCCCCTGATTTTCAGGTTCAAACAGACTTCACTAAGAACTAACTTAAGGAGATTCATATATTTGAATATATGAAGCTATGAGTTTGCCATAGCATTCATTCATTGCTCAAACAGATATCATCCATCTTTCCATGTCTATGTAAGGTGATTTAATTAAGGAGTTCTTTAATCAATCCAATACCTAACTGCATTCTGAATTCTATCTATTGCCACTGTGATAAGATATAAAATGCCCACTCCTAACCCCCACCCCCAAGAGCTGTCTCTGTTCTAAGCTCTGGAACCTGTAAATAAGTTAAGGATTTTAAAATAGGGAGAATTATACTGAATTATCTGGGTGAACCCTGAATGTAATCACACATGTATCCTTATGGTGGGAGAGGGAGGAAGATTTGAACACAGGGAAGAAAGCAGTGTAAAGAACAGGATAGATAAAGAGTTTATGATGTATTCCTTGAAGACTGGAATGATGCAGCCACAGTTAAGAAATGCTGGTAGTCACAGAAAGATGTTGGAAGAGTCAGAGCTCCCCAAAATACCATCAAGGGACCAGGACCCTGCTGACACATGGATTTCAGTGCAGTAAAATTTACTTTAGACCTCCAGAACTGTGGGAGAATGAATTTTTGCTGGTTTAAGCCACCAACTTTATGGTAATTTCTTGCAACAGCTAGAAGAAACTAATACAACCATCATGCTTAACTTCATGTTAGTTTGTGTTATCTTCTAATTTCTAATCAAGTTCTAACTCCATGTTTTCTTGGTGTGCTTTCTCATCCTGCCTCTGACACTTTTCTAGTTGTGTAATCTTTGGCAAATCAATTGTCTTCTTTTTACTTTGTTTCCTAATGTTTAAAATAGGGGTACTATTAGTACCTACTTATATGGTAACTATAAGGGCTTAATAGGTTAATATTTCTTAGGCTCTTAGTAAGTGTTGAGTAAGTTGATACTAAATAAATGTTTTAAAAAGTAGATGAAACATTTTGGGGTAAGGGGAATGGGGAGAGAGCCATGGAATGATTGTTGTTTCCCCTTCAAATACCTTCTGTTCACTTTCAGAAGAAATAATTTGGAAACAAATAAGTAAAAAAAATTCTATTTGTGTTGTGAGGGATTCTTGTTTTTTTTTTTTTTTTTTTTTTTTGACAGTGCTCATTCAAAAGAAAGGCACACACTGTCATTATATGTTTAAATCTCTCACAATTCTTATTTACATATTCAGAAAGCAGACTTTAAAATTTTTAAATTAGAAAAAGTACATCATAGGCATTGTTTCTGTATAAATTAAGGTCAATGAAAAAATATCACAAACCAACCTCTATGGTGAGACTGATATTTTTAATATAACAGAATGAAAGTCTTTGGAAAAAAAGTAAATTTTTTTGTAGATTTCACTGACCTCTGCACCAGTATCTAAAAAAGGAAAATAACATATCAGTTATGTATAGTAAAGTTACCAAATTACTTGTACTTACAGCAAAATAACTTTTGTTGTTTTATAATTATAGTGTTAAAGGACTATCTTAAATGGTCCTCTACAAATCCATGCAATAATTAGAGTACATATTTAAGAGAATTAAACTTGTTTTCTTTTCTTTTCTCGTAGACATTATGCAGTCTTGTAACAATGAACTCTTTTAAAATGCAACATTAATTCAATGTTATGATTGATTTGCATTCATGTATATATATCAGTATTATACAAGATGTTTTATTGTGTGGGGGTATTGATTCAGATACTCCTCCTGACACTGAATGATTTGAAGTAGAATTCCTTCTCTGCCTTAAGAGACATTTCTAGAAAAGTAGCACTCTGTCCTTTACCTGTTGTGAATTAATTAACATAGTAAGAAACTAAATACAAATACTTGCTAAAAATGCGAATTTATTAAATTTATCTAATATCTTGAACTAATTCACTAACCAATATCCTTTTATATAATAATAAAATAAGGGAAAACCAAAAATATATAGCAATATTTGGGTTTAACTAAAAATTAAAGCCTTTTCTTTTAATTTCCTTGGCAACAGCTGCTGTTAAGAGGCATCAATAAGAATACCAACTTAACCGTTATCACATTTGGTTTTCAATTCTACTTTAGTTACTGATGTTACCTCAGTAGAAATTCTGATTTGGCTGATAGCCAAATAAAGTCTTGCCATTTTCCCATCCGGTGAATATTTAGGACGGTAAAATTGGAGCAGGTTTGGGAAGGAATGAGAACTTGGAATGAAGTTAACCTTTTTGTTTTTTTTTTGCTTAGATGACTAAGAAGGAGTTAACCCAGTTGAGCTTTCTGAGCCGTGCCTTTGTTCCCAAAACAGTGTATAATGAGGGATGGGAACAAGGTTGTGGGGGAGAAGGTGGGCACTGGGAGATTTCAGATCTAAATTGTTTATTTGTTACTAAAACAGTGGTTCTGGGTGTGGGGTAAGGATGGTGGCTGAATGGAGAGTATAGAGGATGATTTGTGAGAACTTTAGCAATGGTTTTCTCATTCACAATTCAAAGCCCTCCCCTCATTTGGAAGTTTCTTCCCTATACGGACCAATGTTATTTTAAAATACTTGTTATAATCAAATTGGATAAATTTAAGGAAGAACATTCTAGTTGTCCAAAAGTTGCCTGAGTTTCTTACACAGGACATGAGTTCATAATTTCAGAGCTTCTAGGACACAGATTACCAGTACCTCTCCACACCCCACCTTCTTGTTTCCATGTGGTAAAAATATATTCAACGGTAGTTTCAGATGATGAGTCAGATTAGTCTCTTTAATGTGATTTTAAAATTTTGTTATCATATATGTCTTACAGAAACAATTGCATGGTACTCTCTTCTCTAGAAAATTTCATTTCTTTACCTAAAAAGAAAAATCTATCATACACAATAAAATGTACAGCATTTCATAGTATTGGGCCTATCTTTTCTGAATAATCTTTATTCTTTAAGAAGTTGTATCCTGGTGATCTCTTTCTGACTCATAGTTAGAATATATTGTCACCAGATTTAGCTTTGGAAACAGAGAACTGGTGAAATCACTTCTTTCAATGAAGGTCCTTAATGGATAACTTTGGCTACAGGATAAAGAACAAAGAATTTAGCAGTGTTTTCAAGATGCCTTCTTATTAAGTTCTATTTCTTTTTATCCCTACTTTTTAAAACATTTCCCTCTATCCCTATGTGAGCCATAAATTACACATATATACTGGTAGGTGGAAAATGCTTTGTGTCAAAGAATCCTACGAAATGAACGTGTTAATGTGTGGAGCATTGTAGAATAAGCCTAGCGCTATACTTCTCTGGAATAGTTCTAAACAACCATTTAACTTGATCTGGATCCCTATTAGGAAGAAAAGAAAAGAAAAGAAAAGTTTGCACCTCCTTCTAGGAAACAATTTCTAGGAGTTTCCCTTTAGTGGCATTATATGGCAGAATTTATTCACTGATGGATTTAAGCTCCTGTTTCTTTTCAGCCTGTGTCTAGTGTTCAGTGTGTCTTCCATATAGTTTGGAATCACACTTTTCCTTTTATAAAATAGCTCAATTACTTGGGCCACATCTATTAAAACTTAGTGACTAAGTGCTTCTTAAATATTTTTCAAAAAAAAATAAGATTGTTTTTAAAAAGTTTAGAGAAGTGTACTTTAGGTCAAGATGAGTAACAGAAACTGGATTTACCCTCTTGCCTGAAACATATTTTAAAAATGTATCAAAATTATGAGAAGCAACAGTTTTTCAAGATCTGAACATTAGACTTTGAAGACAGTGACCCCTATGAGATAGGAAGCAAATAAAATGAACCCTGTGGTAGTCCTAGCTTACTGCCTGGAGGGAAATAAGACAAAAGGACATTGGTCTAATCACTTTTATTTAGCATTGAGCTGGAGGTTTAAGCCAGTACAGTATGCAACAAATAAATAATTAAATGAAATAAATGACATTCAGTTTGGAAATTAAAATGTTCATCTACAGATGAATTGGTATAAAATTATGATATATTCATATAATGAAATACTACTCTGCCAAAAAAAAGATGGACCATAACAACATGAATAAATCTCAGAATAATTATGTTGAGTGAAAAAAGCCAGACAAAAGATTATACTATAGTATGATTACACTTATATGAAAGTCTAGAAACTTCAAATCAGTCTGTAATGACAGAAAATAGAGCAGAGGTAGGAAAAGGATAGCTGCAGTTACAAAGGAAAATGAGGAAACTTTTCATTATGATGGATATATTCATTATCGGAATGATTTTTTTCATTGGTGTATCCATATGTCAACAGTTACTAAAGTGTACACTTTCAGTACATGTAGTTTGCTGTATGTCAATCATTATCTCAATAAAGCTATTCAAAATGTTTAAGTTTATAGTGTGCTTGTGGAGAGATTGTGTTTCTTTCCCTCTCCTACAAATTTCATGCATTACAGGAATAAGATTTAGGCAACCCACCGGGTGAAGAGAAGTAGAAGACTGAGGTTCTGGGGCAGAATGTGTGGCTGCAGTATGTGTGGGTACATCTGGCTCTGCTTCATCATGCTCATTCACAGTAGGCCCAACTGCAACCTCTGGCACAGGAGGAGTGGGTGAAGTAGGTGGCTCAGCTACGTATGGGTCAGCTGCAACTGCATCATATGAGGCATAAGGACCTGCAAGTCTGCTTGAGACAGGGATGGGGCAGGAATCCCGAGGAGGGGCAGGAGGTACGGAAAAACTAAGAATGTGGTTGAAGGGGGCTCCGGGAGCACTAAGAATCCAGGGATGAGCAGATGTTCTTGGATTAGTGTCAGGATTCCCAGGGTACTTGGGGAAATTATTCTCTGAAGGAAAAACAGGAGGAGTGAAATCATTGTCTGATATGGCATAAGGATTATCCAGAGATGGGTTAACTGGGTAAGGATTGTCATTGTAATCCTAAAGGAAAAGCAAAGAAAACAATTAAAATTTTTTTGTTTATATTTTTCCTATCTACATATTACTCATGTTATGACTGTGATGATATACAACGAATAAAAGTAATTTTCTTTTTTAATTCCATTAAGTCTCTTAAGACTGATGTCAATAACAGACATTATTTATGAACATAGACCTAGTTTTCATGTTTGTTGGAAAATACTGCCTTTTTTATCAACACTACTTTTCTATGATATAAAAGCTTTATTTATATAATTAAATTTTATTTTAAAGAGTTTAACCTAATAAGCAGGCAGTGAAACTAGGCAGGGCATCAGTAGGAATAAAAAATTATGTATATTTTTATATAAATGTAAATAAGATGTATAAATATAAATATGATTATACTTATATATGCATTTTTAAATATTTATTAAAATTTTGGGGGTGACTTTGGTTAGTAAACTTATATAAATTTCAAGTATACATTTCTATGATACATATATTGCATCATGTGTATACCACCCAGAGTCAGTTCTCCTTCCATCACCATATATTTGACCCTCTTTACCCTCTTCTACAACTCCCTCCCCTTTTACACTCTGGTAACCACTAAACTATTGTCTGTGTCTATGATTTTGTTTATTTGTTTGTCTTGTTCATTTGTTGCGTTTGGTTTTATGTACCACATATGAGTGAAGTCATATGGTTCTTGACTTTTTCTGCCTGATTTATTTTGCTCAACATGATAATCTCATGATCCTCAGCCTATCACAGCAAGAAAAAAGAACATGTTTCTAAATTACTTTCTTAGCTTTTCAAGGAAAAATATAATAGTACTGAATTCTTTAACATTATGAGATAGGAAATGCTCTTTTAAAAGAAAATTAAAAATGTAAAATACATTTCAATATTTTAAAGTATAAACAAATATGATATATTTTACTTCTTCACCGGATGAGAGAAATTTCTAAAACAACAAAGAAAACAATGTTGGTTTTAAATTTTATGCAACTGAAAGATATCTTCTTTTAGATCTCTGCTTACTTTCAGAGTGACTACAACTGGCAAAACTCTCCAAGTAACTTTGAGTGTTTTTTCCCTTGATCAATATAGTTGTTTACCTTGTTTTCTTGTGACTATATGGACTTAGTCCTGTTATTCTAAATACGTTCTTATAAAGTAGGTATGCAATGACTGCTTTTAATGTCCTATTTAAGTGTTTCTATACTATCATTATATTTCTTATACATATATATTTATGAACTTTCATGTACAGGGAACCAAATGCTTTTATTCCATTCTGTGGTAGTTGCTTATTTATAACAGATATTTATATTAGATCATGATTTCTATTTATCACAAAATCCCCAGTGACTGCTTAAGCTTTGCAATATAAGTTCTCAACAAATGCAGATTGTTTCTCAGTAGTCTTAGGATATTTTAAAGTTTTTCTTGATGGATAGTCAATAATTTACTTTAAAAAGTATAAAATGAGTGCCCACTATGTGCTGCCCACATAGTACTCACATGGTAGGTATTGGAAAGAACAGACAAGGCTTCTTTGCTTGTGTCTGGGTTCCTAAATCTCCCAGGCAATCCAGCTTCCTCATTAAAATTCAATATTGTGAATAATAGTTCTTTCCAACTTTAGATTGCTTTTCTGAATAACTAAGTTAAAATGTATGCTCATGGACCCTGTCTTCCTGTGGTATGATTCACAAGTGATATGTGTTCCAGAGTGTTTAGAGACAAAGGTTAGTTGTTTGTATTGTGACCATAGAGCCCTAGACTCTTATGATTAAAATTTTAACTCATAAAAGATTGAAACTAATATCTCATACTGTTTTAATTTTTTAAATTACATTTAAAAATTTCCTGCTCTTTCACCATATGTCTAATGGTATTTTGTCAAAAGTGTGTACATCCAGACCATATCTCTTGGCCTTTCTTTTTCAGATCATCATATTTATCTACTGCACACTTGTGGATAGGAGCACTCATAGTTTTCTTAGCATACTCCTGTCATAATTTGAGGCAAAAATAACAAAGAACTGAAAAAAAATCTAATATCAGTCTATCGATGAATGATTTGGTCACTTATATAGGGATACTTTATGGGTATATCCTACACAGAAGAAGTCAGCTAACTCTTTGGAACACACTACTCCTGCTAGTATTTCCTAGATCAAACTTTCTTCTACTCTAATCTTTCATACAGGCAAAGCTTTCCTGGATTCATCACTTAGTTTGTTCAAGTAAACTTAGTACATTGTCATACAATTTTAGAGGCATGAGGAGGAAAGCTAGGATAGCAAAACTCGTGTCACCCTACAAAGGGAGTACACTTATTTAATTCTTCTACTCATAGAATAGAAGTAAAGACCTTAGGGTAAATATGTTCAATGCAAATATATTAATAGTCCATAAACATTTTTTTCTATCAAATAAGAAGAGATTATTAGCACTCATATTTTAACAGCAGTAGTAGTCACAAAATTGCTTTGTAATGGAATCAGAGTTTTAAAATGTAAAATACACTTTAAACTAAAGACAAAGATATTTATATGTAAATAATAAAAAGTTTTACCTCACCAAGGAAGTGTAAACGCTTCTAAAACAAAGAAAAACAATATTTTACTATTGTTTTTTATTTAAAAAACCTGTACACAGACTTATGTATTACTGAAGAATTTGTATATTTAAGTTTTTGGAATATGAGTCACTAGTATAAATTATTTATTATAATAATTATAATTATGATTATTGCCATTATTATTACCATTATATGTTTTGACCTACACAATTGCCTCAGGAAGTTATATGTTGGTTTATGGATTTTCGTTTGTAATAGTCTACATATACCTAAATCTTACCACCAGAAAGATCATTAGACTCTTACTCACATATTCGATTTTGCTGTTCTCTTTCACACTTCTTAGGTTGTGTTTGCATTCTGTGTGTGTGTGTGTGTGTGTGTGTGCTCTCACACGCGTGTGTATGTATATGTGTATATGTAACTGGTCTGTTGCCACCTCTTTACAAATGTAGAAGAACCATATATTCACTTCTTCTCCAGTTAAGCTTTAAAATATTTTATGAATTCACTACAGATTATGCCTAAGATAAGAATAAATATGGTGTAGGAAACTCATCATTTACTATTTTTAAAAAAATTAGAATTTAATTCAGGTGATTTTAGGAGATAGAATAATATCTTGAAAATTTCACAGGATGATAATAATTGTAAAGGTTATAATATCAACCATTATCAGTAACATTTGGTTAAGCACTATGTTAATCATTTTGCATAATTATCTTATTTAATTTTCAAAACCATTCTATGAGATAGGTGTCATAATTTTCTTCTTTTTACAAAAGAGAATATTTAGCCTACCCATTGGCTAGAATTAAAAAATTTCCCTCAGCTATTTCTTATATTAGAATCTCATTTACAGTACATTGAAGGTCATTGTATACATTTACTTTTATTCCATCAACTAATCCTTGTAATTACATAAATACGCCAGCAATGGGACTTCACTACCAGACCAAGTCCAGCCCAGTTTTTGACAATTTGAAGACATAAACTCTGTTAGGATTATCTACATGGTATTCTGGTTCCCTATAACTTTATCGTCCTCCAGCCCACTGCATTTCTAAACTCATCTCTTTTCCTTACTGCTTACCTTCAGATAACACAATTTTATTATTTTGATTTTTAAAATTTCTTTTGAAAAGATTGGCACAATACACCTCATGTCCATTAACATGTCTCTGTTCTGCAGCATTATCAATACTATAATTACTATTAACATGAATCCCTGTCTACAGTTATTTGATAGTTATACTATTGCTACCATTTAAAAACTTCATTTACTCACCTTCTTTGTAAAAACAACACACACGATGCAGGCCCAAAGTAGAAGCTTCATTTTGATTGACCCTATAAACATTAATATTATAAATTGGTTGTTTCTGAAAATATACAATATGTTTCTTAGTTTTTTCTCTTCTTCTAGAGGCAAAAGAACCCATGGCTTTATTAGTCTGACTAATAAAATTTCTGTCAAATTTTCTTGACAGAAAATTTGGTCTCACTATTTAACTACTGTCAGCGTGGCCTAACAAGAATAACACTACAGCCAAAATTACTTTTTTCGGCAGATGTCGTTCAACAATTAATTGGCTTCTAAGTAAACTTCTTTAGGTGGAAATCAACTCATTTAGTTTCCTAGGGACACATTTTGCAATTAATTTGTCTTGGAGGGCTTAGCAGGAAATAAAATTGCTTAAAATTAGGCATTCTATAGGTGCTTTATTGAATTTTTTTAAATATATAGATTCAGTGGCAGATTGGTATCACCTACCAGAAAAAAAATTCTAGTCCTAAAGCTTTTGCCACCATTTAGGCTCTTGGTCACCAATTTTTTCCTCTCTCTCTGAGAGGTAGTGGAGCAGCCATATATCCGGGAGTGTGTCTTGACTAGGCACAATTTTCTTTAGAAAATATAAAACCAATATCTAGTTAACACTTTAACTATTAATATTTATGGCTTCTCCCCTCTTCAAAAACATAAATTATCTCCACTCTTAACAAAACAAAGGTATATCCAAGACCTTTATTAAAACATTATTTTGTATCTCAAAATGTGAACCAGTACAAATGCCCAATAAGTATTTTATTAATTATAATATCATGTTTATGATCTATTGCAAAATGAACATTCAAATGTTCAACATAGCTAAAGTATTTTATGGGTTATTTTTAATAGATGATGGCTGATTTTTAAAAATAATTTTCATAATTTCATCTTCTATAGTCTATATTTTTGTGACGTGAGAGTGTACTACTCGTACACTATGCTAACTATATTTTAATAATATGAAGAATTTTCAACTTCTTGGATGAGACTGAATGCTTTACTGCCTAATTCTTAACAAAATCTAGGCTGGAAAATTATATTCATGGAGGAAGCCCTGGAAGTTCATCCATAAAAAATATTTTTTTTACTTTGGATCACCTACTTATCTGTCAACATGATTTTGTCCACATATCAAATGATCTTTGCTATACTATTCTGTGGTATTATACACCTTATTTTTATTCAGAGATGATTTAAGAAAAAAACTAACAGGTTTACTATTGTTTTTAAGTTTTAAAGATATATGGGACAAAGACCTGTGTGTGCTTCATTCTGTTTCCTTATAAGCAGCACTGGAAAAATTGTGACAGGCTCCAGTAGTTAGGCTTTTCTTGAGCTATTGGTATATTTTCATGACTTGGATACACTGATATTTTTTATTTCTTGGTTTTGTATTTGTTTTTGTTATTTTCCTACCAGGAATTTCATTGTTAAGTATCTTGCCATTTTTAAAACTCTATATATAGGTCATGATGGCACCTGATTTATGGATGCTTATGTCATCTCTGGCATTATTTTATTTCCTCTAGTCTTATTTTTTCTCATCAAAATATTTACATGTTCTTTTAAAATTCTGTTTTGCTTATGTTGCAAGTTGCCTTTTATCTTTTTAGAATGAATCAGATAAACAAACAAAAAAGGAACAAATTAACAAATCAAATGAATAATCCTAAAATTGTTTATAATGTATAATTTCCTTCTGCTTTATTTTAACATTTTTGTAAAAAGAAAATAAAAATGGATAATTAGTTAAACAAAAATATCATGAATTTATGCCTAAAGAAGATAATATTTTGCTCCTTAATACAGTTTGATTATTTTTAAAACAGTCTATCTCATTGTAGAGAACATATGACCTAAAGATTAACAATATAGTGTTAACTGAGGTGATCTTCTCTCTAAAATCATTACTTTTGAGATTTTTCCATGCAAGATTGTGGAGTAGGTAAACAATCTGTACCTTCTCTCACGACCACATCAAAATTACAATTAAACAACAGAACAACCATCATTGAGAATTGACTGATGTCTAGTTCAACTGAAGCTCTACAACTAAGGATATACAGAGAAGACACCACAAGACCAGTGGGAGAGGCAGAGATATGTAACAGGCTGGCCCCCCACGTGCATGTGACCAATAAAAATAGGAGGGATATCTCGGCTGTGGAGGTTACCCCGGGAAGGGCAAGGAGTACCAGGCTGCCTAGCCCAGGGTTCCAGGGCCACAGAGAGAAGTCCCCATAACTTCTGGCTGTGAAAACCAGCAGAAATTGTGGCTGAGTGAGACAAGTGTAGCTTGAATCCAGGTGTTCCTCTTAAAGGACCTGTGAAGGACCTACTCATTGACAGACTCACTGGCTCAGGGCTCCAGTGCTGGGGCAGCAGCTCATGGGGCATTAGAGACATATGGGGACGAATTGTATTATTTGGCTTCAGAGTGAGGGCTGGAGGGACAGCTTTTTCCCAGACAGAAACTACTGGCAGAATCCATTGTTTCATTTTGAGCCCTTCCCCTACCAGCATGCAGAAGCAGGCAGGTTTCATACATGAGTCTCCATCAACCTGCCTAACACCATTCTTCCCACCCTGGTGATTCCCTGAGACCTGCCCCATCAAACTTGCAGACCTAGTCAAACTGCTTCCAGGGGCTTTTCTGTACAAATGGCTTGTTTTAGCTCATGGTGCAGACTTTCCTAAAATCTCTCAAAGGTTCACAAAACCTCAATAAGCAGGATCATGTACCTTTGGCTAATTAGACCTAAGCCCAGCATTAGCAACAGCTTGCCTCCATTCCAGGCTTGGCCTCTTGAGGCCCCTCCAAGCCCATTTGAATATTGCTCAACTATTTGAGTATTGCTTTGTGGCTCATGCCATGTGACACCCAGTAGGGTACAGGCTGCTGCTGAACTTGGCCTTCAGTGGGTCCCCTCCTAAGGAGGCGCTGGGATGGCATGCCTTGTGTCCATCTTCATACCAAGCCAGAGCATCATCTGGCCATATACAAGGATGACACACCCAAAGAACAAACTGGGAAGGCACAAGATCCCTGGTAAAACAAATTCTGATCCATAGGGTCAGCCCCTGGACCACAATTCTTCCACTATAGGACAGTCCTCACAACATTCAGCCTGAGAGTCAATCCTCCCATTCGTGTGCAGACAACAATCAAGGCTCAATTACAGCAGGAGGGCACACACAACCCACACAAAAGACGCACCTGTAACACCTAGCTCTGGTGACCAGGGAGACTGCACCACTGGGTCCCACAGGATACTTCTTACATAAGGTCACTCTACTAAGAACAGGAGGCATAGCAGCCCTACCGAATGCATAGAAACAAACACAGGGAGGCACCCAAAATGGGAGACAAAGAAACATGTCCCAAATAAAAGAACAGACAAAGCTCCAAAAAAAAGAACTAAACAAAATGGAGACAAGCAATCTACTAGACACAGAGTTCCAAATACTGGTTATAAAGATGCTCAATGATCCAGGGAGAACTTTAACAAATCGATAAGAAACATAAAAATGGAGATAAAAAACATGAAAAAGAATCAGTCAGAAATAAAGGAGAATATATTACAGGAAATCAACAGTAAATTAGATGAAGCAGATAATCAAATCAGCAATTTAGAAGATAAGGTAGTAGAAAACACACAACTGGAACAGCAAAAAGAAAAAAGAATCCAAACATTGAGGAGAGTTTAAGGGGCCTCTCAGAAAACATCAAGCACACCAATATTTGCTTTAGAAGGGAACCAGAAGAAGAGAAGGAGCAAGGAATTGGAAACCTATTAGAAGAAATAATGACAGAAAACTTCCCTAACCTAGCAAAGGAAATAGATATACAAGCCAAGGAAACTCAGAGAGTTCCAAACAAGATGAACCAAAAGAGGCCCACACCAAGACACATCATAATTAAAATGCCAAAGGTTAAAGGCAAAGAGAGAATCTTAAAAACAGCAAGAGAAAAGCAGTTAGTTACCTGTAAGGGAGCCCTCATAAGACTGTTAGCTGATATCCAAACAGAAACTCTGCAGGCCAGAGCGATTGGCATGAAATATTCAAAGTGATAAAGAGTAAGGTCCTACCACCAAATTTTTTGGTCCTGGAGAATTTGCTGACTTCCATTGTGTACTTTGACACTTTGTTTCAGGGTTGTATTGGTACACCCATGTTTCATCACCAGTGATAACATAGCCCAAAACACTGTCTTGCAAAAGGTCTTGGCAACCTTCAACTCTCCTTTGCTTTTGTTCATCAGTGAGCAATTTTGGGACCATTTTTGCAGACACCTTTCTCACGCCAAGATTTTCAGCTAAGATTTTCCTGTTTATCAATGTTGTTTGATATGTTTTAAAATTGTTTTTAAAATTGTTTTTTAAAGTTGTTCAAGTAATATCAGCTTAAATTATTATATTATAGTTAGCATGATAAGCATAATTTACTCATATTTGACTTTTTTGTTTGTATGACAACTATTAATTTAATGAAGCTCTAATGCATTAGCAATTCTATTAAAGATGAATAAGTATTTCTTGTTCATAAAGAATATAAAATAAAATGTTTATTACTGTCAGAATAATTAACAGCTAATTAAAAATAATGAAATTGTAGTTTTAGAGTCCTTAAAAAAAATCACTTCAGAAATGGAAAAATCCCAGATTTATCAACATTTAAAAATCTTTTCTCCAGTCTCTGTCCTAATGTATTTTTCTAATGTATCACTTGTCATTTAGTACTTTAGAATGGTCTAGAAGGAACAAAACTTGTGTGTCCCATTTACATAATATTTTTTTCTATTTTCCCCCTCATTTTTTCTTCAAATAGCTTTTAAGTGAGAGAGATTTACTTGACTCCATTGTTCAGTTCTTTAGAAGAACATGAGAATTCCTGAGTAGAATAAATCCATCCTTCTAGAGTATATGTGAATACTAGAGTCCAGTCTGAACCTAAAGTAAAACAAATTCCTTTGATAAATCTCCTCTCATGTAAGCTTGAAGTGAGAATCCAGGTGTGTGATGGATTAGATTTATATGACACCTTGAGTTACTATCTTCTCCAAACCAGGAGAGAAGATAAATATGCCCTGCATTTATAGGCACTCTCTTAAAGTTTATCTAACTGAAACCCAGTAGAGAATGATTTTGGGGGCATGTTTATATGGAAAAAATAGTACCTTGTTTTCAAGATGAAAACTAGTGGCTGTAGATATTGGTCTTGATCTGGACAGTGTGCTTCACTCTCTTTCCTCTAGGGATATTTATAAGAAGTCCTTAATGTTCCTTCTTTTCTATTTAAATAAATCAGCATCAAATCTGAAATAATAAAAACATCAATTTGACTGGTTTGACTGTAGGTTACTTTCCTATTTCAGAGAAACAAAAATAAGGAAGTTCCCATACTATGACAGTAAGAGACAAATTTAGAAATTACATTAAACTTATTCTGACATACACTTTGCAAATATTTATTACTTGATTGAATTTTGGCCTAAGTTTGATGGAGGAATCTTGCATTTTATGTTAAACATGGAATATAATGGAATAACAGAAATATTTTAAAAATAAGAGTGTGATGTCTTTTTCTATATTAGTATTATAAACATGATTGCCTACTATGAAAAATATTAAAAACTAAAAGAGCCCTTCAGCCCTGTGAATTTATTATTGATAACCAAATATCTTGAGATATATGTAAAAACAAATGAGAAGTCATGATAAGACATAGTACTAGCTGGCAAGTCATATGCCCAAGTCATAATCAGAGTAATGTGATTTAGCTTGATAACCTCTTGGATCATAATAGTAGGTGTAGTTTTTGTTCAGAGTGGGAGAACCCTCTCTTCCAAGCATATAATTTTCTCTCAGTGGAAACAATTAACAAAACCACCCACACCATAGACCTATGAGAAGGGAAAATGTGCTCATATACAAGCATAAAAATATTTACCTCATTATCTACTGAACTATAACATGTCTGGCATTTAGTAAATAATAATAATAATGATAATAATAATAATATTAATAATAAATGAATTACAACGCATACAGAAAAGCAAGGAAAAAAGTCTGAAGATAAAAAAAAACAATCATCAGAACCAAAGTCAGTTGTTACACAGATGTTGAAACTCTCAAATGGGAAATTAAATAATTTTCATTAATATGTTGAAGCTCTAATGGTAAATAGACATGAAAGATCAAACAGGTAATTTGAGCACAGAAATGAAAACTATTCAAGGAAAACTATTCAAGGAAAACTATTTCTATTCGATTCAAGGTAGAATCGAATAGAAATGCTAGAAATCAAAAGTTCACTAACAGAGAAAAATAATGCATTTGATTGGCTCATCAGTAGATTAAACATAGCCCATGCAAGAATCAGAGAACTTAAAAATGTGTTTCCTTCCTTCCTTCCTTTCTTTCTTTTTTCCTTCTTTCTGTCTTCACTTAGTCATTCAAACAATGGTTATAAAGTAGTATTATAGGCCCTTGAGAATATGAGAAATGCAAACCAGTAGATAAAAAATAATCTGGGAATAAAATTAAAATGAGGTCTTTGGAATTTAAATCTCCAAGATATTATGTTTTTGTGAATGAAGAAGTTGCAAGCTGCATGTAAATATAATTAACCCCCTGTTTTAGACTGTTACACTAAAAACTGGTATTATTAGGTCTATTATTTTGTGATTTAACAGGATAGAAAAATCTATGGATTATGCTAGGTAGCTGGGAAAAAAATGGACATGAGCAATAAACATAAGAGTAGCCTTCCTTTGTTATTACAATGTCACACTCTACAAACAGTAGGTGATTTTAGATACTGATGGACCAGAACAAGTCCTGCTATTTTATAGTAATGGAAATTGGAGACATTTTTTCCTTTTACAGTTTTGCTCTTAAAATGTCAAGGTGTTCAATTTCAAAAAGAAATACTCAATAAAGATATGCTACAAAATATTGTTCCCCAAAGTGTGCAATCCATAGCCAGATTTTTATAATGTGTTTTCCTACTTTAATTTTAAAAATCTCATCCAATTTCAGGAAAATCTTTAGCCATTTATCTATACCAATGAGATAAACTTGAATCTGAAGATCTTTGAAAAATCCTTGAAGATTATTTACTGATTACAAAAGAAGTTATGATGAATGCTATGCTCCAGTTTAATTTACTATAATAAAATATTAGGTCTGAAATATATGGAATAACCTGTGAATTCATCTAAATACCAGACAATGTTTTGGCTACTGTAGATTCAAGTGAACACACAGATTCAAGGAAAACACATTGTTCTTCATATTGCTTACATTTAAATATTCATAGATAATGAGGATTCAATGGGAATATCTGTCTAAATTTTGGGGACAATTTAAAACTGAATCTAGAGAATTAGGAACTGATTTTAATCAGCTGATTTTATGTGGCAATTAAAAAATGGCTAAAGTGGACGAGATCATATAGGAAAAATATGTAGACTTAGAAAAGAAGTGGCGGAATCAGAGCCCTAGAGAAAATCAATGTTTATGGAGGAGAAAGAAGAGAAGTCTATTCAAAATACCTAGAAGAGATAGATGAAGAAAGAGAATTATAAAAATTACCAGGAAGTCATAATCAATAAATTCAAATAAAATGGTGTGCCTGGGGGCAACTTATTCATTTTCTGCTATCATTTCTCATCTGCAAAGTATAATATTAATAATTATTAGTAATATAATGGTAATATTAATAGTTGGAAGTTACTAAGACATATAAATTACCCTGCACATTGCTGTTAAATCAGTTTTAGATATTATTGTCATCATCATGCCATAGTGAACATAGTGAACAAAGTGATAGCTTACAGAGGAAAATTTAAAAAGCACCAAGACAGCTATTAGCTTTTAACTAGAGGAAGGTCATCATATCCTTGGAGACTTAAAGGAAACAAAGTTATATTCAGATTTATCACATTATTGAAATGTCATACTAGGCAGATGGACTCAATATTATATATGAAGTAGAAAAAAATTGTTTTCTAGTGGAAGCTTAAGGATAGTTGAGGAAAGCAACTAACTCTAATGCCAACCAGACAAAGTTTGATAAGCAGACTTCAGTGGCAAAGTATAGAAAACAAACTTACTTTAGGATTCACCTGTTTGGAAGAAGTTGCAGAAATTGAGTTCATGGTTGGGTGTTTTTCAGGTAGGACTAAGTAAAGAGGGAATGAAGAGTAATATGAACTATCAAGATAATATTTAAAATAATCAAGGATGAAGTCTGGGCTGTGTAAGAAAGGAAGTGAGACTAATAGGGGACAGAGAGAAGGGAAAACCACTGATAAGAATGTTAAGGGATAGAGTGTTCTATGAAGACAAAGAAAAATTCTTAGCTTTTACCTGTCCTACCCTTTCAAAATATATGCCAAATCTTTTGAAAAACCCTTGACTTTTGGTCAAGATGGCAATGTAGTAAAATACTGTGTTTGCCTCTTACCAAGACTACCTCCCAAGTACTAAACTACAGACAACCATGATTGAGAACTCCTGAAATCTAGCTGAACAGCAGTCCTATAATTAAGGATATACAGAAGAAGCCACCTTGACACTGGTAGGAGGGGCAAAGATGCAAAATAAGCTGGTCCCACATCCATGTGTAGTGGTTAAAAATTAGGGGGAATATCTTGGTTGTGGAAGTCCCCCCAAAGATCAAGAAGTCCCAGCCCTACACTAGGTAACCCAGCCCAGGGTCCCAGTGCCAGGAATAGAAATCCCCATAACTTATGGCTATGAAAACCAGTAAAGATTGTGGCTGAGTGAGATGAAGGGCTGCTGGAATCTCAGGTAGTTCTCTAAAGGGCCCACACACAGACTTACTTGCTTACAGACTCACTCACTTGCTCTGAGCTCCAGCTCTGGGGCAGCAGCTCAAAGGATATCAGATATATGTGGGGAATAGCTGTGTTGTCTGGCTTTGAAGCAAGGCTTGGAGGGATGGTTTTCTGCCAGAAAGAAGGACTAACAAAAGCTATTGGTTTTTTGTTGAGCCCTCCCCCCACACAGTGTGCATACCCAGGTAGGAACCATATCTGAGTCTCCACCAACTTGATTAACTCCATTCACTCTGCCCTGGTGATTCCCTGAGACTCCACCCCACCCAAAGTGCTGGCCCACTCAAGTTGCTCCAAGTGGTTTTTCCATACAAAAAGCCTCTTTTGACTCATTCTGCAAATTTTCCTAAAACCTCTCAAAAGTTCACAAACCTGAAACAAGCAGCATCTAACCTTGGTGAACCCTGTACCTCTTGCCAACCAGCCCTAAGCCCAGTACTAGTGGTAGTCAGGCTCAGCCTCTCCCTGGCACCTCTAAATCAAACACAAGTGGCAACCACAAGTGCAGCTCATACCAAGTAGCTCAGGCTGGGTACAGGCAGTGGCTAAATTTGGCCTGCAACAGAGCACCTCCCAAGAGGCACCAGAACCAACGTACTGGTGGCCAGATTCAGAACACACCAGAGCACCACACAACCACCTCTACAAATGACATACAAAAAGGGCAGACTTGGCAGGCACTAGAGCTCTTCTAAAGCAAATCCTGCTCTGTAGGATTGTGTAGCACCTGCACAATAGCCCCTCTACTGTAGTCATGGCCAGTTCTCACAACTAGTCAGCCTGAGGATCAACTGATCACATTGATGTTACAACAACAATCAAGACTCAACTACAACAACCAACCAGGCACACACCTAAAGTATCTGGTTCAGGTGACCAGGGAGACTGCCACTGAGCCCCACAACACACCTTCTACATAAGGCCACTCTGTTAAGACTGGGAGACACAGAAGCCATACCTAATACATAGAAACAAACACGGGGAGGCAACCAAAATGAGGAGACAAAGAAACATGTTTCAAATGAAAGAAAAGAACAAAGCTCCAGACAAAGCACTAAACAAACTGGAGACAAGCAATCTAGCAGATGCCGAGTTCCAAACACTCGTTATAAGAATGATCTCATTGAGAACTTCAAAAAAGAAATAGGAAACATAAAAATGGAGATAAAAAGCATAAAAAAGAACCAGTCAGAAATGAAGAATACAATAACTGAAATGAAGACTACATTAGAGGGAATCAACAGTATATTAGATGATGAAGAGGATCAAATCAGTGATTTGGAAGATAAAGTAGCAGAAAACACCCAATCAGAACAGCAAAAAGGAAAAAGAATCCACAAAAAAGAGAGTAGTTTAAGGGGCCTCTGGGACAATGTCGAGAAGACCAACAGTCACATTATAGGGATACCAGAACAAGAAGAGGGAGAGCAAAAATTTGAAAACCAATGTGAAGAAATAATGACGAAAAACTTTCCTACCCTGGCCAAGAAAATAGACATACAAGCCCAGGAAGCACATAGAATCCTGAACACAATGAACCCAAAGAGGCCCACACCAAGACACATCATATTAAAATGCTGAAGGTTGAAGATAAAGAGATAATCTTAAAAGCATCAAGAGAAGAGCAGTTAGTAACCTACAAGGGAGGTCCTATAAGAATGTCAGCTGATTTCTCGACAGAAATTTTCAATGGCAATAACTATATATCTATCAACAATTACTTTAAATGTATATGGATTAAATGTTCCAATCAAAAGACACAGCGTAGCTGAATGGATAAGGAAGAAAGATGCTTACATATGCTGCCTACAAGAGACTCACTTCTTATGGAAAGACACACACAGACTGAAAATAAAGAACTGGAAAAAGATATTTCCTTAAAATGGAAATAAAAAGAAAAAGCTGAGCTAACAATACTTATACCAGACAAAATAGACTTTAAAACAAAGGCTGTCACAAGAGACAAAGAAGGGTCCAGTAATTACATTTCTGGATATTCATCCAATGAAATCCAAAATACTAATTCAAAAAGACAATGTATCCACATGTTCACTACAGCGTTTTTACAATAGCCAAAATATGAAAGTAACCTAAGTGTCCACCAATAGATGAATGGATAAATAAGAAGTAGTACATATATCCAATAGAATATTAGTGATAAAAAAGAACCAAATCATGCCATCTGCAACGACATGAATGGACCTAGAGGGTATTATGCTAAGTGAAATAAGTCAGAAAAAGAAAGACAAATACTATATTATTGCACTTACATGTAGAAACTAAAAAATAAATGAACAATCAAAACAGAAACAAACTCATAGAGCATTTTAATGGTTGCCAGGTTGTAAGGAGCTTTGGGGATGGGTGAAATGGGTAAGGGACTAAGAAGTACAAATTGGTAGTTACAAAATAGTCATGGAGATGTAAAATATAGCATAGGGAATATAGTTAATAATATTGTAATAACGATGTATGGTGTCAGATGGGTACTTTATTTATTGGGGTGATCATTTTGTGAGTTATATAAATGTCTAATGTTGTACACGTGAAACTAATATAATATTGTATATCAACTGTGACTGAAAAATTTAAAAAATAATTAAAAAAATAAAATCCCTTTAATGTTCAGCCTGAATGAGAAAGAAAGTGAGGCTAAGAGGAATCGATAGAATGAAATACAATGGAAAGTTTAAAGGAATGGAGTATTCTAAGAAGTCAAAGAAAAAGTCTCCAATTTTCAAGCCTTTTCACCAGTCATAGGAATTTATCATATGTCAATCCCCTATGACAATCTCTCCAATGTTTTCCCACCACAACCAATTTGTAAGCTCAAATAACCTTCATCTTTATCCCTTTCTCCCTGATCCACTTGTATTTAACTTTCCCCATCTAGCTTCTCTGTGCAAGTTCACCCTCTTAGAGTTTCCCTTATAACCCATGCACTCACTATTTGCCTTTCCTGTTTCTTCATCTGTTGATGCCATCAATAAGGTCCTTGAAAGATTTGGGTTCTTGTAGGTGTTCAGAGCACACCACTCCAAGATGTTCCTCAGTGGTATGTAGATTATTTTGAGCTAAAGACCTTGTTGGCTCAAGAGAAATATCTTCTCCCTTCCTTAATTATCTAGAAAAATTTAAATTAGGAGGCTGGCCCATGATAAGAGTTAAAACCAGAAATGAATTTTTACCTACTTATATGGTATGGCAAATGAATAAGTACTGAACATGTGGTCTCCCAGCAATTAACCTCTGAAGTCCCAAGGTGACTTACCTTATTCCTAGTTCAGAATGTTTTATATACCCCAATTTCCCTTCCTGTCTCTGACTCTCATGTATGTGTGGTTCCCATACATATATGTATAATTAAATTTTAATTTGTCTGATGTCTATTTGATTACTAGACCAGCCAAAATTACGTTGAGGATAAAGGAACGTTTCTTCCTCCCCTGCATTCTCAGTGGCTGACACCCTACTGGTGAAAGTTTGAGATTAGGCTGTGGCAAGTTATGAACGTGAATAAATCAGAGAGTTGGCAAATTGATAATTGATAATTGTGAACCCGGCTTTGGTTGGAGAATATAATTTGTAGTATTCAGGGTTATCCACTATGAGAAGTAAAATTGAAGTACCCAAAAAGTGTACAGTTATCTTGGTGGTAGCCACGATGGTTAAAATATATTTGTTGAAGTACCGTTTATATATCAGGGGGTAGCCTAATGGGCCAGTCTCAACAATAGAAATGATGATTACACACCAAAGAATGCATTGGAAATTTTATTTTTTGAGGAAAAGAAATGTGGTTCTATGAGTAAAAAAGAGTGATGAAAACATCTTAAATAATCCCAGCTTGTATGAAACCACAATACAGACACAGTATATTCCACCTGAACTAACAGGAATAGCATAAACAATTCCAAAAATATTCTGTAGTCTTCCATTGGCTGAGTATGTAAGCCTTATTAATAGGCCTGTCCAAACATGCTGGTAGTGTGAAGTAATATGATAGATAAGAAACTGTAGGAGATAGATTTTCATGTCAAACCTAAAAGGAAAAAAGACAATACCATATTATCTATTAGAATTTATAGTAGTCTCCTTCTTATGCATGGTTTTGCTTTTTGTGGTTCCAGTTACCTATGATCAACTGTGGTCAGAAAATACTAAATGAAAAATTCCAGAAATAAACAATTCATAAGTTTTAAATTGCATGCCATTCTGAGTAGTGTGATGAAATCTCGTGCTTTCTCACTCTGTCCCACGCACACCAAGGATGTGAATCATCCCTTTGTCCAGTGTGTCCACACTCCATGAACTACCTGCCTGTAAGTCACTTACTAGCCTTCTTAGTGATCAGACCTACTTTTGTGGTCACAGTGTTTGTGTTCTAGTAATCTTTATAGTAGTCTAACACTACGGTGCCTACAATGCATGTCATTCACCTCACTTCAACTCATCATATAGGCACTATATTATCTCACATCATCACAAGAAGAAGGGTAAATACAATAAGATAGAGAGAGAGAGATCCCATTCATATAACATTTATTACAGTATACTGTACAATTGTTCTATTTTATTATTGTTGAAGTTAATCTCTTACTGTGCCTAATTTATAAATTAAACTTAATCATATGTATGTATAGGAAAAAAATAATATATATAGTGTTTGGTGCTATTTGTGGTTTCAGGCATCCATTGGGAGTCTTGGATCATATATCCCACAGATAAGGACTGTTGCATTTCAGAAATAATGTGTGTTTGTATACAAAACACACACTTATCCAGCTTAGTCTGGCAGAATATTTTTAAACTATTCTCATTTAATATTTTCTAGTGCCCAACATGATACCAGGCAGATAGGATTTTCATGACTATTTTGAACAATCAATGAATGAGTGAAAATTAATAGCCAGGTTCTTCAATCTTGCATAAAAAGTAATATTTATTTGTTTATTAAGTGGTAAATGTTTAACACTTTCAATTTTGAAGGAACATTTAATTATTCTTATTTTCCAAAAAGGTTATTTGATATAAAATATTACTGTTTTCTACATTTTAAACCTTTTTATCTAATTGAAATCTAGATTTTTATCTAGACTTTAGTAAAATAATTTTATTATGCAAAACAACTTTGGGCTGATATTTTAAGAAATCACCTAAAAACTATTTAATTCTTCAAAATCTATTCTACACTTTCTGGTTTTTCTGGTTCTTTTGTAACTTTTCTGTCAATTAAATACCTTTTGCCTATTCTAATTTTCTCTGTCATTGCTTTGATTAGTCTATTTCTAATTATCTGTAAGGACTTCATTTAGGACTTAACTCTGATGCATTACTTGCTTGACCTTTTTGATCTACCATATTCTTCTCATTCCTTTTTCTTAGCATGTAGCACATGGTATTGCCATTTCTGTGTCCTTGTCTAGAACAGAGCTTAATGAGGACAAGTTCCGTATCTTATTTCTGCCTCTTTCCGATCTCTCATATTATGAGACGCGTGATCAGCTTTTTAAAAATGTGGAATAAATATATAAATAGTGATAGCAAAAGGAACATTGCTATTTACAAAAAAGAACTGTATTTTCAGCATTTATCCACTGTAATGTTATTATTTTTCTCACATAAGATACTGTATAAAGTTGTCTAACTTTTTCATCATTAGGAGAGCCAAAACCACATGACAAAGCAAATCAAGTTTCTGACAATGTACCTAAGGTTAAAAAAAAAAATCCTCTTAAAAAATCTACTGGCTGAACTTTGGATTCAGTATGGCTTCAGTAGTGGTCTTAGCTCTTCCACTTTGGCAGGATGATCATGAACAATTTATTTAAATCCATGGACCTCAGTTTCCTTGTCTCAAATTGGCTTGTAATAGTAACTACCTCATAGGTATTTTTGCTGAGCATGAAATTAGTTCATTTAGTCAAGAGAGTTGGAATTGTGACTGGCACATTATAAGGCCTCAATAAATTATTATTACTGCTGTTATTACTCATTTCTCAAAAATCTACTTTGTCCTGTTGCAGGACATATACAAAGAACAAGAAGACAAACTGAGTGAGAATTCCATGACAGGAGATAACCTATACATTGCAAAAACAATATAAACAAAAAAAGTGAAAAAAAGCAACACTGAGGTGCATTCTTTCCTTGGATCTCCAGCATGGCTTTATAGCAATGATTAAAATGTGAAAGAGAGAAACTAGAACAACTAGAAAAGGAGGTCTTGTGTATTTTTTAAAAACTATGATTTGCCAGAGAAAATGAAGCAGAAATGTGTTTAAAAATAGCTTAGCTGTGTAGGAAATTCTCTTGATATATTACTGTAGATATCTTTGCCAAAATTGAAATGCTGAGCCTGAATTTTTTGTCTCAGTTCAAAGGTGACAGGTAAACACCTCTGTGAACGTTATGCTTGTGACAATTTCCACCCAAAGCCATTGCTTCTGGCTGCACGTATAATCAGTTATAGAAAAAATTTCTTATAATTTATTTTCAAAATATTTATAGAACACATGAAAGTTACATACACCTTGCATTTGTAAATAAATAACATAGAAGCAGAATTTAAAATATTTCACAGGTCAAAATATGATTTCATTACAGTTGAAACTGCATTATTTAATATAAGGTCACATGCTTCACATAAATATCTTTTTTAAATTATTGTTTAAATTTTAGGCACTTACCAAAATCAAGTAGAATCAGTTAATTCAAGAATCCTAAATGTACCTCTTTAAAAGAGAAATAAATGATATAGTTTAGCTAAATGTTTAAATGTTTATAATAACAAACAAAGAATATTTACATCTCCATGGAAATATTTAGAACTTTCTTTAGGTAGCTCATATTCAAACTACACATACCAAATTCTTATCTCTTTAATGGGGAAGATATCTTTAAATGCTGCATGTACACCTAAGAAACTGAATCATATTTTTAAAATATCCTGAGATATGAAGTGACTTGCCCAAAATCAAAACTTTGTGTATTTCAGATCTTCTGATTCCAAATTTTATATTGTTTATATTAAGTTGACAGTTCTCTGGGTTCAATTTTCTGCTCTCTCACATTAAAAAAAAAGTCACATTTTAAAAAAAATTTAATAAAGAAGAAATTTTAACTAGAGCTTGGTCTAACTACTTTTTAGAATTTCAGATACTTTTGTAAAATGGAAATAATATTGTGTTTTTTGACCTACCTCTAAGAATTGCTGTAGGAATCAACTGATATAAGAAAAACACATAAGAAATTTAAATCCAATGTAAATGCAATTTATCACTATAATTAATTTTGTTTATTGCATTTGCACTATATGATTTATAATTTAATTTCTAGTCTAGAAATTTTAATTTGATTTCATTTCATCTTGTTTGAGAACTTGTTGGAATTTTATTCCTCTATTTCATTTGTTGGTTTACTTTTACTACAAAAGATAACTATATTTTTTAAATTGAAAATAGGAAGAGAGAACTCACCAGAGTGGGAATAATTTGGTAAGCATTTGTCTTAATGTGATTCCATGGCTTCACGATTGTCTGATGATGAACAGTCTTGAAATATTGGGGCACAGGGAACTTCTGATAATATTGGGCGATTTTGTTCTAGAAATAAATTATAAGCAATTATCCCAATGTCCCATGTATCAGAGCACACCAGGACATACCAAATAAGCTAAAACTTTATTTATTTGGATAAATTCTAAATGATACCAAACAGACCTCACCAAAGGAAAGTTTATTCGTACAAAGTTAATTCTGTATTTACATTCACAGAATAAACTGTAAAATTCAGAAGTTTTTTTGGTTAATTCAGACCCCAAATCCAAAATGCTTACATTAAAAAACAATAACAACAAACAACAAAAACCAAAAAGGAAAAGATAAGAAAAGGAAAAGAAAAAGAGTAAGAAGGCAAGAAGAACATTTTTTAATTTACTAAAATAAGTGTCTCGGATTGTGGTTTGTTTTCCATGTCTAGTGAAGAAACTCGGGTCCTTAGAGTTAAATAGAATGTGTGATTTGATTTGGTAGAATACGGCAGTGAGCCAACTGTTAATTTCTCTGAGTGTAACTTACCTTGTAGTAACTGAATTAATAGAGAGAAATCATTTTGCATAGTACTTGTCACTTATTTTATGGTCAACAAGTATTCCCCTCCTCCCTGCTCTATTTTGAACCATCTATATGTACCTGGCTGTAGATATTATAGAGATTAAAATTGGAATTTTAAACACAGTGGAATCTACTTTCAGGATAATTTCCTGTTTTTACAAAATGGAAAGTCAATGGGCTTTTTAAATAATCAGGAAACGATTGGGTGGACACACGACTATAATACAACTGGTACAATAGGAGAATGTTTTTGGAACAGTTTTGACTAAGTATAAGGAAGACTTTTATAGAAATCAGAATTCATAAAAAGTTACTTTTTGTTGTTGAGAGGATTATAGTTCAGCATGTCTAAGCAGAGTCTGGTTGTGTTATAAATGTTTGTATGAAAAACTTACCAGAAGCTTTAGGTGATTCTTTCTTTCTTCAGTCAGCTTAGTTTTTGGCTAATAACAAAAATAAACTGTGATGAATACAAAAGAAAATACTATGAGATGTTATTAAATTAATTTTGTTTCAATGAAAACAACTTACCTGAGTGTAAACTTCAGTTGATTCCTTAGAGAAAAAAAATGAGAATCAGCTTTACTTGGATGGCACACCAGTAATTTTATCCATATCATTAGAGTAAAGAACTAGAGCTAATTATTTTAATGATTAAGGGCCAAGCCACTGCCACCAAGTAAGAAAATGCTACTTTTCAGTAATATATTGTGAATTAAATATGTTTATATTCATTATCAGAGTATTCTCTGTGTCAAGATAATGGTATATAACTGAAAATACGTTGTATTTCAAATTTTCCATTTATCTGCATTGTTCACATAATGTCAAATTCTCATGGAGTATAGGCAGATGCCAAAAATAGATTGATAGAAAGAAGAAAGACTAATCGGGCCTGCTGAGGTATGCAGCAAGCCTGCAAATCCTTTCTGCAAGACCATTGTTTTTATCAGTGGCCTTGAGCCTACAGTTTAGAGAGGGTAAACTGATTCCTAACTCACAGAAGTTTTGAGCTACAATCTGTTTCATCCTGTTCCCAGGACATTTTCCCATTGTGCTCGCCCATCTGGCTCTTTCTAACACAGCAGGTGTTCTTGTACCTGTGATTTACACACTCATACCCAATCCAGTATTCAACCCCCTAACCAATGAGAGAGAATCAGGGTTAGACTGTATGAAGGCAAGTGACAGCATCCTGATTTGGCATTGGTTTCTTTTAAAAATTTATTTTACCAATGAACCAGAATCCAGCTGCATATTATCAAAAAGCATGGAATAAAACAGCTACGCTTGCCTATGTAGACAGCTTATTTCAGACCTCTAAAATGACTTTGAGTCTGTGTATATTTGTTACAAGTGTTTTTCTTTATTTCCATTGGACATTTTGATATGGCTCTGTTAAAAAATTAGCAATATCTTATTTACCAAAGATAGTTAAATAACAGCAGGAAAGCACAGTATTTCTCAATAAATTAATTGGCCATTTTATTTTCAAAATATAATCTCTCATTAGATGAACTGCTGGATTTCTTGAGAAATGCAAAATAATAATAATAATAATAATAATGATAATAATGGTAATAATAATAATCAAAATTTGGGGACCATGGTAATTAAATCCTTAGCAATATATTCTTAATATTTGTGGAATTAAAGATTTTTTTCATATTACAATAAACATAATAGTATCACAAATGAAAAAATAAAAATGGCAGTAAAGTTTCCAGTTCATAAAATAGTAAAAATCTGTTGTTGTTTTTTTCAAAAGAAAGAAAGGGTGGAAACGATATAAAGCTTAGGTTATGTAGAAGAGTCTTGCTTACATGGAAGGTCTTAATTGAAAGAACTCAGGACATTTGAGGAATCAATGTTAAGAGGTAGAGAGAAATTGTATTTTTAAGTAATAAAAATATCATCCTATTTCGTTAAAATAACATTCCAGATAGCCTAATATTTTAATATTATTTTTCAAAATTATGAATTAAATATAGATTCATATAGAAACAATACCTTACCATATCAGCAGTCTTTGGGTTTTCCTTAAAGAAAAAAAAAAATTAAGGACTTTATTCTCACTGTATCAGATATTCATAATTTCCTCTTGATATACATATACATGTATATATATATGCGTATATATATACATTATATATATATATATATACGCATATATACATACTTTTAAAAAGAAGAATAAAATTAAATGTATTTTTATTGCTTGTTTTAATGACTTTTGTATCCCCGAGATCTAGGTTCCTATAGTACTTGCTAAATATATATTTCTTAAATGAACGATGAATGAGATATATCTTAAATAAATAATTTTTATCTGGCTATTATGCATAACCACATCTTTTTTCCTGCTTATATTTCTACAAAATAAATAATATTTATTATATAGCCATAACAAAATAAAAATTTATTTCTTAAATATAGTTAGTATAAGTGGTTTGCATTACTTCCTGAGAGAAGCTGGCAGATTCCTTAAAAAAATTAAAAATGACATATTATAAACTTATTTAAAAATTATTATTCTTTTCTTTTTTGGACTTTTATTCACTCTCAAAGATTAAAATAAGTAGGAATGAAACTATTTCTTGGGCGATGTGAAAATGTCTTTAGTCATTTGTGATATACAACAAGACATTTGGACAATAGCATTTTGTGTGGATCTGAGTGAACTGGAGTATTTATACCAGAATGATACACTACATTCCTCCCACTCTGTTTACCAAATTTAAGATGTACATCATGTCTCCTGGTGTGATAGCAATATCAGTGGTGACATTGTTTTTTTCTTTTTTTAAGTATTAAAAGTTTTGGTAAAAAATTACCAAATTTACTAGCACAAATCTAATCCTTGTGTCCTTGGATGCATGCATTTTTGTTTTGCCCTTCTCAAAATGGAGGTCTGAAGTTTCAGTGTTCCCATATTACATAAATCTACATTCATTTCTTAAAAACTAGATCAAAAACTGTCTCATACAGTGTATAATAAATGTATATCTTGCTAGTTACCATTTAAATTGTATTTAATTGCCTTATCTCCCTGGTGGAGACTGTTCTCTCTTCTGTACCAAAAAGAAAAAGAAAAAAAATCCAAGAGAACTTTTGTTATTTGTTCCTCATATTACTCAGATCAGAAAAAGTTTCTTAAAACACAACTGTTTTCTGAAATAAAATGGAAAAGAGTAGTACTTAGAACTTAGGCAAGTTACTTCGTTTTCTTACAGTTTAATACATTACTATGTAATTACTAATTACATAGAGATCACTAAAATTTCAACCCCCTCCTACATTAGTAAATTATTTGAGGAACCAAGCAAAATGATATATGAGCAAACACTTACTACATGTACTTGTATGTTGCATTTAAATGAAATTACTTATTTCTTTCTATTGTTGCTATTGTAATTTGTTACTCTTTTTGGACTTTATGTTTGCAATTTAATTTCTGAATCACAAGTTACATTCACAATTGTTCTACTGTATTTCCTAAGTTAGAACTTGTTGGGGCATTTCGTCTCTAGCTATTTTACCTACCTTCATCCTGAGTCCTTCCCTCACCAAACCCCCCTCCCCCAAAAACATAAATAAAAAACAAAACAACAACAAACAAAAAAGCAGTACTTACCACAGTGGGGAAAAAGGAGTAGGCACTTGTCTTAATCTGATCCAATGGGTTTATAACAATCTGAGGTTGATGAAGAGCCTGGAGATATTGGAGGAACTTCAACTTCTGATAAAATTGGTTGATTTTGTTCTGGAGAGACAGAAAATTATCAAATTTAAACTAATATTGAATCTTTTCCCCTGGTGAGAGCAGATTTTGGCAGAACCAAATTATTTGGAAGTTTATTTAATTAGATAATTTATAAATGGTGGCAAATTTACTTAAAAGAATAGTTTAGGCATAAAAATTTTGCTCTAACTATTTCTTCCTACATTTATAATAAATTGCAGAATTAAAGAAATTACCTGACAGTTAAGGCCTCCAGAACAATATCTATGTAAAAAAAGAAACCCAAAAATACATATAACAAAGGAAAAAGACAATTTCTTGAATTAAAAGGTAGGTGTCTGTCTTTTCCATGTGAGTAAGAAGTCTGGTCTTTGGAGTCAGATAAAAGTGAACTTTAATTTCCTTGATCCTGGGCACTAGAATCAAGACCCTGATCAGATTTCTCTCTGAACATTAGTACCAGGTAGGATCATATCTGTTGAAATATACAGCACCTTGCACGGTGCCTGTTTTAAATATATCTAGATATATAGATCTAGATATATATCTAGATCTATCTATCTATCTATCTATCTATCTATCTATCTATCTATCTATCATCTATCTATCTATCTATCTATCTATCTATCTATCTATCTATCTATCTATGGTTTACTTGAAATTATAATTTGTATTAGAAATTTACCAGTTATTTTAAGTAGTTTTTTTTGTTTGTTTTTTCCTTAGTGAGCTTAACTCTGTGTTAAGAAAACAAAGGCACTTGCTATAAAAATGCACAAAAGGAAAACAGTGATTAAGTGATATTAGTTTTATTTTACTTGAATGAAAATTACTTACCTTTGTGGGAACTTCAGCAGCTTCCTTAGAGGAAGAAAAGGAGAATTAGCTTTCATGAATTAGTCTTAGAGTTGTACTATTAATGGAATATTGAGGGCCCACGCCACTACTACTGGGAAGTTATATCATTTATGAGGAATTCAACAAATTGAAATATTTATTATCAGAGCCCTCACTCTGTGTCTGAGCAATAACATGTGATTGAAAACATGTTTTGAAAGTTTTCATCAATTCTACATTATTCATGCGGTATCAAATGCCTGCCTACAGAGTGTAAGCAGGTGACAAAAAAAGTACAAAGTAGGCCTGGTGAGGTGCATGGAAACTAAATCCTGCAAATTCTTTCTAGGGGAGACAATTGTTATGCATAAGTGGTTCTCCTTTTGAGACAGACTTGCAGCCTAGAGAAAGAACAAAGAATGCTTCTAGACATTAGGTTGGAAGACTTCAGGCTGTGTCTCAGGTCACCAGGTTCAGGGCCACAACTGTGCTTCCTCCTCTCCTGGATAACTTTTCCCATAATGCCTCCTGCTTGGATAGCTCTACTACAGCAGGGGTTTCTAGTATCAATACCTGCACATCTTAATCCATTTCCTCCCTCACTCTGCTTAAACAAGAGGTTCTCAAATTTAAAAGTGCATCAAAGTGTCCAGGTTATGCTGATGCTGCTGGGTGGAGGGGTAGCACCACTGAGCTCAGCAATATTGAGAGATTTTTCAGGACAAAACTAGGTCGAAGTCTCTTTTTGTTTGCTTTCCTTTTTTTTTTTAAATTAGTTTCAGGTGTACAAAACATTGTAGAGGTATTCACAATAGCCAATACATGGAAACAACTGAAATGCCCATTGGGAGATGACTGGATTAAGAAACTGTCGTACTTTTATACAATGGTAGGCTCTTGATTTGACACTGGCTTGATTTAAAATGTACTTTCCTCTGGAGTCAGATATCTAATATCTCTGTGAAAGAGCAACAATGTACTCCGTGGTGTAGATAGTCACTTTCAATTTCCTCAAAAGAACATTAAGTAAATGATTTCCTCATTGCTTACCCTTTTGTGACATTAACAACAAATTAAGTCACACTTTGCTGGATATCTGTTAGTTCTCATGAACTTTCTACTTAATGTTAAAAGAAAAGTTCTCTTACCTCACTAGATGAGCTGCTAGTATGTTCCTTGAAAAATAATAATAAATATAATGAAAATCTAGCAATCAGAACAGATCCTCAGCATTTTTTTTAATGTTTGTCGTTACTTGGGATATGTCTCAGATTACCTACGTGATCATTAGTATGAGAAGTTAAAATGATTGAAATAGAAGCAATACAACCAGGATTCTTGGCTATTTGTGATTACCTTTGCAAAACAAGTGAAGAGATCAAAATGATCTTTTATAATTAAATAAAAGTGTCTTAAGAGAATGTGGTCCAATTTAGGTGGATACTACTAAAGTGGACAGGGGGAAATTATCATTTTAAAGTTATAAATCTTTTTTTCAGGTTATTATAAATGGAAATTTACAGATATTTTCATATGCCATTAATATTATAATATTACATGTTGGTAATATGAATCCAAAATCACTGAAATAAATAAAAATTTCTCACCATTTCATTTATGTCCCTTGTGATATCCTTAAAGAGTAAGGAAAAAGAATTAGATTTATTATCTCCACAGCATTATTGATAAAACATTTTCTCCTAAATACAAAGATAAATAAATCCCTCTTCCATAAAGAAGAGCATTAGAATGGAATTCATCTTTATTGTATGAGTTTTATATGAATTATAAGTTCCATTTGGTAATGTATAACCATTGATATATATTGTTGTTTTTATTATGTTTATTATTGTATCCCTAGATATCGAGGTGGTTTTCTGGACATGACTTTTATTTAATAAATTTTTGTCAATTGAATGAGTGAATACACAAAATTAATTTAGGCAACACGTGATAAGCTTTTACTTCATTTTAATAGTCATTATTACATTGTGTAGTGGAAAAATATATCACTAGGCCAATTAACATGTTTTTTCAGAGGAAATATACAGTTTCTATTATAAACAAATCAACTAATTTAAACTTATTTTTAAAAAGTTTAAATGAGTCTATTTAAAGAAAAATATTGCAATAGTAAAACAATTTTTTAAAAAAAGAAAATGTTGCATTTGGGGCTTTTACGAATCAAAACCACTAAGAGACAAGTTCTCCATTTCTCCTAGAATCTGAGAATCAAGAGTATTGATTCATGCAGAAATCTATCTTCTTCAATTGAAATAGTCATAGAATTAAGATCAGAGGGTGTAATTTTTGTCTCATTTAAAAAAAAAAATCTTTGTTTTCAAATTTTATTGACATGGAATATGTTTACCAAATCCAGTTTAACTTCAATTTGGTTCAAACTACTATAATATTTTTACTGCACATTGTACTATAGATGTGAAACCAATATATACCTCACAGGATGTGGAACAAATGCCCTGCTAAAAGAAAACACACAAAACTAACAGGAACATAGCATTTACTGAAATGTAGTAGAGTATCCCTGGGCATGAATTAATAGCAAAATAATACAATTTTGTGACCTCTTGTTCAGAATTAGGGAAGAAAAGTAAAGGTGAAAGACTATTAACAAGAAATTCTGTTACATTCTTTCAAAGATTTATGCTTTAACAATGTGGCTTGCAAATAGCTCACAAATCTTTTCCTAGGATCCCTTTCATGTTTCTCTATAGCATTTTGGTAAAGCAATGAAAACATGGCCATTTTCACAATCGTATTTAAAAATGTTTATTTTGAGTGAATGAGAAAATGGCCCATGTTTCATAGAAAAAATATCTAAGATTAACAGGATAAAATAATTAAACTTTACCTTACTGGGATGAATGACCACTTTCTTTTCCTGCTTAAATTTCTACAAAAGAAATAAATTTATTTTCTAACTTTGATTAAATAAAACAAAAGTTAAAATATATGTATTTTAAGAAGTTAGGACTTACTTCCTGTGAGATGTTGTCAGATTCCTTAGAAAAAGAAAAACAATGTAACTCAGTTACATAAATTAAATTCATACTAGCAATAAAGTGTCAATCTACAACCATTACAACCAATATTGTGTAGATAGCATATTTAGCCTTTGCCTGAATTACAGAACAAAGTTGACCGAAGTATCACTTTCTCTATATAATTAACTTTTATATTCCAGATAATAAACTCCTTCCACACTGGGCTTTGGGTTATGAATAACTGAATCAAAAGCTTTCCTGAACATTATCTGCCGAGAAGAAAAGATTTTCTATTTCCTCTGTACAATTTCCAATTACCTTCTTTTTTTTTTTCTTTTGAGATTTTTTTTTCTAAAGAGATGAAATACATCACAGGAAAACAAGAAAATCCTTAAATGACATTGAAAATGTCTTTAGGGATCTGTTATGCACCCACAGCCAAGAAGTCATTTGGAAATTAACATTTAATGTGAATTTAGAAAAGTAGAAACCCTTAGCAGAAACATAGAATGGATTCCTGTTATTGTACTCACAAAATATAGACTGTTCATCATGACTTCTGATCTAATATTAATATTGAGAGACCTTTATATTAAAAAATGCACAAATCTAATTTTGGTAATTTATATGAGTAAATTTTTGTTTTTTACTATTCCATATGTATTGTTTCATGGCTGTACTTCAATTTTTTCTCAGACCTTATAGCTCTAGATTTATTACTTAAAAAACAAACAAACAAAAATCAAAACAACTGTAAAGATTGAATAGTTCTGGGCATATTATGGTTTTACTAGGTGAAAGGATTTTAGGTTTATGTTAAAGTGTCTTACCTCACTGGAAGAGCTATCCTCCATTTTCTATATAAAAAAAAAAAAAAAAAAGAAATGCAATTTTCAGTTTTGTGGTTTATTTAAATTGTCAAGCTCTCTCACTTGGGATTTTTTTGTTGTTGTTTTTTTGGCAAGAGACATTTAGAAATCTGTTTCTGGAAATATTTAGGGTTTAGTTGAATGTTTCCTATAATATTAATAAGCAAATCATTCTATACTTCAAATAAATTCTTATTTTGGCTTAATATTATTTCTTTTAGGAAGTGGTTGGGTTCTTGATTTTTAAATATTAATCCTATCATGATTAAAATTCATAGACACAGACAATAATTTAGTGACTATTAGAGAGTAAGGGGGGGAAAGGGGTGGTAGATGAGGGTAAAGGGGATCAAATATATGGTGATGGAAGGAGAACTGACTCTGGGTGGTGAACACACAATAGGATTTATAGATGATGTAATACAGAATTGTACACCTGAAATCTTGTAACTTTACTAACAATTGTCACCCCAAAAAACTTTAATTAAAAAGAAAAGAAAAGAAATGAGAGTAAATAATTTTACAGGAAAGGTTCATTAAATATTCAAAGAAAAAATTGTTGGTATTTTTAATTTCTGTTGGTGTTAAAAGTGATAGTCTATTTAGTTCCAGTAGGAGGAGGTAAAACCTAAAGTATTTTAAGGAATGAAGCAGAGCAGAAACATTGAATTTAAATGTCCAAGATCTGGTCCATTGATGACAGAAATATCTAGATAAATGAAATTGGAAATGCTTGTTTTTCAACAAAGAATCTGAACTATCTGTAATAAAGAATGGTGAAATTCTGACACTTGCTTGAGAGATGGTTTGGAGATCTATATTTTATCTGTGGCTTCCCTGCAGTTTCAAAGATACTCTTGTTACGGCTTATATATGGCTATAGATGGTATATATACGGGTTATATATGGTTATATATTTCTTACTTTTAGGAAGTGGTTCTCGGAGTGAAAATAGTTCCCCAGTAAATTCAAACAGATATGGAAAGAAGTGTATGCCTTTTAACCTATCACTAAAATCTCCCCAAATCTGCAAGGAAAATAGTTTAGAAAAAAACAAGTTTGTCCACCTTGATAAGTTACATAAGGCAGGGCCAATTCTACTTTTGATTATAGATTTTAAGGATGGCATGCTTAGTCTCTATTCCTTTCTGCCTATCCCTGCTATCATCTACATAAAATGATTCACTCTTCTTATTTTTATGTCAGAATAGATACTCATAAACATCTCACTATACTTACATGCTTTGCAAGAGCAACAGCCAAAAGGCAGGTGAAAATAAAGAATTTCATGTTTGCTTAGTCCTGTAAAATATAAGTGTAGCAAATTAGTAATAGTTTTATTATCTTTATAATCACATATGTCTCCTTATTTATGAAGTCGTTTATCTTTGTTCCAGATAATTGAGAAAGGGAAATGAAGACTGATAAAATCAGTCATTGAGAAACATATGTATATGAATATGACAAGTTCTTTATTTGGAGAAATTTTATTAACAGAACATAGTGTAAATTCTTGGTTTCTAAAAAGTAGAAGTTTCTTTCTGGTACAGAAAGTTAGTAGGATTATTAGCCCTATGTGTACATGGTTAATTTATTTATTAACTTACTAATTCAGTGACTTTTTGCTACCCCATGTCAGGTACTATTCCAGACATGAAGATACAGTGATTAAAGAAAAGAAGTATAATCTAATAGGCCATATTATTTACAACACTTCTTAAATATTGTGGAAAATGTCTATCAGAAATAGAATATGCAATAGGAACTAATTTTTAAATCAGATTTTAGGTGCCAAAACATGCAGTATGGCTACCTCAGAAGGAGAAGTAGCAGGTGGAAATATTACTGTGTTGGACACAAACAAGGAGGCCTGCTAGTCCCAGCTTGATCTGGGACTGGCTGCTGAAGCTTAAATAAGTTACTGAGTATCACCGCACCTCATTTCCTATATCTAGCAATATAGACACTTGGCTAAGGAGACTCCATTTCTCAGAGCCTTTCCTGCTCAGTCTCTAATACTGTGACTATGTGAAAGTCCATGTGATTTTTAAACCACATGTCAACTCATTCTTTCCTGTAGTTAAAGGAAGAACTGAAAAGTGAAATAAAGTTATTCAAATGCCGTTTTGATACATAACTGTTTTACTCTATAGGTCTAGAAATGTGAAATTACTTATTTCTAAAGGGCAAGATTTTATTTTAGTCAAACAGTACTAATTATGGTGACCCATACCTATGCACCTTTAGTGAATGTGTATACGGGCAGTATTCTCTAAAATTTGCATTGCCTCATTTTGTTATTAATTTCTCATGCCTACTAAAAATCTCAGATATATTTGTTTACTCTTATGATGATGATGTATATGATATTCATTTTAGAAGCATTTCATAATAACAATGTTTTAAAATAAAATTGTAAACATTATTACCTTTTAAAATCTGAAATAAATGTATTATGTATATTGGTTTGTCTCAGTTTTACTTAGACATTTTATTTTCCATGGATAAAAGAAATTGGAACACGAGCAAATGTTAACTGAGAGTTAAAGAAATGCTTTTAGCATGTTGATAAATGAGAAACATAGAAATAGTTGCCGTCATTAAGCACCTGCTCTGTGCCAGACATTGTGCTGGGTATGCTATAAATATTATCCCTAGTTTCCAGAACTATATTAGGTTAATGTGCCTAATTAACAGATGAAGAAAGTGATACAGAAGGCCACAAATCAAATATGCGGTGTCCTGGATTTCCACAAACCTCATTATGATGACCTTGCCTTTAGAATAAGATTTTGGCACTTCATTATCAGATACAGCAGTATAATAGACAGTTGTCAATGTCTATATGTTAATTGTATCCAGAAGCACTTGAAAAGGAAGTAAATCAGTAGCTTATGTTAGTTATAAAACAACTTCTCAAGGTGTCTTAAGGTGCACTGACTTTAGTTTCTTTAAGAATATTTTTAGAAAAACGTTACTAGGTTTTACAATATTACAAAGCACATAGAATAACAAAGGATAAATACAAATATTACCTCCTTTCCTAAATGGAAGGCAAGATGTCCAGGCAGTAGGAGATCAGAGACAGGTTATCACAGCACTATTTAAACCTTGTTTCTCCACAATATGGTAATTCTGTGGTTTAATACACGTAAAAAAGGATTTTAATTCTAAGAAGTCATGATGATTAGAAATTGTTTTTCCACCCAATGTTTGTACCGCATATTCCAAGGAGTGCTTCCCCTCTGGTTGATTTACAGCATGGTACCAGGAAATGAAGATGTTATATTATGTAGTGATTTTCTATAGTCCATATCTGTATAGCTCACCTCTGCCAAGTACTAGTTGTGTGATTCAGGATAAGTGTTAGTTTTTTCCTAGAGATGTCTTAATGTCATTTCTAGTCTAAAAATCTTGAATAAATATCTAAAATAACATTTTGGATATGTTAATTAAAATGTCATTAATGTGTGAAAAAATATATTCCCCATATTCAGTGCTTACAATCTGCCAACACTAAAAATATGGTTATCATATGTAAGTGTTTCGTAACTTCTCTCAGTAGTTTCTGTATCTGTGAAAAATAAGTCATATTTCATCCAATTTATAAAACTGTAATGACTAATTTATGTAAAGTGAATTGGTATCTATATGGTACCTGCTTCTTCAGAAGTCACAAAATGAAATGGTATGGTGCTTAAAGTAGGTAATATAAGCGCCTAAAGTAGGTCCAGTTTTAAGGAAAATAAAGTATCAGGGGGACTGTGGCCTTCCTGAAAGCGCAAGCCTGGTCTGAAGGGAAAGATTAATACTCACACCAGTCAATTTTGACCTGTAATATATATGCCCATTGTTGTCACATCTTCCATTTTTTTTAGGATAAGCTGATTCATTATTTATTCTTAATATTTTTGTATATTGATTGTCAACAAATAAAAATTGTTTAAAAAGATTGTGTCTGTTGACAGAACCCAAGCACTGCTGGATTTTGTGCAAGCATTGCCAATTTGTGACTTAGAGAAAGTGCTAGTTTCTAGGTGGAATTATTGCAAAACGAATCATTTTGAAAAACTAAGTCTTCTGATTAGCTGAAGCATTAATGTTTCACCATCACCATAAGATGTTAAAATTTCTAATAATTTTGTGTAAAATATTTGCAAAATTTACCACACATATGACTACGTTCTTAACACTAAAGAAGACCAAACAGTTTAAAGCTGTTTCTCCCATGGGATTATGTGTCATAAAACTGTTAAAAATATATATATTAAAAAAATTAAAAAACAATCTGTTTCTAACTTTTGTGTTTCCTTTGCTGTTCCCTAGAAACCATCTTATTGTTGTTTTTTTATGGAACAATTTATTTATTTTTATTAGTTTCAGGTGTGTAAAACAATATAATAGACATTTATACCCCTCACAAAGTGATAACCCCCAATCTACTATCCCTCTGACATCGTATATAGCTGTTATAGTTCCACTGACTCTATTCCTTATGCTGTACTCCACATCCTGTGTGTGTATATAAATGTATATATATGCATATATATATAAAATTATAGTTGACATTCATTATTATTTAGCGTCAGCTTTAGGTGTACAGCGCAGTGATCAGGCATCTACACCATCCATGAAGTGGTCTCCCTAATAAGATAAGTTTTCATAAGATACCCTACAAAATCTTTCCAACATATTGATTATATTCCCCAAACTGTCTTTCGTATCTCTGTTGGCAATCTTGTGATTACCGATTGTGCTTTCTAATGCCCTCACCTTCTCCCTCATCCCCAACCCTCTCCCATCTAGCAACCCTCACTTTTTTCTCTATGTCTCTGAGACTATTTCTGGTTAGTTGGTTCATTTATTCTATTCTTTAGATTCCACATATAAGTGAGATCGTGTGGTATTTGTCTTTCTCCTTCTGACTTATTTTACTTAGCATAATGTTCTCTAGGTCCAACCATATCGTTGCAAATGGTAACATTTCATTCTTCTTTATGGCTGAGTAATATTCCACTATATAAATGTACCACGGTTTCTTAATCCAGTCATCTACTGATGGGCATTTCAGTTGGTTCCATATCACGGCTATTGTGAATAGCACTGCAATAAACATAGGGGTGCATAATTTTTTCTAACATACAGGTGCATAATGTTTCGGATTTCTTTGGATAGATACCTAAGAGTGGAATTACTGGGTCAGAAGGTAGTTCCATTTCCCGATTTTTGAGATATCTCCATACTGATTTCCAGAGTGGCTGCACCAATCTACAATCCCACCAGCAGTGCATGAGGGATCCCTTTTCTCCACAGCCTCGCCAGCACTTGTTGTTTGTTGATTTATGATGATAACCATTCTGACTGGAGAGAGGTGGTATCTCATTATGGTTTTCTTTGCATTTCTCTAATGATTAGTGAGATTGAGCATTTTTTTCATGTCTGTTTGCCATCTGTATGTCCTTTTTAGAAAAATGTCTCTTCATATCCTCTGCCCATTTTTTAACTGGGTTGTTTGGTTTTTTTTTGGTGTTGAGTTGCATGAGTTTTTTATAAATTTTGGATAGTAATTTTGGATAGTAACTTATCAGATGCATCACTGACAAATATCTTCCCCCATTCAGTAGGACGCCTTTTTGTTTTATTGATGGTTTCCTTTGCAGTGAAAAATTTTTTAGTTTGATGTAATCCCATGTTTATTTTTTCTTTTACTTCCCTTGCTGAAGGGGATATATGAGTAAAAATATTATAAAGAGTAATGTCTGCAAATTTACTTCCTATATTTTCTTCTAGGAGTTTTATGATTTCAGATCTTACATTTAAGTCTTTAATCCATGTTGAATTTATTCTTGTATATTGTGTAAGGAGGTGGTCCACCTTCATTTTTTTGCATGTGTCTGTCCAGGTTTCCCAGCACCATTTATTGAATAGACTGTCTTTACCACAATGAAAATTCTTGCTTCCATTATCATAGATTAAATAACCACATATGCATGGATTTACTTCTGGGCTCTCTATTTTGTTGCATTGATCTATGTGTCTGTTTTTATGCCAGTACCATGCTGTTTTGATTACTATAGACTTGTAGTATGTTTTGATGTCAGGTATCATGATACCTCCCACTTTGTTCTTATTTCTCAGGATTGCTTGGCTATTCGAGGTGTTTTATGGTTCCATATAAATTTTAGGATTATATGTCCTATTTCTGTGAAAAATTTCCTTGGTAGTTTCATAGGAATTGCGTTGAATCTGTATATTGCCTTAGGCAGGATGGACATTTTAACTATATTAATTTTTCCTATGCATGAGCATGGTATGTGTTTCCGTTTGTTTGTATCTCCTTTAATTTCTCTTTTCAGTGTCTTATAATTTTCTGAGTATAGGTCTTTTACTTCTTTGGTGAAATTTATTCCTAAGTATTTTATAGTTTTTGAAGCAATTGTAAATAGGACTGTTTTAAAATGTCTCTTTCTGATAGTTTATTATAGGTGTAAACAAATGCAACTGATTTCTGAATATTAATTTTGTATCCTGCTACTTTACTAAATTTATTTATCAGTTCTTGTAGTTTTCTGCTGGAGTCTTCGGGTTTCTGTCTATATAATATCATGTCATCTGCATATAATCATGGTTTTACTTCCTTCTTGTCAATTTGCATGCCTTTTATTTCTTTTTCTCATCTGATTGCTGTAGCTAGAGCTTCCAGAACTATGTTGAATAAAAGTGGAGAAAGTGGGCAACCTTGTCTTGTTTTGACTTAAGGGGAACGGTTTTAGCTTTTCCCCATTGGCTGTAATGTTAGCTGTGGGTTTATCATATATGGCCTTTATTATGTTGAGATATGATCCCTCTATTCCCACTTTCTTAAGAGTTTTTTTTTTAATTATAAATGGCTGCTGGATTTTGTCAAATGCGTTTTCTGCATCTATTGATATGACCATATATTTTTATATTTCATTTTGTTAATGTGGTGTATCACATTAATTGATTTGTGGATATTGAAACAACCTTGCATATCAGGAATGAATCACACTTGATGTAGTGTATGCTCTTCTTAATGTATTGCTGAATTCTGTTCACTAATAGTTTGTTAACGATTTTTGCATCTATGTTCATTAGGGATATCGGCCTGTAGTTTTCTGTTTTTGTAGTGTCTTTGTCTGATTTTTGGATCAGGGTGATAGTGACCTCATAAAAAGAGTTTGGGAGACTTCCTTTCTACTAGATTTTTTGGAATACTTTGAGAATAGGTTATAATTCATTTTTGAATATTATGTGAAATTTACCTGTGAAGCTATCTGGTCCAGGGCTTTTGTTTGTTGGGAGCTTATTGATTACTGATTCAATTCAGATTTAGTTTCTTCTTGAGTTAGCCTTGGAAGGTTGTATGCTTCTAGAAAATTATCCATTTCTTCCAGATTGTCTAATTTGTTGATGTATAGTTGCTCATAGTATTTTCTTAACATTTTTAGTATTTCTATAGTGTTTGTTGTCATTTCTCTTTCATTTCTGATTTTGTTAATTTGGGTCCTCTCTCTCTCTCTCTTTCTTTCTCTCTCTCTCTCTCTCTCTCTAATGAATCTGGCTAAATCTTTGTCTACTTATTTATCTTCTCAAGTAACCAGCTCCTTGTTTCATTGATATTTTGTATTATTATTATTACTATTATTATTATTATTATTATTATTATTATTATTAATTTATTTTTTGGTCTCTATTTCATTTATTTCTGCTCTGATCTTTATTATCTCCATCCTTGTACTCCCTTTGGGCTTATTTTGCTGGTATTTTTCCAGTTTTCTTAGTTGTGTGAATAAACTGTTGATTTGAAATTTTTCTTGTTTCTTTAGGTAGGCCTGCAAAGCTACGATTTTCCCTCTTAGGACTGTTTTTGCTGCATCCCATAAATTTTGTTTCATTGTGTTTTCATTTTCCTTTATGTTGAGGTATCTTATGATTTCTTCCTGGATTTGATTGTTGACCCATTCACTATTATTATTTTTTAAAAATTCATTGGGGTGACAATTGTTAGTAAAATTACATAGATTTCAGGTGTACAATTCTGTATTACATCATCTATAAATCCCATTGTGTGTTCACCAACCAGAGTCAGTTCTCCTTCCATCACCATATATTTGATCCCCCTTACCCTCATCTCCCACCCTCCTACCCCCCTTACCCTCTGGTAACCACTAAACTATTGTCTGTGTCTATGAGTTTTTGTTTCTCATTTCTTTGTCTTGTTCTTTTGTTGTTTTTGGTTTATATACCACATATCAGTGAAATCATATGGTTCTCTGCTTTTTCTGTCTGACTTATTTCGCTTAGCATTATACTCTCAAGATTCATCCATGTTGTCACAAATGTTCCTATATCATCTTTTCTTACCACCGAATAGTATTCCATTGTGTATATATACCACAACTTCTTTATCCATTCATTTAACGAAGGACATTTTGGTTGTTTCCATGTCTTGGCCACCATAAACAAAGCTGCAATGAACATTGGAGCACACGTGTTTTTATGTATAAATATTTTCATGTTTTTTGGGTAGATACCCAGGAGAGGGATTGCTGGGTCATATGGTAATTCTATTCTTAAGTTTTTGAGGAACCTCCACACGGCCTTCCATAACGGCTGCACCAGTCTGCATTCTACCAACAGTGTTTGAGGGTTCCTTTTTCTCCACAGACTCTCTAACACTTGTTACTATTTGTCTTGTTGATGATAGTCATTCTAACTGAGGTGAGGTGATATCTCATTGTGGTTTTTATTTGTATTTCTCTGATGATTAGTGATGTTGAGTATTTTTTCCTATGTCTATTTGCCATTTGTATGTCCTCTTTGGAGAAAAGTCTTTTCAGATCCTCTGCCCATTTTTCAATTGGGTTGTTTATTTTTGTTGTTGTTGAGTTTCATGAGTTCCTTGTATATTTTGGATATTAGCCCCTTATCGGAGGCACTGTGTGCAAAAATCTTCTCCCATTCAGTCAGTTGCCTCTTTATTTTGTCAATGGTTTCTTTTGCTGTGCAGAAGCGTTTAAGTTTCATATAGTCCCATTCGTTTATTTTAGCTTTTACTTCCCTTACCTTTGGAGTCAAATTTATAAAATGCTCTTTGAACCCAAGGTCCATAAGTTTAGTATACCTATGTTTTCTTTTATGAAATTTATTGTTTCAGGTCTTATGCTTAAGTCTTTGATCCATTTTGAATTAATTTTGGTATATGGTGACAGATAGCAGTCCAGTTTCATTCTTTTGCACGTGGCTATCCAATTCTCCCAGCATCATTTATTGAAGAGGCTGTCTTTTCTCCATTGTATGTTTTTTGCTTCTTTGTCAAAAATTATCTGTCCATATTTACGGGGGTTTATTTCTGGGTTCTCAATTCTATTCCATTGGTCTACGTTCTGTTTTTCTGCCAATACCATACTGTTTTGATTATTGTTGCCCTGCAGTACAAGCTAAAGTCAGGGAGTGTGATACCTCCAACATTGTTCTTTTTTCTTAAGATTGCTTTGGCTATTTGGGGTCTTTTGTGGTTCCAAACAAATCTGATGATTTTTGTTCTATTTCTTTAAAAAATGCCATTGGGATTTTGATGGGGATTGCATTAAATCTGTATATTAATGCATTAAATCTGCTTTGGTAATATGGCCATTTTAACTATGTTGATTCTTCCAATCCATGAGCACGGAATGTTTATCCATTTCTTTGTGTCTTCTTCAATTTCTTTTAAAAATGTCTTGTATTTTTCAGCATATAGGTCTCTCACATCCTTGGTTAAGTTTATTCCTAGGTATTTTGTTCGTTTTGCTGCAATTGCAAAAGGAATTGTGTTTTTTTTAAACTTCTGTTTCTGAGATTTCATTGTTAGTATATTGGAATGCAATAGACTTTTGTATATTGATTCTGTAGCCATCCATATTACTGTATTTGCTGATTGTTTCTAATAGCTTTTTGGTGGAATCTTTAGGGTTTTCTATATATAGCATCATGTCATCTGCAAAGAGTGACAAATAAACTTCTTCATTCCCAATTTGGGTGCCTTTTGTTTCTTTCTCTTGCCTGATTGCTCTGGTGAGGACTTCCAACACTATGTTGAAAAGCAGAGGTGATAGGGTATAGCCCTATCGTGTTCCTGAACGTAGAGCAAAGGGCTTCAGTTTTTCACCATTAATTATGAGATTAGCTGAGGGCTTGTCATATATGGCCTTTATTATGTTAAGGTATTTGCCTTCTATACCTGTTTTATTAAGTGTTTTAATTATAAATGGATGTTGTATCTTGTCAAATGCTTTTTCTGCATCTTGATATAATCATATGATTTTTGTCCTTTATTTATGTGATGTATCACATTGATGGATTTGCATATGTTGAACCATCCTTGTACCCCTGGGATGAACCCCACTTGGTCTCGATGAATAATCTTTTTAATGCATTGTTGCATTTGAGTTGCTAGAATTTTATTTAGTATTTTTGCATCTGTATTCATCAGAGATATTGGTCTGTAGTTCTCTTTTTGTTTGTTTCCTTACCAGGTTTTGGTAGCAGGGTAATGTTGGCCTCATAAAATGAGTTAGGGAATACTGTCTCTTCTTCAATATTTTGGAAGCGTGAGCAGGATTGGTAGTAGGTCCTCTTTGAAGGTTTGATAGAATTCACTAGTGAAGCCATCTGGTCCCGGACTTTTGCTTTTGGGAAGGTTTTGGATGACTGATTCAATTTCCTTATTAGTGATTGGTCTGTTTAGATTTTCCAGTTCTTCATGGTTCAGCCTAAGAAGGCTATATGTTTATAAGAACTTGTCCATTAATAGGTTATTGAATTTGGTGTCATATAAACCTTCATAGTATTCTTGGATGATCCTTTGTATTTCTGTGGTGTCCGTGATAACTTCCCCTTTCTCATTTCTGATTTTGTTAGTTAATGTCTTCTCTCTTTTTATCTTAGTGAGCCTAGCCAAGGGTTTGTCAATTTTGTTAATCTTTTCAAAGAACCAGCTCTTTGTCCAATTAATCAAGGCTAGAAACATAGTATCACAAATATTATTAGAATCCTAATTTAGGTGTATATACCATACTTAATAGGAGAAGTTCAGACTTTATTCATATTAACCAATTTATTTTCCAGATGAAAATAATGTTATTTAAAATAGATAAATGACTTCACAAGGTTGGCATTTTGACATGCTGATTTTGATGATAAAATACATACTGAGAGAAAAATATCTTTAGGCAATACAAGATTATATGCTCTAGTTTTTCCTCAGAAAATACTTACAAGGTAATAGCTTCCCCATAATAATATGTCTGTTGAAATAAAGAAGTATTTGAAAAGTCGATTGTTATGAGTTCTGTCAATAAATATGTCTTACCTTTCCAGATCAATCACTGGCTTTAAAAGAAAAGCAGGAAAAAAAGATATTTTAATTTTATAACGTGGTTGAGAGTAATATTACAACTGACCCTGTGCTATGATTATGACTAAACAGAAAATTGAGGTAGATCATTGGGTAATTTGTATACTAACCTACCCATTTCTATTTAAAGACTTAATATAAAATTAGTAGTGGACATAGTAAATTCAAATATTTGCTTTGATGATAAGTTTATTACTCTTTTTTATTCTTCTTTCCTGTTATGCTCCCCCTCTTTACCATGACATGTGCCATATGATGTTGCAAACTATGGTTTTATAACTCGTTTGTAATTTTAATCTCAGAGTAGAGAGTATGTTAGTATTTGGAATATTGCCACTAATTCTGTATAACTTTCCCAGTAACTGGATACAAGGAATGCCCTAGGTGGAAAGTCCTCTAATTTTACCAGAAGTGGAAAAGAGGTCCAAGGAAGTCATGTGACAGGCCTAAGGACACAATTGGATTCAGATCAGGAAACACTGACTTTTAGTCCAGTGATTTTTACATGTAAGAGCCCTGTCTCCTCACTTCTTTAGTGAGTAATCATTTTCAAATTTGAGTTAAATACATCTCAGTGTGTTTGTGTGAAAGTATATTTAGGTACTTTAAAGAAATTTTGTAAGCTCAATTTAGAAAAACATTTATGTGAGAAATTACACTTTAATAAACAACATATAGGTAAACACAGTTTAGAGCACACAAAGATACTGTCAATGTAACTGATAAGAATTTATCTTCTAAATTCTCTCATGTACTTACAAACGTCAACCACAAGAACGAGAATAAAAGTAATCAATACAACTCAATTTTGAATCCTGATAAAGTTAATATGATAAAATATTATCTCATTCAATACTTTGTCGAACATGTACTGATCATTTTATGCTAAAACATTGTGATACTAGTGATACAAGGAAAATTAAGATTATAGTCTCTGATTTTAAGGAGCTTACTTTTTGATAAACTTATACAAAGCATACAGATTTTGACCAACAATTTAAATTGGGAGGTACAGATTAAGATAGTAGATCCTCCCAATAGTTCTCATCACAAAGAAAAACACTTTTCCTTTCTTTTCTTTTTTCTGTTTTTATTTTGTTATTTTTTTCTGTTTCTTTTTATGAGATAATGGGTGCTAAGTAAATTTATTGTGGTAATCATTTCACAACATATGTAAGACAAACCATTATGATGTATACTTTAAACTAAAACAGTGATGTATGTCAATTATACTTCAATAAAACTGGCAAAATATTTGGAGATATATATAGAACAAAAGCAGATAAACTGAGAGAGATGAAACTGCATAAAGGAGAAAACTTTAATATTACAATGAAATATTAGGCAAAAAAGGGAGGGGATTATATGAAGAGCATATTCACTGTGGCTCAGAGTTGACTTGGGTCTCCAACTCAAATCTATTATAGAGGCGAATGTAAATTCAGTTGAAATCTCAAAGGGGGAGGGACAATAACTACAAGTAAGAAAGTAAGCATTATGTATTTCTAGAAGAAAAGAATATCAATGTGTTTTTTCAGAGGAATTGCTGCAAGAAAACTTGTCATATTGTTAGAAGGCATTAGTAGTTAGCTAAATTGCATTGTAAATGAAAGGGTACTCTGCCCTGGATTGCCAAATAGAGCTTGAAAGCAAGCCTCTAAAAGTGCAAAAATGTTTACAAGAAACTTCATTGTGACCCAGAACATAAGTCAATAATATAAAGGAAAATCTTACAAAGGACCTAGTATTTCACAAAAGTAAAATCACAATATATGACATCTAATAAAAACTTACCAGACATGGAACCAAGAAGGAAAATAGGACTCACAATGAAGAGAAAAATCACTCAATATAAACAGACTGAGAAGTGGCACAAAAGATAGAATTAGTAAATCAAGATACTAAAATATTTATTGTAACTGTATTTTATGTGTTTAAGTAGAGGAAAGCATGAACCTTTTGAAAACGACAATGTCTGAGATGAAAAGTACACTGAGTGTAATCAATAGCATGTTTAGAAAAAAATGAAAGACTTGGAGGATTACTGAAGAAGAAAAGATTAGGGAACTTGGAAATATAGCACTAAAACTATCCAATTTTAACATGGACAAAAACAATAACAAAAACAAAAAACAGGGCTTCAGTGAGCCACGGAACAACTTCTGGTTTAACACGTATGTAATTGTAGTGAAGGTGAGGAGAAGACGGCAGGAAAAATATTTGAATAAATAAATGGCTGAAGATTATTTAACTATTAGGAAAACTGTAAATCACAGATCTAGAAGCTCAACAAATAATAAATTCAACATGAAAAACCCAAATAAAACACATTATAATCACATTGGTGTCATAAAGAACATTAAAAAGTAGTTAGAGGAAAAAAGAAATATCATTAACAGAGTAGCAAAAATGTGAATGACAGCTGACTTAATTTTGAAAATTATGCAAGCCAGAAGAGAGTAACAAAATTTTCTACTACTAAAATAAAAATATCTTTCAAACAAATTCTATAACCAGTGTGTGGGGACAGAGCCAGGAGTGCAGTTTCCAGACTCTCGCCCTCAAGTGGAAAGGTGCTCATTCAGGTAGTAAATGGCCATCATCTGTGATCAAATGGCCATCAGCTGTGGCTAGTTGGCCGTCAGTTGTAACCAGTGAGCCATTGGCCACTAATATAACTGCTATGGCTACGCTAACAGGAAAAATGGGGGCTAGCAAGAAGATGGTGGCTGAGCTAGCAAGCAGAAGAGTGTGGATTGCGGATTGCAGAGAGGCGGATTGCAGCTAGCAAGTGAGGTTCGTTGGCAGAGAGAAGTGATGGCAGGTTGCGGATAGTGTGGCTGCTGCTTCCTGTATCTCCAACCCAGCCGCCAGCGAGACTATAGCGGTATGACTCCCCTATCATGGCTCGGTGGGTGTTCCTTTTTGGCCTCACCATATCCTGCGTTCTTATGTGGGGAGTGGGACTAGGGACCCCAGAAGAGACCCCGCATGACACAGTGAAAATATACTTCTAGAATGATGACAAAATAAAATTTTCAGACTCACAAAATTGAATAAATTGATGACCAGAAAATGTGCCTTATGAGAAATATAAAGGAAAGTCCTTCAGGCAAAAGTAAAGTTATATCCCTTGTAAATCTATATATATTCAAAGGAACTACATTGAAAATAGTAAATATGGGGATAAATCTGAAATACCTTATTATTTATGTTTTAAAACTTTTTAAAGGTAAAATTTTTAAAAGAAAAATAAACAATGTACGTGTGGGTTTTAATATATGAAGAATTAAAAATATACGACAGCAACAACACCAAGGGAGGGATGGGGGAAATTGAAGGTTACTGTGGTTAAGATTCCCTTTCAGGATGACCATTAATAAAAAAAGGAAGAACAAAAAAAGGAAAAAGAAAGAAAGAAAACCAAAAGATACGAAGTGTCAGCGAGGCTAAAGAGAAAAGGGAACTCTGATGCACTGTGAGAAACTAAATTAGTACAGCCATGATGGAAAACAGTATGGAGGTTCCTCAAAAAATAAAAATAGAACTACCAACCGATCCTGCAATTCCACTTCTGGGTATTTAGCCAAAGGAATTAACATCAAGATCTCAAAGTGACACCTGTACTCACAAGTTTATTGCAGCATTATTCACAACAGCTGGGATGCTGAAACAACTTAAGTGTGCATTGCTGCATGAATGGATAGAGAAAATGTGGTATATACATACAATGGGATATCATCCAGCTTTTAAAAAGGAGGAAATCTGCCACTTGGGACAACATGGATGGGCCTGATGATATTATGTTCAGTGAAATAAGCCAGACATAGAAAAATATAGTAAAGTCTCACTTATGTGTAGAATCTAAAATTGTCATTCATAGCAGCACAGAGTAGAATGGAGGTTGCCAGGAGCTGGGATGAGGGGGAATAGGATGGTGATGGTCAGAGGGTACAAAGTTTCAGTTACGCAAGTTAAAGAAATTCCAGAGACCTACTATACAGCATAGTTTCTGTAACTAACAATACTGTATTGTACTTAAGATTTTCTAAGAGGGTGGATTTAATGTTAAGATTCTTACCACACACATACACATACAACAACAACAACAACAACAATAATAATAATAATTAAGGTGGGCAGGAGGAAACTTTTAGAGGTGATGGTGTGGCTTTGATGGTGGGGATAGTTTCATGGGAGTATACGTATTCCTTCTTAAAATGTGTGTACATTTTTTGGCACCCTCTGTATACACACCTGCACAGATATATATACATACACATACATACATATATGTATATGTAATGTATATATATATATACATATATGTATATATATATATACATATATATGTGTATATATATATATATATATATATATATATATATATATAACTATCAGAGGCAAAGCCTACCAGATATACATTGGTTATATGTAAAACTGAAGGACAGAAGAGAAAAAAAAACAATTGATTATTCTTAGGTTTTGAATCTGAGCAAGTACAGGGCAAAAATTAACTGAGACTGGAGGAAGGACACAATGAAGAGTTTTAATTTGGATTTGTTAAATTTCAGATGTCTTTTACACACCAAAGTGTGTAAAGTGGAGGGTCAAAGGCAGTTCAGGAGAGAGCACACAGCACACGTAACCTAGTATTCTACCAACTTTTCTTCACTCTCAGATTCTTTTTCTGAGTCTGAGACTTAGTACTCTCCAATGTCTTTGGTTGGGAAAGTTGCACTCTGCTCTTTGCAATCCTCTGTGGATTGGAGATTGGCCTTTAGTTTGGACTGCTTTTCTCGGGATGATAAGCCCTGTTTCCATGACTTGGTGAATAAAACTTTCTATCTCAAACAAAATTGTAATGCACTGTAATTTGTAGATATTTAGCTGTCAATAGTTATTACAACCATTGTATAGCTGACATTTTTTGCAGCTACATGCTAAAAGTGAATTAGCTTTTCTTATTAATATGATTAAAATTAAAGGCAATATTTTGATTAGTAGTCTAGTGGTTTTATGCAAACTGTATGGATTGGAATTTCTTTTAGTATAGATTATTTCATAATTAAAATGATATCGCTTAGGGGGTGGCTGGTTAGCTCAGTTGGTTAGAGCACGGTGCTCTTAACAATAGGGTTGCAGGTTTGAGTACCACATAGTCACTGTGAGCTGTACCCTCCACAACTAGATTGAAACAACTACTTGACTTGCAGCTGATGGGTCCTGGAAAAACACACTTAAAATAAATGAAAGTTTTTTTTTTAAATGATACTGGTTAGATAATTTTCTTGCCCTTTGAGTAGCCACCCAGCGATGTCATGACCTGCTTTCTTCCATAATCATTGTCCCAGAGGATTGTAAAATAACATTGTATGTCTTTTCTTTAGAAATATTGACATAATGAAGAATATTGTGATTGTTGGCATGTAATAATTGCAGAGAAATGTTATCAAGAATCAAGATAAAGATAGGTGTCATGAGTTCAATTGTGTCCCTCCCCCAAAGATAGGTTGAAATCCTAACCCGAAAAACCTCAGAATGTGAGCTAATTTGGAAATATAGATCATTGCAGATGTATTTAGTTAAGACAAGTTTATCCTGGAGTATAGTATGTCCTTAATCCAATATGACTGTTGTCTTTCTAAGGAGAGACAGAGGGAAGACGTAACAACAGAGACAGAAATTGAAGTGATGCATTTACAAACCAAGGAAGGTCAAGCGTCGCCCATAAATGCCAGAATCTAGTATGGGGACAGAGTCCCAGAGAGCAGTTGCCAGGCTCTCGGCCTCACGTGGAAAGGTGCTAGCTAGGGTAGTAGATGGTCATCAGCCTTCACTAGTTGGCCATCAGCTGTTATCGATTCACCATTAGCCACACTATAACTGCCGTGGCTAAGCTAGCAAGCGTGGAGTGTGGCTTGCGTATTGCAGAGAGGTAGATTGCACTTAGCGAGGTTGGTTGGCAGAGAAGCGGAAGGCGGGTTGCAGATCCTGTGGCTCCTGCTTCCTGTGTCTCCAACCCAGCTGCCAGTGGGAATATGGTGGTATGACTTCCTTATCTATGGCTCCATGGGTGTTTCTTTTTGGCCTCATCATGTCCTGTGTGCTTATGTGGGAAGCGGGACCAGAGACCCCACATGACAACCTGCATAACATCTAGGAAGAGACCAAAACAGATTGTACCCTAGAGCTGTCAGAAAGAGCAAGACTCTGCTGTTGTTTTTTAGCCACCGGTTTTGGTACTTTGTTTTGGCAGTGCTAGGAAATAAATACAATAGAGTATCCGGCATATGCTTGATAGATCAATTTATTGTGTATGGAAAGGTGTTTTTTTTTTTAATTTTATGATACTTCAATACAGAGAACAGTACAGAAAACAATCAGATTGTCCAGAGAATATCATTACTGCTGTTTTAGAAATATTGATCATTGATCTCAGGTGTCTGTTATTCATGTAACATTACTTGATTGACTTTTCCTTTTTTTTCTATTTGTTTATTGAAAGCTGGAATTTGTACAAAGAAATGTTATTTGTTGGTCAAACTGTTTTTAAATTCCAGTCCAATACATAAGAGAAAACAAATGATACCTACTTTTAAAATTGTTTTATAAAATACTTTTTGAAGCACTTTGGATATATTTATTAGATGAGAACTGATAATATGTTGCTAGATGGGTGAAATCATTTTTGAGTAGGAAGAATCATCACAAGTAGAGACCAAAAGGGACTTCTCACCAAGCCTCTGGAGAAAGAGAAAATATCCTTTTTATTAAGTTACAGATAAAGTCATTGCTAATACCATTATGCTTTCTTGTTTTTGAGTTTTTGAGTTATATCCAGATTGATTCCTTTGTGTCTGACCAAGTGTTCACATTGCACATTTGTTACTCCCTGTTTTGTCTCCACCAAATGATAGTCATGCTGCTCTGGGCCCCTGAACTCTGCTTGTCCCAAAGCTTGAATGGTCACCAAAAAGTAGAACTTGCCCCCTTTGTCAGCTTATCCTGAGAGAGGGCTGACCACAGTGGACACTTTTTCCTACTGGTCATTTCCTCATGTTTGCCTACCTTCCTCTTAAAAGTTTATACTAATCTTTGCTTAGCTGTTCCTACCCTATTAAAAAAAAAAAATCTTTTCCAGTTTGATTTTGAGATACTTGCAGATTTCTGAAATTTAAGTACTTTCCCCATGCCAATGGACTCTGTTCCGAAAAAAGTGTCTCCCTGTTCTGAAAAAAGTTTGGATTTGTTCTTATTTGACATAACAAAGGATCCTTGACCAAAAAACATGCCTTGGTTAAAATCATTTACATCAAAAAAGCTTTACTAAAATAACTTAGAAGTACTTATGTAATCAGACTACATTAGAATAAATTGCTACTATCTCTACTATTTTTTTTGTAGTTCAAACCCTTATTTCTCATCTTTAATTACTGTCTCAGTTTCCCAATGGTCTGTCAATACTCCGTCACCATACCTGCTATAGTCTGTCTTGTACAATAGACCTCAATAACACATCCAAATAATATCACTTCTTTATCAAATGATATTCTGACTGATGATTGCTTGTTTTATTTCCATATTTGTAAGTAGATATTAAGCTGTCAACCACAGAGACTGAATTAATGGTATTTACATCCCCAGTGGCCCTCTCACTGTATGCTCACTATCTGGTCCAGAAATATCTGATGACTGATTAAATACCAATTTCGGCTGGACCCCTATTCCTAAAATAATATCACAAGAAACAGTATTTATTTCCAACTGTTTCTTTATGACCTTTTAAAAAACCCATATTTCCATGGCTTTAAATCTGGAGGCAAAACTAATTACACACCATACTAGTATAACTTTTCATTGTATGTACTTCAGGGATTTAAGAAACATTGAATGAATAGTGAAAATTTTATTGAATTTGAATGTCTATCATCTTTTTTTCTCCATTTGTCACTTCTCACATGAGGTTCAGTTCTTCATGTTAGCCCACTTGGCTTTTCAATTTGAATGTTATTCACTTTCAAAATCAACATTGTGAAGTTATCTTTAATGTCCCTTACTTAAACCAAGCAAAAAATGTGCACAAAGCAAAATTCCCCGAAACCAAACCAAACAAAACAACTCCCTAAAGAAAGAGATGGACAAGAGCAGAGCTTTGTCTCTTTTTTGAAAGTCCCATTTGCTTAGCACTTTGATTTGCTTATCCATTTCTGACAACTTGCATCCATTTCTCCTTCCCTGATTTGGTCTTTTGTTTAATCCATCCTCAAATCTATTGATTGCCTTTTCTTAGGCTTCTTTCTCCTATTTCTTTTAAGTGTTTTTATCACCACATTATCTCAGTTCGACTGCCCCTCGTCTTAAATATGGCATACACATTTCACCATATTTGTCTCTCTCAAAGAGTTTAATGTATCCTTCCTTGAGCAAATATGTCAGCTGTTACCAATGCCTAAGGAGTCAAGTTCAGACTCTTTACTTGTTAATGGGAATTCAATTTGAATAAATTTTCCACATCCATTTAAAAATAATTGAAATCTGTTGGAACTGTTTCAACTTTGATTTGCAGAACAGCTTTATTTTTTAGTGAAATATTTAACCTTTCATGGAATTTGGAATACTTAATATTGTTTTAGATAAAATTCACTTCTTAAAAGTAAGTTCGTAATATTTTCTTATCTTTTTGTAGGTATTACTATTAGAGCAGTGGTCCCTATATTAATAGCTCACAGAATCCCCAAGAAAAAGGTTTTTAAACTTTATTGTGTTATGAATCAAATAGCAATCTTATTAAAATGCAGATTCTGATTAAATGTGTCTGGGTGTGGCTTTAGATTCTAAATTTCTAACAAGTTGCCACATGGTGTTTCTGCTGTAACTGCTCCAAAGATTCCACTTTAGAAGGACATGTTCTAAACAATATCCAGGCTCAGATTAGTGGCAGGACATCGTGCAATAACAATTATAAATAATTTTAATCAAGGGTATTTTATGGAATATGTGTTTTAATAGTCTTACCAGTTCTATGAAGTGGTTACATATTGTCATAATACCTATTTGTCCATGATAAAATTGAAGTTTAGAAAAGATTAGGAATAATTCAAGGTCATGAAACTAGTAGTTGTCTGGACCAGGATACAAACACAGGTGTTCCTATCTGCAAAGCCCGACCTCTAACCATACCAGGACAGAAGTTTTCTTTTGGAAGCATTTAGATGAATAAATTCACTTTAGGAGATCTACATATGGCTGCATTGCTTAAACCAAGGCTGCTTTTGGTTTGATGGCTTTCTTTTACTTTTCCTTGTTTTAACTATCACCATTGATATTTCTGGTGCACAAACAAATGTCACTAGAAATATGGCTTACCTGTGATCGTGTCCTGTGCTTACTGACCATTAAGCCACTGGATAAGGATATGGATATGGATATGGATATGGATATGAGTTTGGATATGGATACGGTTGTGGATATGGCTGATTGTATGCGGGGGGAAACCTCTGTATAGAACAAAAGGAAAGAAGAAATTGCAGATAATTGAGACAATGACATTGTAAATATTTAACAAAAATTTCCATTAGAAACTTAGGTTGTTAAAGTTGGTAGGACCTTGTAGGTCATCTACATGATTGTTTTTTCAAATTTTTAGTTAGTTTTTCACTTTTTTTATAAGAAAGCAATGTTTAAAAGAAGGAAAAATAGTAAGGTATTTACAGTTTTATTGTTTGTTGACAATTTTGTTGCATTATAATAGATTTGGAGCTATTATTTATAGCCCACCACTTACAAAATGTTTAAATATTCTTTATAATATTACCTTTAAGCTCCTACTTTGCCTATCCTTAAATTTTCCAAGGAAGAGGAATTTGCTAATTCCAGATTAGGTGGAATGGCTGCTTTGGACTCTGATTTACCATGACTTCGCCATCTCTTAAAACTCCTACTTTCTTTATATTCGCTTCTGTTAATTCCAATATTCTCAATCCCTCCGTTTGTATCTTTTAATTTGGTGCCATACTAAAATTCATCTAAGTAATATATTAGTACACCTGAAACTAATTTGAAAAAATAATTTTTCAGACCTTATCACATTGATGCCTTGTCAAAATAATATGAGATATTAAGGTTATTTTTCATTAAATATTAAATAAATAGTATTTTCTATCTTATTTAACAAAATCAGTTTAGCTTAACCTAATTACTTCATTATCCTTCAAAAGAATCAGATTGTGAAAATTTATTACCCATGTTTTTAGCAGTCTCTATGTTCCATTAGTCATATATTTTGCTCAATAGAATTAGAAATTCAGCTGTTCCTTAGGCCAAGGCAATTATTTACCACAAAAAATTACTTACATTCTGAGAGAACAATTGACTCTTCAGGGTGGCATTATGAGTTTCCATGTAAATACTACCAGTACACAAGAATAATGGGTCCTTTACCCATTCTATATATAATATATGTATATATGCTATATGTATATAATAAATAAATAAACTCAATGTATACTTTAGCCATTCATTATATAGATATGTTTCAGAGACAGTATTGATTTTCCTTATAGAATAATACTAAGAGAATAAGTTTTATTATACCACATTATCAAGGGAATACTTACATATCTTCCTCTATGACGATATTTCTGTTAAAAAGAAGAAGAGATTAAAATTGTGATACATGTTAATTGTTGAGTTTTTCAGTAAGTGAAAGTGACTTACCTCTTCAGATGAATCAGATGAATCAGCACTCTTGAAAAAGAAAAGAAGAAAATAATGATTTTTACAATTCCAGATTGAATGAAAAATGCACTTAGCTGCTACATTATGATTAAACAAAATGGAGGCAAAGTGTCTTAGGTAACTGACACATTAAGCTAGGTGTTTTTTGTTTGTTTGTTTGTTTGTTTTTTAGTGGCACTTTTTCAGTGAGTGAAAAGTAGAATTTTGCTGTAATTAATTTGATACATTCCAATGTCTATTCACTCTGGCCCAAATTTCTTTTGTGTATGTAAAGGAGGAAAATCTATCACTGTGATTAGGAGAGTGAAATTGAAAAGTTAACTTTTATATTTGCTCAAGACCAGTGTTTTTATATAAATGTGTCTTAAGTTGCTGAAAATCTTCATACATGCAAATATTGATTGGGATGATAAAGTCTGGTGTTATGATTATGTTTTTCTCTGTACTTGGATTTTAATTTTTTCTTCTATCCTTTTACAAAAAATACTGTGATATACTGTGTTGAAATGACCCAAATTGTGTTTGTAACATCCGCTAGAACTTTTTAGGTTGTTTAAAGTATTACTTCTTGATGAATTTCTCAGTAACTAGATACTAAAAATACCAAAGTGAAAGATACCTTAATTTTTTTGTTAATATTTATTGGGGTGACAATGGTCAACAAAACTACATAGGTTCAAGTGCACATATCTATAACACATCATCTATATATTATATTATGTGTTCACCACTCAAATTCAGTTCTCCTTCCACCATCATATATTTCAAACTTTTTACCTCTTCTATCATCTCCTCTACCAAAGACCTAAACATATGATTTGTAGCAATAAACTGCTTAGAAGAAAACATAGGTACTAAACTTATGGACCTTGGGTTCAAAGAGGATTTTGTGAATTTGACCTAAAAGGCAATAGAAGTAAAAGCTAAGTAAATTAATGGGACTATATCAAACTAAAAAGCTTCTACACAACAAAAGAAGCCATCAACAAAACAAAGAGGCAGCCAAGTGAATGGGAGGAGATATTTGTAAACAATGGCTCCAATAAAGGGCTAATATACAAAAAAATATAAGGAACTCATAACTCAACAACAAAATGCCAAACAATCCAATTGAGATACCATTAATTTTAACAGAAGAGAAAACAAAATTGGGAGGTAGGAAAAAGGACATGAAAGAGGTAGTGGAGGAGGAGAAGAAGGTGAAGGGCAAAAAGGTGAGAGGAGGACGTGCAGGAGAAGAGGAAGGAAAAGTTACAGAGGGTTCAAATTTTACCTGGTGACACACAGTAATAAATGACAATACCAGCTAGAAACTCTTGACATTTGGTAGGTCCAGATCTTTTAATAGTTAAGTCTCTTTTATAAGCATCTCAGCCACACATCTTTATGGAACTCTTTTTAAAATTTTGTTTTACATTAAGCTAATTACACCTGAGTGTCCATATGTTAATGTCTCTCTGTGTGTCTGTGTGTGTACTCAAGATTTATTCTAAGCACTTAGTGAACTTACATTGATTAGTTAGAAGAAAATGTCCATGTAAAAACATTAAAATCAATAAAAACATGTTCAGGCAATGCAAATATGGTCCAGAAAACAAGAAATACGAATCTTTGCATAATTACTGAGAACACATTGTTCAAAATTGCTGATTTACTTACAGTCATGGCAACCATGAGAGCCATGATGAAGGCAAGGACGAAAATCTTCATATTTGGCTGAATTCTGTGAAAGCACACGTGATAGGTCAATATCACATTCGTTCCTGCACTTACAAATCATTTATTTATCAAACTATGCTCCAAAGTCTTGTGAAACATACTAGAAATCCAAAGACAATGAAAATGCTATGCCTGACTTCAAGAAACTTGAGACTAGTAGGGAACATTTGCAACTAAACATAAGTGCTGTGGTATGGAAATACTGAAGTTCCATAGAAACACGCAAAATGGACATCTTAAACAGGCCAAGCCAATGGGGGTGGATATTAAAATAAAGAAAAAGGTAAAGCTTGTGCTAGATTATGAAGCTTAAGTAAATACAGGTTTTGAGAGCCTGCAAAGAAACAAAAATGAGAGAGAGAATAGCATGTTGGAAATGAAATAGTTCAGCAGGTAAGAAAGACAAAATTGGAAACAGGTTGACCATTTAGATGTTGTGAGATTATAGGGGCCTTACATAACGACAGGAGGGATAATAATTAAGGCCGAGTTTAAACAAATGTTTGGAAGGTAGAATGTCAAGCAATAGGGACTGATTTTATAATAAAGAAAATGATTCAGGTTTCTGGCTTGATTGTGTAAGTGGTAAAACCCTGATATCAGAAAATTAATAATGAATAAAGTCAAGTTAAAAAGAAGTTTAAGAGAAAATGTTTATAGATACTTTAAGAAATTGAATTGACAAAAATGATTTAATCTCCAAATAATCTTATTCACCAAAATTAACCAAATTGAACCAAACATATCTTTGATACGTTTTTATAATTAACTATATAAAAGAACCTAGTTCTGTTGCTGTCGAAAAACAAGTAAAGCAGATTATTTATTTCTCAATTATAGACTTCTAAATAAAAAGAGTTTGCAAACTATAAAGTAAATAATCAGTAAAAGGTTATTTCCCCCCCTGGTAATTTTTGGCTATCAATTTTGAAAGAACATTACAGGGACATCATTTGTCTGATGATAGAAGAAATATTCTCCTGCCTGATAACTCTACATCTCTAACACATAAAGAAGAATTTGTGACTGATGTATTTCCCTTGTTTCTTATCTGCTGATGTTGCCTCATTGGCTTAAACTCAATACTGTGGCATTAGAAAAAGTGATAAAACTATATATTACCTAATGAAATTTTTCTGTCATCTACCATTTACCAAATATTCAGTCATGTTTGACACAAACAAAGATGCAACTTTTAGTGTCATTTATGCCTCAAATTTAATTGAAATTAGAGGACTGAGGGAAATTCACAGAAATTGGACTTCTACAGATCGATAGACAGGTGGATAGTTTAGGAGCTTTGAAAGAATATTACCTAAAGAACACAATGATAAAATTTGACCTAGAAGAAAAGCTTTTTTTTCAGCCAAATAACAAATGACATGAAAATGTGGTAAATTAAATGGATTATTAAAACAAAGTAGTCTGTTATACAGTGTTAATTATGCAGAAAAATAGAAACTATTTTGATGATGAAAAGATCAGTAGAAAAGTAATGGAAAGTGAATAAGTGATGGTAATAAAGTAACCTTGAAAAAGGTTACTTAAAGGTTACTTAAATCTTTGACACAATACACATATTTGCAAAAAGAGAGTGTATGCAACTCAAGAGATCATTTTCTTATAAAACTTGAACTTCAAGTTTCAGTTACAGGTGAAAGTAATTATTAACACATCAGATGTCATATATTTAGTCAAGGAAGTAAAAAGATTTCTAGGATAGCCCATCAATAGAGACGATGTCGCACATGTCCTCCTTGTTCCACATCATTCGCTTGGTACAATGATTGCTGTCAATCCAGAAGCATTGAGATCCTGACCTCACCTTCAGATCCTGACATAAGGTCATAATTTCTTTAAATTGTTTCTTTAAGAGAAATTATCAATAAACAACATACATTTAAAATGGTTTTCAACTTATTAGCAATCAAAAATTAGAATAAGATATCGCATTAGGTTGTACATGAATATGTTACCTTTTATGCAAGATGAGATGCAAGAGTTTGATAAGCTGAAGTTCTGAAGCTCTAAAAGATGATGAGATTTTCTAGAGGACTGATGTATATATATATACTGAAATCCTCCATTTGTTTTTTTTAAATCATGTCAATCATGCGATCAAATTATAGGATTGAAATTAATGCCCAAAGTCTGTCCTCCAGACACTAAAATAAACTTAAAACTTTACAGTAGAAGACTGTGAAGCAGAGTGACCAGGGACAATTGTACGCGTCACATGTTAATCCCTGTATTAGTCAAGGTACACATGAATAAGACAAAGGGTAAAAGTGTTAAAGTAAACCAAGTGTAGAAATGAACTGAAATGTTAAAAACAGCATCTGCCCTATTTTAACAAAGCCATGTCCAAGACGGAACAACTCTATGCCAAAAATGATACCATGTTATCAAACATTTACTGCTTCTCTAATATATGATGACAACTGTCATAATAAAATTGGAGTCATCATTTATTTCAAATGTATCTCCTAAAATTATGACAATGTCCCTTTATTCTACTGTCTTTAGAATATTTTAAGTCTTAAAGTATATTGAAATGTTTGCCAAACTTCAGTAATCCATTGAGCATTACATAATAAAACAATTCTTATTTTTAAAGTCAAATGACCACACAAGCTCACTACTATGTATCTCACATAGTAACTGGATGCATATGTTTTGGTCTTTAATTTACTTCCTTTGAGTTTTTATAATACGAGGGCATGTACATCACTGGAAGCCATGTATTAGCACAATTACATTAGATAGAAGGAAAAATTAGTCTTCACTAAGTCGCTACGCAAATTTGTCTAAAAATTCAACACTTTGCTACTGGTTGGATATTGTAATATATTTATAACTGAATATACAAAAAGCATTTTTAAGGTTTAGGTATATTTTATGTCCTAGTCCATTGTTACTCAAAATGTGGTTCATAAGACCATCAGAATCAGCATCATGTGAGAATATGTTGGAAATGTAAATTCATAGGCGCTCTTTCCAGATATCTTGAATCCGATTCTAGCAAGTGCAACAGAAATCTCATTTTATCAATATCTACATGTGATTCTTTTTGTACCATAAAATTTGAGAATCCAGATAATAGACTCATAAATGGTATGTTTGTGTGTTTTTTTCCATAGATTGACCCTATGAATTGACCCTATAAGGTTTAATTTTGTATCAGGTATTTTGGGAAATATTTATCAGGTGAATCTTCTATGGTGTTCTTGAACAACCCTATTAGAATATATTGGTATTCTCTTGGTGGTATACAAAACATTTTAAATGTTTCAATAAGGCAAATAAAGAAAACCCAATTTAATTTAAATCATTCTTATTCTTTTGTCATTGGTTTCTAAGCCTTGTAGATATATTGTCTCTTCTCAATGCAAAACAAACGCAATCTCTAGCATATTGTCAATGGAAAAAAGATATATAAGGTTTAATATATATTGAAATGTCTGATTTAAAAAATAAATTAATACTGCTTTATTCATTTTAGAAATGTCAAATGATTTCCTTCCATTTTGCTAATGTTTGGCAATACCAAACAACAAAAGAAAAAAAACTGACAGGTAATAAAAATTAATAGATATTAATAAGCACATTTAAAACCTACAATTAAACTTAACTCACCCATATTTTAAGTTGGGACATCAAAATGTAAGCATTATTTTCTGCTTCAACACAGTAGGAAGTGTGGGGATTATGTATGACAGAAGGAAACAAGAATGGTGAACTCTAAACATATGAGTAGCCTTCTTATGTTACTTATGATTTCATCCTCCAGGAGCAGTTGGTCATTTTAGAATATTGATGGACCAGAAATTGTCTTGTTATTTTATAATTAAGTAAAACAGGTATAGCCTTTATTACCAATCCCCACAGAGTTTGAAAATGCCAAGGTCATTCATACAAAGGAAAAATCAATAAAGAGTGACTGCTATATCACAAGTATGGCATTGAATTGGTGGCCTAAGGTTGCAATTTCTAAATTGTATTTATGGTGATATTCATGCTGGATTGCCCTTCTCCTACCCTTCCTCCCCTTTTGTTTTTCTTCCCCCCTCCTCTTCCTCCTTTACCTATCATACAATGAAAGTATGATTTACAATCTATGAAGAAAATCCATGATGATTATGTATTTAACTCAGTTTGTGTTATATTCCTGTGTATATTACTAAAATGAAAAATACTTCAACTGACAAATATAGAACAACATATGACTGCCTATTAATAACATAAAACTCTTGAGCATTGGGAATACAAAGTGACTATCTCTTATTTCTGCCCTCCAGAAGTTTATCTTATGTCATAGGCCTAATGTTTGCACCCTCACCAAAACTCGTATGTTGAAGACCACCCACCAATTTATCAACACAATCTTCACTAGGAAAAATATCCTAATTAAAAAATTCTCTGTGGATGAAGTGTGAAATAAAAACCAAAGCACAGTGTTTTCTCAATTTCTGACAGTGTAGCACAGGCTACCCACAGGTGTGAATGGGCCTCCAGAGGTTCCACTCGGGATGCAGGTGTGGGAATGAGCCTCTTTGATCTCTTTTGGGGCCTTTTAACCTCTTCTGGACCTCAGAGTCACAGAGATCCCTTGTTTGGAGATTTGATTCAAGATGAAGATGAGGATGATGAGGAAGATGAAGGAGCCACGTGGGGCCATGGGAGCGTGAGGTTTGGGGGATCCCAAGCTCCCAAAGGAATTTGGCTTTGGCTTCAGCCCAGATGGAGAAACGTGTTTCCATAACCTTGGTTTCAATGACCTTGTACTGGATTTCAATAACATCTTCAGCGAGATGAGGGCCTGAACTTGCCTTCTTCTCCTGAATTTACAGGTCCTGAGTCAGAGACACCTGCTGAGAGATGACAGGAGAGACACGTGCTTCAGAACTCGGTGTTTAAGTATCCAGATACTCACCAGCCCATGATCTTTGAGGAGGGTCTTAGAGAGTGATGCAAGAACTGACTCCCCCAAACCAGTATCAGACTGAGTCTCCCAGGGACCTTTCCATAGCTTTGATGATAATTGGCCCTCCTTCATTCTATAACCAGAAACGACAAGGATCTTAATTCCCAGGTTTCCCAGGAGTGGCTCAGCCCAAATCTTATTTGAAGAGTATCCCCGTGACCAAGATCACTAGGCCAGATGGAAAGTAGAGTAGCTCCGGACTGTGCTAGACAGTGAGGGCCAGAAAGAGACCATGACAACCCATCCTGAAACAGATAGTGGTCCTAAAGATGCCTTGTAGAGTACTACCATAAATATCAACAGAGCCAGCGGTTGCCAGACATCTGTGGACAGCCTCCGACATGAAGGATGGAGATGAACACAAACAAAAGAAGCAACTTGGAAGCAACAGACTATGCAGAAAGATGAAAATTTATCAAGGACGCAAATATTAAATGTTCTTAGAAATATGAGATGATGTACCCATAAAACCAGACAGAATTCTACAAAAAAGGAATAAACAGAATAAACTTTATGGAGTTAAAAAAAAATGTTATGACAGAAATGAAAAACTATACAAAGGTTTGGATGACAAAGTTGAGGAGATCTGCAACAAAAAAGTAGACCATAATAATAGAGATAGAAAACAGGAGGAACAAAGATAAGAAAACTAGAATGATATAAATCATCAAAACTAGAATGATATAAATCATCAATGAAGTAAGTCAAGAAAATATCTCAGAAGTGAAGGATATTATTTTCTGATATTAAAGGACCCACCATATGCTAGATTTCAAGGATGAAAATAAACCCACTCCAAGGCATATCATATGAAATTTCAGAACACTAGAGACAAAGGACAATCTAAATGATGAGAAAGGAGGGAAGTCACATACAGAGGATCAGGAATCATAAAATTCTCAAATTATAACAGCAACACTGGAATTAAAAGACAATGTAGCATTACTATTAAAATAAGGAAAATTATTTCTAAACTGCAACTGTATACTCAAGTAAATTTGAATAAAATGTGAGAGCATGACAGTCATTTTTTAGACATGAAAGACATCTCAAAAAGGGGTTCAACAAAAACCTATTGCAAACATATTTAATGGTGAAAGACTGATGCTTTTCCAACTAACATTAGGAATAAAACCAGAATATCTGCTCTTACCACGACTATTCACCATTTTCCTGGAAGCTGTAGCTAGTACAGCCAAGCCTGAGAATTAAATGAAAGATATATGAAATAGAAAGGAAAAAGCAAAACTGTATTTACAGATGTCATAACCTTATGTGTAGAAAAAAACTTCTAAGGACTCAACAAAACAATTTAGAATCTATAATAACTGAGTATAGTAAGGTTTCAAAATACAAGATCAATGTACAAAAATTTGTATTTTTACATATAGTCAACAATCTGAATATGAAATTAAAGAAACAATTCTATTCATAATAGCACAATAAATAATAGAACACTTAATAGTTTTAACAAAAGTAGTGCAAAAACTGAGCACTGAAAACTACAAAAATTTCTGAGATAAAGAGAATCTAAACAAAAAAAATACATATACCATCTAAAAAAAAGGCACAGTAATAAAACATCTTTGGAAAATATGAGAGTCACCTGAAATTATAAAACAGGAGAGAATAAGGTAGAAATCTGATCAGATATACATCAATTTACAGAAAAGTGAGTGTGGGAAGTTGAAAGCAATTATGCCAAATGTACTCAATTTTCTTACAAAATAGGTGATTATATTCTAGCATTGACTAAGGATTAAGAAGTTTCAGAAATTAATGTTATTTTTTTATTGTTTACTGAAGGAAAGGCGTTAGAGTACATGCAAGAATGAGAAAAATGATTTTGTAAGGAGTATTGTATTCTATGTCTAGGAAACAAAGAAACTTTTTTTTTTTCCTGTAGAATTGAGTGTGTTTGGTATGACAACAGTGTAAGTAAATTTAAGGACTTTCTAGGATTGAGATTTTTAGCAAGTAGGTTTACTTAAAGCCAGAGATTCACAAGAGTTATTTTAGTTATTTTAAGTATGTACTAAGTGATAAACATGAAATCCTGAATTAGAATAAAATAAAATTTAAAATGATCAAAGAAAATAAAGGATATGGAAAGGTCAATGGCCCAGAGGTTTATGTAAGGTCAAAGTAAAGAAAGTATCATTTCTTCATCCCTTGCTTCCTTCTCAAATATAAATAAAGATCATATCCTTTTTGAATGGCTTCCACCTGAAACCAAAGTCTAAACTTGACCCATGGATCTTTAATAATTTGCACACCCCTTTGTGACTTTTCTATCCACATAGTTTCTTTCTATCCACTTCTTGCCTTCTTCTCTAACAAGCTGGTTTTTTTCAAAATTCCCCAAACATACATATTTTTTGCAATTAATTTGCTGTTGCTATTCTTCCTACTTAGGATTTTCTTCCTCTATGCTCACTCCCATACTTAATTTATATTTTTTCTTAAATGTCACTTTACCAGAGAAGATGTTCTGAAGTTTCTTGCTTAAAACATCATCTGTGCCCTTACCCTTTCAGCCTTCTACTTCTTTAGAGCACTTATCACCACCTGAGGTATATGTATTATTTGTGTATTTCTTCTTTGCCATTCCCAATTATAATGTAAGCTCCATGAAGGCATGGATTTTTTCTCTTGTTTCCTGCTGCGTCTTCAGGATCCAGAATAGTGCTTGCCAGTCAGGCGCTCCATAGACAAGTCATTCAGTTAAATATTTGTTGAATGAAAGTCATTGGAGACACCACTAATGGAGAGCCTTACATCATTTATGTTCTCATTGCTTGTTACTACTATTGTTTTGTAGTAACATTGAGGGGTTATCTTCTGGCTTCTATGGACTCAAGAAACATGAGTACCCTGGAGAAAGTTTAGGTACTATAGGAAATTCAATCAGGAACAAATCAGAGAACTGTTAAATAGTTCAAAACAGCCCAGCTGACCATATGTTTGTGGACCATATATTTTTAGGATATGAAATGTGATGCACTAAATTAGAATTAGTTGACCTCAAAGAACCTCTTGTATAAAGTTGACTCAGTATTACCCAAACTGGGAAAAGGAAGTGGTGAAAGGAATGGTTATGTCAACTTAATCTGTCAGTATGCAAAATTTGAATAGACTACACATATAAGATTGTGCTTCAAATTTATTTATTGTAGAAAGAAAAAAAATAGTTATGTAGTTTTATTACTCAGAAACACAGTGAAAAAAGCTTAACAGTTAGGAATTGCAACCATCTCAACAAATGTCAATTAGGAAGGTAAGTATCACAAAACATAGACTAGATGGCATCTTTCTTTTATTCTGCTCTGTCTTTTTGACTATCCTGCCAAACATGGTAGTAGTGGGCTGTGATATGAGTGATGAAAGAACACAGAAAATTGGATTTTTCCAGTCAAACTTATTCAGAAAAACAAAGTAACAGATTAGCTCCAAAATTTATAATCCTGTAAATGCATGTGCATTTTGGCCTGGTGCAGAGTAGCTATTTGTAGGTAATTTTAGTTATCTTTAACCAAGTAAATAGCATATGTATATATATGAGATATCTACCTATGGATTTATATATATCTATATATATACATACTTTAGTTATCTGTAACCAAATAGATAGCATATATATGCATGTCTGTGTGTGTGTATACATATATATGTGTGTGCGTGTGTATATATATATATATATATATATGTGTGTGTGTGTGTGCGTGTGTGTATATATATAAAGTATAATATCACACTATTAGTATCTGAGTAGGCAATTAAATATTTGTTAAATGAGTGTCTAAATGAATAAAAATTGTCATTCATCTCTGCCACATATTACCCCAAAATAACATTTGTGTTTGCTCAATCAATGATAAATACTCATTTCTGCAAATGTTGATGGAACATTCTTAGGTATTCTTATTTTTACTGATAGTTTAGTAGTCATCAGAAGATGCTACTACTTCCTACAACTAGAATACGTGGATCTAATTGAAATCTAGATTTACTCAAATAATTTTTTTAGCAAAAGAGCTTTAGAAAACTAAAGAGCTACTTTTTTTAAAAATTAACGTTTGTTGTGGTGACGATTGTTTGTAAAGTTACATAGATTTCAGGTGTACAATTCTGTAATACATCATCTATATATCACATTGTGTGTTTACTAAAGAACAACTTTTGAAAAAAATCATTTTAAAACTAAATCTCTCAAAAATAGGATTGAGGATTTTCTGTCACCTCCAGGTGGCTTCATAATAGCACTGTAAACTTTATAGATTTGCACCTCAAAATGCCATCCTGCTATTTTTAATTATCCTACAAATCTTACTTCTGCAGAATCTCTGACTGCTAAGCTTTTTTTGTATGTGCATTAGCATAGAAGACTGCTCATATTTCTCTTCTGGAACTAAGTTCTCTTCTTCTATTATTTCTTAACGTTAGTACTTAAAGAATTAACCAAATGATTGAGTGGTAACATAAACTCAAATTTTAAAGATGTCTGTTAAGAAGACTCTTAACATACATTTAAACACAAACTGAATAGTTCTGTTCATAGTTAATATATTTTTAATGCATTATCATTTAAACGAGCAGCCTGAATTGGTTAGTTTTCTCTATTGGTTCTATACTATTATCTCAGAATCTCATTTATATCAAAGACATATGAAGCCCAGAAAAGCCAAGTATAAGAGGCTCATGGCAGAAATAGGACTTCTGAATCCAAATCTTACATTGTTTAAAATAAACTCTCAGCTTCCTGGGGTCAGGTCTCTACTTTGCTACTTACTTGTCACGTTAGAAAAATAAAACGTCTTTAAGACAATGTTGATGTTGGATTTTACAAAACAATGTTAAAGTAATAATTAGAGCTTGGGGAAGACAGTGAATAATTCTAAATAACAGATTGTTTTGTAAAACGAAAATAATCTCTACCCAGTCTAACAAGAAATTAAGATTTCAGTAAACTAATACATAAACAAACACACAAAAGATAAGTTTAAATCCAATGAAGAATCACTTCAATTTTTCTCATTACTGTATTTATTGTTATTGTATAACGAACAAATATTTGTGATGTAATTTCTGTAATTCACCGCAAAATTTCTTTAAATTTATTTGTTAAAACTTTTTTCGAAAAGATGGCCGTGCCCTGTTTTTCGGGGTGAGGCAGTGGCGGCCGCTCGGCGGCGGTGGCGGCGGCGGCGGCGACCCGGGTCCTGCCGTCGTGCGCCCCGGAGCTCTAGCGCCCCCCAGCGAGCGCGCGTCCTTTCGTGCCTACACAAGAGCCCGCTCTTCCTCCGGGAGATGCGAATGTTCCGGGCTCGGGGGCTCTGTGGGAGTTCGCGCTGCGAAGGAGTCTCCTGGCCACCGCTTAGGTCGCCTCGTGCCGCCGCAGCGCCAGTTCCGTCGCGGGCGGTGAGCCTCCCGGATCCCTTCTCTGCCCCTGGCGGCGATGACCGGGGAGAAGATCCGCTCACTGCGGAGGGACCACAAGCCCAGCAAAGAAGAAGGGGACCTGCTGGAGCCCGGGGATGAAGAAGCGGCGGCTGCCCTCGGCGGCACCTTTCCCGGAGGCAGGGCCGGCACCGGCGGCAGAGGCAAGGTCGGCAGAGCCTGTCATAAGGTCTTCAGTAACCATCACCACCGGCTGCCCCTGAAGACCGCCCCGGCCCTGCCGCTGCGTAATTCCTCCGTAACCACCACCTCCCAGCCCCAGACTCTTCTAGGGGGCGCCAATCCCACTGCTGTCGTCGCAGAGGGCGGCAGCTGCCCCGCCCACTACCCCGTGCACGAGTGCGTCTTCAAGGGGCATGGGAGGAGGCTCTCTTCTCTCATCCGCACGCACAACATCGGGCAGAAGGATAATCACGGAAACACTCCTTTACATCTTGCTGTGATGTTAGGAAATAAAGAATGTGCCTCCAGTAAAGGTGAAAAATGCTCAGGGATGGAGCCCGCTGGCGGAAGCCATCAGCCATGGAGATAGACAGATGATGATAGCTCTTTTAAGGAAGCTTAGGCAGCAACCCAGGGAAAGTGTTGAGAAAACGACCTCGATTATTAAAAGCCTTGAAAGAGCTAGGTGACTTTTATCTAGAACTTCACTGGGATTTTCAAAGCTGGGTGCCTTTACTTTCCCGAATTCTGCCTTCTGAGGCATGTAAAATATACAAACGAGGTATCAATATCAGGCGTGACACTACTCTCATACACTTTACTGACATGAAGTACCAACGAGGGCATTTAAGCTTCATTTTCAATGGGGAAGCAGCACCCTCTGAATCTTTTGTAGTATTAGACAATGAACAAAAGGTTTATCAGCGAATACACCACGAGGAATCAGAGCTGGAAACAGAAGAAGAGGTTGACATTTTAATGAGTAGTGATATTTACTCTGCAACTTTATCAACCAAATCAATTTCTTTCACATGTGCCCAAACAGGATGGCTTTTTCGGGAAGATAAAACAGAAAGAGTGGGAAACATTTTGGCAGATTTTTATCTGGTGAATGGACTTGTTTTATCTGGTGAATGGACTTGTTTTAGAACATCTCAGTGAAGAAGATATTTTTCGAAATAAGGCCATTATGGAGAGTTTGAGTAAAGGTGGAAACATAATCGAACAGAATTTTGAGCCAGTTCGAAGACAGTTCCTTACGCCTCCTCTTCAGAACATCATTACCTGGGAAGAATATATATCTGCTGAAAATGGAAAAGCACCTCATCTGGGTAGAGAACTGATGTGCAAAGAGAGTAAGAAAACATTTAAAGCCACGATAGCCATGAGCCAGGAATTTCCTTTGAGAATTGAGTTATTATTGAATGTTGTGGAAGTAATAGCTTCTTTTAAGCACTTTAACAAGCTTAGAGAATTTGTTCAGATGAAGCTTCCTCCAGGCTTTCCTGCAAAACTAGATACACCCGTGTTTCCTATGATCACAGCCACTGTGACTTTTCAGGAGTTTCGATATGATGAATTTGATGGCTCCATCTTTACTATACCTGACGACTACAAGGAAGACCCGAGCTGTTTTCCTGATCTGTGACTGACACGGAACTCAATGCAATCTCACCAAGCAAAACAAGAGAATGTAGAGACTGCAGAATTAATTCAAATAGGAGGGACAGATGCTTTCAGTGAAGAAAAGGGAATAACACTGAATCGACACATCAGTAATACGATATAGTGAAATGGACCTCGAATGAGAATTTCAGCAAGTTTCCTGATGTGACATTTTCAGTCTTTTTAAAAATATACATATTATAGTGTAATATATTGACACCTTAATGACCCTAAGTACTTCTTATGTAAAACAGCTATGAGTGCTGTGATTTGGTTTTTAAAATTTTTACACTTCTTGTGAAATATATGTGCATATAAATATATCTATATCTATAGCTATATCTAAAACACTCCTGGACCATTAACATAAATTAAATTTCTTAAGATATATAAAACCCTTTTAAACTAGTCATCTTATATTCAAGGTGACTATTATAAATATTCCTTCAAGCTTTGTTTTCATAAAAGGTAAATTATGTAACATTATGTATAGTTCAATAATTTGAATGTTTGTTCAATATTATGAGCTAGAAGGAATGCAGTTTTCTGTAGATGAATGAACCAAATGGTAACCATTAAACAATTGCATTTATATGTTGCAATACATTCAGAAGGAGTGTTCACTCTGCAGGGAATAAGGTACCTCCTTTAGCACTTTAGTGCAATTCATTGTGGTGCTATTTGTTTTTACCTGAATTCTTTCTTCAACGGAAAATGTTTGTTACTAATCTTCTTTTCATAGAACCTGTATTTTTTTTTTCTAAACTTGGGTTTAGAAAAGTCTTTCCTTGTGCATGTTCATGGTAAGGTATGGTTAGCATGCTTAAAGGTATTCTTCTTCCAAATCTCAGCACTTTAAAAAAAAAAATTCCAAAATTTTAAACTTGCTTCCTAGAAAGTATACATCATTCTGATTATTTTGTTTGCTTTTAGTGGACTATGGAAGCATTCGTGTCAATTTTAAACCCACATAGTTTGGACATCCCTACATATTTAATGCTTTTAAAATAAGGTAAAAACATTTTCTTTGCTAAAAGAATATATTTGTTATCAGTTAAATTCCAGAAACGTACATAAGATTGACAAATCCTACTGTTTATATTGTAAGTCACAAGAAAGTATTTATTGGTTTTAATTATCTCCAAAGTGTTAAAATCATGCAGTACTCATTTTTGCACTTAAATTTTTTTATATTTATTCCAAGATGGTTTGATGGTCCAAGAATGAAAATAAATTAGGAAGAATAATGTATCACAACCATAAAATGTTTTGTTGTATTAAAAACCTTAGCTAAAGAAATGTTTTTTGATAAATGTTTCAGAATGCATCTGTCAGGTTTTATAGAGTGACCAGTAGTTTAAACTTTTTCTAGGATTTTAAATAGTTTGAATGAGTTTAGAGACTTTTACTGAAGAGATGATTATTTACAAATCCAGAGCATCAATCGTAAGAACATTTTTATAATAACCATCTTAAAAGCTGCATCTTCCATGCTGATAACATACTACATTGCATATGTTGACATTTTATTAAATACATTTTATAATGAAGAAGAATAATCACAGTTAAAAGTTCAAAGACCTATTACTACCAGATGTGGGTCTGTTGAATTTTGTGGAAAGAGTTGGTAAATGAGACTAGGTTTATTGAATATAAGTTGATCCCTATTATTTTGGGAATGCTTATAGATCATGGAACTTGAAATAGCGAGACACTTAATGGTAGTGATCACCGTTGCTTTTAGGCTCCCTTACTCTGTGGGAGTATGGTATACTTTCAGGACTATACTATAGAGTTTTTCATAGGTACAGGCAACTTAGTGGGGGAAATAAACATGGTAAATTCCAGCTGGGGACTTATCAATTTCATTAAAGCTGTGAATATTTTGCTGGGGTACACTAGAGGTAGGACGACTATTGAAAACTTTTGCACTTGGATTTTGTTTTTAACTCTTATCTTTTTCTTTCATACAGAGTAGTAGAGATTGTCCATTCCAAATGTCTTTTATTTGATCACAAAGAAAAAGCAAATGTCAGTATCTCTTATGATGGTATAAACAAGAAGTTATTAATGCAAATAAACTTTTCACATTATTAGAAAAAAAAAAAACTTTTTTCTTAGATAGCTATTATTTTAATTTTGAGGGTTAAGAGAAGTAGACACCCTAGCGTAGGAATAAAGCAATAGGGAGTTGTTTCAATGTTGGCCATAAACCTGGGGATTTTGGAGAACTGCCCACTGCTGCTAATGTTGCTTGATATTGATCTAGAAGAAAATAAATCACCAATAACTATCCCAAACTGAACCATGTCTATGAATCAGATCAGGTCAACCTCATAACAAATGAACCTAACAAACAGTTGCTCATTATGTAAACGTCACTAAAAGTGTGTCACGTTCATAAAGTCAACTGTAGAATTAAAGAATTTATATAGTTAATTAAGATTTCAAACAAAAATAGTTTACAGAAATGGAAATATATTTACAAGTAAGAAGGACAGAAGAGGATTGTGTAATTACCAATATATCAATTTCCATGTAATTTTTCATATGCAGTCTTACAGTCAGGTGGACCAAACTGAAACTCTCATGATCCCATGTACAGAAAACTGTTATCCTGGCAGGACAGTTAACTTTTTTAGTGTCACTTACTGATAGAACTATATAAATTAATATCCATAAAGTACTGTGGGTAAAGCCTGTCATGTGTGACAGCTTAATAAATGCCCACACCATCTCCAAGTTCTTACTTTTACCCTACTATAGATATTTAAGCCTAATATTGTGGAGATTTTTGAAATCATAGAGCCATTCCTTAAGAGCTCCAGTTTGTGCAGAGGAAAAGCCAATGAATCTTTAAAGAACCAATTGATGTTTAGAATTGCCTGGGAATAATTATTAGGTGGATAAAGGGTTATGGCAAAATTAATGCAATGAATATGTGCTATTGTGAATCATCTTTTCCAAATATTAGGAGACCTTTAGAACTTCCTAATACTAGAATTTGAATTATCTTATTTACATTACAATTAAACAGAAACAAAATTCCAAAATCAGACAGGTTTTTAGTGGGACCGTCCCATTTTAGGAGAGTTTTGAGCAGAAGCTGGTTCTATGAGAAGTTTTAGAGGGATTTGCTGTTTGTGAAAGGATGATAACAATAGCTACCACTGTTGTCAGTGCCTCATTCATGTCACTCTCGTCCTTAAATTATTGTAATTTGTTTCCTAATTGGTCTTTGTACTTCTAACCTTATATTGTTCAGGTCATTATCCATATTATTCTCAGGATTATTTTGCAAAAACAGATGTGATGAGTCATATTCCTGCAAAAAATATTTTATGGCTTCATATTATATGCAGAATAACACCCAAGATATTAACAGAGCACTCAAGGCCATTCCATATCTTCTTTGGGAGTTATTTCTGGCTTCACTTTTTGTGTCTCCTTCTGCCTTATCCACAACTTGTCCTGAAAACAGTCAATAATTTCATGTATTCATGACTTTCCCAGGTATGGCTGACAGAGAATGAGCTCTCTTCATGCTTCCTAACGAACCCCTATACTCATATGCTTCCCAAGACAAAGTTGAAACTTGAACATCTCTGTGAAAATATCCTCCAAGACTCAGATAAATATAGTAATTGCATATTTGAATGAGTTCATTGACAGAGTATTTACACTGATGCTATACTTTAGTCAATAACAGATTCATTCAGTTCACTCACTCATTCAACAGTTATTTAATCTATTTAAATGAACATTTAAACTTACTACATAAAACATTTCAACTTATTTAAACTAAACTAGATGCACTGTTATGGGCTCTTGGTATATAGTCCTCATAAAATTTATGTTCTTTTTAAGGGATACAGATTTATAAATGTACAGAGTAACAGAAGCACAAACAGTTGTAGACATGGAGAAAACAATCATAATTAAAAACAGTAAAATGTATGGTATTTACACTGTATTACATACTAAGAAGTAAAATAAGTAAAGGAAGTGAAGTATGAAATGTCAGGAGTGTTGAGTAACATAGCTAGGAAAAGCCTCAAGGAAAAGGTAAGGAAAAACTTAAGAACAGAAGAGGGGGAAAATTCTACACTGAGGAAAGAGCAGATGGATAGCTCTCAGGTGGCAGCTCATCTATTATGCTCATGAAATAGCAGAGGCCAGTATGACAAGAGCAGGAACTAAATGAGGAGTACAGGACATGAAGTCAGAGGAATAACGAGGCCAGATGAAGTAAGGTATTTTATGTCATTTTAATGATTTGGAATTCTAATGCTAAGAAGTGACAGGAAACCCAATGGAAGATTGTATGCAATGGAGTGAAATACTATGAATTGCATTTAAGAGCATCACTCTGACTTCTCATTTAATGAAGGGAAGAAGTAGTGAAACTCATTAGGCCATTCCTGTAATCCAAGAAAAATATAATAATGGTAGCTTGAACCATAGCGATAACAATGAAAGTGGTGAAAGTGACAGGTTCTGGATACCATTTGAAAACAGAGCCAAAGAGATCTGCTAATGGATCACATGTGGGATGTGAGAAAAAGGGAGAGGAATCAAGGATGACTAAGTAGTTTTTGGTCTAAAGAAGGACAGAAAGTCAACTGTAATTGAAAGTTTGTAAGAGTAGCAAGGTTTGGGGGATGTCAGGAGATCAGTTTTGCATATGCTAAGTTTGATATTTCCTATTAAGACATCAAAGGAGATTAACCTGTTGGATATACAAGTCTGGAATATAGGGGAGAGGTTAGGTTTGCAGCTAAATTTAAGAGACATAAACTAATGATAATTAAAAATGTGAGCCTGGATAAATTCAGAAATATGAGTACAGACAGAAAAGGGGATTCCAAGAATGAACCCTAGGACATTTTTCATCACATGTACTCTAAATGAAGAGGAACTATCAGTGATTCAGTGACAGAGTGACCAAAAAGGTACAAGAATTGGGAGAGTATAGTGACATGGGAGTCAAACAAAGACAGTGTCACAAATGTCAAATGTTGGTGAGAGCAGAAGTAAGAAGACCTAGAAATAACCACTGGATTTAGAGAAATGAATGTAAATTTTGACCTTATTCAAAGTTTTTGTGGACTGCAGACGTGCAACTCTGATTACAGGGGGAAAAAATGAGAGAAGAGAAACTGGAGATACCAAGTATGCACAACTTTTGAAAAAGTTATTTATCCTACCTCTACAAAGATAGGAGAAAAATGGGGTAGCGTTACCAATGGAATGTAATCAAGAGGAGGGTGTCTTCTTAGATTGGAGAAATTATAAAATGTTGATTGGAAGGAAGTAAAGAGTGGAAAACAGTGATGAAATGCAGATCCTTGAGTTAACAGGAAAGTATGGTTTCTTGTGCACAAGATTGGCATTTGGCTTTGCTAAGAGCAGCAATAACTCCTCAAGAATAACATAGTATTGGGAGAAATAAATAGATGGAGGAGTTATTTTTTGGCATAATTTTGAAGATATCATTTCTGATTCCTTCTATTTTCTCAATAAAATAAGAAGCAAAGCTATCTGCTATTGGACATACAGGTAGGGAAGAAGTGTTGTTACTCTGGGTATTGAATAATATTCTAGGAAAGTTTGAGTCAATATATAATGTGACTGTTGGACTTCATTTTAACGCAAGAATAGTGATCATGGTTGAATATATTTTTCTCAGCTACATTCACAGGGGCAGAAGGTAAAATTTGGATTAACCTACGAAATGATTTAAAGCCAGAGTAGTTAAATCAAAGACGAGTAAGGAATTTGAGTATATAGGTAAAGGCGTGATAATAATGCTTACCATGAAATTCAAAGTGGAAAAAGAGTGACATATAGACATAAGGAGTTTAAGGGGCATTGAAAAATAGATAAGCTCATTGGAAAGTCTAAGTTTTTGTGGGAATCAAATAATTTTTATTTCAGATATTACAAGGCATTTACTCAGTAGATGCAAATGGTAGAAGAGAATGGGAAGAGTGAAATTAAGATTATGGAGTGATAAAAATTACTTACATGTCCAAGTCATGATCTGTCTTCCACAGTCATGATCTTCTTGTTAGCAGGAACCATGCCATCTACATCTTTATATCATTATATGACCTTTTGCATCATCTAGCATGGTGGTTCCTAATCTGGGATAATTTTGCTCCCCAGAAAAGATTTGCAAATTTCTAGAAACATTTTTGGTGCTCATAGCTTAGTGGTTGATGCTATTGGCATCTTATGGATAAGGCCAGTGGTCTGCTAAACATCTCACAATGCACAAGACCGCCCCACAATAAAGAATTATCCTGCCCCAAATGTCAATAGTACAGAGGTTGAAAAACCTCGGTCTAACGTACAGTGTGTGCTCAAAAATGCATGATAAACTTGAGTGAAATTTTATGATTACAGACATTGCCATATAAGGACATTTTGGTCGATGATAGTGGGCATATATGACAATGTTCCCATAGATTATAATGGAGCTGAAAAATTCCTATCACATAGTTAGATCGTAGCCATCAGAATGCGGTAGTGCAAAGCATTATTTACATATCTGTGGTGATGCTCGTATAAGCAAACCTGCTGAGATGCCAGTCCTATAAAAATGTGGCACAATTATGTAGAGTACATAATATTTGAAAATGATAAGAAACAACTATGTTACTGGTTTGCTTTACTGTACTATACTTTAAGTCATTATGTTACAGTGTACTCTTTCCACTTCTTAAAAAAGTTTTCTATAAAATAGTATGCCATGTTATGCTGACAGCAGCCTCATATCATACATCCTGTGTTTATGGATTCTCTTGATGCATGATTTCACTTGTGCTTGATTTGATCTCATGTTACTTTGTACAGGATTGTAGCCTTGGAGCAATAGGCTATACCATCTAGGTTCATATAAGTGTACTCTATGACATTCCACATGGATGAAATTGTCTAACGATGCATTTCTCAGAACACAGCCCTGCAGTTAAGTGGCACATGACTGTATATGTAAAATAAGAATAACTAGGATTAAGAGTGGGTCCTATAATTAGCACCTGGAGCTTTATGTTTCTGTGATGTCTGTCCTGCTCAGAGAATCTTATTCTATGATTCTTGAATAACTTTATAAATTAATTTTAATAACTGTATATCAGATATAAGTACTATTACATTTTATTATATTTGAAAAATCTCATGGAAGGAATTAAAACACTCATCTATATAAATAATTCTAAGATATCTATCCTTTTCTAATAATTTTTAAGAGTAATCAATTATGTGTTATATTGTGTTTTTTTTTTATTTGTCTTAGGGCCATTTTCCTTTTTTTTTAATTTTTTTTTAATTTTAATTTTTTTATTTTTTTATTAGCTTCAGGTGTACAAGACAAGGTAATACTTAGACGCCCACCATCTACATCCCTCACACTGTGAACCCCTTCCCCCCACCCACCATCCCTCTGACCTCATGCCCAGCCATCACATCACACACATAAAATTATAGTTGGCAGTCATTAATGTTTAGCCTCTGGTGCACAACGCCACAATCAGGCATCCACACCATCCCTGAGGTGGTCTCCCAAATAGGACGCATGCCCATCGGATACCCAACAAAACCCCTACAACATTATTGAATAAGTTCCCCAAATTAATTTCCAGAAAACCCTGAGGCCATCTTGCGGCTACCAGCCGCCTCCCAATTCCTTCACCTTTCCCCTTATCCCCAACACCCCTCTGCCCCCGCCCATCTAACAACTCTAGGTTTTTTCTTTGTGTCCTCAAAACTGTCTCTGATTAGTTCATTCACATATTCTTTTCTTTAGATTCCGCATATAAGTGAGATCATATGGTACTTTTCTTTCTCTTTCTGACTTATTTCACTTAACATAATGTTCTCTAGATCCATCCATGTTGTTGCAAATGATAAGATTTCTTTCTTCTTTATGGCTGCGTAATACTCCATTGTATAAACGTACTACAGTTTCTTAATCCAGTCATTTACCGATGGGCATTTCAGTTGTTTCCATATCTTGGCTATTGTGTAAAGTGCTGCAATAAACATAGGCGTGCATACTGATTTTTGAATTGGAGTTTTGGATTTCTCCGGGTAGATGCCTAGGAGTGGAATTACTGGATCATAGGGTAGTTCCATTTTCAGATTCCTGAGATACCTCCATACTGTTTTCCATAGTGGCTGCACTAATCTGCAATCCCACCAACAGTGCACTAGCGTTCTCTTTTCTCCACATCCGCGCCAGCATTTGTTGTTTGTTGATTTATTGATGATAGCCATTTTGACTGGAGTGAGGTGGTATCTCATTGTGGTTTTTATTTGCATTTCTCTGATGGTTAGTGAGGTTGAGCATTTCTTCATATGTCTTCTTGCCTTCTGTATGTCCTTTTTAGAAAAATGTCTCCTCAAGTCCTCTGCCCATTTTTTAATTGGGTTGTTTGTTTTTTTGGAGTTGAGTTGAGTAAGTTTTTTATAGATTTGTGATATTAACCCCTTATCAGATATATCATTGGCAAATATCTTTTCCCATTCAGTAGGATCCCTTTTTGTGGTGTTATATTGTTTATAAAACTGAATCATTACACAAATACACACTATTTTTTTCCTTTTACTTTCTTTTCCCCTGTATGTTTGGAAGTTCTTAAGCAGTGCCTCAAATATTACTTAGGAAGCAGAGGTTTTTCGTACCAGCTCTATCTCCAAATAGCTGTAGGATCCTGAGCAAATAATTCAAATTCTCACTTCTTCAGTTTCCTCATCTACAAAACATCTTTAAAACACCATATGGATGATATTTGGAATTTCTTACAGTTCTTATTTTTTGAACATTTTTTTCCCTTTAATTTACACTTGATCTTGCTTTTCTATCTGCTTTCTTTCTTGAGGGTATTATTAATAGGCTTCAGTTATTACCTTTGCACTTCTCCCAAATCTCATGCCTGAATATTTCAGATATGTCACCCAACATGGGAAAGAGCTTTGGGTGAATAAATTCTATTTATGACAAATAGTCCTAGAACATTTTGCTTTGATTGTATTTTGCTATATTTTATATTATTTCAATAGATGAAACTCTTATTTTCCTTATAAAACGGCAACACAAGTTACACATTGGGAGAGCTTGGGTTGCCCACATGGAACCTTGCTCCTTACTTGTGGTTGTGTTCTGATGCTTACGTGGCCAATGGCACCGGGTGTTACTTAAATCTCTGGCTTTTCAATTTTTTATTGGATAAAACTTTTTCTCTAGTGTATTGTTGGTAATTTCCTTGATTTAGGTTTTGCATACATTTCCGGCCCAAATAGTCCATAAGTATACTGATTACTGTAATTCAAAATTGGTGAAAAAGAGTCACAAGGAAATGCTGTATTTATTGCACAGTATGTAAGGCATTTTGCTGAGAAAATGAAAAGGAAATATTGAATGGGAAGGACATACTTGCTTTTGTATTTCTTTTCTTAGAAATCACACATTTTTGCCTGTGCCCTTGGCAACCAAAAGCTAATACATAGAGTGCACAGGGCAGACACGGCCTTTTCAGTTGGACGTATGCCAGGAGGGTTATTTCATCATTTCTTTTCATGGCTTCCACCTTGCTCAATACGAACATAGTCTTTGAATAAATATTAGTTGAATAGTTCAAATTCACAATAGACACTGACTTGGGCTTTCTAAGCAATATAAAATATATGACAATTAGGAGTGTCCCTCTCCCTCATACACTTAGCATGATATTAACGCAAGTGATATTATGAAGGAAAATCATCAATTATGCCAGTATTTTACTTACCTACTTACTTTAGAAGGGCATCTATCCGTGCTTAAGTCCTGAATATATCTATTACAGGTAGTTAACAGAGGAAAAGAACATTGTAAAAATGAGTAATGTGAAACACAATCAGCCAATTACATGTATGAACATCGATCACTAAAGAGACAACTCGAAGACTGCTTTTGTAAATAGGCACATATTAAGTACTTTTGAGGCCTGCCTCAGACTGTTGGGGTACTTTGGGCAAGATCCTGCTCCTCTCTGGGCTTCGTTTTCTTTTCTTCCTTCCATCTTCTGTTCTTCTATGAACATCAGCTGGTAAACATTGAACTCACTACAAAATTATGAGCCCAAACTTGAGCAGTCCCATTTTATTAACATGCACTGCTATCATTTGTTCTACAGAAGTAGTTACTCTCTAAATGTCACTCTCCTTCCTAAAACTCTTTAACAAATCCCCACTATCCACAGAATAAAAATCATGTTCCTAAGGAGCACAGCATGCCTTGCTCTATCTCTAGTCTCATTCCATGTACTCCCTTGCTTGAACTTCATGACCTTGATTCACTCCTTGATTTAGTTGTGGTTACTTGTTTCTGATATCCAAAACACTCTTCTTCCTTTCGTTTTAAGTTATAATTCTCTTCCCTCTTCAGGTCAAACACTTCTTCTTTTGGGTTCAAGGTCATTCTCAGGACTCAGGGCTTCATGAAGATCCTCTTTGCCTCCCCTATCCATCAACTAAAATGAACTAGGTATTTCCTTTGTGCCTATTGCCCCTTATTACAGCTTTATTAAAATATTTATTACATTTCATAACAAGTAGGTTTTCACATTTGTTTGCCAATAAGGGTTTTCATCTCCTCAGGGACAAGAATTATGCCTTTTTATTCGTTGTTGCATTCTTGGCAACGGGAAAAATGCCTGGCAGACATAGGCATTTAGTGTGGAATATATTTCACTCTTTACCTTCAACAACCTTCATGTTCACCTATCTCCAGCATTCTGCATGCATGACTATTCTTTGGATCAAGTTATCATCCAGAAATTCTCTTCTACTCTGATGCTAAAATTCCCATCTGATAAAAAGCTCAAATCTCTATTTCTTGAGATTGATCAATCTCACTAGGCCTGGTTTTTGCTTTTTTTCCTATCTCTAGTCACTCAAGCTTTTTTTATGCCTCAACCTTCCTTCCCAGCTCAACCAGTATTTCATGACTAGTCACACAAACATCTCTCCACCCCAACAATTCACTTGACCTATTGATATTATACTGCCACTATCTTGCCATAAATCTACTTGGGTAAGGAAAATAATCTGAGGTCTACTCTCACCTAGTTATTACTTACTGCTGTGGATCTTGTTATTCATCTTTATTTTCACATTAACCAAAAATGTTCGATATTTTAAGTATCCCAAACCCATAAACACTTCCCTCACTAAGTTGAAAACCCAATCCTCCACCTCACTGGAAAAGTAAGACCATTTACTTTCAACTTTTCTACCCTGCATTTCAAAGTATGTATTATATTTACTCATCTTCTCCTCCTTTTCTCCTGTGTCAGAAAAACTGGTACAGTCTGTACAGGTCTAAGTCTTTTGGCTGTGACCCTGATCCTACTGGAAACTGCTCCATGAGTTTATTCCCATCTCTTTGGTGTGTTTCAGCAGTTTCTCACCATTGACCTGTATATTTTAAGCTACAAATCTCTATCCTAAAATTACCTTTCTGTGATCCTGGTTGTCCGTATAATCACAGATACCATTCCATAAGTATTTTTACCCCCTTCTCTAAAATCTCAGAAGAGTAGTGCTATTTTTAATTCCTCCTACATTCCTTAGTTCTTAACGAATTGGAGTATATCTCAATGGTTACAGTGATAATGATTCCATAAATCCAAAATATCTTCTTTGTTTCCGCCTTCTTCCACATCTATGTAGCATTTTCAGTCTTGACTCCACTTGTTTTTTCCTAGCTATTTCCTCCCATGGTTCCCATCACCCTCTACTCTCTTCTCCTCGATACTCTGTATTTTTCTGATTTGCTTTTGCTGTACCAGCCCCTGAATAAACAGGGTATACTTGAGTTCTATTCTTTGACAATTACTCTTCTCACTTTTCCTCTGGGGAAGTTCATTTATTGCTTTGTCTTAAAAAAAATCATCTATACAGTTGCACTTCTCCTTTGAGCATCATATTTAATTAACAACACCTCCTGGACACCTTCAAAGTTACTATGTGTAAGATATCCTCTTTCTCATTTCAGCTTGGTTTCTTATCGTGGTTTATACCATGGCTACCTTTACAATTACCCAGGCATATTCTATTTATCTATTTCCCTGATTTCTCACATTTCTCATATTTTAATAAGTTTGTCTGATATGCCCCGCACCATGTCTCCAGTTGAGGTCACCATAACGTTCATCTTAGACTAGTATAATAACATGATATAGCAACCTCCTTTACTAGGTTACATGAGATGTTGCCATAAAGACATACAACCCAAGAAATTTTACAATCCTTCTTTCTTTTAAATCTCCAGTATCTTTTCTATTTCCAGTGAATTATGTCACATTGCATATCTGAAATTTAAAAGCATCCATGACCTGACCCCATCAAACCCTTACGACAGTAACTTATACTACATAACCTCTATGTATCTTAAAATACGAAACTCATCAAAGTTAGTATTTGGCTCTTCAGGCACCTATATTTACTTCAGCCAGATACTTTATTCTCGTTGACTCATTTTTCAAAATTCTACACATTCTTTTAAGTTCCAACTATAATAATGACTTCTGAAAGACCAGCTTCCTCTTCCCACACCCGTGCCACTTTCCTCCAACCCAGACATAACAAATCATACACGTTTAAGCCCAAATGTTAAATTGATAGCTAAATTTTGTAACAAAATCTCAAGAGGTTAAGACATGGGCATTGCATAAAATCAAATAGAAACACATGTTTCTGAGAGATCTGGTTTTAAATGGTATTTTGCCATTAACAAACAATATGCTTTTGGCAAGTTACTTAACCTTTTGATGTCTCAATTTCTTAAACAAAAATATGGAGAGGAGAACAACCACATGATGTTTTTGTGGCAATAAACAAGATAATATCTAAAAGTGCATAATGCCTGGAAAACTTTTAAAAAAGTTATTATAATATCATGCTTGAAAGAGAAATAGGTAACCAATATTTATCAGGTAACTAAGTCTCCATGACATCTAGCAAAATTTTATAATAGATTTACCAAGGATTTTCCCTATACCAGACATCCAGATACCTTTTCTGAGATGTTCCACTTCAGAAGAAGGTTATTCCTCTAGTGTACAAAATATTGGTTCTAAGTAATGATTTATTGTTCCCAAATGAAATGGCCCTGAGATCTAAGCAATTTAGCTTACATGACTAAGCTGTCATGGACTTATGTTGTCAGTTTCTCCATTGTAGCATAAAACACTAACAACTGCTTAGTTAACATGAAATTACTTGGTGAAGCTCCTGCATAGCTCACAAAGAATTCTCACACAACAGAGCCTAAGAGACCTAATTGTGTCCTCAATAACTTGGGGACAGGGCCAGATTGTCAGTGTCCTCCAGTAATTGTCTTTAGTTATTAGAGGGTTGTGTTTCCTGGACAGATTTCCTTTATCAGATGTGAATTGCCCCCTTGTTAAAATTTTCCCCAGAATTTCTGGGTACAGATATTAGGAAGAAGTCATTTTCTAATCATGTGAACTTCTTGGAATTGAAACTCACTATTGATTTTATTTCAAACCACAAAATTAGCATGTCATCAAATACAGTATATAAACAGCCACAGAAGTGGACAGACCATCATCCACTTAGCTCCTCCATCACTTCTTGTCCTCCACGTTGGATAAAAGGTAAGAATTTCAGATATAAATTTGATGTATCCCTTCTACAGGTTTATTTCAAACTTGGTTGAGTTATCTGAAGAAAATATTTGCTTCAGTATAGTTTTTGAAATAAGGTTACTTAAAGTAGCACTCACATTATTTTCAACACTTAGATTTAAAGAAGTAGAAGTGTCTATAAATATTTGGTAAAAATTATAATGACCACATAAGCTTTATGAGTGTAAGAAAATGTAGTAATAGTGGTTACAGTTTTTTTTTAGTACAAGGCTAGTTAACAGACTATATTAAAAAATCAATTTCCTGAATTAAATATCTTCCAATTTAATTAAATATACCACAATCATAAAAGTAAACATTTAAATTATTATATGGGATATGAATAATTATTGGGAAAGCTTTATCCAAGGTAGCTTATAGAGGTAGTATATTGAGTTAAGCAATTGTGGGAGTTGTTTGGGTACAGGTACTACTTGAACTGTTTATGAGTAATTTTTCTTAGAAAAAGAAGGTATTCATCAAATTTGCTTACAAAATGCAACATCTCACTTTATTGTTTGATATATAATATTTCAGAATAATATTAAAATGAACACACAATACAGAATTAAGTTAAAAAGAAACAAAGTATTTTGCTGTGTAAAAGTATTCTAGAAGAGACAGGGATGACTTGGAAACAAAAACAAAGGAAAAAGATTTGAAAGGAAGAGTACCTTAGAATATATTAGTCAACAACACAGTTCTGGCTGTAAAATTGGTATATAAAATGCTAATTATGAAACATAGAAAATACAATAGAATCTTTCCTACCCATTATAATATCTAATAGTGTAACATAGTCTTTTTTTAAACCGGACAATGAAAAATTATTTTGAAATTTATGGAGATGTTAAGCAAAGTAAAATTAATAAAGAATTATATAGCACCCATGAGAAAAATCTAGAAAAATATATTTCTTCCCTGATAAAGAAAATTATTTTCACCTTTCAAATATTGGAAAGAACATTTTGCAGGTGAATTAGGGACTTTTTTTCATGAAACATTTTTAGTTCAGAAATTTAGTTTAAAAATTTGGGATTAAAAATTGTATGTCAAAGGATATTGGGGACATAAACATTATAGGAACTTTTTTTTTTAATTAAATTTATTGCAGTGACAATTGTTAGTAAATTTACATAGATTTCAGGTGTACAATTCTGTATTATATCATCTATAAATCCCATTGTGTGTTCACCACCCAGAGTCAGTTCTCCTTCCATCACCATATATTTGATCCCCTTACCCTCATCACCCACCCCCCACCCCCTTACCCTCTGGTAACCACTAAATTACTGTCTGTGTCTATGAGTTTTTGTTTCTCATTTGTTTGTCTTGTTCTTTTGTTGTTTTGGTTTATATACCACATATCAGTGAAATCATAGGGTTCTCTGCTTTTTCTGTCTGACTTATTTCACTTAGCATTATTCTCTCAAGATCCATCCATGTTGTCACAAATGCTCCTATATCATCTTTCCTTAATGCCGAATAGTATTCCATTGTGTATATGTACCACAACTTCTTTATCCATTCATCTATCGAAGGACATTTTGGTTGTTTCCATGTCTTGGCCACCGTAAACAAAGCTGCAATGAACATTGGAGTACACGTGTCTCTATAGAGAAATGCTTTTATATTTTTGGGGTAGATTCCCAGGAGAGCGATTGCTGGGTCGTATGGTAATTCTATTCGTAATTTCTTGAGGAATCTCCACACTGCCTTCCATAGCGGCTGCACCAGTCTGCATTCCCACCAACAGTGTATGAGAGTTCCTTTTTCTCCACAGCCTCTCCAACACTTGTTACTATTTGTCTTGTTGATGAAAGCCATTCTGACTGGGGTGAGGTGATATCTCATTGTGGTTTTCATTTGCATTTCTCTGATGATTAGCGATGTTGAGCATTTTTTCATATGTCTATTTGCCATTTGTATATCCTCTTTGGAGAAATGTCTCTTCAGGTCCTCTGTCCATTTTTCAATTGGATTGTTTGTTTTTTTGGTGTTGAGTTTCATGAGTTCCTTGTATATTTTGGATATTAGCCCCTTATCAGAGGAACTGTTTGCGAAAATCTTCTCCCATTCAGTTGGTTGCCTCATTATTTTGTCAATAGTTTCTTTTGCTGTGCAGAAGCTTTTCAGTTTCATATAATCCCATTCGTTTATTTTAGTTTTTACTTCCATTGCTTTTGGAGTCAAATTCATAAAATGCTCTTTGAACCCAAGGTCCATAAGTTTAGTACCTATGTTTTCTTCAATGCAGTTTATTGTGTCAGATCTTATGCTTAAGTCTTTGATCCATTTTGAATTAATTTTGGTACATGGTGACAGATAGCAGTCCAGTTTCATTCTTTTGCACGTGGCTATCCAATTCTGCCAGCACCACTTATTGAAGAGGCTGTCTTTCCTCCATTGTATGTTTTTAGCTTCTTTGTCAAAAATTATCTGTCCATATTTATGTGGCTTTATTTCTGGGTTCTCAATTCTATTCCATTGGTCTATGTGTCTGTTTTTCCGCCAATACCAAGCTGTTTTGATTATTGTAGCCCTGTAGTACATGCAAAAATCAGGGAGTGTGATACCTCCAGTATTGTTCTTTGTTTTTAATATTGCTTTGGCTATTCAGGGTCTTTTATGGTTCCTATAGGAACTTTTTTTAAAAAATGAACCATTTGGTACGTTTTGGTCAAAACTGTTAACATATATTTTATGTTATGGTACAAAAAGTGGTAGCCTTAAGTGGGGACTGGGCAAGAGAACCTGATCCTTTGGTAAATCATTAAGAGATCATAGAGAAAAGAAGAGCCATCGTGTATGGTCTCTAAAGTTATATGACACAAAGGAAAAGAGACATCATTAGGTGTGTTCAGATGAAGACTGCATAGTGGGTATAAATAGAGGGGGAAAAAGAACAAACAAATCAGTTCACAAAACCATCTGGATAAATAGAGCAAATAAGAGAAATGCTCAAGTAATAATCTGTCTTTTTGGAAATAAAGAGATATGTTTAAACCAAATAATAATGGAAACTGTAACAGAAAAATAAAAGTAAAATAGGATCTTCTGCTATGTATACATTTTCTTTGATCTGTCTCTTCCCAATAGAACTGAAGACTCACCAGGGCTGAGACCTTAATATTTTGTTCTCCGCTATAATCCTAGCACCTAGACAGCATCTGGCAATAAAGGGTGCTAAGTAAATATTCACTTTAAAATAAATGAATCAATTGATAAAGCTTTCTGTAAATATATATAAGTTATTTCTGGCTTTTTAAAAAAACAAAACCTCATAGTACAGTGAATGAGATGAAAAAATGTGAGATGGGGTAGGGTTGATAACTGAAAAAATATGAATGGGGGCCAGTGAGGTATGAAATTGATATGTAAGAATAAAGAGCCATAGTAGATTTTGACCTTGGTTATATGGTAAACTCCTATGAGTGTTTCTTCTAAAATGCAAACATTATAATTTTACATTATCTTTGGATTCGTTGAAAGAAAAAGTAGCCCTGACTAAATAAAAAATATATTAGATTGACCACTATATTACCATTCCCTCATTTTCCCATTCACAGGACTTGATAGCCATGAAGGTCCTCATCCTTGCCTGCCTGGTGGCCCTTGCTCTTGGTAGGGAGGTAAGAAAATCTCTATATATTTAACATATAGTAGACTATCTGTCCATGTGTAGAGAACGACATCACTAACATTTTAAGTGTACAAATAAAGCAGAATTTTAATAGCTTTTTTTTTTTTTACTTCTAAGAAAATCATTTATATTCACCCACTATTTCAACAGTGTCTTATAGAGACACAAATCTGGGTTAAATGCTTTCTATACCTGTGCCACTAGTTCCTAATGGAAAAATGAACAAATCAATAAGCAACAGACAGAACAAGAAGAAACAAATATGAAAATGAAAACAACAAAATAAAAGTAATATTGCACAAGTACAATTGCATAAATGTGTAGCCTAGATAAATATATCTTATTCTCGTGATGAAACTTATGTTGCTCTTACCCTACGGCACGAGGCCAAATCCTACCTGTGTCTATCCAAAGACATCCAGAGGATGGAATATCAGACCATAATCATAATCATGAACATGTTTTTAATCATAATACAACTATTTAATACAAATAAAAATAACTTCTTTTCTATTACCCATAAAAAATTGTTCTTCATTCAGGTAAAATTAAAATATACCATTAAAGTTACCAAATATAAAACACATAAAAACAATTACCTTTAAAAGCTCTAACATACATTAAATGCTCTAACAAAAGACATTAACATAAATAACATATATAAAAATATATTTCTTAAATTTGTGAAAGAGATAGCTCTGTATAAAAAAGGTAGCAGGCAGGAAAAATGTTTACTAATGAGCTAGCTATGGAAACCAAAATGGTGTTTTTCTGTTTTTGTTTTTCTTTACAGAATGTAGAATTCAGTGTATCCAGTGAGGTAAGATATTTTTATTCAGAGAAAATTTTTCAACCATAAAATAATAACACTCTTTGATGATCTAGGACAAGCCAGTTGTTGATTTTTTGTTGTTGTTGTTCTTTACAGACTGTAGAAAGCGTTTCAAGCAGTGAGGTAAGACAATGTTCATTCTGAGGCAATTTCCCAAATTCTGAACAGTAAAATGCTGTACAATCTTTCTATTGAGTTACTTTATGGCATTTAAGCCAATGCAGCTAGTTCTGACATACAAATTCTGGGATAAATTTCCATTATATGTAAAAGGATGGCATAAATGTTGTCAGAATTCAGTATTCAAGAACTTTCTAAGTTGGCTTGCTATTTGAAATTGTGTCACTGCACGCACCTACCCCCCACCCACAAACACACTGTCTTTAAATGAATTGTGCAGTCCATTTTTTGTCTTGAGCTCTCTCTATGCTGATGCCATTCATTGTTTTGACATTTATTGAGTACCTTCTGTGGATCAGATATTAACTAGCTGCTGTGGTACAATCTGAAAAGCAGATGCCCACAGAAAAGAGCTGGCAATGTAGTGGGTGACAGACGTGCAAATAGGCACATTTCATAATTACAATAGTCACTTCAGCAAATAAGAGGCAGTAAGATTTATTTGTAGTCCGATATCTGCCTGGGAGATTCAGATAGATATTTACCCTTGCACCACTTTTTTGGCGGGGAGCCTGTCATCTCCTGTTAATAAAATAGTTTATTGGTATATTTTGTCTCTTCACAAGGGTATCATCAGGTCCTTAGGAAGGTATTTAGTTCTTATAATTCATTTAAAGTCTAAACATAACACATGAATTAAGAATGATTAACAGAATTTATCAATGGTTACAATAATGTATTATTAATAAATATTATTCTTTTAGAATCAGACGGGGTATTAGAGATTATTTGTTATCATAGGAAGGAAACAGTGATAGAGAAAAATTAGCATCTGTTAAATGATTCATTTTGTACTGCATTCATTAATTTTCTTTTCTATCTTGACTGCAGTCAGCTATATTTCTTTTATACAATAGGCTTAAAAAGAACAGTGAAACATATAAGTTTCAGTAATTATCCTGTTTTTAATGACATTGTCAAACAATGTGTCCACATTAACCTGTTAAATGCTTTCATTTTCTGATTCATATTAACAAATAAAAATCATTCATTAAAACTTAATCTAATTTTATTTTTATTTTTCTGAAGGAATCTATTACTCACATCAACAAGGTAAAATCCTCATATATAAGTGTTCATATTTTCAAAATTTCCTACGTTTAATTTTTACAGATGATAACATTTCCTTTTATGTGATTTGCTTTTTAGCAGAAACCTGAGAAGTCTGAACAAGAGAAACAGCAGCAAAGAGAGGTAATTTATACATGATGAGTATATTTCTAAAATTATTATAAAATAGAATACATACAAAATATGTGTATGTTCAGTTTAAAGAACATTAATAAAATAAATGTCAGTTTCATTAAGTAAATATATTTTCAAGACATAAATGCATTTTTTAAACTCATAATCAACTTGCAGAGTATAGAATAAACTTAAGAATGATTACTGATTTGCTCACTTTACTAATGGTGTATCTGTTTTCCATAAATGCACACTACTAGAAACATCTCCAGGTTGGGAACTAGGTTCCCCCTATTCTCAGGATGGATATGCTAATGAAAGAATAGTAAGGCAATACAGCACCAATCCTAATTTTATCATTTATTAGCTGCACACCTTGGCCCCAAGTTTCTCTGTACTTCAGTTTCTTCATCTGTAAATTGAGAATATTCATAAACCCCTACGGTTGCTAAGCTAGCACCCTATAAATATTCAATGATTTTACATTAACATTTTGTAGGTTTTACATTAATGTTTATGAATACATGCTGTTCATAAAAGAATCTCCATTACACAGAAGAGAGAAGTGAGGTACAGAACAATCAACTACACAATTGTGTGACAAATCACACAGTTATTAAGTAGTAGAGCTTGCTTAAAAATAAAGATTTTCTTAGACAACATAAAATTCATTATTTAATTGAGCTACATGTGTGGTAACATATTTACCTAATTGTAATATTTCAGCTTCCCTGTTTTATCCATGGGGTTGGTTTGTTTGGAACTTACACCAAATGCTTTACTAAATCAAATTGAATCTACAAATTGCTACCTCTTTCAAGGTTCACAGTGACTACCTTCTACCAAGGAAAGTAGTGCTAGAAGTTGGCTGGTGTTGAGTAACTCCTTGAATTAAACCACAAATTAATATTTACTTTTCATTAAAACAAAATTAAACCTTGGAGTTATTTTTCTAAGCCTTTCAAAATAGATCTTCCTTCATCATATGGACACAATTTGGTCTATTTTCAACATATTATGTTGAATACCAGAGCATGCGGCTACAGCTATCGAAGAAACTCAGGAAAAAGAGAAACAAGTTTTGAAATCCCCATTTGATCTGTGTTCACCTTTGAAGGGAGTTAATTGGAAATCCCTCAATGAGTATTTAACTCATTAGTCTTCTCATGACCCAAAATAATTTCTTAACCAACATAAGTAAAAGATTTTCTTTCTCTCTTCTCACTCAATTATGATTGTTCAGAACAGAAGAGGGTAATTATCATGAATGACAATTATAGCTGAATCATGGACTCAAAGATTCTTTTTCCTTTGTTCCAGGATGAACGCCAGGATAAAGCTCAGCCCTTTGTTCAGTCACAGCCTCTAGTCTATCCTTACGCTGAGCCCATTCCTTACGCTATCCTTCCACAAAATGTCCTGCCTCTTGCTCAGCCTTCTGTGGTGCTGCCTTTCCTTCAGCCTGAAATGATGGAAGTCCCCAAAGCTAAGGAGACCATCTTTCCTAAGCGCAAAGTGATGCCATTTTTTGAACGTCAAATCCCAAATCTCACTGATCTCAAAAATCCACACCTTCCTCTGCCTCTGCTTCAGCCCGTGATGCACCAGGTCCCCCAACCTCTTCTTCAGACTCCCATGCTTCCTCCTCAGGCCCTGCTCTCCCTTTCTCAGCCCAAAGTCCTGCCTCTTCCCCAGCAAATGATGGCCTACCCCCAGAGAGATATATCCGTCCAAGCCCTTCTATACCAAGAGCCTCTGCTTGACCCTGCCCGCCAGTTCTATCCTGTGACTCAGCCACTTGCCCCAGTTTACAACTTTCAACAAGTAAGTCCCAATTTACTAACTCTGCTGCTTCATTCATGATGCATATATGATACTAGAAGAAGTGAGAAATCCAGAATAAAACTATAGATGAATAATGAATGGATCAAGTGCACATAGCTTAGATCACTTATTCTCAACACTAGTTACACAATGGAATACCTAGAGGACTTCGCCCCCCCCCCCCAATTCCAATGTCTATGCCCACTCACAGAGATTTAGATATAACTATTCTGATTTTTCTATGTAGAGTATTGGGAAGAAGTTATTTCAGAGATTCTGATTTAATCTGTCTGTTGCAAATAGAAGATTAAGGCATACTCAAGAGAGAATTAAATTTGATAATCTGTGTTTGGAATAAACAAGGTTTATTATTATCTACAGCTTTGAAGTTTTCCTTGTGCATATCTATGCCCCACACCCCTGATTTCATATCTTCTTTTTGATATATGTACATGTGAAGGCAAACAATTGAGAGGCTTATTTCATTACTCATAGAATTTTTAGGAAAAGAGTTCTTGCCAGAAAGTGAATTATATATTTATTTATTCTTTTTTTTTTCTTTTTTAAAGGTCTAAGAGGATGTCAAAGTTAATATTCCCTCCTCACTTTTGGTAAGCTTTGGGAGTTTGGAGATTAGATTGATTATGTTTATACTTAATACTTTTTTACATTTCATTCTCCTGGATAAGCCCAAGATAGCAACAAACTCCATCAATATACCAAGTTGTTTATTATCAAGGTGTCATGGACATCTAAATAGCTGACTATTATTTACTAGCCTGAAGTTATATATCTTTAGAGTTATATATCTTTATATATATATATATATATATATATATATATATATATATATATATATATATACACATATATATAACTCTTTAGAGTTATATATCTATAGAGTTATAGAGTTAGAAGTTATATATCTTTTAGAGTTTCAAATAATTTTAATTTTAATTATATGCTATTGACATATTTAATTCGTTTGCTTTCAAATGCCTATATCCTTTTGCTTGATTATCATCGTTTTTAGGAAAATCTGAAAATAGTTTCTTATACTATCATGTGAATATGTTTGAGCTTTTTTAAAAAAGCAACTTGCATTCACATTTATACCTTAGATTCCATAAAGTTCAATTGTTTTTATATCATTGTCTCATTTACATATTGTCCTTCAGTTTATGGGTCAAAATAAAATTAATTAGGCCAAGTGTGAGGATTAAAATATAGGGAGGATTAAAAAGTGTGAGGGAGAAAATATAGCTTTGGAATTCTAAAGATACAAATATTTTTGTGATTATGGTAGACTAGACATTTCACTAAAACAATTCCAAGTGAGCTGCTATTGGGTTTTAGGAGATATTTATATACAAGGTAGGGCACAACACGGTACATTTGTAATAAATTTCTGTTATGAATTAGTCACATAGAAATTACAAATGAGGAGAGATTAATAGTTATATCAAATAACATAATTAATTCTCTATTTGTTTTTTATTCCTCAGAATTGACTGTTACTGGAAATATGACCTCTTTTCAACCTTTGTATCATGTTACCAAAATTAATAATTTTTAAATGACTCCAAGTGGAAAAATTGAAATTGTATTTCTTTATTTTATGTATTATGTAACATTTATCTTAATTTGAATTTGATCAGAACCTCTATTTTCCAAATTTTAATTCAACAAATGCCACAGGAGTTCAATTTTGAGTTGGAAGTACCATAACCATATCAAAAATACGTATAAAAATCATTTCTGGGATTGTGCTTATTATCATTATTGTTTCCTAACCAGTCTTTTCAATAAATTAATCCTTTATGCATATTTAAGTTTTCCTGTCTTTATTATAATTTTTCAAACCTAATTGGCCTCTTTAATTTTAATTTAAGATTATCACTGTTGTTAAAAATAGTCATGGGAGAATTGAAATTAAACGGAATGCTTTGAATGAAATATTAAAAGATATCAAAATGGAGGAAAAAAGGGTGATCACAAGCTGTGTTTACTCTAGAAAGTCATGGTTTACACTTGTTGGCCAGTTATACTATTACACCTGTGCCTTTCGCTCACAAAAATACCAAGCATCAAATGTGAAATTTCATGGTCACCCTAGGAAAAAAAGCTTCAAATGTGAAATCTGATTCACAGCTTTGCAACATAGTAGCCAAGTGGTGCTTTGAAAGTTACTTTTTTAGAGCTTCAATTTCCACATCTATAAAACAGTTGATTCAAAGTGTTTTATTGAAGTTTTAATGTGATTAGGTGCACTGCACAGTACATGATAAGTGTTCCCTGTTGCTCCAACATTATTGATTCCGCTTATGTCAGAGCAGCAAGAGCTAGCACCACAATCAGAATGAGCTGGGATATGTGGTTTTGGCGAGAAACGTCCAAGAACCTGACTTACATGACAGTCTGATAGTCATTGTCTCTGACTATAGAGTAATTGTTTCATTGTAATAAATTATCCCTCGACCAACTCCTACATTTGTACACTCGATTCCATCTCCTTGTAGATGTAATCAAGTTAAAATAAGGTCACAGTGGATTTGACTGTGCCCTACGTCCAATGATTATTGTCTTTATAAGAAGAGGGAAATTTGGACACATATCTACACAGAGAAAAGATGGTCATGCAAAGACAGAAGCCGAAATTGGAGTGATGAATTACAAGATACAGCCACAAATTAAGGAATGCCAAGGTTTGCCAGCAGCTACCAGAAGCTAGAAAGAATCAAGGAAGGGTCTCTAGAGGCTTTAGAGGAACCATGGCCTTATCAACCCATTGATTTGAGACCTCTAGCCTCCAGACTATGAGAGAAGAAATTTCTGTTGTTTTGAGCACCCAAGTTGTGGCACTTTGTTGTAGCAGCCCTAGTAAGTTAATATAATGAGCAATACCGATTTTGTTTACATTTTGTTCAAAAATCAGTTGGAAATCTTTGATCAAATTATTTAACAACTAGAGTAACAAAAAGAAAAATAAAGTCTGCTTTACTGAAATTATTAAAAGCAAAGCTTGCAAATGGGAAAACATTGAAAATTAGTACCCAAAGAAGAAATTTTTGAAAAATGATGAAAGCTCAAATGATGTAAAAGATTTAACAATTTAGCTTCTACAGTTATTTGATGTGTCTTAAAATGTAGGAAAAAGAGTTTGATGACTCTTGGATGAAGAAATGAGCATATATTCAGTCCAGGAATATCATGATACCACAATCCCTTATCCAAAGGGAGACGACCTTGATCCAAGCAGAGCCAATGAGCATGCTTCTATTGGTGCATGGACCAAGGAAGCTGCAGTGTTCTCACTTCCTCTGGGATTAGGACATGAATAAACATAAAGCTCTGAGATGTGAGCAAGCTATCTGTTCTATCATCTGCAAATTACATTAGTCTAAAGAGGAGTGATTGTGAAGGATAATCAAAAGATTAATGGCCAATTTCAAGTTCCCAAATCCAACTGTACTTTACTCTTGAATTTTCAGTTGCATGAACTAATAAATTCTTTTCTTGTTTTGAGGCCTAATTTGAAATAATATTTATTTACATCATTTGGCACCATGAGATTACTGACAAAATAGAATCAAATTATTATATGTTATGGTCCTATGCTAGTGGATTTTTCACTGCTTATGGCCATAGAGCTTAAGTTTTTGAAGAAAAAAAAAAATCCAAGATTGGTTTTTGAAGTACACAATTAATATTTCACTCTTCCATAACAAAATATCATAGACTGAATATCTTAAACAACAAATATTTATTTATCACAGTTCTGGAGCTGGGAGTCCAAGGTCAATGTGCCAAAAGATTCTAAGTCTGGTGAAGGCTCTCTTGCCGGTTTGCAGATGATCATGTTCTTAATAGATACTCACATGGCGGGGGGGGGGGATTTTTTATCTCAAATCTTTCATTATAAGGGCACTTATCATACTCATGAAGGTTCCACCCTTATGACCTAATTGCCTCCAAAAATCCCCACCTCTGAATATCATCATATTTGGGATTAAGCTTTCAACATGTGAATTTAGGAAAGACAGAAACATTCAACCTATAATCATGAAAATGACAGGAATTCACAAACTTGGTAGAGTCCCTATTATTGAGGGGGGGGGATAAAATATATTGGAAGACATGAAAGGTTTAAAGAACTCTCAACTCCCAGATACTCCTGAAACTCTCAATGTGCCTCTTTTTTTTGTGGTAAAATCATGGTATCTTTGCTTGCTCTAGCTATTGGTTATCTTAATTTCTCACTGCTCACTTCTTCTTCACCAGGATTCAACCATGATATGGGCTAGAAGTAAGGATAAAAAAATCTAGAAACTTCTTTCCTTAATGTACAACAGAATGTATAGACTAGCAGATTTAGTCTTAGAGGCTAAATCTGGCCAACAAAGAGAAGGGGAATGTACGTTTTGGATTTTAAGAAATTAGACCAAATTAAAAAATCAGATTTTACACACCAACCCATATTTCTAGTTCCTCCTATGAGTCTCAATATCTGGTAACACTTGATGTGTGTATTTCTGCATGGCAAAGATAGATTGGAAGGAATAGTGGAAGAGAAAGACATATAGGAAATTTGGCAATTAAATTCATGAACTCATGATAGAAAAAATGCTACTACCTCATTGCTGAATATCACTATGATCACCATTGAAATACTTCCCTTAGGAAGCTATGCACCAACACCAGTGCCTACTCCACTCTTCAAGGCAATTTTGGAACTCATTTTCTAGAATGGCCATCAGAGCTGTTGTTATATTACCCTTGATGTCCTGAATGTCATCAAAATGTCTTCCTTTCAATATTTCCTTTATCTTTGGGTAAAGAAAGAAGTCATTGGGGGCCAGATCAGGTGAATAGTGAGAGAATTTCAATAAGTTATTTATTTACTGGCTAAAAACTCCCTCACAGACAGTGCCATATGAGCTGGTGCATTGTCATGATGCAAGAGCCATGAATTGTTGGCTAAAAGTTCATGTCATCTAACTTTTTCATGTAGCCTTTTCAGCACTTCCAAATAGTAAACTTGGTTAACTGTTTGTCTAATTGGTACAAATTCATAATGAATAACTCTGATAACAACAACAAAAAAAGGTTAGCAACATCGTTGCAACAAGATAGCAAACTTAATTGTCAGACCACATATATTCTTCAGGTCACTATCAATAACAATTTTTTGCATTCATTTTTTAACTCACTTGTGTTACTTGTTGGGCTCTAGAAGGCAGTTTGGTAACCATAATGAAAAGGGAAACACTAAAATATTTCTGTAGATAAATATGCTTAATTCTAATAACACATCACTTCTCCCAGGTCTACAGACAAAACATAGATGACTATCCTTTAATCTTTTCCATGAAGAATAGACTTTTATAAAAATCTGTTCTGCCTACCCATGTTTGACTGAGAACTCTAGTCAGAGGCACACCGTATTTGAAATTTCATTTCTGACCCCAGTGAAAGTGGAAAGAGCCTAATGTCACCAAACCAAGTGATAGCAGGTAAACTCCTGAAACAAGGTGATAATTAGAATTTCCAGAGATGTAGTGGAAGGGTAATTATTGCATGAGAAATTATCAAACCAGAACTGATCTCTGTGTGAGGATAATCATTACATCCCTAGGAAAAATTTAATTGCAGTCTCATCAGGATGATTTTGATATATAAATATAAAAATATTTGGTGAACAGAATATGTCTGGTGAACAGAAATCTGGCTAAAGCTACCATCAGATAGCTTATTTGAAAACCCCCAGTTTCTAAATAAATTTTTTTTATGAATCTATATGCTTTGAATAAAGGAAAACTCAAAATTCTGTTGAAAGAATCCTACTATGACATCATATTACCAACCCTAGTCCTTGTCTTCAACATATGAGTTTTGGGTCATTTACCTGGAGAAAAGGAACTGTCTGATCTCACCAACTCTGTGATCCCTTCTGTGTCTTACTAGTCATTACTTGGAGTGGAGGATATCATGATAATCTGTTGTTCATTTTGGGATTTTTTTTTTAGTCAATTAATAATTGGTGTTGCCATAGAGTTTTCCTCCTTTTAAGTCTAGTGATAGTCAAACCATTCATGGTAAGTCCTCAGTTTAGATTGTATACTTTAAATGGATATACTTAGAAATTGGTCTAATCCCCATACTACCTCCCTGGTGTATGGAGTAAGGTGGCCAAAAAATACTGAATAGAAATCATTCTTGTTTTTCCTTCTATAACTTAGTAATAATTTTGCATATCTATGGGAATTTCAGCAACTGTTAAAGACCAAAAGATGCAAAATTAATGAATTATATTATTATTCTATTTCCCCATTTGCTTTTGAAGTGACAGAAACACAGTGGATCTCCCTTGATCTTTCCCCTTGAAGTTACAAGTTGAACAGCTATAATTCAACAAAGATTCCCTGTGCTACACACAAACATGTCTGAGAGATGTTCGCATCGAATATTTAAAGGTAGGTAAATTGGGGTGAACAGGGAAGGAGTGAAGGGGGAAGAGCAGAGACAAGCTGAAGACACAGCCAGGAGCTCACTGCAAGTCTTGAGAGAGGGAGGATTCAGGCTGCAGGTGCACTCTCTGTTCCCCCAAGCATTCCTGCCTGAGTGATCAGCATATAATATGGTTGTAATAACTTCTTGAATAACAACAATGGGTTATTGCAAATTTAATGATGTGGTTGATAATACGTACTACAGGTGGTATTTTAAATACAGTGTCAGAAAAATTCCTAATATTTGCTTTATAGCTAGTAACTTGATAAATGCATTTTTCTCCATTCTGACTTTAAAACTAAAGAAAAATAAGAAAGTAAACCAGAAATGGTTTGCTTTCATCTTACCTAATAGAGATTTCCACATCATGGGACAGTTTTAAGGACAGATCTACTCTTAGTCTTGTGCCACCATTTAGTCTGCAGGAAATGTAACTGTCTTATCATCCTATAGCTTATCATGCATTCATTAAATTGATGACTTTGTTTCCATGGGGTCCATGACACAAGACATATCAAGTACCTTTGATACCTTGGGAAGTGACATGATGACAGAAGCTGAGAGATACATTTTATGAAGACACAGGGACCTGTAACCTTCATTAATTTCCTGAAGGTCCAATAGTCTGAGTATGTTGATAAACCTTTTTTAGACTGAAAAACACATTGTTTCACCTTGTACTTCCTAACACTGAGAGACAGCAGAAGACCCAGTGCTAAAGAGCTTTCTTTTGATTTTCAAGGCAAAAAAATTAATTTTGGGTGATATATATCACCAAACATTAATTTTTTTGCCTTGAAAATCAAAAGAAAGTTCTTACTGATTTTATATATATATATATATATATATATATATACTTAGAAATATACTATATATACTTAGAAATATTTATAATGTTTGGGTGATATATATATATATATATATATATATATATATATATATATACTTAGAAATATACTATATATATATACTTAGAAATATACTATATATATGTACTTAGAAATATATATATACTTAGAAATATATATATATGTATATATATATATATATATATATACATATATATATATGTTTGAGTGATATATATCACCCATCTTACTGATATAATCAGTAAGATGTAGAACAACTAATGACCACCTATATGGTTTAGGCTATGGTGCAAGAGGACTTCTCTGTTGTATGTTATGGTCTGATGGATACAATGGTTCTTAAAGGGTCGTGAAAGATTGGATTAAAAAGTAAATCTTGAGGGTAAGGGTGAGGGTGGATGGTAGAAGAGGGTAAAAGGGGTCAAATATATGGGTATGGAAGGAGAACTGACTCTGTGTGGTGAGCATACAATGTGAGATACACAGGATGTATTATAGAATTGTACACTTGTAACCTATGTAATTTTACTACCGTTGTCACCCAAATAGATCGAGTTTTCTTTAAAAATAAATCTCAATGGGTCTTTGAGAATATCAGAGCAAACAAGTATTGTCATTTTGAGAAATAGTTCCTTGTTTGGGTCTAGAGGACACTGAACAGCCCAGCCCACTATGGATACTAGATGACTGTGTGTGTGGAGATGACCATTTACATTGTTTCTAACTCATCTAGCTATAAACTCAGGTATAATCAAATGTATTGGGTCCAAACAGGTCCTGATAATATAAGTAAACTACATAATAAGGTTGTTAAAATGTCCAGTCTCCCCACAACTGCCACATTGCTCTTCCTCTCTGGGAAATATTTCATGTCCTCATGGAAAATATTCTATAAACAGCTGACTTCAAATGAAAGATCATGGACCCAGTTTACAATCAGTTCACCATCAAGCAGAAGTGACATTTTCGTGTTTTTTCATTAAAATGTGATTGAAAGTGTCATAAAAAAATTAATGAAAAGAAAATGTTACATGCATAGAGAATTGTGTAAGCACTGCTAAATGGAATAATGACAGAAAACATGGATTATGCCTTAAAATGTAATTTATTGAAAAGAAAAAGTCTCAGTCACTGCACATAATTATTTGAAATGATGGCACTTACAGAAGAAGCCATTTAAGGATATTTTGAACAAAATTTTCTTAATAGAAATTTAGTGAAGACTTTAATCCCCTCTGAGTCAGTGGTCTTCATACTGGCATGATACAACGGGAATGCAGACAATGAACCGTTAAGAAAATTTAGCTTAAGGAAAATAATGACATGGTATGTAATGGACAGTGAAGAACTCAAGTAGAAAGATTGCCTTCAATTTAGGAGTGTTCTGTTATGCTAAAATAACAGTCAACGCCTTTGGGTAGGAAGGTTTTACATAGTAGACAGGAGAAATTTAGAGAATGAAATTTTCAGTCACATCTGTAAATAGAAAAAGAAATATGTGGTTAATTATATTACGTATTTTTGAGGAAATAGACACCATTATGTTATGATATATTTAATAGTCATTTTCTCTTTATCTTAAGATGCAGCTCATGTTATTTGTGCTTTCCTGTTGCATATCCATTGCTCTCGATTTTTCAGTTTTAGAGACAATTTATTGCTAGATATGTATTTTCTTTCCAGTAAGGTAATTAAAAGAAAGAGCTTCCACATAGTTCAGAGTGTTAGCATTTTGATCTTAGTTTGATATGTTCAAAGAGAAATTTCCACCATTGGCGAGGGAACACACACACACACACACACACACACACACACACACACACACACTTAGAATCTCCAATAGTGGATGAAGGTAATTAAAACAAATCTGTAGACATTTCAGTCTGTTGGCCTGTTGACAGACAAATACTTGGTTTCACTATATGACCAGCTAAGGATTTCTATTACAATGATCATAAAGAACAGCACCCCACTGTTGTGTTCACCAGAATCTCAAAGTCACATCTTCATGGAAAATCAGTAATATCCACACTGCTGTACTTGTATAGGAGTTTCAATATTATAAATTATATTAAGATTAGGTAATTTTAAGTTGTTATTTAAATATAATATGATTATGAAACAAAAATTTTCAAATGTGCAAGCCAATTTAATTATTATCTAAGTGTTAATGTATTCATAAGTAGGTAGACTTCAGGAACCAAGACAAAACAAAACAAAAACTTTAGAGTCTACAATCATATCTTTGTACTTTCTCATGGAAATAAGATCAATGGTTAGACAGGTAATTTCCAAACTTACCATGGGCCATAATTGTGGAGTTCCTGAGAATTCACTTAATTTTTCTGAAGGGACAAAAATGTTTAAAATTATGTGATGATGTAATCAGCAAAAAATTTTACTAAATCAAAAAAAAATGACTGCTACTTATTTTTTCTCTTTTCTCAGCACTATACTTAATAATTATTATTATGTCTAATCACCTTCAGAGTTGTAAAAAAATAAGCATATTATTTCAAGTAAGCAAAAGGCCAGACTTTGAATTTGAATTTAGGACTACTAGATATGAAAATCTATACCCTATTCTAAATTCTACATTCTTATGTATATCATGGGTATAACCAAAAGGAAAGCATTTAAAGAATAGTAGAAGTGCAAAAACCACAAAATTGAATTAATATTAGAGCTCTTTATATTTTTAATTTGGGGAGAAGTTTTTTCCCTACACTTATAGGAATGAATTTCACTTATAAAATAGATATTACTGCTCCATATGTTCCTGAGTAACGGATTAATATTAGCCATAGATGCCAGAAAGTATTACCAATTTCCATTTCAGAAAATTCTAGTGTGAAGCACTAAGCACTGATTTTCTATGTCTATTCTAAATCTGCTTTTATGGTTTGTTCTATAAGAGATTTTCTTTTATTTCCTTTGGTAGAATGTCAGTATAAAGTAATTTAAATAAATTTACCACCACTCTGGCATAATGTCAGTTTTTTCATCATTCTCAGAGGCGATGAGTTTATTGATGTCGTAGAATGGTGAGTAAGGAATATACTGCATGCTTTGTGAAGGATAATACCAAGCAGCATAAGGATAGGCACCACGCTGTTGGAAAGGCTAGAAGCAAAGACAAATGAAAAGCAACAGTGTATAAGCAATAGCTGCTTTGCATCTCTGAAAATGAATCATTTCATTTATTTCTGACATAGCTGTTAGCATCAGAAAAGATGATTAATCTGTTGGTAAAAAGAGAATTCAAACTCTTCTCTATGGGTGGATCATAGTGAAAAACCTTTGGAAAGGGCTCTTTTAGGGTGCCCAAGGAGCAATGAATACAGCAATTTTTTAAGATCACTCTTCAAGATTGAACTCCGAGAACCTGCATTATTCAGAACAGGTTCAATTACCAGAGCCTAGAAGAAAGCTGTAGTGTGAACTTTATTAAATTATTACATAATTTATAAATTTGTGGGCATTTTGCCATTTAGCCTTGGCATTTAATATTCCATAAATGTACTTAGTTTAAAGGAAGGACCCCTTGCCCAAGGTCAATACAGGTAGCTTTCAGAAATGCTAGGATTAGAGAAAATAATTATCTCATTCTAGCCCAATGCTTTTTCCAAACACTAGAGTTTTGGGGCCAAAATATTTGTTTCCTTCTCTGTAATTTTGGAATAGGTGCCTTTGTTGTTGATCTGATGTAACATTTCACTGTTTCTCTGTATTAACATTATTCTTTATATATTTAGGTGGAAAATATGTGTTCTCTGCTGGAATTAGAAAAAAAATAAAATAAAAACATTTAAAATTTTGTTGTAATTCCCTATGTAAAGATTAAAAGAAATATGATATCTGAGATTTTCTCTTTATTAAATAATTTAGACTAAAGATATAATTATAGTACAATCAACTCACCTCAAGGTAGAAGTAGGTCTGTTCCTTAATAGAGGAAGGGAAAAAATTTAGTTTTGTGACTTAAATCCAACCAAACACTATGATAGACTAAATTATTACTACCAAATACTGTCATTGAGTGAAAAAAATAGGTATATAGTTATCACATTCGTTTTTTTTTAATAATACGTGAAAATTGAGGCCAGTGCATCCTTTGGAACTGAAATTAAGTGAATAATAGCCTTATTTTTCTCTTACTTTGGCCAATGAGTTATTAGAGAAGTTCAGGAGAAATTGAGGGTAAAATCTACTGCACAGTGAGAAGCCATTATCATAAAATCGACTGATAACCTCAATGTTTTGAATCTTAAGGAAAAGGTTTTTCCTCTAATCACATTCAGGTACAGAAAACTTGATAGCTTTCTTTACATGCTTCTTTCAAAAATTAGTGTATCATTTATAAGTTGAACCAGCAATGGACCAATGCCACTGATTTGAATGCACAGTTACTATCCTTAAAAACAAGACACAGAAAGCACTGCAAAAATCAAAAATGGGAATTAGGGGAGGGAATAAATTGATAGATCCATATTAGTTGTCACAAATGAGAAAGTAAAGTGTAAAGAGAATACACAATTTGTCAAGGTTATATGATTAGATGTCAGACCTTAAATTTAAAACTTATGTCCACTACACAGTCTACAGAATAATAAAAGGTAAACTTTTGACAACATGAGTGGCCGATTGGGATTGTCCTGATTTAAAAGCTGACCTGAAACTATCTTCATTTAGGGATAGACATAGAATTATTCTTTCATTTCCTTTGGCAATTTAGATCTGATCTTCCATAGCAGTGCTATAATTAGCACTGGAGCATTCCACACTTAGTAACAGCTAAGAAACACTAGCATAGCAGTAGTTCATGATGTAACTAGTACAATTGTTTCTCAACGCCCTCTTTCTTCTCCCCCTCCCCCCAAAAGAAAAAACAACAGTGATTGCTAATAGGCAGTATTTTGGGACAATATTAAAACACACACGCACACACAAACACACACTGATTTACCTGATTCACTATAGGCTCTTTCTGGAAAGAGAAGAGAATCAGAGTTACCTTTTAAAAGATGGAAAAAGCAATCTATTTAAAATACTTTTCATATTAGAGATTTGAGAACTGACACCAATTTTGCCAACTGAATTACTTACAGACAATTTCTTCTAAGACATGGAACAATCTCAACAATCTTTATAAGATTCACTAAATGGCAAGTAGTGGTTAGAGGGCTCAGTTTGGAATTGGCCTCGCTATTCACAGGTATCGGATTTGTTTTGGCAGCACACATTTCATAGTAACTGGTTATTTATTTGTTTAAAAATGAAATCAGAAGCCCCAGAAACACTGTGGAATCAATGGAATGTAGAACAGTATCTCTTATGTATTACTGATAAACTTATTTCACACATGAGAAAATAGAGGATCAGAGAGTGTTTTGACATAGATATTCAGTATCTTTCCAGATGATTTATTTCTTCAAAAGAAAAGTGTGTCCAATATGCTTTGGATAAGGGAGCATAATTGTGACTGAGTTTGAGATTTCTAAATATGAATTGAACTTAAGAATCAAATCTTGGACATAAATATGTAAAACTAAGGAAAATATTAAAAGACAAATTAATGTAACCAGTGAGATTAACACATCATAGTCCTTATGAGTATAAGTGTGATGCGCACATCAGCCGAGACAGACAGAATAGAACAGCTTCTATTCCAAAGAATAGTGACAAGTGGTTCTGACCTCACACTATTTAATAGAAATCATTTCAGAAAGTTGGAAGTGAGAAATAACTTCTTGAGAAGAAAGAAATATCTTCAAAAGTGTGAGGCTCTTTAAAAACATTTAAACTTCACATTATATTATTATTGTGTAATTTATTGAGCAAAATATTACCAATTGGATGTGGTTATATTCATTTGCCTTGGGAACTTGTTCCTGTATAAAAGGAAATACATTCTAAGTTATTTAGACATCTTCTGGTACAACATATTTATTTGATAATGTACCTAAAGTATATCATGAAATTTACAATAAACGATTTTATGCCCAAATTATGAAAAATATAAAAACAATTTTTATTTTCTAACTTTAGAAAAAATATCCAACTAAAGGCTGGGCTTACTATAGTTTGGAAAGATAAAGGATTCGTAAGCTTCATATTCTGGGGGAAAATAATACCTACCAATCCTATAGAATTACATATTTTCTGTTCATGGCTATTGAGTAATCACTTATTTAAAATTTTTTAACTTTAAAAAAAAATTATTTAAGTGTGTTTTTCCAGGACCCATCAGCTCCAAGTCACATAGTTGTTTCGATCTAGTTGGAGAGGGCCCAGCTCACAGCGGTCCATGTGGGATCGAATCCCCAACCTTGTTAAGAGAACTACGCTCTAACCAACTGAGCTAACCGGCCACCCTTAAATTTTATCTTTGGTAATTTTTAAATGAAATATTACCAGATATGGGTAGTACCACAGTTTCTCTGTTGGGATATATTTCTGTTAAAAAAAGAGGAGCACACATTACAAAAACATAACAAATGAAAAAAATATAATAATATTTCAGATTTAATAAATAATCTTACCTGGTCACGGACAGCTTCCTAAGGAAGAGAAAACATTTCATTTTAGTATATTAATTTTACTCATTTATGAATAACAAACATTTTTAGTTACGTTCACTCATTCAGGGACTATGCTAAATACTGAGAAATATCTATGAAATATGATGACTACTATGAGCAATATAATTCTAACATTTGTGGAGGTTACAGCCTATCTATAACTAAGGTAATGAAATATATTATTCAGGTAATTTCTAGATGAGTAATGATAAAATGGGGTACTGATATATTTAAATTTCTTTCAACTTTAAACATGAGCAACTTGGAAAGGAAAACAAGAATAATAATTGGGGTCCAAATTAAATTCATTATTGACTTTCCTCTTAGGAAACAGAAGAAAATGTGAAAATGCATTTTTGCTAAATTAGCACAAGGCTTTTTCCCTAATGTCCTAATTAAGTCAAGTTTATTTGTTGTAACTAAAAGAAAGTTTTTTGTTTTGTATGGCTTTGTTTTGTTTTTGTTTTGTTTTTTGTCCTCTGAAGTGAAAGACTGTAAGATACTCAAAAGGATCAAAACTAAATAGTGGTAAGAGAGTTGTGCTATTTGGTACATTATTTATCTATCCATATCTCAGTATATAGACAATTTAAATAGTTTAGAGGCTCATACTGATGAAAGACCTACATAATGTTGTCAGAGCACAGCAAATTTTAATGAGACTGGGAAGCAAGAGCCAAAAGAAGAGGAATGAACACTTTCTTGGACTTACAATACACCAGATTTAGAGCTATTAGAGTAAGAGATTGCTCATTCAGTATTCAAAATAATTCCAGGAAGTGAGTATAACTATATTTTCATTTCACATTAGTCTAGGCATAAATAGAAAGGAATAGTTCTGACAGTAAATATATAAGTAATCATATGAGTAATGTCAATTATTATTAATGATAAAGGCTAGAATATATTTTTTTTTCAGAAAAAGTAAAACATATTTAGAAGTGGACCCAATTTAAAGCTTAATGAATTGCAATTATGCAGAATATGATCTTGTATTATAATAAATAAAATAAAATATTACCAGCTGGAGTTGGTTGTATTTGTTCAGCTGTTCCTATTTAAAAAAGAAAAATGTTCTCAATTGTTTGGACACCATTCAGTCCAATCCCATCATTTTCAGGTGTTGAAGCTAGAATCCTACAATGTTCTTTCCCAGGAGTAAAGAATGAGGAACAATTAATCATACTTTAGTATGGTTTCTACCACAAATAATTTGGAATAATTCAATTATTCTTTTTTAAAACATTAGAAAAACAACTTTCTTAACATAAAATACAATACAATGCAGATGTAAATGAGTATTAAGGTAATTTTACTTACAGTGTATCTTATGTCAGAATAACTAGGAAAATTGAAAATTTCAATTTTGCTTCTTGACTATGAAGATTTAACTTTGGTCAAATTAAATCAGAATACTAGATGAACTCAGCAAAAAATGAGGAAATTCTGCTACTATTCGTGTTTATTGAACCTTTACTTTGTGCTATGAATTGTATTAATTGCTTTACATAATTTACTATTTATTATTATCATTGCCATTTAAGAATTTAGGTTATAGACTTATAGTCTAACATCACATTTTGGTAAAAGGTAATACTCAGAGTCAAACTCAAATCTGGCCAAATCTGTAGACTGACATTTAAATACTATGCTATTCAGATCTAAAAGCAGACTATAAAATACAAATATTCAACTGACAGCATGAATTAAATACCTGGGATTTTAAAAAAAGTATTTAGTTTTATTTTCAGAGGGGAATCAGTAAACAGCTAGAGTATGTCAGACTGCTTAGTATGGATTAAAATTTAGTAGATATTAAAAAAAAGAAACAATTTTTCAATACAACATTCTTATTTGTTTCTTGGTACATTTGCATTTGATCAAGTTTTAATGAAATTTTACCACATAGCGTTGGTTGAGTACATCTTCCCTTGGAATGTGTTTCTGCTAAAAAAGCACATATATATTGCTTAAGTAAATTGCAACATATCCTAAATAATATTAATACATTTTAAATTTAGCAAATATATCTCACCTCGTTGCTAGCAGGACCAACTTCCTTTGAAAAATAAAAACATGTATAGTTTTAATTTTATGACTAATTAATTTATATTTAAGGTAAGAATACTACTAACCAGAAACTATTGCTAAATAACTATGGCAAACTAATTTTCGCAACAAACTTCTGGATAACAGAGACAAGGTGAATACTTTGAGGTATATGTTATATTCAAGGTTGACTTTTCTTTTCTTACTACCTTCACTAAGGAAATTATTCATAATATTGAAAGAGGGTCTGAAATATTCATCTTAACTGGATTCACAGAAACTCTACATAATTAGGTTAGTTTTATTTTGTAACTCAGATGAAGGTCTTTTCTCAAAGGAAGGACCCCATCACCTTCTAAGCCGATCTGTTTTTTTCTCCTTTACATTAACAAGTATCAGAGGATTCGAACATCTGATTAGCCTAGAATTGATTGATTTCTATATGGTATATCATATGTTTACATAGCCATTATTATAATTTTTAATGACAAGATCGAGTTCTACTAAAATCCGGGAAGGGCAAAATAACTATGATACACAAAATGGTTGGACACCACAGATGGCCAGATACCATGGTTTTCCCAGAAACAGTTCTGTATTTTTTGTCTCTGATGAATAGTTGCTTTCTTATGTCCGTTGGGTTGATATTCATGTGTGTTAAAATTAGGATAGAGCTGCATGCATAGTTCCTTGTATAGTGAGATCTTATAAGATATATGACCTTCATGGTACAACAAGATTTCATAAACATTTTCTAATTAATTGAGACATTGAATTAACATAAAAATCATTTACCTCACTTGAAGAACTGCTGCTAGCTATTTTTTGCTAAGAGAGAAATAAACAGAGAGAGAGAGAGAGAGAGAGAGAGAGAGAGAGAGAGAGAGAGAGAGAGAGAGAGAGAGAGAGAAAGGAAGAAAGGGAGAAAGAAAAGAAGAAAAAAAGAAAAAAGAAAAGAAAAAAAAAAAACAGTGTTACTGACCCTGGAATTTTTAGAACTGAAAAAAAAAAGAAAAACTAGTCCACTCTTTCTGATTGGGTTAACTCCTGCTTTCCAAATTGAAACAAGTGGTATGAAAATATTCAGGCCAATATAATGTACTTTCTGGGAGTGGCTATTTTATTTAAAATATGTTAGAACTCATAGACACAGATCATAGTTTAGCAGTTATTAGAGGATAACGGGGGAGGGGGTGGTAGATGAGGGTAAATGGGATCAAATGTATGGTGATGGAAGGAGAACTGACTCTGGATGGTGAACACACAATGTGATATATAGATGATATATTACAGAATTGCACAGCTGAAACCTATGTAACTTTACTAACAATTGTCACTGCAATAAACTTTATTTATTTTATTTTTTTAATTTATTAGTTTATTTTTTTAAATTTATTAGTTTCAGGTGTACAAGACAAGGTAATACTTAGACGTTCAAAAATAATAATAAAGTATGTTAGGGGGGAAGTATACCTGATAGGAAGTATACCTGATAGGGAGTATACCTGATAACTTAATAAACAACAATTTTTATTAAAACAAACACAGATATATGATTGAGTAGAATGCAAAATGTATGTAGATTTTTGTGATCAAAATTAAATCCCATTGAACTGGGTACCCTGAACTCCGGGTAAGTGTTTATTCTAATCTACACTTGAGGCTACTTTGATGTGAATAAACTGGAAATATTTCAAAAAAACAACCAATTTCAGTATGGAGCTAAAATTATACTAGCTTTGAAACAACTACCTTTGAAATATTTAGTTTTTCTTCTAAGTTATGTATGTTTATAGAATTACCCTGTTTCCCCAAAAATAAGACCTAACTGGACAATGAGCTCTAATGTGTCTTTTGGAGCAAAATTTAAGACCGGGTATTGTATTAATTTTTGCTCCAAAAAGACGCATTAGAGCTGATTGTGCGGCTAGGTCTTATTTTCGGGGAAACATGGTAGTGGAGTGATCACATTGTAAGTGTAAAAATGACAAATCACTATATTATACATCTTAAACTAATATAACTGATATAAGATTTAAGTATACTGAGTATACTTAAATTAAAAAATAATTACATAACAATATAATTTTTGTTCCTAAGCACATAGTTTAAAAGATTGATATGACTTCACTGATATGTGGGCTATAAAACTGAAAGCAACAGATGAACAAGACAAATAAACAAAAACTCATAGACACAGACAACAGATTAGTGATTACCAGAGGGCAAGTGAAGAGCAGGAGAGGTAGAAGAGAGAAAAGGGGATCAAATATATGGTGATGGAAGAACTGACTCTGGGTGGTGAACACACAAAGCAATATATACATGATGTACTGTAGAAATGCACACTGGAAGCCTATATAATTTTATTAACCAGTATCATCCCAATAAATTTAGTAAAAAATAAAAAAAATGGGAAAAACATCTGTTAGCCCATATCTAGTTAACTCTCCCAAGAGATGAATACTTTGTTGAATACTACTATTAATCTTTTTCATATTTTTATTAAATTTATTGGGGTGACAATAGTTAGTAAAATTATATAGGTTTCAAGTGTACAATTCTATAATACATCATCTGTATATTATATTGTGTGTTCTCCACCCAAAGTCAAGTCTCCTTGTCCACCATATATTTGACCCCCTTTTCCATATTTTTAAATTAGGTAGCACAGCCCATTGATCCTACGTAATTGCTGCAATAGATTTTTTTCTGCCCAAGAACTACCCTTGTCATAGAATAGAGTGACATCATACCCTGGGCTAGCAAAGCCAAGGTTTTGTTGGAATCTCATATTTCATTTTTAAACTTTCATACACATTTTGCTTTTTACTCTTTATTTTAATAAATAATCAATATTTTCACTGATTATTATTTAAATGACAATATTCTACTTCCAACTTTAACTTTATCTAGCACAACAGTGTACCTTCCTGGGTATAATAGCCCTGTTTAAAATGCTCAATTTGAGAAGACAAGCATACAACATATACTTCATATGATATATAAGTGTAGAGTTTATTAAAATAAAGGTGTCTTACTTCAGGGTCATTCATGACATATTTTTGAAGGAAGGAAAAGATAATTAATTTTATTTTTCATGACAAATATTCAAATGTAAAATAATAATTACCAAAGAAATAGATGCCAATGGAAATAGAAAATTGAGGCAATAGCCAAGTGATAAGGAAAACAAAAAAGCCTAACTACTTGGCCTGAGCTAACCAAAGGGCTGACCTTCCTAATTTGCATTTCAGAGGTTACTAAAAACTATTTTCATTTCTTATATATGGGGGTAAATCAATGTAAATAATCTTACATTTCTCTTTAACCAGCCTAACTTCTTTTTATCTTTAAACTGGCCTCTAGATGTTAAACAGGAACGTTGGACTAAAGATCATGTCATAAATAAAAGTGCACAAAGCATTGATTCAATGGTGTATAAATACTTAAATTAAGCAAGGTGGAATTTCTTCATCTAGTATGCAGTGTTCAATTTTTTCATGACCCCAGCAATATAGAGAGTAGTGACATTATCCATAGAGTTTAAGCTCAAAATATTAGTGTTGGTTTAGTTATCCAGTTAATTCTGTCCAACATGCATGTTTTTTTTCCTCAGAATTAGAGGAAAAAAGTTTTGACTTAAGAGAATTAATTAGTCTTAGTTTTGACTTAAGAGAATTATTTGTTCATTTTGGGTAGTGTATTTAAAGAAAATGCTTTTACTTCTTTATTTTCCTTATATTGGATTTACTAGTTTTAAAACAAAGGATCTTAAGTTGATCCATTAGTATCCTGTGAAGAAAAGAATCATTCAGGTATGAAGGATAGTTAATGATATATATTTTTTATCCCATAAATTTTGAGCACCTGTGTGATTTCCTGATACCAAATCTATTAAAAATCTAGTAGACATCCCAGATCCAAAAATCATGTTTAAAGAAAGTGAATAACAAACTGTTACTATCTAAAACATTCTTGGAGTAGATGTACTGCTTTATATAATACCCTTAATAAAGCATTGCTTCAGCTTTGGTGATAAGTACAAACAATTGGCCAATCCATAACTGCATGCATTTATGCCTTGATTCATTTATTGATCTATTTATTCATTTATTCATGCTAATGCTTTATTTGCTCATACCTAAGTCAATGAAATGAGTATTCTTTAGAATTCTCATCATAATCCATTAGTCATTTTGAACGTCTGATTTAAAGTTCAAGGAAAGTAGAAATGCCAAACAGAATATATTTTTCCTAAATTAAAACACTTTTCCTTCTGCAAGATTACATTTTTGCCACACTATTTTAAGAAAAGTTTTGGTACCTTGAGTTCATCACTTTGGTTTTCTGTCAGCAGTTCTCTCTGTTGAAACCAAGAGTATCTTGTAAAATATGTTTTTGAAAGGGCAAATTTTAAAATTATTTAAACATCATTGATGCCCTTACCTTGTTCAGTTCATTGATATATTCCTTAGGAATAGAAAAGAGAGAAAAAACATTAGTGGTGAGGGACATACACATGAATGAAAATCTGTGAAAAACCATACCTTACACTGTTCTGCTGCAAATTAAAAAAAAAATAAATATGTTTCTCATGAATGTACTATTATTTCTTGCTATATTATTTCAAATATTAAGTATCTCTTCATTAAGCTTCCTTTGCTTAAGCCATCAGTATATAAATGTGCACTTAAAATATTTAAAACTTTTCCACTTAATTTATTGTTATTGTTACCATCTTTCACCTTGTTTTAAGTCATAGTTCTGACTCCTGTTGAGCTCATCTGTCTGGTTCAATAAATTTAATGTTTACTTCCATAAAAGGGGAATAAAGAATTGGACAGCACAACACTTACTGGTCAGAACAACATTTGCTTCCCTTTGTTAATTCTACAGAATATCTTAGGGAGACTTTCTTACCTCTCTTATCTCTCTTGTTATAGGCTATAAAAGACAAACAAAAATAAATAAAAAAACAAAGATTATGTTAAAAATCATTCAGACAATGTTTGGTTGCCTATCAAATCTTTTAAACAGTAGCCTTGAAGTAAAATTTCTATCTGAATTATGTTTAACAATTGTCACAAAATTATAGAAAATGCAATACATATGGGGTATTATTTAGAGAAAAAGCATCATGATAAGCATGGAATCGTAAAGTTCTGAATAGGTTATGCAAAGGAAAACATAAGTGTTTTTGCAAAGAGGCAAATATATAGGTACAAATTAAAATTTAAAGCAGATCTTTCATATTTGCAAACTTGGTTTCTATATTCTTTATGGGTGCTTGGGTGACTGATGATCAAGTCAAGTGTAAAAACATATTTATTAACTAAAATTAAATTAGTTTTCTCAGAAAAATATGTTTCTTTTAAGAAAAATAAGTGGATACCACTTACCAGAGCAAACTTGAAAAACTTTCTTTCTTTGAGGACTTCCTGTAAAAATTAAATGATAAATTATAAAAATTTAAAAAATAACCAAAAAATGAGCATGTTTTCTATTTAACATAAGTTCTTCATTTAATTAGGTAAACCACCATATTTCTTAAGTAGAAGAAAAATAATTAGTTTTAGCTTTAGTTTTATTTAGTTTAATTAGTTTTAGTTTTATGATCTAATTTTAAAATCTTAAGGAGACACACAATATGGTTCTTTTCTTACCAGGCTAAGAGATTTAGTAGACCATGTCAAAGGAGGAATTGAATAGGTATTTAATCAAAACAGAGAATTGAGAGAATAATCCAAGTACTTGAGTACTTGGACACATTTGAATGTAAGTGAAAATTGGAATGAAGAAGACATTCAACATTCATCATAGCCAATAGAAAGAAAGAGTTTGGGTTGTGGGTGGGGAGGTGAGAAAGAACCTTACCTCTGTGCTGTCTGGTTCATTCTGCAAAGAACAACAACAACAACAACAAAACAAAAAAAAAAAACAAAAAATAAATAAACAAAAAAAGGAGGTATTAGTTCAATTAGTGGACCATATCATACAGAATGGAAGATCAATGGCTATTGCAGAAAGGTGTGGTAGAGGTATCTAATTCAAGAATCAATGTGTAAAATGATACCAAATTGTAAATTGTATGTTTGAATGAAGGTAAAAGTGATAGAAAAAAGCAGGAATACATTAGAATAAACTGCATTATATTTTATTTAATTAACTATATCTCTTGAACAATAAGATTTTTATTAACTATAAATATTTATATAAATATTTATGCCCTTCTCTCTAAGGGCTGTGAGAATAAATCAATAGTTGTCAGAGTTGCAACTGAAGATATTATACCTCAGTGAATGTGCAACTGGTTGTTTTATAGAGAAGGGCAGAACAGGTCTGGAATCTATGTGTTATCAATACATCACTTAAGTTCCACAGCGAGACCAAGTTTTTGGAACCAGACTAGAATACTCACTTGAATGAGTTCTGAGTGTCTTAGAGGAAGATTCTGTGAAAAACAATGCAAGAATTGTAAAACAACAAAACAAACCAAAAAGCAATAAAAATATAATAACAATAATAACAACAATATCACAATACACATATAATCTATGAATTTTAACATTGCTATTTACGAACAGTTTGTATCTTAATAGATAAATTTGTCTGAGGCCAAGTTGCTTTGGGAGCAAAAAAAAAAAGAGAACTATAATCACTTTATTGGCAAATATTGAATAAAAATAGGTTAATTATTTTCTCTTTTTAGGTATGACAGAGAATTGAGAAAACTATATAAAATGACAAAAAAAACCAATCTGAGTTACTTAACTATTTATGTTACATGATTGTTCTCAAAGTGACTTTAAACCAGTATAAATTTTTGGAGCAAATGTATACTTTCTTTATTAAATGTTGTTGTCTCGATTTTATTTTTATCATCAATTAAATTACATAAAAATTTATCTCAATTTGAATTTTGACTGTGAAAAGGCTTGGGTTGTTTAAATGATGACTTAGAAACTTATGTTTTCTTTGGAATAAGGGTGTGGAATCTGTTTTCTGGGGAACTTTTATCCATTTCATTTGTAAGGACAAGATAAGAACTACTCCAATAACACATTTCTGAGGAACTTGGATTTTCTTTGGTGACATCAAGTCAGAGATTTGTTTCTCTTGGTGCTTAGGATGTAGCATAAACAAAACACTATTAGGTAAGAAGTTGAATTATTGGTGATTCTGTATTATGCAAATTAATATTTAGAGAATAAGAGTCTCATCAATGCAAACAATATCTCAGCATTTCAATTTTGTTTCTGTATGAGGTAGTTTCAATGCTCATACATCCCAGATCATTATTTTGTCTGAATTGTTTTCTAGTTAGATCCCTGTTTACATATTATTCTCACCTTCATTAGCTATAGATCACAAGGGAACAGAATATATTTTTTGCTTTACATAACTGTCTAAATAGTTGTATTTTTTAGAAGAAAGATTATTTAATTTGCGTTATCTAGTTTTATTGTCTACAGTAACCACAATAACTTGAATCAGCCCAGTTTTCTATACCTTGGGGAAAAAAATTGGTTGACACAAGCTATATCAAATGAGATAGGTTTGACTTTAGTTCCAAAGCAGAATACACTGGGCCATGCGGGTTGATGTCTTATTTGGTAAAGAAACATGGGATACGTAGTCTATGTCTAAAAATATGCTAATTCTATAATGGAGCCAGGTAAACAGCCTAATCACATTTTTAGATGCTATTTATTATGTTGTACAATATCTTCTCTTTTTTACATTTTTTTATTTTTTTATTTTGAGATACTTATATTCATGGTCTGATATTTTACTTGGAGTTAAGGCTTTGAATGGACTACACAATTATGATCAAAATGTGAAACATTACCACAGTTTTAATATCAAGGCTTCAATAGCTAATTAGAGATCATCCAATGTTTTAAGATTATTATTCTCAGTATCTTGTATTTGATGAGATATCAGGTCATTTCCAAAAAGAATCTAGAACCTTACAAATGTTTACTGTACTCACAGGCCTGGCAAGAGCAACTGACACGAGACAGGTAAAGATGAAAAGCTTCATGGTTGTCAAGGCCTATGTAAAAGGACAAAATAAAGAGTTAGGTCTTATAATAAAATGTGTTTAATGGAAAAAAAATCCTTCATTTTCCAACAAAAGAGCATATTATGATTAAAATAGTTCATTTGAGAAATAGTATTTTTATTGTTATCATTTTTTTGGTACTCAACATAAATATTTATCATTCTTAGTTGTTTTGCTTAATGTTTATAGTATTTAGAAATACCAATTTCTTACCAATATTTTTATTTACTCATACTCTAAAATAAAACATTTGATCTTTGAAGTAATAATATGGTTTTGTCAATGCGATAGAGAAGCATAATATTCAAAAAAAATTTAAAAAAAACCCAAAACTTTTTCTCTATTCATAGATCATCAGATTTATAAAGTGGGTAATCAACTAAAATCCACTAAGTACTGGCATTTAATTTTATCTGAAAATTTTTGAAAATGTCTTTTTCCTTTAAATCTATTTGAAAGCATCCTGCTCTTTCAGAGTCTTGAGGAAAAATGCTGTCAGAGCATTGTGTAGAACCTGTTAACCCCCATCAATTACTTTTGAATAGAATCTGCTACTTCATGTTTTGCTACATCGATATACCCATGACATGACTATATGAAAATGGTTGAACTGGACAGAATCATGAGATTCAGATGTCATATAATGTTTGATTCCTAGGGTTCCACCAAATTGCAAGAACCTAGAAGTACTGACATTTACATATATGGGAAAATGGTTTCCAGATAAATTAGAAAAAAAATCAGGTTACACGTGCAATTTGTTCATACCTTAGTCAATAAACTAATACTGGCATATTTTATATATACTGCTTCAGTTTACAAATTGTAGAATCTAAACAAGTTATTTAAAAAGACGTATTTATAAAACCCAAAATGAATTTATCATTAACTAATTGCATCAATACAGATATCCAAATTTAACCACCTTCACAAAAGTAGTCATTTAATCTAATTGTCTGTTATTGACTTACCCTTTATAAATTTTATTTTCTTAGCCAAATAACATGAAATAAAAATGACCTTAAAATATTCTACCAGAAATGGTCTTTACTATGGTAATTACAAAGATTGGAAATTATTTTGCATAACAACTTTCCATAGAATTGGGCAAAAATAATTCAAATTGCCTTACCACAAGTTACTACAAAAATTTTGTATCTACTTTTTAATATGATTTGGTCTCTATAAAACTGCTATATTGATTTTCCACTTAAAACTCTGTGGTACCAAAATTTGCCAATACATTTTAAAGCTCCCAGTATATTATAAGAAGTTTTCAGTATTTAAAAACATAGAAAAGTTACAAATACATCTTAATAAAGAGTGAATGGAAGATTAGACAATGTGAAATCAAAGTAATTTTGCATTTTGTAAACACAGTACCTTGAACTCAAGACTGGGAAGAAGAAGAAAGCTGAGTTGATGATCAAGGTGATGGCAAATCTCTGCTTCACAGCTATTTAAACCTCGTGATTAGTAAAATGCTAATTTTGTGGTTTCAGTGCAACCAATCAGTTTATTTAAATTCCAAGAATTCTACCAAAAAGGAAATTAATTTTCTGTTCAATTCCTCTCACTGGAATTTCTGAGGAAAGTTTTCAACAAAAGAGTGATTCATACTACAATACATATGAAACAGGAAATGGGGTGGCACTATTCAAAATTAAAATACAAAACTTTCTAGATTTATGGTTTTTATAGGATTATGATTTTATGTTAAATGGAAAACTGGAAAGACTAATGTATCAATAGAATTATCTTTATATCTTCTGAAAATTTCAAGGCCTGGGAGAAAATGTGATCTTTAAAAATTATCAATTTTTATCAACAAACTAGATCAGAAGAATTCATCATTTATTTCATCTTTTAAAACTTAATATGTCTTCTATTATTTACTTTAATTATTTACTTTATGGGGTACTCACATTGTATGTGCTCTGATCTCCCCCCTCAAAAAAAAAGTCCTGTAAATTTTGGTGGTATTTTAACTACACCAGGTAATAATTTTTGCTTTGTTTTGGGTGCACTAGTTGTAATAGCATTTGTTAATCTAGTTAGTAGATTGTTTAATTAAAGTAATAATTATTCAAGAATAGTAATTTTAAAATGTTGCAAAAAAAATCAACCATACATTTTTCTACCATCTTTTAAAGTAAATAAAAGGACAACATGAAAATCCCTCTTTTCAATCCCCAATTCTACTCCTAGAATTAGCTATCATTGTATATCATAGAAAACATATGCTGAAGAAAATATCCATACACAGAGTTTTAAAAATTATTGTAGTTTATTGTGACTGTTTTCTTACAAGAAAAAAACATACTGTATATTTCAAACACACACACACACACACACACACACACACACACATGATTTTTACAGCCTATTCAGAATCATACGACATGAACATTATTCTGGATTAAAAGATATCCCAGGATTGTTCTAGCTTTCCACATTGGGGATCAGAGGAAATTGAAGTTTTCCATATTGAAATTCTCTTTAGACAGTATCTTCTTTTGCTGACTGCACCACATCAATGTTAACTTATTAGTGTTTCCTATTTATTCTGATTCATTCAAGGGGCTGAGGACAAGTATCCTCAACTGCACTAAAATACCTTGCTTTTTTTTTTTTTTTTTTTTTTTTTTTTGCCAAGAGTGTAGCCAGGACAATTGACTTAATTTATTCCTAATTCAGAATCACACTATATATGAAAATTTACTGTAATTTGTGGAAAGCTACTGTATCCTCATTTGTGTAGTCTTTCTTTTATTCACTTATTTATTCACAAAAGCAAAGAAACTGGACAAAGTATTGGGAATATAAAAGTGGAGCAAGACAAAAACTCTGTCCTAGCCTCATGGTAGGTAATTAATACAGAGAACGCAAATAATTTTTTTCTTCTTTTGTTTAAAATTAGTTTCAGGCATACAAAGAAACATAATAGTTAGACATTTAAACACTTCATAAAGTAATAACCCACCCCCCAAGCTACTACCCTTCTGATATCTTATGTGACTGTTACACTACCATCGACTATCTTTCGTATGTTGTAGTACACGTCCTGTGACTATATATATCTATATATTTAGTTATAGTTGACATTCAATATTATTCTACTTCAGCTCTTCAGATGTATAGCACATTGGTCAGGCATCTACACAGTCTATGACATGATTCCCCTGATAAGTCCAGGGCCCATCTGGCACCTTACATGATTTTTACAACATCGTTGACTATATTCCCCATACTATATTAACTATCAATTTATATTTCTTAATGCCTTCACCTTTTTCATCCTGACCCCAACCCCATTCCCATCTATCACCTTGATAGATGTAGTACCTATGTGGCATCATACTTTATTACAATATTGTTTACTATATTCCTTATGCTATAACCTACATTCCCTACTGTATAATACCCAATTTATTCTTCTTAATTCCTTCCCCTTTCACCCATCCTTAACCCCCCTCCCATCTTAAAGAAGTCCCTGTAAGAATCCTTGTAAACTGGTTTGGTGGTGATGAACTCCTTCAGTTTTTTCTTATCTGAGAAGCTCCTTATCCTTCAATTCCAAATGACAGCCTTGCTGGGTAGAGCAATCTTGGTTGTATGTCATTGCTTTTCATCACTTGGAATATTTCCTGCCACTCCCTTCTTGCCTGCGAAGTTTCTGTTGAGAAGTCAGTTGACAGTCTTCTGGGGGTTCCCTTGTAAACAACTAACTGCTTTTCTCTTACTGCGTTTAAGATCCTCTCCTTGTATTTAACCTTCGGCATTTTAATTATGATATGTCTTCGTATTGACCTCTTTGGGTTTATCTTTTTTGGGACTCTCTGTGCTTCCTGGGTTTGTATGTCCATTTTCTTCTCCAGGTTAGGAAAGTTTTCTGTCATTATGTCTTCAAATAGGTTTTCAATTCCTTGCTCTCTCTCTCTTCTCCTTCTGGTACCCCTATAATGTTGGTACATTTGATATGGTCCTGGAGGCCCCTTAAACTCCTCTCAGTTTTTTGGATTTTTTTTTTTTTTCTTTTTGCTGTTCTGGTTGGGTGTTTTCTGCTACTTTATCTTCTACATCACTGGATGGATCCTCTGCTTCACCTAATCTACTGTTGATTCCCTGTAATATATTCTTCATTTCTGTTATTGTGTCCTTTATTTCTGCCTGGTTCTTTTTCATGGTTTCCATCTCCATTTTTATGAGATCATTGAGCATTCTTATAACCATTGTTTGGAATTCTGCATCTGTTAGATTGCTTTTCTCAATTTTGCTTAGTTCTTTTTCTGAATCTCTGTTCTGTTCTTTCATGTGGGACATATTTCTTTGTCCCCCCATTTTGGCAGCCTCCCTGTGTTTGTTTCTATGTGGTAGGTAGGGCTGCTACGTCTTCTGGTCTTAGTAGAGTGGCCTTACGTACGTGTGCTCTGGGGTTCAGTGGTGCAATCTTTCTGGTCATCTGAGCCACGTGCTCCAGATGTGTGGGTTGTGTGTGCCCTCCTCCTATAGTTGAGCCTTGGTTGATAATTGCACATCCATGTGAGGGACTGACCCTTGGGCTCACTGGTTGTGAGAACTGGCCTTGACTACAGTGAAGAGGTGTTGTGAGGGGCTGATTCTATGGAGCAGGATCTGCTTCCCTCAGCAATACCCTGGTATCTGCTCAATCTTCCCCATGGGAAGATGGGTAGGTGATGCTCCAGCTCATTTTCAAAGCTGGCCACTGGGGGTGGCCAGCCCCAGGACCACCTTGGAAGAGATCTGCTGTAGGTCTACATCAGTCACAGCCCGAGCCTCACCCAAGGCCACCTGGCAGGAGCCAGAAATAAATCTGCAGATGTCTGCCACCCATGCTATGCTTGGAAGTGCCTTGAAAGGCCAAGCCACAAACCAATTCTGGCTGTTACTAGTGCCAGCTTAGGGTTGCTCAGCCAGAGGTACAGGACATGCTCAAGCCCAATGCTGCTTGTCTGGGTTGTGCGAACCTTTAGAGACCCTAGGAAAGTGCAACTTGAGCCAAGACAAGCAGTCTGCATGAAAAAGCCCCCGGAAGTTGACTGGGTGTGCCTAAAAGTTGGGCAGGGCAAACAAAAGGCGGAAACTCAGAAATGTTGGCCACCTGTGTTCACCCACCAGGAAGGGGGAGTGCTCAAAGAAACAATGGCTTCCGCCAGTTCCTCTTTTTAGGAGAAAGCTGCCTCTCCAGCCCCTGTCCAAAGCCAGACACTCAATTCCCCACCATTTGTCCCTGCAGCCTTTCCAGCTGTTGCCCCATCGCTGGAGCTCAGAGCAAGTGATTACACTGGAGGGTAAGTAAGCCCAGTACCTTTAAAAGAAGCCCCTGTGAATGCAGTCACTCAGTAACAATCTCCGCTGTTTTTCACAACCAAAAATTATGGGGACATCTCTCTCCAGCACTGTAATCCTATGTTGGGTTGAGGCTGGTATCTCTCACTTCTTTAGGGGATGGGAGGGACCCCCACAGCTGAAATAACCCTCTCGATCTTTAATGGTCACACAGAGGTGTGGGATGAGCCCCTTCTACATCTCTGACCTTCCTACCTATGTGGAGGTGGTTTCTTCATGTCCTTAGTTGAAAGGCTTCAGTTCAGCTTGATTTTAGTAGGTGATTCTCAATAATGGTTGTTTTGTAGATTAGTTGTAATTTTTATGTGGTTGTGAGAGAAAGTAAACACAGCGTTTACCTACTGAGCCATCTTGGTTGTTTCTCTGCAAATAATTTTAGTATACTTATTTTTGATATTTTTGATAATCCAAAAATAGAAATTTGAACAGGGCCTCTGGAGTACCTTTGAACAGCTGCAACTGGGTGCCATACTAGACAAGGCTTGTCTATAATAATAAGGCTTGTAATCAAAGAGGAGCAATAAGCCTTTTTTAACGTCTAATTTTCATCATAAGACAAGCTACCTCTTAAAGGACTTGTATCTACTTTGGGAATTCTCATGAACTCAAAATCCAAATTTTTCTATCTATAATCCCCTATGGATAAGTATCAATCTCCACTATGTTTGAATTTGGTATTGAAGATAGATAATTAGGTATGCATTTTTTAAATAAATCATTCTTATCATTGTAAAATAGAACTGTTCACTATAATTTGAGAAATCATGGCTTTAAATGTTCATTGTAGAGTTGTACAATGCCATGTCCTGCAAATTTAAGCCTAAGGTTACCTGCTTTATGCTAATATTTTTCATTTGCTTTTATCAGTTAAAGTTGGCCAGTTCCAACCATTAAAACAAAGCTCAGATTTGAAACATATATTTAAACCATTTATAGTCAGATGGGCCTTTGCCTCATGAATAATGGAAAAATAAGATGATTACCTGATACTAATTTTCTGATATAATAGAGTCATATGAAGGCTGAACATATAATTGATCATCTAACAATGAATATTCATGATAACGAAAGAGTCTGCTCTTAACAATTATAACAGAACCACACACACACACAAAAAAACAGAACTACTTTAGGCACACCAAGGCATGGCCACCCTAGTGATATTACACAACTGGTTTTTAAAAATCCAACAAAATCCCTGAACAAATGAAAGTAGAAATAGGTTAGATAAGGGAAAACTAAATAGAAAGCTTTCTTGTTTTCCAGATTTTTGATTTTGGAAAAATTATTTCTTTCCTGGAGTCATACTTATTAGAAAACTAATTAGCATGAAAATGAAAGGAAATATCATTAGCAATAGACATAGATTTTGAAAAATTGTTATGAGTTAAGAGGTAGATTTTACTATGCAAGCTTCTATATTGTTGCTTTGTATTCTGGTCCAGACTCAAGCATCCTTTGAAGGACTTATTTTGTATGAGACTATCAGTAATTCAGAACATGAAGATTCAAAGCTAGTCACAGTTCTCCCAGGAACATTTTGGCTATGGATGGTGAGTCTTCTAGGAAGTGTCCTTTTATTATGTCACAAACAGCTATCCTTCCAGAAGGAAACTTACTGAGAAATGTAAATAATATTTTTGTTTTTCTCTTAAAGCCCACACGTCATTTGGAAACTAAGAGAGGGTTCACAATGGATGCATAGTAACTCTTCTTAGGTATTGTACCTTGGCACCCAGATAGAAAATTGAGTTATTTTCAGGAAGTTTTTGTTTAGGATGAATATATGATAACACTGGAAATATGGAACCTATGCTTAACTTTGTGTTTGTAATTTTTTAAATGCCCTTTTAAATTTTTTGTGTGATCTATAAGTAGGTCTCTGAAGATCTAAAATGAAACCCATATTCTGAGTAAAGTGGTATAATGTTGTTGTTTCAAATGAAGGCTTCGGAGTCAAATTGAAATTTTAAATCCTAGCTCTCATTAATGTTATCTTTGGTAAATCACTGTGTCTCAATGTTCCCATCAGATCGATAATACTTATTTCCTATGTGATTGAAAGGGAAAATGAGAGGAGTACCTGAAACAAAGTAATTGCTCATTTAAGGTAATCCATTATTAGAATATAATTTTTAAAAATACCTTAACTAATTTGCATCCCAATTATCTTTTTACTTCATAGGTTTGTAAACTATGAGAATTTATACCTTTATATTTGTTTATGCATAGGAAATGTGTAGAAAGGTAAAGACCTTTTGAATAGTGACCACAATTTTAAAAAGGTATGGGCTGGGATATGAGAGGAGAGTAGAAAGGAGAACTTTGAATTTTTACTAATGAAATCCTGTACTTTTTGCTATTTTCACAGAACAGTAAACTAAGAGAGTGCTTCTCAAACTTTAATGTGCTTATGAATCACTAGGGCATCTTGTTAAAATTAACATGTAGATCCAGTAGGTCAGAGGTATGTCCTGAGAGCCTGCATTTTTAGCAAGTTCTCAGGTGATGTCATTGCTGATCTATGGGACACACTTTGAGTATCAAAGAACTGGGAGAATTGAGAATGTAATATATAGTCTTATCCTTTAAATGTATCCAATAATGAAAGTTTATACATAAAGAAACATTAAAAAATACAAGCACAAAATTTGTAAATACATGTAACATCTATAGCTAACACAGAGATGTTAAAAATGCTGACTGTGTTCCATGAAATTGTTTACTTTCTTATCAATGTCTAAAGTAAAGCATTTCCTTACTATCTCAAAATCTTTGTAGAAAAGCTGCCCCATTAGTAACAGTTTATCTGTCTATATAATACCAATACCACGACTCTACTGTTACCTCCAACCAAAAATTAATCTTGCCTTTAATGATGCTTTTACCTTCTCAAGACATCTGGGAAAATTGGGCTAAAATTTAACTCTGTTAACCAAATCCTATATCATGCATTCTTTCTGAAATATTGTGTAATTTGATGAGTAAAGAAAATTGTGCCTACCAAAAGTGTCTCTTCTGACTTGACAAAACACAGTTTTCATAATTGATATATTTTCTGGGTCTAATCATTGGATGTCCTTGTTTAACAATGTTATTATGAGGATATAATTATTTAGCAGACATTATTAGCTATCAGAACCATAGTTTACCAGACAGGTTAATAAGCTATCCACAAGCAGATTGGAATATGTTTATTAATTAATTTATTTATATATCTTTACAACATTTAAAGTCATCTTACAATGATTATTCTACTTACTCCTCATAAGAACAATGAAATGTAGGGAAAGCAGGCATGCTTTTCTTTTTTATAAACAAGGAAAAAGAAACCTTCCATAAGTTAAGTGAATTAACTTCCATACAAAGTCATACATCAGCTAACAAGTAAATGGTGACTTGGATTGTCCAATATCAGAGCCTGTACTCTTTTTAATGTACTATGCTGCTCACTGTTTCACTCAACAAAAGCATTTAATGTATGCAAGCGGTTGTAGCTTTTGATAAATGGTGGAGGAAGTAAAATCCCAGCAAGTGGAGAATTCCTATCATGAAATGAATTAAGCCGTCAAGGAATAGTGTGAGAGTAAGAAGAACTAGTGAAGTGCAAAATGTCACAGCATTGCGAAGGACAAACATCACAACACTGTCCCGACCTGCAGGATTGACAACGGAAGACCTGGGGGAGAAATAGGGGCTCGGGGGGACAGGGGTACGCGAGAAATGGAGACAAGACAGGAATCCGATCAAGTCTCTCTTTATTGAAGGTAACAGCTTGTATATATAGATTTAGGCACATCAAAGAAACGCCTGCTCTCCCAATATGGGGACCGACCAATCAGAGGGTGCTTCGTCATGGCGGGCTGTTTGAGAAATCGAAACTTAAACTTAAACAATAGAATCGAAACTTAAGCTTGGCCCAGGGGCAACCAGGTGCAGACACGTCCGGGCATGTCTGGGCGGGTCCGGGCAGGCCGGCCCCGGACAGGTCCTCCTTTTTTTATTTTGTTTTGAGGAATAGAGAGATGGCCCCTCGGGGACTGCGTCTGTCTTAGGTTGCCAGGATGTGGGGTGAGCAGTGAGTCAACCATGACTCTTAGCATTTATGTGACCCTGTCACCAGATATCACCGTGAACCCGACTCCTGGTCATACCCGTCATTGACTGTCCAGTCCATCTCACAGGGGAAGGGGGTCTTATCATATATCGTCTAATGACAAATATGAGCCACCCTTGTTTCTCATTTCCAAACGGTGGTAATGGACCTGTATGGGTTTGGCCTGGATGGTTTCGATCTGTTGTTTAATGAAGGCTATAAGTTTGTTAAATAAGAAAGGCCCAAGCGAGGCAATCAGCAATAGGGATAGTAACGGGCCCAAAAAGGGGAGGAGATATGGCAATAGTCCATTCAATCCCGTCCATAGTGGATTGGCAGCCAATTCTTTTCTTCTTCGCTCTAGGTCATCTTGCAGCTGTCTGATCTTGTCTCTGACGATCCCGGACTTATTCGCGTAGAAACAGCATTTCTCCTGTAATGCTAAACAGATGCCTCCCTGTTCGGCAGTTAATAGATATAAACCCCTTCTATTTTGTAAGGTTACTTCTGCTAAGGAATCTACCTGGTCTTGAAGGTCCTAAATGGTACTAGATAAGGTCTGGATATCTGAGATAAGTTGTCTAGATATTTTGGTATGCTGGGTTAAGGAGACCCTCAGGCCAGCAGTCCCGGAGGCTACAGCTGTACTAACTCCCAGGCCTACAAGCAAGGGGATAATTTGTACTGCCCGTTTGGATCTCCCAAACATGTGATCTATGGCTGGAATCGGGACTGGCTCTTCCCCAGGGATGATGTCTATGTCAGGTAGAAGGGAGGCTAATACACATAATCCTGTCCAGTTGCTAGGTAGCTGCGTATAAGCTCTATTATTTCCACAGACAAAAACTGAACCATTAGGAGCACACAAGGACATAGATATATTGATTGTTTTTATGCAGTTAGTGAAAGCTATGAACCCTACATCAAGCGTAAAGGAATCATTAGAGGAGGGGGAACTAAAGCAAGTGGAGTCATGGAACTGGACCGGTTGGACTAAAAGAGGGGCAGTGAGTGGGCAACTGCCGTTTATGGAATAGTTTCCAGGGAGGCTGGGTATGGCAAGGGGAACAGGGTACCCCATCTGCATGCAAAGCCAGCACTCTTCTGCAAGGGCCGAATTAGAGGTGTTAAGCAGATTGTAAGTTGTAGTCACACAGCAACCTATCAGTCTGTCCCCTCCAATCTTTCCTTAGGGAAAGGTGACCCTGTGGGATTGTCCCTCATTGGGGTTGAGTTTATGCTACTCTAAGTCTCCATGTTTGGTCCTTGTAAGCAGGGTCTGCAGTCAAAGGCGGGTAAGACTTCTCATGGGAGAAACAACCTAAGCCAGACGGGACCCCCCCTAGAACCCCCAGGAGCTAATGTAAAGTTAGGAGGTAGCTGTGCCCCTCCTCTTCTGAGAAGCTGCTGACACATGCCTCAACTGTTGTCCTTTACCCTCAGGTGTAATGGACTCATTAGAACAATAGCATCTTGCCCCTCCTGTTAGGCTCATGGGATAATCTTATCTTGTGAGACTTGTATGTACCACACCTTGGTCATTTGGGGGATGGTATGCATCGGTTGCTTTGGGATTTGGAATGAAGGATTATTGTGTGGTGTAAGAGTTTCACAGACCCTGCCCCTTACCAGGGCTAAACCCCTGTGCTAGCATTTGTGCAGTAACAACTTCATTGGGACTACACATCATAACTTTCATTTGGGAAAGCAAGTTTCTACCCCAGAGATTGACGGGCAGTTGAGGAATGATGAAGGGCTTTATGAGGCCTGAATTGCCTTCTCTATTTTTCCAAACGAGATATTTGGAGCTTTGTCGAGGATTGTTACTTTGTCCAATTCCTCTCAAATTAGTTAATGTCTCTGAGGTGGGCCAATGGGAGGACCAATCCTCTGATCTAATAATACTTACATCAGCCCCTGTGTCTATTAGACCAGTGAAGGGTTTATCATCTAGCCATAATATCAAAGAGGGCTTTTGACTTGTAATTGGTTGTACCCAATAGACATCAGATGACCCAAAACTACCTGTTTCTCTTTTGGGACGTTGGCTTTTGTGGGCCGTCTTGACCAAAGGCAACAAGACTAGCTGAGCAATTCTTTCCCCACGTGGGATAGAGAGAATATTACTGTCAGCTTTAGCCATGATCTTAATTTCCCCAGTATAATCATTATCAATAACTCCTGGGTAAATTTGGAGGCCTCTCATGGTAACACTGCTCCTTCCTAGAATTAATCCAAATGTTTCAGGCGGTAAGGGGCCATATACGCCTGTGTTTAAGGCTTGTGTTCCCATTTCGGGGGTTAATACTGTGTGGGAGGTAGAACAGAGGTCCAGTCCTGCGCTCCCTGGGGTTGCTCTACTAAGTCCTGAAAAGAATTGTTGAGTGTTGCTGGAACAAAGCTGACTGCCCCATAAGCTTGTTTCGGGGCCTGAGGCTGGCCCCTCCTCCCGTTTCCCGACTGCTTTGGCAAAGGCTGACCTTGGGCGTCGGTCTTGGATTTACAATCTCGAGCCCAATGTTTTCCCCGCTTGCATCGGGGGCAGAGGCCAGGGAGCTTAGTGGGGGCTGTATCAGGGGAAGATTCATTGCTTGATGGGCATTCTTTAGAATAATGACCCAGTTTTCCACACTTGTAACAGCCTCTTTTAGTTTCTGTCTTATTTTTTATGTACTCTGTGACCGATTGGCCGCTAAATGCAGCTGCCATGGCAAGCCCTTGTTGGTAAGAAGGATCAATCTCAGAGCAAATACGAACAAACTCAGTTACATCAGTTGTTCTCTTTTTGAAAGGCCTGATAGCGGCTTGGCAAGCCGGGTTAGCATTTTCAAAAGCCAGCTCTCGGACCAAGTCCATGGCGGCAGCGGTGGTGCCGAGGGACCGCTCTGCCGCAGTCTGTAATCTATCAACGAAATCAGAGAAGGCCTCGTTGGATCCCTGTCTAATCTTAACAAGAGAAACTCCAGCGTTCTCCTTGGAGGGGAGTTTTCTCCAGGCCTTCGTGGCTGCAGATGAGATTTGTGCAAAAAGCCCTGGGTCAGCCTGAAGCTGGGCATTCATGGTGGCATAAATTCCAGTACCAGTGAGCATTTCAAATGTCCAGGGGGTGCCTGCCTTAGCATTGACTTGGGCTAAATCTCGGCAAAGGTCTTGGAACTCTGTTCTCCACAGGAGGTGATCACCTCCAGCGAGTACGGCCTTTACTAAGGTCTGCTAATCTTGGGGAGTCAGCCATTGTTCAGCAATAGAGTCTAAAATAGTAAGGGTAAAAGGGGCACTGGCACCGTACTGAGAGACGGCTGATTTTAATTCCTTCAGGTGCTGGTAGTTATGTGGTTGGTGGTAGGGTTGGGGCTGTCCCTCAGCATCTTGAGCTTCAACAACCGGGAAGGCGTCGACGCCTCCCAGCGTGCAGGACTGTCTCTCAAAGATGTTCGAGACAGGGGCATTGGGAGTAGGGGGTACAAAAGGAGGCAGGATGGTGATGGCCTGATTACAGGCTGTAACCTGTCTAGCATTGTTATGATCTTTTAGATTCATCCCTCTCAGCTGTGCCACTAAGGACTGGCGCCTGGCTTGGAGGCGGACCCTTTCTTCCAAGGCTACAATCTGGGTTTTTAAATCTCGATTAGGATCATCGGGGCCGCAGGCGGGGCAGAAGCCTCATTGTAGGAGGGAGGGCGGAGCGGCCAGTCAGGGTCATGATATTTTGCCGCTCTATCCGCCAAATCATCCCAATCTACCTCAGAAGGGTCGGGATCTACCTCCCGTGCTAGGAATATCTGAGGCAATCGCTTATCTCTCCTCTTCTCTTTATTTTGTTGTCTACGGATTTTTGTCTTATGGGAATGTCTCTTTTTATCATCAGAAGAGGAGGAATCCTGTAAGTTTGTTTTAGTCTTGTATGCCCCTGACCTCTTTACTTCCTCCTCTGAATCATTAGCGATAGTCTTTAAAGGGGGGTAAAGTTTGGGTCTAACATCCACTGGCGGGGTATCTTTACTAGGAGGAGGGTTGGCTTTTGCCCCCTCTGTATCACTTTCTAAGGAGATCAGGTCTTCCTCGGCTTTGACCGAGGTTTCACCTGGATCGTTTCTGGGGCCCTCCTTTAGCAATTTTTCAGTGATGAATAGCGTTTTCAACCTCCGGACAACCTTCCCTTTTTCCTATCATTTCACCAATTAAATTCCAATATGAGAAGGCAGTTACAGGAATTTTTTCAGGTCCAAAGACCTTATAATAATCATTGAGTGCATCCCCTACTCTCCTCTATCGTCTACAGTCAATGGTGCCTTTCTGAGGAAACCAAGGGCATGTCTCCTTAGCAAAGTCATAAAACTTAAAAAGATCCTGACTCTTAACCTTTACTCCTTGCGTCCTGAGTGCATCTTTTAACTGCTTAACATAGACCTCATGATGACTTAATTCCTGTCCCATTTCGGACGCTTATCCTCTTACCTTCTGTCTCGGCGCGGCAGGCTCCCGCGGCGGCAGAACGGTTTACTTTCGATTCGCCGGCCTTGATGAGGCGTCCTCTCCCTCTAGGGATTTTCTCGTACCCAGGCCCCACGTTGGGCGCCACGTTGTCCCGACCTGCAGGATCGACAACGGAAGACCTGGGGGAGAAATAGGGGTTCGGGGGGACAGGGGTACGCAAGAAATGGAGACAAGACAGGAATCTGATCAAGTCTCTCTTTATTGAAGGTAACAGCTTGTATATATAGATTTAGGCACATCAAAGAAACGCCTGCTCTCCCAATATGGGGACCGACCAATCAGAGGGTGCTTCGTCATGGCGGGCTGGCTGAGAAATCGAAAGTTAAACTTAAACAACAGAATGGAAACTTAAGCTTGGCCCAGGGGCAACCAGGTGCAGACATGTCCGGGCAGGTCTGGGCGGGTCCGGGCAGGCTGGCCCCGGACACAACACTTCTGCAGAAGTCCGCAGACTTTCAGATATACAGTTTTATAAATCCAACATTATCCAACCATAGACTTCTGATCCTTTTTCCTTTAAGTAACTACAATATCAATAATATCAATGTTTCTTTATTGATTAATTTTTAATAGATAGTAAGAATGTTTGGCACTCATGTGGAAATATGGACATGCCTAAAAATAAATATTAGAGCAGAAAGGAAAATTTTAGAATGGAAAAATTTTAAAGATAAAGAATTTCTTGGTAATGGCAATAAGACACTAATTAGTAAATTGAGATGAAAGTTTTTTAAGTAAGAGAGGTCAGGAGTTTGATCGAACCATTTGTATGGTCACTGATATAATCCAGGATCGTGACCAGTTTGAGATGGAATGGAGAATAAACATCTGAACCAGGATTGCCTTAGGAAACTTGAGGACAGTAGATGACATCAGTGAGACAAGGAAGAGTGCTACATTCAAGAATAACAGAGACTTCAAGGTAAGGAGGCTATTGGAATGGAAGTGGAAGTGGAAATAGAATGATAATTCCTTCCCCGCCTTCTGACCTCTAGGTGGCAACAGAGAAGTGGCACCTTCCCCCACTCACCAGAGATATATAATGGGGTAGATTTATCTAGGAATAATCAGGTTCAAATTTCTGATTTTAATGGAAGTAAAGGAGATGAAAAGAGTTACTAGTCATATTACTGAAATTCTATAGACCCAGTGAAAGGAGCTATGAGGAGTCCGTGGAGCTGGAATGTTTCAAAAGAAAGAAAGCACTGAGGTAAATGAGGAAGAGGACATAGCAGGCTGGAGATTTTTTTAACATGTCTGGTTATTGGGAGCTACAACAATGAAGAACCTAAGATAGCAGAAAATATTTCACAGAGGCACATGAAAAGTTATATAAAACTTTAACAAGTAGAAGTTATTTCAGGATTTAATTTCTAAGTGACTGATAGAATAACTGCAGGACAAAAGAAGTCCCGAAGAAAGACAGCATGTGATGGGATGAGGTGGCCCAGAAGTTGAAGTGACTTTTATTATTTGGGTAAGATTTGGAAAGTTGAGAAGTGAGAGGAGAAGTTTACAGATGAGGGAAGTGCTAACGGCAAGTGTGTGGAGGCATGAAATTAAAACTCCAAAATAATTCTGTTGAGAAATCTATAAATTAACAAATTTTATATATTGACAGGTGCAACAACTATAGTTGTCAAGGAAACAAGAATTTTGAGAGCATAAAAGAGGATGTGTTATTCTTAACATGAAAAGATTAGGAAAGGAGTCTTGAAAGATGAGTAGAAGTGTATGAGCAAAAAAAGTGTGGAAAAAGGAGAGGGAAAGTACATGTAGAGGTGGGAGGGTAACTTAATGGCAGTGGTTTGAAGTGACTGCACTATAGTGCTAAGAAGGAAAGTGGTGAGTCACGTAATTGGAAAAGAAGGCAGCAAGCAAAATACAGAAGACAGTGCAATACACAGAGGAATTTGGACTTGATCTTCAGAATTGGAAATTCTCCTTCTGTGGAAGGCAGAAAGGCAGGCAAGCTCTTTCTCCTTGGGCCTTGAAGTGAAACTCTGCAGTGCTCTTCCTCTGCCCCAGCTCTCCCCACCCCAGTCGTTTTTTAACTTCCTTCTTTTGTTTCAAATCGACAAGGCCATGGATTGTTCCAGCCCAGGTACCTCCAGGATCTTCCTCTTCCTGTGCCTGGAAGCTCTCCAAGAAGGATACAGGAGTTAGGTCCTTCCCTGATCCAACAATTCACTTGCTTTGTTTCTGACCTCCAGGTTCCCTTGTTTCTATGCACTCATCTGAGAAGACAGGGAAGGACGTTCACCACAATGTACTGTCAATTGTAGTGCTGATCTTTTAATGCAACTAGATTCTTCCAACAGTAGTAAGATCTGATATTTGTTGAGCACTTTTAATAAGCCAGACACTCAGGAATTATATTATTAATAGCACTTTTTAAGGATTTTCTCATTATAAGGATTTTTTTCATGACAACCCAAGAAAGTAAATATTGTTAGTTCAATGATAGGGATGAAAAAACTAAGCCTTGCAAAGCCTTACAACTTTCTCAGGTTAGTACATAAATGAGCTAAGCTGGAATTTGAACCAGGCCATTTTATTCCCAAGCCCCTATTCTTAAAAACTGTATTTTATTTTTTAAAAAATATACCCCAAAAGACTTTCTGTGCCCTAACAGAACAGCACATGGCTTTATTACCTTTCTGTGATTTATTATTTAAATTTTCATAATCAGGTAGATTAATGAAGATATGAAGTCAGTGAAATTTTATATATATATATGTTTATATAGATATGTATACATATCTATATAAACATATATATATAAAATTTCATTTATTATACCATGTTTCCCCGAAAATAAGACCTAGCCGGACAATCAGCTCTAATGTGTCTTTTGGAGCAAACATTAATATAAGACCCGGTCTTATTTTACTGTAAGACCGGGTCTTATATAATAATATCATATCATATCATATCATATCATATCATATCATATCATATCATATCATATCATACCGGGTCTTATATTAATTTTTGCTCCAAAAGACGCATTAGAGCTGATTGTCCAGCTAGGTCTTATTTTCGGGGAAACAAAGTAGAAGAGTTATAGATTGAGTTTAGTGATTAGTTAAACTTTTACAAAAATTTTAAAATCAATAAGAAAAACAATTCATTTACCCACCACTCAAAGGTAACCAACCATTAGTAAAAATGTGTTTTTAGCTCTGTATGTTTATGTATAAATGTTTATGTATACTACTATAATACATTGATTTTGTAAGCTGCTTTTTTGTACTTTTTATGTCATATTTTTCAGTGTCATTTTTAAAGAAAGATTAGTAATATTTAACACATTTGAAGCAATTGATTCTGTTCATTAAAGTTTAAAATGTAAACTAGATAAATGTATATTTCTTTGGTTGGAAAGTTCCCCTCCTGATGGAATATTGTCCTTTTTCATTCCCTGGTGGTTTAAGGTTTTATGGGCAATAAAAGAAAAACAGTTCCATATAATTTTATATAATGACTCCACAAATTTTGACTTATTGATACAATATTTAGCCACCCTAAAAGGGGGCTTATATTATTTTCACAGTTTAGTATTTATTTGTTTGTTTTCTGCTGTTATACATATAGCGGTAACATGCACATATGTACATGAATCTTACTGCATACTCTCTAGCAATGTTCTTTTACATTCCTAGAAGGGGACTTAGAAATTTCTGAATCAAAGAGTATGAATATTTCTGATCTTTGATTCGTATTTCCAAACACCTGTCAGAAATAGTTTTCAATTTCTGAAAGCAGAATTGAAGTTTGAAAGTATTACTGGAGAGTGGGCCCTCCTCGGTGTGGTGTCCAAGCAAAGGTTCTTGGTGTCTCAAGCAAAGAATTGAATGAGATACCGAGGTAAAGTAGTTCGTGAAAAAGCAGTTTATTAGAAGAAAAAGTACACTTCAAAGAAATAGAAGTGGGCCCGAGCAGGAAGCAGTGGCTCAAGGTGGCATTATTAGGAGAAAAAGTACACTCTAAGGGTTTGGAGTGGGCCAAGCAAAAGGATGGGCTCAAAAAGCTCCAAGTCTCAAAGGCGTGGAGGACTTGGAGTTTTTATTTCTTTTTTCTCTAGAATCGGCTCTTCCTTTCCGGGAAGGGGGCCACTTGATTGACACCTGTGATAGACAAGAGGCTATTACCTCATCTTTTTAAACTGCATTTTCCTTCCCAGAATTCAGTCTGTTATAATGATATTAATGAACTTCCAGGCATATGCATGATATTATAATGACGATATAATAAGGCCCAGGTGAAATGAAGGTCGTTGTGGCCTTTAGTGCACAGGTGTGAGTAACCGGTTTAATCTACTTGGGTATTTTGTACCCATTTGTTTCTCATAGGGGTAGGTAATTATAGTGAAAAGGGGAAGTTTGAGGCAGAGAGGGGATATCTTTTGGGCAGTCGCATTCTATGGGTTGTGTTGGGCATGCAGGAATGCCTATCTCTAACTGCCTGCCTTGTATTCTCCTTGAGAGATGTGATACCCGTAAAAATATCTACGGAAATTTGAGGAACAGGAGGTCTTCTCTTCTGTATCTGCTTCCTGCTGGGCAGGGGCATAGAGCTGTTCCTACATTTTGGGGATTCACGGAACTCTTGCCCTATCTGATCTTAGACGAGAGGAAGGGGAGATCTGCTTGGAAGACTGAGATCTGTTTTGAACACCATGTTGGCTTCTTTGGTTGGGACTGGTAATCTTGCTGAGGTACCATCTATATCCCCAAGGCCCCTAATTGAGGAAAAATAGATTTTGGTTAAACAGAGTTAAAAGTGTTGGGCCAAGAAGTGGGACCCAAAGCCATCGACACAAGGTGGCAGTGTGATAGAAATTCTCTTTAGCTTCTTGGAGCCTGTGGTCGTCTCCTTTGGTAAATCTGGTTAGTCAGGTGGCGGTGTTCACCCAGGAGCTGGGCCTGGAATGACCTCGAGCAGGGGGCAGGGGACTTCCTATGATTCAGGCTAGGAAAAAGATGATTTGAAAGGTGAATTAAGATCGGGAACTAGGGAGCTAAGAAACTGGGGGAAAGCCTTAAGGAAACTTAAGGAAAGGGAAACTTAAAATCCCTGTAGGAAAGAAAACTTAAAAGTTTTTCAGTCGGGGTGGCTACTTGCTTGGCCTGTATCAAAAGTGACTGCTTGGCCAGGAGTTTTATATCAAATACTTTTCATCCAGCTTTGGGTTTCATGTCTTTGTTAATTTCATAATTTGATGGGCAAAAAAAATGTGTATTAACAATATTGAGTTTTATTTCGATTATTATAAGCAAGGTTGGCGATTTTCCAAATGCATGTTGGCCATGTCTACTCTTTTGAATTATTTCATGTCATTTGTTTTCTTCTTGGGGAATGATTTTATATTTTTGTAGATTTTTATTTAATCATCAATATATTTATATTTTGTCAATCATTAATTTTGTGGGCATGTTTTCACAAATACCATTAGCCTTTGATGTTAAGAAGGTTTCAATGTTTAAATAATCAAACATCACATATTTTCATTGTATGGTGTTCTTTTTTTTGGTATTTATTATCTCTGAAATTTGAAAAATTATTTATTATAATTTTGTGGTTTTTGTTCACTGAGTTAATATAATAAATACATACTACTGTAGTAGGTTTTTTAAAAAACAAAAAACCTCATGTTTCTGCAATAAAATTATTTTTTCCAAAATCCAAGGGGAAAACTCCTAAGCATCCAAACCTTCAGAGATACTGTCTTTTTGTCTCACACCCAGTTCTGATTCTATTTTTACAATTTCCGCTTATATTTTCTATTTCTTTCCCCTGGTTTCATTATTCATATTTAATTGCAAATTAGTAATTTTTACGACAAAACAGGAAGTCAAAATAATCAGCATTATCTCTGTTTAAGGCAACATTGAGGGCAGAGGCCAAGGACTTTTCATCTTGAGTAGTATTAAGATAGGTCACGAAGATAAGAGAAGCATCCACCATTTGTAAAACAATGGCTCTTCTGTGGTATATCCAGTATGGTTCCTAAAAATGCCCTTGTCGCAATCTGATAGGTTGCACACTGTGGACTGTGGAGAAAAAAAGGGGTTCTATAGAAAGTAACCTCAGAGGGTGAACTGATCCTAAATTCCTAACTGGGCAGGTCATTGTGGGCAGTTGTGCCAAAGGAATATACTTTTTAATAAAAGGTTTATCTTTGCCTTTATTAAGCCTTGTCCATTGTTCCTGTGCATCTAGGTTAACACACCTTTGAAATAACCACCTTCAAGAGAGCACATAATGTTGTTAACTATCCTGCAATCCAATACTCACTTTGCTTTTTCCCACCTCTGTGTAATCTTCCTTATGTTCCCTCCTCAATTTCAAATGCATAAAAGAAGCTGCAAAACTGTTACTCTCCAGAGCACTTGAAATCTTGCTCCCTGCCATGTGTCATCAGTTTGGTTCAAATAAACTCATAAAAATTTTCTACAGGTTCAGACGTTTCTTATGTCAATAACAGTTTACCAGAGTTCTTTGAAATAATTTATATCTGGACAGTTTCCACTTTATGATTACAAATTAGAATAGCGTCTTTTTTAACTCAGAAAAGGAATGAGAAACAAATTGCAATATTAAAGTATTTAAATTTGATTAAAATAATCAAATAATTTTGAATAATCTTTATCTAAATTACCATTCACATACAACTGATGTTATATATGAAGTTAACTTAAAATTATGACTATATATTATTTAAAATTATTACACAGTAATTTCTTTTAAGCACAATAGTTTACAAAGCTTTATTTTAATGTTACATTCACAATTTGAGGAGAGAATAATGTAGAATATAATGTTGATCAACAGGACAAGTACAAGGTCAATCATTTTTCCATGCTTCTATTTCTCTTCTCTTAAAAAAACAAAAACAAAAAGTAGCACTATTCTTTTATATTGTCTTGTCTTTTTTTCACCCTTATATTATAGAGTAAGTGTTGAGAACCTGTGCTATAAGCCTAACAAACAACAATCCCTAAATATCTCTTACCAACAAGTATATAAATCCATATTTCATTTTGGCAGAGAAGATGTAAGGTTAAAAATCAGGACTAATTTTTAAAGGAGGAAAAATATGAAATTTTTGGTTTAGAGTCTATCTTTCCAGAAGCATTTGAACACTCACTCTGAGTCTTCACCACATTTTGAGAGAGAGTTCCCCCATGGATGTTTTGCTTTTCTACGTCTTGCAAATAGAGGCACTGGTTGCCTTGGTTGTGAACTATCTTTTCAAGGATGTTTTTAAAGCAAACATCCTAGGAAGATAGAGGCAGTAGCTCCCTTCAGAAAAAAGGCAGGCTTTTTTGCTGTCCAGTTATAACAAAGATAATGGCTCCCTCCAGGGTCAAGATCTGGTATGGTAAGCTTACTACTCATACAAAAATGAGTTCCCTAAATTTGGAGTTCCTCCCCTGTAAAACAACCTCCTGTGTATTCAGGAGGTGTATTCAACCTCCTGGCCCTCTTTACATAGTGCTGTAAAAATTTGCACTGGGGAACCAGTGCAAAAGCTGATACTCTGCTGTGCTTGCTTGGGTAATAAAGTCCTTTGTCTTGTGTTCAGGAGTCTTGTATCTTCTGCCTATATCCCTGAAACCATGGGAGGTTATCTTGTCATCTTACAAGTAGGATAAAATCATAGACTGTTTAAAGTTTCTGAAACTGAGGCTCTGAGACATAGTAGAGTGCTTCAGAGTTGAGTCAATGGGAATCTTTTTAAGCAAGCTAAGTCTGTAGATCTCATTTTGGTCACTTGATTTGGGGAAATAAGGAAATAAGAAAGGAGATGAATACCAGGGAAATAATCAGAAATGGTGTGAAGCTTTTCTCCGATGAAAGATTCTGTAAAAAAAATAAATAAATAAATAAACGGAAGAAAAGTTATAAGAGAAATAGCAAAACACAAGACTGAAGGCACCATATAAATATAATGCCAAAGCTCTTTTTTCACTAACTAAAGTAAATTTACCTTGGAGAATGATAATTATCATAGAAATAATTTTCTTTTTTTGGAATATTATTGATATTACAGCACCAAATCATAAACTTGCATAAAGGAGTTTTAAAAATAAATATGATTTAAAAAGTTTTCAATCACTTGGCATCTAGAAACAAATACGGTGAATATGACAATTTAATGAAAAAAATTGTTTTAATTAAAGTTTATTGGGGTGACAATTGTTAGTAAAGTTACATAGGTTTCAGGTGTTCAATTCTGAAAGTTTTGAATATAAAAGTAATTTACACCAATCAAAAAAGTTACCCAAAACTTCAAAAAGTAGTGAATCTAGACTTTCAGTTTTATTGATAATAATACCACATTTTAGTCAGTTAAAAGTTAAGTTTTAGGGGACTGCATGCTTTTTGGGTTTCATCATTCGGTATACCAATATTAACAGACATAATAAAGAAAAATTCCTGAAATAAAGGATAGAAAGAGCAATAAGAGCAAAGAGGGAAAGACATGTACAAAGGAGAATAAAAAGAAGGAATAAAATGAGTTATGAACTTACACTTGTGAAAAAGCTTTCCTGTATTTTTTCATGTTCTTTGGTTATGTTTTTTTCTCTTATCTCAACATATTTGGTTAAAGTATAGACCTTGTCTTGTTCATTACTTTCAATTACTTTGCTTAAGTCTGTGACTTTACTCTCTTTCATCCAAAATTCTGAATTAAAGGGCCTATAAATACAGAAATATTTGAACTATTATTGAAAATATGTAACACTCCCAAATTTAATAACAACAAAGACATATAATAAATATGCAAACCCTAAGTAGTTAATGTGGTATAACAATGGGATTCACCAAAAATTCGCCTGTTTTAAATCCTGAATTTTGGTAAAGATAGTATGTTTAAACTAACCACCCTTATCAAGATCTAAATTAATTTTCTGTACTCAATAAACTTTGTTTTGTTTTTGTTTTACAGATTAGGTTACCTAGAAAAGATTAGGATTATGCCAGTGAGTGACATAGAGCACCTAGAATTTGGTGGACGGGGGAGATTTTGAAAGGTTACCAGTAGCAGAGCAAAGTGGCAGGATTGTGTAGATTTGTGGGCGGTATAGTGTTATGGAAGGTGCTGGGTAACAGTTATTCAGTACTTGGTGATATTGGTGAATTAATGCCACCAATGTGGTCAGAGAAAGACTAGATAAGTGTCTTATTTGGAATTTCACCATTATGTCTAATTCCAAGCCCATAGTTACCATTTCTCTCTTTGTATTTAAATTTTCCCAAATTTGTTATAGAACTCCGAAGTCAGGGATTTTTCAAACACCAGGAGGTTTTGATTCTTGGTTGCTGATCCCTAGAACCAGCTCTGGCTACCTTGAGCAAAAGATTACTAGAAAGGAGGATTCAGAATTAAAGGAGAATTTAATATTAAGTGATCAGGGTAGAAGATAGAACAGCAAGGACATCTAGCTGAAATAGTCTGAGCCCTATACAGCAGCTGGGCCAAAATATTTAAATGTGTCTTCACTTTGGGGTTACTCAGTTAAGATTCATAATTCCAGGAGGGTCCGATTATCAAGCTTGGGTCATGTTGGCTAAAACAAAGCATGGAGAATGAGGATCTGGTTCTTTGAGCTTCCATAGTAGGGAATCAGGTATATGCACAAGCGCTCACACTAAGACTACACACAGTGGAGGAAAGGAATATCTCCAAAAGGAATTCAGAGAGCCATTTGAAAGTGGACGTTTGAGGAGTTGCACAATATAAACCCTACTCAAACACAAATGGAAATTCTCTCCATTAACTGTGCTTTCAAATCAAACAATCAGTAGTTTCATAATCTGAATAATCTCTTATATGTGATGCATTGTAGCAAACCGGGACGTATAGGTTATGGCTAGAATTTCATTTATTGGTAAAAGGGGTAACTTGCCCAGAAGAGAGTTGTAATGTAGATAACATACATCTACATGTTATTTATAATCTGGTTCTCATATTTACTTGCTTATTTACTGGCTTTCCCATTAGAATGTGAGCAAGAATCTGTTTAGCTTAATCTAATGCCTTGTACCATGCTTGGAAGTACGCGATGAATCCAGAAGTCAGTGTATCTCCCTACACAGAAAATGAGTAAGTTCACTGAATTTCATTTTCTGAGTTTTTCTCATATTATATGATAATATTTGTACTATAATTAACTTGAAACTTGAACTGCCCTGAATTGTACATGTTTTTCTGACTTTCTGGCTTTTGATCTCATAAGAAGCATTGCTCAGAAAGTGCTTTGATTTGGGGAAAAAAAGTGGCTTCTCAAATGTATAAAAAGAAATCACTAAAACAGTATTTATATATTGCATTCACCATAGAACACATTTTTTTTCTCATAACTTTGAGAATAATTAGTGTAAGATAGAGTTTTCTCCAAAATCCAAGTTTGAATGAGAAACTACAACCCTTGAGAGACTTACAAGGTTTGACATAAGAAGGGCTTTCTTTCTTGGCAGTCAGAGTTATTCCACTTTAAGAATCCTGCATAAAATAGATTAAAGACTGTGTGACAATTAGTGGTTTTATAAAAATCTTCAAGAAGTTACTTATATTTTGTCTGCAATACTCAATTGATACATTTGAATCTGCATTTTGCAAAGTGGTATTTAGTTTGCAAAGTGGTATTTAGTTTGCAAAGTGGTATTTAGCAAACTAAATACCACTTTGCAAAATGTTACCAGGTAAGGGGGAAATAGTCTATGATCAAATACATTTTGAAACTGTTGGTTAAAGACTATCAAAAACTTTTTATTCCTTTCTTTTTTTATACTGCAAGAGTTTTCAGAAACTTTAATTCACTAATCTGTTGTACAAATTACTAAAAAAAAGTTTATAGAATATAGTATTTCCAAAACATATTTGATAAAGAATCCCTCCCCCCTTTTTTTTACCAATTCAATCACATCTCCACAATTTTGGAAAATACCAGTAAAATAATTAAGAAAAATAATTTGGTGCATCTCAGAATTTTTTAAAAATTTATTTACTATGATTATCACATGCTCTCACCTTCTGCTGCTACAAGTTCCACACAGACTTCTTTCATAGTGACTTCCTCATCCTTCAGTCCATTTCCAGTTTGAGGAATAATTTTCCAATGATTATTCTAAAATAAAATGATAAATCCCCAGTAGAAAATGTAGTTTTAGTTAACAAATTTGGAGTTACCAAAACATAGAGTATTCTTTGGCTATGTTATAATAATAATGTGGTTTAGATCACATAGCAAGAGCTTTTAGAATTTGTAAGGCATGATATAGAACTTACATCTTTCCAGGATGCAGTGTGGTTTATAAGTTATATTATCATAGCTGAGACAAATTATAATTCTGATAATAAAAATAGATCAATAACTGGTCAATAGATGTCAATTACTATATGGATAGATTCAACGGATACGTTATTTTTGAACGAATGGACAAACAGATGGCTAGAAGATTAGTTAAAATATTGAAATCATAGTTCCTGAGAACAGAAGATCAAAAAAATATATACATATATATATGAAAAAATTGACTATTTATAGAGAATTAATGTCCCAGTCCTCATAATGGGTCTCTTAAATTGAGTATTTAGAAGAATTTCCTGGCTGTAATAATATAATAGCAAGAATTTTATATAAAATTTTATAGCAATAGAATTATTCTATATTATATTCATATAGTATAGCAATAAAGTCATGTGGCATAAGCAAAAGTAATACATTAGAGGTTATTAATGGACTTTATAAAATATTCTTTACTTTTAAAACAAAGTTCTCTCATAAATATTGCAGAGATGATACTGATTCTCCTTACAGGGGTAGTATCCATAAATTTACACAATACAAAACATTGTACATTGATCATACTTTTCTTAGAAAAAACTGTGTGACCTGCCAGATGCACCTGGGTTGCTAAAATGCCAAGTTCAGTAATTCAGACTCGACAAATTGTGAGTCCATTAATTTAAAGTAAATGTGGAATTTAGTTAATAATTTTCCAATCTCTTGAATTTGGGAAATCTTGTGTAAACAAAGAAACCAAAAAGATGTATATCTAGGTTGACGAGCAGGCCCCTAATACCACTGAGGTGTGTGTGTGTGTGTGTGTGTGTATGTTTCCCCTTTTTCAGAAAGATAATTTAGCAATACCTGACTAGGTTTTTCTAATCTAACCCAGATGTTTTCCTTCTGTTGGTAGTTTTTTACCAAAGCAGCAATGTCAGAGGATTCATTAAAGTTTTGAATGGTGATAAGATGGAGGCCGTGTTGTTGGCACATACCCTGGGAAAGAAAAAGTAGAAAAGTTAATCCTGACATTTCACATGATTGTGTACATTATGCTGAATTAAAAGAACACAATTCCGTCTCCAAATTTTGGTGTTATAAGTAAGTGGTCTGAAGGGCAACAAGAGCAACAAGGGGGAGGACTTAAAATATTAAGTGAAAATATGAATACATACCTGTGCCTGAGCCCAGCTCATTCTATAGTTAAAGTAAGTAAAGCAATTGGATAAGATGTATACTGAATCAGTAGGGCATACAGAACCATTCTGAGGAAAACTAGAAGTCCTGCTGAGAAGTAATAACAGAAAAACCAAAATTACTCTCATCTTTGATGCCTTCCGAAAACCTATGGAGAAAAAGAGCATGTGGTCAGAGATTAAAAATTAAATAAACACTAAATTAACGTAAATTTTCTAAAGTTAAGTCATACTGTTTCATTTGTTATTCTATTTTCTATGCAAGGCAATTAGGGCAGCGGGTGAGGGACAATCTTGGGAGGCAAAAGATAGTCTGAATCCTCCAATCTACCAGGACTAAGAACAAAAAGGTACTAAATTCAAAAAGAAAATATTACACTAGCATCTAGGTAATATATAGAATATTCACAAGTTGGAGCTAAGGCAATGGAATGAGTGCACAGTTATATGGGATGTTGTGAATGAACAGATAATTGCTCCATTGGTGGTTTGGATACAATTGGTACTGTCGTGTACATTAAGCAGTGGAAATTTTACATCTTGCTTCTTTTTTATCTTCCCAAGTTTCTGCTTTGTTGGCTACATGGCACCTGGTGAATTGTTTCCAAACATCTTAGTATTAATTATTCAACATATGGAATTAAACCAAAATTATCTTTCCAACCAATTCTCACAATTTTCTCCAATAACCACTTATATATTGTACTTCATTCAACTCACCTATTGCTATTTCTTAGACTTGCCTTTAGTTTTCTCCCCTCTTTGCCTTTGTGATTCTCTTCCCCAAACCATTGCACATACTTACCTTATGTGTAAGAAGTAGCATAATGAAAAATAATGAGATCTGGAATAAAATAGACCTCAGTTCACATCATGCTCCACATACTGGCATAGTTAGGCAAGACAGAAAAGTTGTCTTTAATATAAAATAAAATGCATACATTTCTTCTTTCCTTTTTCACTCCTAAAAACGTGTTTAGTTTTGCAAACCCTTGACTGGTAAAGTTTAGGTTAAAGAGGTGTTGAACTGTTTTGTAAAATGAAGTAAAAGAATATCTGCTAAGGGTGAAGAAAATATTTGCATTCTAGTTGATATTTGACTTCTATGAGGCACCTAGAGATAAGAATATGAGAACCTTGAATCTAGCTAGGTATGACAAGATACGAGTAACTGATTTCAAAAAAGGCAGACGACAGCGGGTGACAGAAGGTTGATGATGTCAAAAAGAATGAAGTCTTGTGAAAGACTCTGTTGGATTTTAATTAATGGATGTTAGGGGCACTTTTATAATAATTTGGTTTCAGCATTTTTTATTTTTATTCTTTAGTCCTCTTCTGACATCAGTGAGTGGCAAGAAAATTCTTACAAATTTAATAGCCTGTGCAAATGATACATTGACGAAAAGAGAAAGCATTTGTTCATGCTTGGAAGAAAATAATACAGTAAAAAGAATTCAACATGAAGAAGTTTTGATGCCGTCACCAGGACTGATGCCAGGAGCCACCATTAGAATGAAAATTTAAAAATCTTTAGAAAAGCCATCAGCAATATTCTGGAGAGGTGTCAATTTCCTATGGTCACACAGAATGTGATTTTCTGTTTTCTCATTAAGATATCCTCAGGAAATAATAGTTTCTGAGAAAGAGTAACCTCACTCTGTGACTTTGGGGAGTTAGATTTTATGAATTTTATTTACTTTACCTGAAAAGTGGAAATGAGCACTATGATGACTCCTAGGAATGTTATAAAGATGAAGGGAAATAAAATCTATGAACAACGAAGAAACATATCTAGAATAATACATTTATTATTCTTCACTCTTCCTCTCCCCTTGAAGAATGCTATGTCCTCATCCACAAAACCCTCCTTGCTTGCTTCAGGTGGAAGTAATTTATGGTCACTTTACACTTTTATAGTATATTGGACTTCTATTAAGGTATTTAAGGTTTTATAGGATTATAATGTCTGAAAGACGAATTTTGTGTGGCCCATCTCCTTTTGTATTCCTTCTTTCCTTCCTTCCTTTTTTCCTTCATTCCTTTCTTTCTTCCTTCTTTCTTTCCTTCCTTTCTTTGTTCTCTTCTCTCTTTCTTTCTCTGACAAGTTAAGCATTACTATTTATTCTTGTAACCCTCAAGGTGTGTTGCATATAGAAGGCAGTATTTTTGAGCAGATATGGAAATACATATATTAAAAACATGGAAGTATTGCATTTCTTGATTGAGATATATCATGATTTTGTGCCTCAGAGAAAGTATTTTCCAACCCATAATTATTGAGTTTATAAGTCTGAAGCAAATGTAATAATAGTGTGCAAACAATAGCTATTCATATTTTTTGTCTCTCCAGTTCACATTTTGTCTCTCCAGTGCATTCCCATCAACCAGAATCATTCAATGATTCAACCTGAAGTTTGTGTGATAGCCAGTGAAGAAAAAGCAGAAGAATAAGGTGAGAAGAGATACAACTAATAATAGGAAGAGAGGAGAAATAATCCACAGTAAACTTTTAATGTTCTAGACAGCTTTAAATGGAAACTATTTAACTATTTAAATAGTTTTTAAAAAGTTGTAAAAATAGTTGTAAAAAGTTGAACTGCATAGATGAACCCAAATGATGATATCATAAATAACATTTGAATTGAGCTATTGGCCAAAAAATTTGCCGCTCAGGATTAGATTTTAAACTATGTTAGGGTAGCATGTAAACAGCGATAGTCTTTTACAATTTATCTAAAACCAAATAAATATTCCAAATGCATGTACCCCATCCTGGAATTTGGAAATAAACTAATGAATGTGATAACCTTTGAAGTGACCAAATCTATTCTTTTAGAGCACATTTTTTACGATGATGTTAGGTAAACCTAATTTTACAGAATCAACATGTTAACTGAAGTTATAAATACATTGGAAGAAAAGAGAATTAATTATGTTTGTCATTTAACTAATGCTTACTATGTGGCACGCACCTTTTCCTCACAATGAGGCTTTTCACAGCTTTTTTCTTCCTGGCCATCTGACCATACCAAGCCATTTAGCCTTCTGTAGAATGAAGTACCACAAAACAGGTATCTTGGCTGGTGTTGTTCACTAATGGAAACTAAGTACCTAAATGTGGGCTTAACTCACAGTATTTGGTCAATAAGTAGATTTTCAGTAGTTAAAAGAAAGAAAACATGGTTGCCAAATAGTAATTTAGAGACTCTTAAATAATATAAAGGTTACTATGCCTTACAGATATGCTGTACTTTGTAGGACTATTCTTATTTTAGAAGTGAAATGTATTTTTGTCTCTCTGACTTCTGCTACCTTCACTGATTTAAAGTTACTTTTTGGATGTGCATGGTTCAAGAGAACATTAATTGCTTTACGATCTCTAAATGTGTTAAGTTAATGGGTATTTATTTATAAAATCATGTGTTATAAAAATATTAAAATATAAGTGCATTTTAATATTCATATGAGCATTCATATATTTGAAATAATAAAAAGGGTTGAAATGATGCATTGTGAAATCGAGATGGCACAGATAAAGTGCTCAGAAAATAAATGTAATCCACTTCCTAGAAATGTTCAGAACTCCCTGGCAATTATTTAAAGTAGACTTAGGAAATCTAACCAGGAAATCTTTTGTTAGCATATTTTCGTGACACAAAGTCTTCAGTATCAGTATCTTTCTTCAGCCAAAATTAAATGTGTAAATATGAAAAAGAACAAACTACTCTAAAATATAGATTATATTTTAATCTAAAGGCAAATTGTAATTACTTCACATGTGCTCTTTAAATTTGAAATTTCAAAATATTAGAAAGAAATGGACTAGAAAATAATCTAATCAAATTGTATATTTTAATAGCATTCAATTCTACTATTAATCTATGAATATTGATAAACCAACTTTACAGTTAAAAATATAATTTGGCAAATGTTATTAATACTTATCCTTCCCAGGATTTGAGACCAAACTAAGCTCAGAAAAAATATATTTAATTCTTTAACATATGGAAAAGAAATAGAGGCAAAAAAAATAATTATCATGATAGAAAATTAATAATGTTTTGTTCCATTGTATAAATATGGACGTTTCAATGTCTAAATTAATGAGAAAAAAGACACTTCCATTTCGAAAATGTAATTCTAAATGTGATGTTTATACTTAACATTCATAAAACAAATGTTGTTGATAAATGTGGTTGAAATTTCTAATTAGCAACCAGAGATCATATCTAACAGTAAATGGTTGACACAGAACATTTATGGAGAACCCTGGCAAAAGCAATCAGAAATCATTTTCACCAAGTTTTTGCTTTTGGATTTAGTTCTTCCATCTTAAAATATATTTTTGTCCTGATCTCATCCTGTGGTCCATGGAGTTAAAACCTACCCTTTCATTTTAGTAACCAGATGAAATTTGTACTGTGCTTTATGTCGCAATTCAACCAATGATCCAAAAATCTTCCTCGATCCCTTGAGACTTCATCTGCAAGCAAATTCCTTTTCCATGACCACCTATTTGCAGATCAGGTATTTGGTTTTATAAGTAGCTAAATGGTGATGACATTCCTAAATAAGAATTCCTATTCCTTTGGGCCCACACCCCAAAAATATGAGAGATGGGAGTAGAAGGGAATTCAATATGTGAGAGAATATAGAAATTTAGAGAGAAAAAAATGTCAGAACTAGGAGTCTTAAGGAAGAAAGAGAAGTAAGGAAAACAGGGAAGGTAAACTTTTGGGTGTCTGTCTTACTCAGCATACTTTATAGTATCTTACTGACATGGCCAACTGGCGCCCCAAAGGCTAAATAATTTATTTGGCTTAAAATGTTTAAATGTTTACATCATTAAAAAATTTCTTACATTTTTCAGTAATTCTAGCAGCTCTAGATAAATCATTTGACTTGATAAGACTGGCCTGTATTCCTACAGAGCTATATTGGCAGGGTTGAGTTGTGAGTATATGCTTTAGACAAGGTATGCACATTCATTTAACACCCTTACCACTAGACCCTTTACAGTGCATGTCACCTACTTCATTCATTTCCTTTGCTGTTAATTGCCTGGCCCCATAGGAATTTGACTCTGCACTAAACCCAATCACTGATATGTCATTTACTCATCTATCTAAAAATATTTGTTAATATCTAGAGTGTGTAAAATATTGTACCACCAGATACAGGTTATACAAAGATACTTCAAAATATAGGCCTTGACTTTGGAGAGACAAGAGTATAGAAAGGGAGGTAAACAAGCACAGCATCAGCTGTAATAAAAGTAAAAAGATTGGCATGCCAAGAAATGTTATCACAATATCGAAGAGAGAGAATATGTTTCCAGTTAGAATATCAAGAAAGCTTGATGGACAGAGTATAACCAGAACAGAAATTTGGTAGACAGATGGGTAAGTAGATATATATTTATGGAGGTATGTTGAGGAGGTAAGTCTTGTGATTATCCTTATCACTATATCTTACCTCACTTAACATTTCTCACTATATTTGTTGTTTACTTATTTTTTCCTGGACCTTAAGTTCCTGAAAAAGGGGAACTGCACATGCCTAAAATAACTTGCAGTAAATAATTTTTGAATTAATATGTAAATAAGAGATACAAGTTAACAAATATGACATTTAAAATATCACATTAAGTGCTTTAAAAGAGAGAAGGAAGGACATACATTATCACACTAGATCAATTTTTAAAATTCCATTAATCACATGCTCTAAATATGACCCCAAGGAGTTGAATCTGTTTTCTATGAAATATATTATAATCATTGTATCACAGTTGGTAAAGGGCAAATAAGAGTACCTCTGAAGAAAAGTGTAAAATGATGCATAATAAAAGAGGGTATATTTGCCATAACTAGAATGTAGTTCTAATTTGAGATCATTTTTATTAAGTTTTACTCGAAAATCCTCGAGTAGTTTTTTTATCCTTTGATTTTCTTAATCCCAGTAGTGTGCTCAATTTTTTTTAATTGAACATACAGAGTTGAACGTATTATATTGCTGTGATATATTTTAAATATATACAAGTATACACATTATTCTTCTGCTTCAATTAAATGATTTATTAATGTTTGTAAATTAGTCTTGCCACTTGTGTTTTGAAATACTGTATGTTGAGGTAAGATCCCTCCAATGAACGTGTTCAAACCTTTATTAGTCATCTTTTAGAGGAGATGTTGAGGAAGGATCCTAGGCATACAAATGATTTGTCTACAAGGCCTTGATAATTCCTCCTAAGCCTGACATTTTGTGATTCAACCTGCCTATTATAATCTTTGATAAGGTTGGAAGGCAATTTCTCTCCAAATCATCCCTATCATAGCAATCATTCGTATTCCTACAAATAGTACGTAGGTTAGCATAATTCTCTTTCAAAAAGCATTTTAATATAGATGCATAACATTTCCTTCTTATACAATTTCTTCTTGCCTGGTTTCCATTTAATTATATGCATATACAAAAAGAACTTTAAAGAGTTTGAAGATATGTTTCAACAGTATTATCACTTGCATAATTATTCTTATTTCCCAATTAACCTTACAATTAAGGTTACTTACCTCACTGTGGGATGTGGTCTTATGGCTCCTGATCTCAATTTGCTTTATATGAGACTATTGTGTTGTGAAATGGAATAAAAAATATAGGTTTAAATGATATGCAAAGTGTTATATTCAAATAATTTGCTATTTTGTATATTTCTTCTGTGAAGGAAGATTCACTTATTCAAAACCTGTCCTGTTTAATATGTGATATGTCTTGTAAAATATGAGAACAAATAATTGCTCTAAGAAAATTATCTGTTGGCAAGGATGTGTATAGGCAGAAGGTAAATGGGCCCTGGGAAACCACAAATCTAATGTAGGAGGAGTCCTGCAGTTCAAAGCAGGACTCGTTCCCTTGAAATCTCAGAGGACTCAAATTCTGAGACAAATCAAAATAAGTAATGTATTGGCCTAAGTATATATTTAGTATAAATTGATTCAAACAGAAGACAAAATTAGTTATGAAGGAGAGCAACCAAGACAGAAAAAATATTACATTTAAGCATCAATCATGAAGGGTTAAATCATTTATAAGGAAGAATTTCCCCCAAAACAAAGAATATTAAAGTTCTAAATTCTAAATATTGAAATTTAAAAATTATATTTTAATTAGTCTATGGAATCTTATTTTGAGAAAGCCTCTAAAATATTTGATTCATCTATTGTATAAATACGAGAATTCACCTAAAGGAAAGATAGTAGCTTTTGATAATTTTAAGAATCCTTTTCTCTCTAGTTTCTATGGAATTCTCCAAAGAAAGGTTAATCAATTCAGAAAAATTTTCTTGAACTTTGGTTTGTTTTTTCAAGTCTATTTTTATCTTGATAGGAACTTGTTTGTATAGAACAACCATTTGTTTTACACCTTTTCTAGAGTACAATAGAATTATATTAATAGTAGTTTGGTGTGCTAAATTAATTGCAGTTTTTACAATTGTTTTTAACCTTTTAAACCACAATTACTTTTGCACCGACCTAATACATTGAATTTTAGTGTGTTTTTTAATTTTCAGTGACACTAAATGCTTTTTGAAGTATTAAAATATACTTATAGCTTGAGTTATTTTTACGTACTTGATCAAATCACATGTATGTATTTACTTATGTTAAAAATTATCAAAAAGGTGAAATTGTATTGAAAATACTTCTTTTAATAAGGATACTTTTTTGTTTTGTTTTGTTTTGTTTTAAGGTAATAGTTCTTTTTACTTTAATGAGAGGAAAAGTGTAAAATAATTCCTGTTTTGGAATTAGGAATACCCTTGCCTGGGGATTTTCCTTAGCCAACAAAGGAAATATCTCAGAAATGTCATCTCTTTTTGTTTTCTTGCCTGTCCTGGGTTTCAGTTGTCCTGGTCTGGGCCATCATTTCCAATCTGAATAGTAATTTCCTCCATGGAGAAATAAGAAAATGGAGAGTTTTGTGGTTCCAGATTCTCTCTGTTAACACTGAGTCATTTGTCCTAAGCAGGGGGTAGCCTGTCCGTTTTGTTCTGATTCTTCCTTTAAACATAGCTTTAACAGCCCTCTTCATTGTCTGCAGCATGTTTCACCAGCTCATCTTATTCTGTGCATTGACTTCCTGACAGTGTTCTTATAGGTTTATGTCATTGTTTATTCGTCCTTGGTCCTGCCCCCTCCCTTCCATCTTTTTTTAAAAGTCTAATAAGGATAAGTTTCATGGTGCTTTGGTTAAAGGAGGCTTTGCTGACACCTATAGCTTGAATTAATCCTTTGTTTTACACTCCAAAGTATTTTTTGTTTTTGTTTTCATTTTGGTGATGTATACCATGGTTAGATTTGAATTGAATAAAGGTATGCCTTTAGTTTCCTTTAAATAGAGGGCCTGTTACTGGAATATAGTAGACGAGAAAGGTAGACCAGCATGGTACCTCCACCGTGTGTTCTCAGTACAAGAGTTTAGAGAAGAGTATGTTTGAAAGCTGAGTACCTGTAAATTGATTTCTTAAATATACCCATGTCTCACACTCCTTGGACCATCTTCATGAGCCCCAAGATGTAGCTATAAGTTTGAAGATTGCTGTTCCATGCAATTATAATTTCATGTTAAATATAACTTTTCTTTACTATCGGCCTCTTAAATGAACGTCCACAAATACTTTAAAAGAAATCTGGTTTTCACCTGGAAGACACATGTCTCTTCTGATTCCCACCTAAGAGAATACAACTAATTTTTTCATAAATGGTCCAGAAGTGGTTTAATACTTTTCTCACTTTCTAATATTACTTACAAGCTTCTCATTCTCCGTTCAGTGTAAAGTGTCTGATTCTCTGAAACTTACACCATTTGATATGTGACTGTCCAGCCTCTCACTACTGTCATCTACCAAACTTCTCACATCTCAGACTTAGTCACTGAGGACTCTGACCTCTTCCTCAAAATCTTCCTCTTGCCTCTAAGTTCTACTGTCATAAAAGCCCATTCAGCAGTCTTCCACGACTCATTCAAAATCCTAGGCATTTCTTCTCTATGGGGCCCTATTGTCATTTGGGAAGAAATAGTCTTTTTTGCTTGGGTTGTTTCATTTATTCAGGATATTAGAAATGCTTGACTTGCCCCTAAGTGACAGTAGCAACCCCTCCCCAGTCTTGTAAATAATCAAAACCAATTCTACATGTTTCTATATGTCCCTGTTGAGGAGAGTTAGGAGTGTTAGCCAATCCAGTCAAGAACCACTAATTCAATTCTTTCATCTCCTCATTTCCAACTATTTCTGCAACCTGTTATTAAGGCTGACCTCAACTTTGACTCAAAAAGGTTGATTAATTACCTAAAATTCCTCCACTTTTAAAAGGCTAATTTGAATCTGTTAGTCTTTTACCTTAACTTTATAAGCTTCTAGTTCTCTTCTTTGACTATTTTTACAACTGTAGTTATACTTTAAGGGACATCTGTTTCTGCAACAGCAATGTTTCTCTTTTCCATTAACTAATTTCTAAGTTGTTTAAAATCCATGATCCATTCAACCTTTCTATTGCCAACATTCTAAATTTCCTAAATTTCTAAATTTCCTAGCTCCAGTGTCCTTTTAAGCTAAATTGCAAAATCCCAAGTGCAGCAGAGAGGTATGGTGCCTGTGAAAGATCAGTTTGATCTAGACAGATCAGTAAAAGCTCTTTTACCTGACATACTGGTACTTAAAGCTGCAACCAGTAGAATCAGAAAGAGTTGAAATGGGCATTGAAGAGTATTTCTGGCAAAAGCAGAGCATGTTATGCAGAGCTTGTTGAAGGAGGATCAAGAAGCAACTGCAGGACCAAAGAGACTCAGTGTTTGTTGGAGTAAAGTGAATGTGGGGATAGGGAGGGTAAAGGTGGAAGATGATACTGGAAAGGTAGAAGCCAGGCCATTTGGAAATTAGTAGGCCACTTTAAGGATATGGCTTTAGTTTTGAGAATAGTAGGGAGTTACTGAAAGGTTTTAAATAGGAATCTGGTGGGAAGTGACAAGGTCAGATATAGTATGTATAAATAGCTCACTCTGGCTTCAGAATGGAGAACAAATTGCAGCAGTGAAGAGTGAAAGCAGGCAGACCAGTTCAGAGCCTTTTGGTGTTATCCAAATAAGAGGGTTGGTAGAGATGGAAAGAACTGGACATATTAAAAAGGGTTTAGTAAAAAATATATATGGAACTTTGTAATAATTTGGGCATGGAGGGTAAGGGAAGACTTGAGACTTAAAAGAAGTGAAAGAACTCTACAAGAACTTTCGGACTCCATCAGAAAGAACAATATAATAATAATGGGCATACTAGAAGGAGAAGAAAGAGAGAAGGGAAGAGAGAATATATTCAAACAAATTGTTGATGAGAACTTCCCAAAGTTGTGGAAAGAACTGGATCCTCCAATCCAAGAAGCAAATAGAACACCTAATTACTTCAACCCCAACAGGCCTTCTCCAAGTCACATTGTATAGAAGCTGTCTAAAATCAATGATACAGAAAGAATCCTCAAGGCAGCCAGGGAAAACAAGACAGTAACTTACAAAGGAAAGCCCATTAGATTATCATCAGATTTTTCAGCAGAAACTCTACAAGCCAGGAGGGAGTGAAACCAAATATTCAAACTATTGAAAGAATAAATTATAGCCAAGAATAATATATCCAGCAAAGATATCCTTTAGATATGAAGGAGGAATAAAGACCTTTTCAGACATACAGAAGCGGAGGGAATTTTCTAATACACGACCTGCACTACAAGAAATACTAAAGGATTTCTTGCTATTACTGCTATTTGACCACCATCAACAGGAAAAATTTGTGGCAACCAAAACATAAAAAGGGGGAGAGTAAAGGCCTGAACCAGAATATGGAAATAGAGAAAGTAGGCATGATTAAGAAATTTGAATACTCTAAATATCAAACTTTCTTTTACATAAACTCAAGGGTAACCACTCAAAGACAATCTAGAACTGAAATATATACTGTAATAAAAGAAGAAACAAAGGGAAACATCATAGAATACCACCACACAGAAATAATAGACAACAACAAAAAGGCAAAGAAACAATGGAGACACAGCCTTACCAGAAAACTAAAGATAGAATCAGAGGAAATCATCACATATCAGTAATCACCCTAAATGTAAATGGACTGAACTCACCAATAAAAAAGCACAGAATAGCAGATTGGTTCCAAAAACTAAACCCAAACATATGCTGTCTCCAAGAGACACAGCTCAGCTACAAGGACAAGCATAGATTCAAAGTGAAAGGGTGGAAATTGACACTCCAAGCAAATTGTATCCAGAGAAAATCAGGTGTAGTTATATTATATCAGATGAAACAGACTTCAAGGTGAAAAAGATAACAAGAGACAAAGATGGACATTTCATAATGGTAAAGGGGACTATACAACAAGAAGACATAACAGTCATCAATATTTATGACCACAATCAGGGAGCACCAAAATATACCAAGCAAATACTAACAGAACTAAAGGGAGAAAATGACCAAAACACAATTATACTACGGGACTTAAATACATCATTGGCAGATATGGATAGATCATCCAAACAGAAAATAAATAATGAAATAGCAGCCCTAAATGGCACATTAGATGAAATGGACATAATTGACATTTATAGAACACTTCATCCTAAAACATCAAACTATACATTTTTTCTAGTGTGCATGCAACATTCTCAAGGATAGACCATATATTGGGACATAAAACTAACCTCAGCAAATTTAAGAAGATTGAAATCCAAGATTGAAACCAAGCATATTCTCTGATCACAAGCTTTGAAATTGCATATCAACTGCAAAAAGAAGGCAGGAAAAACCACAAAGACATGGAGATTAAACAACATAAGTTTAAAGAATGACCGGGTCAAAGAAGAAATTAGAGGACATGGGCTGGCCAAGTGGCTCAGGCAGTTAGAGCTCCATGCTTCTAACTCCAAAGGCTGCTGGTTCGATTCCCACGTGGGCTAGTGGGCTCTCATCCACAAAGTTGCCAGTTCAATTCCTTGAGTCCCGCAAGGGATGGTGGACAGCACCCACTGCAACTAAGATTAAATACAGCACCTTGAGCTGAGCTGCCGCTGAGCTCCCGGATGGTTCAGTTGGTTGGAGCGCATCCTCTCAACCACAAGGTTGCCGGTTCGACTCTTCCGCAAGGGGTAGTGGGCTGCACCCCCTGCAACTAGCAACGGCAACTGGACAACTAGACTGAAAAGACAACAACTTGAAGCTGAAAAGCAGGCACCCTCCACAACTAAGATTGAAAGGACAACTTGACTTGGAAAAAAGTCCTGGAAGTTCACACTGTTCACCAATAAAATCCCGTTCTCCTTCCCCCCCCCCAAAAAAAAAGAAAGAAATTAGAGGAGAGATCAAAAGATACGTAGAAACAAATGACAATGAAAATACATCCTACCAAAATTTGGGGGATGCAGTGAAAGCCGTTTTAAGAGGGAAATTTATATCATTACAGGCCTATCTCAAGAAAGAAGAAAAATCCCAAATAAGTAACCTCACATTACAGCTTAAAGAAATAGGAAAAGAAACCCAAAGTCAGCAGAAGAAAGAAAATAATAAAAATCAGAGCAGAACCAAATGAAATAGAGAACAAAAAGACAATGGAAAAAATGAATGTGATAAAGAGCTGGTTCTTTGAAAAGATTAATAAAATTGACAAACCCTTGGCTAGGTTCACTAAGATAAAAAGAGAGAAGACACTAACAAACAAAATCAGAAATGAAAAACGGGAAGTTATCACGGATGCTACAGAAACACAAAGGATCATCCAAGAATACTATGAAGGACTATATGCCACAAAATTCAATAACCTAGAAGAAATGGACAAGTTCTTTGAAACACATAGCCTTGCTAGGCTGAACTATGAAGAACTGGAAAATCTAAACAGACCGTAAGAAAATTGAATCAATCATCCAAAACCTTCCCCAAAACAAAAGTCCGGACCAGGTGGCTTCACTAGTGAATTCTACCAAACCTTCGAAGAGGATCTAATACCAATCCTGTTCAAACTTTTCCAAAAAATTGAAGAGTCAGTACTCCCTAACTCATTTTATGAGGCCAACATTACCCTGATACCAAAACTTGGCAAGGACAACACAAAAAAAAAGAACTACAGACCAATATCTCTGATAAATACAGATGCAAAAATCCTAAACAAAATTCTAGCAAATCAAATGCAACAATGCATTAAAAAGATTATTCATCACGACCAAGTGGGGTTCATCCCAAGGGTACAAGGATGGTTCCACATATGCAAATCCATCAATGAGATACATCACATAAACAAAATAAAGGACAAAAATCATATGATTATAGCAATTGATGCAGAAAAAGCATTTGACAAGATACAACATCCATTTATGATTAAAACACTTAATAAAGTAGGTATAGAAGGAAAATATCTTCACATAATAAAGGCCATACATGACATACCCTCAGCTAATCTCATAATTAATGGTGAAAAACTGAAGCCCTTTACTCTACGTTCAGGAACACGACAGGGCTTTCCCCTATCACCTCTGCTTTTCAACATAGTGTTGGAAGTCTTCACCAGAGCAGTCAGGCAAGAGAAAGAAATAAAAGGCATCCAAGTTGGGAATGAAGAAATTAAATTATCACTCTTTGCAGATGACATGATGCTATATATAGAAAACCCTAAAGACTCCACCAAAAAGCTGTTAGAAACAATCAACAAATACAGTAATATGGCCGGCTACAAAATCAATGTACAAAAGTCCATCGCATTCCTATATACTAACAATGAAAGCTCAGAAACAGAAATAAAAATGATTTGTTTTGCAACTGCAGCAAAAAGAATAAAATACTTAGGAATAAACTTAACCAAGGATGTGAAAGACCTATATGCTGAAAACTACAAGACATTTTTAAAAGAAATTGAAGAAGACACACAAAAATGGATAACCATTCCGTGCTCATGGCTTGGAAGAATCAACATAGTTAAAATGGCCATATTACCCAAAGCAATATACAGATTTAATGCAATCCCCATCAAAATCCCAATGGCATTTTAAAAAAAAATAGAACAAAAATCATCAGATTTGTTTGGAACCACAAAAGAACCCAAATAGCCAAAGCAATCTTAAGAAAAAAGAACAATGAACAATGCTGGAGGTATCACACTCCCTGACTTTAGCTTGTACTGCAGGACAACAATAATCAAAACAGCATGGTATTGCCAGAATAACAGACACATAGTCCAATGGAATAGAATTGAGAACCCGGAAATAAACCCCCATAAATATGGACAGATAATTTTTGACAAAGAAGCAAAAAACGTACAATGGAGAAAAGACAGCCTCTTCAAAAAATGGTTCTGGGAGAATTGGAAAGCCACGTGCAAAAGAATGAAACTGGACTGCTATCTGTCACCATGTACCAAAATTAATTCAAAATGGATCAAAGACTTAAGCACAAGATCCGAAACAATACACTGCATAGAAGAAAACATAGGTACTAAACTTATGGACCTTGGGTTCAAAGAGCATTTCATGAATTTGACTCCAAAGGCAAGGGATGTAAAAGCTGAAATAAATGAATGGGACTATATCAAACTTAAAAGCTTCTGCACAGCAAAAGAAACGATCAACAAAATAAAGAGGCAACAAACTGAATGGGAGAAGATTTTTGCAAACAGTGCCTCCGATAAGAGGCTAATATCCAAAATATACAAGGAACTCACACAACTCAACAACAAAAAAAACAACCCAATTGAAAAATGGGCAGAGAACTTGAAGAGACATTTCTCCAAAGAAGACATACAAGTAGAAGATAGACATATGAAAAAGTGCTCAACATTACTAATCATCAGAGAAATGCAAATAAAAACCACAATATATCACCTCACCCTATGGCTATCATCAACAAGACAAATAGCAACAAGTGTTGGAGAGGCTGTGGAGAAAAAGGAACCCTCATACACTGTTGGTAGGAATGCAGATTGGTGCACCCTCTATGGAAGGCAGTGTGGAGGTTCCTCAAAGAATAGAATTACCATATGACCCAGCAATCTCCCTCCTGGATATCTACCCAAAAAAATCTGAAAACATTTATTCACAAAGACACGTGTGCTACAATGTTCGTTGCAGCTTTATTTACAGTGGCCAAGACATAGAAACAACCAAAATGTCCTTCGAATGATGAATGGATCATTCGTTGATCCAGTTGTGGTACATATAAACAATGGAATACTGTTCGGCGATAAGAAAAGATGAAATAGGACCATTTGTGACAACATACATGGATCTTGAGATTATAATACTAAGAGAAATAAGTCAGACAGTAAAAGCAGAGAACCACATGATTTCACTGTTGTGTGGTATATAAACCAAAAACAACAAAAGAGCAAGACAAACAAATGAGAAAGAGAAACTCATAGACACAGACAATAGTTTAGTGGTTACCAGAGTGTAAGGGGGTTGGGGGGTGGTAGGTGAGGTTAAAGGGGATCAAATATATGGTGATGGAAGGAGAACTGACTCTGGGTGGTGAACACACAATGGGATTTATAGATGATGTAATACAGAGTTGTTGGTATTTTTAATTTCTGTTAGTGTTAAAAGTGATAGTCTCTTTAGTTCCACTAGGAGGAGGTAAAACCTAAGGAATTTTAAGGAAAGAAGCAGGGCAGAAACATTGAATTTAAATGTCCAAGACCTGGTCCATTGATGACAGAAATATCTAGACAAATGAAATTGGTAATGCTTATTTTTCAACAAAGATAAAATAATTCGTATAATAAAGTCATATTTAATTGTACGATTTATAACAGGTATTTTGTTACGATTTTTAATGATTGATAGGTTATCTTTCATGAAATTGTTAGAAATCTGTTTAATACTATTTCAATCTAGAATGTCTGCCTGCCTAATTAAGCAAAAATAATTTATCACAGGATCTATTTAGTTTTTCTCCTTTCCTTCGCATTTTTTCATTTGAGCTTATCACATTGCTCTTTGAGGCCACCTAATGATCAAAAGTGATATTTCTTTTCTGAAAAGGAAGAGATCAAAATTAAAATAAATTTTTAGACCCTTCTAAAATCTTTAGGGTAGACAGGGGATTAACTCTCCTCAGGGTGTGTGTGTGTGTGTGTGTGTGTGTGTGTGTGTGTGTGTGTCAGAGAGAGAGACAGAGAAAGAGGAGGAAAGAAATGGTACTTTGTAGTTTCCCATAGTCCATTTATTTAACATTCCTTGGCCACCACAACTCTTACCAAACACAAAACTCAAATATTTTCATTTGGAATGGTCAGAAAGCACCTAACCTAGAAAGCAAAACTTCCAACTTTTTTAAGACTTGGAGTATTTATCACTAAGGTGGTTGGAGTTAAAATCAATCTTGTACTTCGGGTTTCCACTTAGCTTTCAATTTCTACTCTGCAACGTTCTTTAAAATTCCTTAGGTTTTACCACCTCCTACTGGAACTAAAGAGACTATCAGTTTTAACACCAACAAATTAAAAACATCAACATTTTTTTCTCTGAATATTTAGGACCTCTCCTGTAAAGTCATCTACTCTCTTTTATTTTCTATAAAGTGTTAAATTGCTCATTAAATTTCTTTAAAGGCTATATTATTATTTAATTGCTTATTAGATTATTAAATTTCTTAATGATTTTAGTAGAGTTTTTGATAATTATTAAATAAATGTAATCAAAATTAATGTGTTTTATTTTTATTATTAATTAAAGTCACATTTTGTCAAGACTATCTCCATTTCATCTTTATTTTAATTTATTGGCAAATAAAGGTGCTCATAGATGTCTCATCATTTTCATTTTATAAATCACTTGTTCTCATTTCCAATATTTTTATGTGTGACATTTTTAGCTTAGTCTATTTTGCCTGAATTTCTTCAATTTTAATCTTTATAGAAAATTAAAAATTGCATGACTGTTCTTCTCTAATCATTCTTTTATTTTCTGATCTTGTTTGTAATACTGAGTTCTGTGTACTTAGTTTATTCTAATATATTTTTCAATACTCCAAACTACAACAATTGGAATTCAAAAAGTGCAATAAGTACTTTTCATTTGTGAAGCAGAAAGAAAAGAAAAATGGAAGGGTAAAAAAGGAAGAAAGAAAAAAGACGAAACTAGAATACCAGTGTTTCCTGTGACCTGGTAAATATCCAACCAAATGTTCTATACAAATATTATGGTAACACCTTATTTATCTCTCTGACAGCTTATTAAAGAGCGTGGAATGAGGGCAAGATTTTGCTTATAATAATGGTGAAAAACTGCTTTGTAATTTCTTATCTTGTGAAATATAGGCTTATGAGGAACTACTATAAATGTAATTAAGAGATAAACCAGGACATGATCTTTTTGGAATTCCATGGTGTCCATAGACGTAGTTCACTTGTTTCCCTCATAGTAAGACACTTCAAATTCTCTCATAGTAAGACACTTCAGATTCTGCAAAGCAGTTTTTAATTGCATTTGCCCATGGTTTACATTAAATACATGAAATATCGTCTGTCCTACTGCTCCAGCCACACCATGGTGAATAATTTCTGTATAGGGGTGCTCCCCTTTTACTTGGACTAATAGGTACACTAATTGTGGCAACAAGGTAAGTGCAGGTAACTGCAGTCACATCTGTGGTAGGTCTAGTTATCAATCTGTGCACATGACCAGAAACCCCCAACACACTTTGTAATGCTCAAACTCATAAACTGGGTTGCACTATACGGAAAGATTTGAATCATGATTGCATCATTTTCTTGATACAATCCTAGGTCTTGCCCTTTGGGGAACAGCTCACAAAGCAGAATACGCCATCAAGGAGTATAGCCTGTAGATGCCAGTGGCATCACAGGAAGGGTTGGCAGCTGCCTGGGTTGTTAACAATAGAGAGCTGCAGTTGCCAAGGTAGAACCCAAGGTCATGGTTACAGACAGCCTGTTTTCTAATACTGTGGGACCTGGTGCAGCCCTACTGGTGGTGCTCTCTCCTATTTTTCCATGTCTTTGACTTTCTGAAGAAATCAGGTCTTTCTACATTTTGAAGAAGTCCTGAATTCTGAATTTTTGTGGGTTGCTTCCTTGTGATGTTAACTTGTTCTTTTATCTCACATATTTCTTGTAGACTGGAAGGTAGGTCTAAAGTTAAATTAAATTCGGGTTTATTATCTTTTTCAAGAGTACTTCATAAATAATTATTTCAAATTGCATCACACCAGCACACCAGCAGAACCAGAATATTATCTGATTCTCTCATATTTAGGAATATTGATTGATCAATGCGTTAAAAGGATGATAGACTATTCCATTTACATAATGGTGTTGCCATTCTTTGAAAAATCTTAGCCTTCATTTAGGCTGATTTGTTGAGAAATGTTGATTTTTCTTATTCTACCATTCCTATTGTATTTGTTATGGAAAATTTCCTGCAGAGATGAATTTTTCCCTCTGTACTAGGTCTTTAGAGACTCTGAAACGCAGTTCATGCTGGAAAGACAGGATACATGCAAGGGACAAAAGCTGTTCTTTCTGAAATGCTCAGAATAATTTAATAGAAATTGAGATTAAAAGCTGGAGGAAAACACAGGAAATTATTTGACTTAGCTATGAGTTAAAAACCAGCAATATTTTAAATCAAAGGCAAATTAATCCTAGGATTTTATACTGTGTTGTGATTAAGTTGTGGTATTTAAGATAATGTGATCTTGGACCAAGTACCAATTGGGCAAGAGAAAAGGGGAGTATACATGTAGGGAAGATATTGAGATAGGTTTGAGCAATTAGAATCTTGGTATTTTCTGAGATAGCTTGAGATAAAACTAAGAAACCTTTCATCTCCTCTTTTAGTAACTTTTTTTTTTTATGAAACAGTGTTGTCCCATATTTCCTCACATCCACATACCTATTTACGTGTATTTCATACCCTTATGCTGTTCCAAATTGTCCTTATTCCTCTGTTTCTTTACCTTCTTTTGAAGTGTCCTAAGCTTAAAACATGCCTTTACTTTTCTTTTGAAGTGTCCTAAGCTCAGAACATGCCTTTACTCTTCCATCCTCTTTACTATTCCAACTCTTCTCTAGTAAACACTGACAGATATCTCATCTATGGAATTAAGTAAAATCTCCTTAGACAAACAAAGCCATTCTCAATAAACCTCCATTTATCTTTCAAACCTTATCACCTATTTAGTATTTTGTGTTCTATTATAGTCTACTGATTGTTGTTCTATGAAAATGTTCCTGATCGTTTTATTTCTGTATTTGCATTGTTGTCTTATTCTTCTTGGCTTACCAATGTTCTACCTAAGGCCATTTAAAGGTTTTCTGGTTTTTGTTGTCACAAAAGCTTTTGCACGTCTTATTCCTACAACTCCCAGAACTCTGTGTTTTATTTCTCCTCTTATTTTATATTCTTTCTCCCATCCAAGTACTAACCAGGCCCGACCCTGCTTAGCTTCCGAGATCAGATGAGATTGGGCGCATTCAGGGTGGTATGGCCGTAGACATATTCTTTCTTATGCAAAATATTTATATAATTTGCCTATATATTCAGTCACTAATTCATTAGTTGATTATAGACTAAATTATAGTGCGGTGGAAGTTAAGTTAAATGAATGGATCATGGATTATTTGTTAAACATGGAATGGTTACTAAAATATTCCTTAAGTATTCTTATTAAAACTCTAAATAAAATAGACATCAAGTCAATCAGGCTAGAAACCATTTTTTAAGTTATTTTGTTTTTCCCTTTAGTGTGTTAGTGTGTCTGAAATGACCATGTAAAAGACTGCATGCAGGGAGAGTAATGATCATGGCATATTTTTCCTACACTATGAGTATATCCAAGAGATGAGGATAATCCTAAAAATAAGAGAGAAAAAGACAAGAATCTGCAGAGGATTTTCCAAAAAGTAACATTAGGAACTGAATTTAATTTACACTACTTCATGGAACAGTGGAAGCTGAAGCTAGGAGTTAATAGGAAATTATCTGGGAATGTGGTAGCTCTTCTCTTATAGAGTCAATAGTTTAAAGATAATTAAATACACAACAAGAGAAAAGAGATTTAAGGAAGTAAACATATATTAAACAAAAGTTTAATCAAATGTTTAAGGGATTCACAGTTATACAGACACAGGCCAACAGGCCAAATCCTCCAAAGGAAATTGAAACCAGCTGCATTATGCTCTTTCACTACATAGTCCTAAGATTCTATAACCAATACACCTCTTCCCATGACATTGACTCCAAGACTGATGATGTTTTCTTCTAAGACTCCATAGCCAAAACAAACTTTTCCATATTTTTGTGGCTGGGTGGTTTCTGTTACACGTAGAATTTATACTGGGAAAGTTTCTTTGGCGGGTGATGATGTGAAGTGAGGCACTAGGGGTAAAAAAGAGCTAGTGATCCAGTATTCTACCTACTGACCAAATCAATAATCATTCTTATAAAGTAAATGTAAAAGACACCAAGTAATTCTTAGTTTATCGATTCCCTGGAATGTCAGGTTTTTATCTCTTTTTCTATAACATCCAAAGTATGAATTCTTAGAACTTGCGCATTTTCTAGAAAAGGACCATTCAAGCAAAATTATAGGTGCAATCATCCATGACACTTTATTCAATGTGGCGAAGGACAGTCCACAAACCCATTATACAACACTAGATTCCTTTGGCACTAAACAATAGTTTTCACATTTATGAGAAAGGGTGAATTCTGTGAGGCATTTGTGCCACAGAGAAAGTAGCAGTCCTAAGAAGGATTGCTTATTATGTATTATTGGTAGAAGAAGGAAGTAGGAAACAATTTAAATATTATTTTGCATTTACCTTTATACACAAAGCAATCCTTAAATCTAGTCATACTCAGTACTTTCTAACAATCATACAAGACATTTTTAAGAATAATTAAAGGTAATCTTGAGTTCTGGCACTCAGAATGAAGAAGAAGGAAGACATTACTAAGGAATGAGCAAATTGTTTAAGTGTCTCTCTGATTATTTTTCCTAATAAAGATCTCAGGAGATTGAAAGAATCTCAGGAGATTGAACCACTACACTGTGGTTCAAAATGAAAGGTTTGACATGGATTATGTGGAAAAGATTGACACTGAACTTCTGGATGGATATTTGAAAAGCCGTGTTTTTATATCTTCTTAATCTTCAGACCTATATTTTTGCCAATTAAAAAGTTTACTTTCTACAATGAACATTGGAGTACATACATCTTTACAGATAAATATTTTCAGATTTTTGAGGTAGATACCCAGGAGAGGGATTGCTGAGTCATATGATAATTCTCTTCTTAATATTTGAGGAAACTCCGTACTGTTTTCCATAGCAGCTGTACCAAATTACATTCCCACCAATGGTGTATGAGGATTCCTTTTACTGTACAAACTCTCCAACACTTATTATTATTTGTCTTATTGATGATAGCCATTCTAATTGGTGTGAGGTGATCAAGACATGGAAACAACCAAAGTGTCCTTCAATAGATGATTGGATAATTCATCAAAATGGCGGCGTGAGGTGAGCCTCTGTAACGCTCCCCTGGAATTTACAACTAATCGGACAACAATAACTCCACAAAGGACTCCCTGCACAGCAGACAGCCAAGACGAAGAGGTCCACTACTGAATTCACCTCCAGGTGGGCAAATCGCGCGAGCAGGGCAGAAGGGAAAGGAGAAGTGCGGGGACAGAGCCGTGCGGCGCAGGACGCAGACCTAGCTCAGTGCTCAGAGCTCGCTGCTCCCAGAACTACTGCAACTGCGGGAGAGGGAAGAACTCGGACTGCTAGGGCTCTGCTTATGGCCCACAGAGCTGAGGGGGCAGCATATAACACAGCTGAACCCAACGCTCACAGCAGAGACCTCGGAGAAAAGACTGAGGGAAGAAGGCTGAAAACGGTGGTTTAAGCCCTCACTGCCGAGCAGAGAATGGAAGCCTTAGGCACTGAGACTAGCCGCCCCCTCCCGACCCTCCCAGAGCTTGCCCCACCCCCAACTGCCCGGTGATAGAAGCAAAAAAGTAGCAGTGTCAGATCAAAAGGACAGGATATTTGGTGTTCTGAGAACTGTGGACCGCAGACACAGATTCGCAGCCAAACTAGTTCTGGCAAAGGGGAGGGAGCTGTGGAAGCAGGACCAGCTGTGGTGGTGGTCCCCGCCATTGCTCTGGGCCACCTCTCACAACTCACCCTGCCCCTGGCCCCACCTATCTGGGCGGATCCCTGCAGGAGTAAACAGAACTGCTGAAACAAACGGGCTCTGAATCTGGTGCAGAAAGAGCTTTGGAACTCCAAAAGCTCTTCGCATACCTATCAACCTGTTGCAGAAGACACTCCTGTAGATGTCTAGGAAGAGAAATAGTAAATCAGTGATTGCCATGAATAACCAAGGCAACAAGATAGCTCAGAAAGAAAGTGAAAAGTCTCCAGAAAAGGAACTTAGAGATATGGACCTTTGTGATTTAAATGACAGAGAATTCAAGATCGCAATTCTGAAAAAACTGAAAGAGATGCAAGAAAACACAGAAAAGCAGTTTAATGAACTCAGAAACACAATCAAAGAACACCATGAGCATTTTACAAAAGAGATTGAAATCTTGGAAAAGAACCAAATAGAATTTCTGGAGATTAAGAACTCAATAGAAGAAATTAACAATAAAATATCCAGCTTAGGTAGTAGAGTTGACCAGATGGAGGAAAGAATCAGTGACATTGAAGATAGGAACCTGGAATTTACACAGAGGGAAGAAGAAAGAGACTTGAGACTTAAAAGAAATGAAAAAACTCTACAAGAACTTTCTGACTCCATCAGAAAGAGCAATATAAGAATAATGGGCATACCAGAAGGAGAAGAAAGAGGGAAGGGAACAGAGAATATATTCAAACAAATCGTGGATGAGAACTTCCCAAACTTGTGGACAGAACTGGATCCTCGAATCCAAGAAGCAAATAGAACACCTAATTACCTCAATCCCAACAGGCCTTCACCAAGGCACATTGTATTGAAGCTGTCTAAAATCAATGACAAAGAAAGAATCCTCAAGGCAGCCAGGGAAAAGAAGACGGTAACTTACAAAGGAAAGCCCATTAGATTATCATCAGATTTTTCAGCAGAAACTCTACAAGCTAGGAGGGAATGGAACCAAATATTCAAACTATTGAAAGAGAGAAATCATGAGCCAAGAATAATATATCCAGCAAAGATCTCCTTTAGATATGAAGGAGGAATAAAGACCTTTCCAGACATCCAGAAGCTGAGGGAATTTTCTAATACACGACCTGCACTACAAGAAATACTAAAGGAGGCTATTAGACCACCATCAACAGGGACAACTTGTGGCAACCGAAACATAAAAAGGGGGAGCGTAAAAGCCTGAACTGGAATATGGGAATAGAGAAAGTAAGCGTACTGAAGAAACTGGAATACTCTAAATATCAAACTTTCTTTTACATAAACTCAAGGGTAACCACTCGAAAAACATCCAAATCTGAAATATATACTGTAATAAAAGAAGAAACAGAGGGAAACATCATAGAATACCACCACACAGAAATAACAGACAACAACAAAAAGGCAAAGAAACAATGGAGACACAGCCTTACCAGAAAACTAAAGACAGAATGACAGGAAATCCTCACATATCAATAATCACCCTAAATGTAAATGGACTGAACTCACCAATAAAAAGGCACAGAGTAGCAGATTGGATCAAAAAACTAAACCCAACCATATGCTGTCAACAAGAGACACATCTCAGCTACAAGGACAAGCATAGACTCAAAGTGAAAGGGTTGAGATTGACACTCCGAGCAAATGGTACCCAGAGAAAATCAGGTGTAGCCATAATGATATCAGATGAAACAGACTTCAGGGTGAAAAACATAACAAGAGACAAAGATGGACATTTCATAATGGTAAAGGGGACTATACAACAAGAAGACATAACAGTCATCAATATTTATGCCCCCAATCAGGGAGCACCAAAATATACCAAGCAACTACTAACAGAACTAAAGGGAGAAATTGACCAAAACACAATTATACTAGGGGACTTAAATACATCATTGACAGCTATGGATAGATCATCCAAACAGAAAATAAATAACGAAATAGCAGCCCTAAATGACACATTAGATGAAGTGGACATCATTGACATATATAGAGCACTTCATCCTAAGACATCAGACTATACATTCTTTTCAAGTGTACGTGGAACATTCTCAAGGATAGACCATATATTGGGACATAAAAGCAGCCTCAGCAAATTTAAGAAGATTGAAATCATACCAAGCATATTCTCTGATCACAAGGCTTTGAAATTGGATATCAACTGCGAAAAGAAAGCAGGAAAAAACACAAATACATGGAGATTAAACAACATACTTTTAAAGAACGACTGGGTCATAGAAGAAATTAGAGGAGAGATCAAAAGATACATAGAAACAAATGACAATGAAAATACATCCTACCAAAATTTTTGGGATGCAGCAAAAGCAGTTTTAAGATGGAAATTTATATCATTACAGGCCTATCTCAAGAAACAAGAAAAATCCCAAATAAATAACCTCATGTTACACCTTACAGAACTAGAAAAAGAGGAATAAGCGAAACCCAAGGTTAGCAGAAGGAAGGAAATAACAAAAATCATAGCAGAGCTCAATGAAATCTAGAACAAAAAGACAATAGAAAAAATTAATTTGACAAAGAGCTGGTTCTTTGAAAAAATTAATAAAATTGACAAACCATTGGCTAGACTCACTAAGATAAAATGAGAGAAGACACTAATTAACAAAATCAGAAATGAAAAAGGGGAAGTTATCATGGACACCACAGAAATACAAAGGATCATTCAAGAATACTATGAAGGACTATATGCCACCAAATTCAATAACCTAGAAGAAATGGACAAAATAGATGATTGGATAAAGAAGATTTGATGTAATATATATTATATATATATATATATATACATATATATATATACATATATATATAATACACAATATATTTATATATGTAAAATGGAATATATAATGGAATATATACTCTGCCATAAGTAAATAAGAAGTACTGCCATTTGCAACAACATGGATGGATCTTGAGATTATTATGTAAGTGAAATAAGTCAGACAGATAAAGTTGAGAGCTATATGACTTGGTTCATATGTGGGATATAAAACTGAAGGCAACAAAGGAACAAGACAAACAAGTAAAGAAACAAAAACTCATAGACACAGACAAAAGTTTAATGATTACCAGAGGTAAGGGGGCGGGGGATGGCAGAAGAGGCAAAGGGGATAAATACGTGGTGAAGGAAGAAGAACTGACTCTGGGTGGTGGACGCATAATGCAATATATAGATGATATATTACAGAATTGTACACTTGAAACCTATGTAGGTTTTTTAACCGTTATCACCCCAATAAATTTTAACTAAAAAACAATTTTTTTAAAGCTTACTTTTTTTCCTATATTTGAAGAGATTTTGTAGTTCTTTAGAATTCTTTTCTCTAAATGTTACACTTACTCAGAACTTAAAAGATTTGAATACATGATTTAGAATATTCTTTGTAGACACTTTGTTATACAAAGTATGGTCCATGGTTTAGTAGATTGGTGTCACCTAGGAGTTTTTTAGAAATACAGAATCTCAGGCCCCACTCCAGATCAGCTGAATTTAATAGAATCTGTATTTCAATAGTATCTTCAATGATTCATATGAACATTTAAAAATCCCTGAAAATGCCTTGAAATAGATTAGTTGATGCACAAATTTATGATCAAAGCATAAGAACGATTTTGAATAACAATATTAAAATAAAGCAAACTTTACTAAATTGTAATTATTTAAAATCATTTATATAATTGGACATTATTTATTTCATTAAATGGAGTGAATAGTAATGAAATATATAATAATGAAGCACAATACTAATATAATTTAAAAATACAGGAAATTCTACAATACAGTACATGTAGGTATGGTGTTGGAATTAGGAATAGAATGAACATTTATATGATCTAAAAAACCTAAAAGATAAAACTGTACTTCAATACATCAATAAATGCAAAACTCCTGGATATTTCAGAAAACAAATATTTGTGAAACAGTCTCCTTTCATCTGGGATAATTTTATCTCTTTGTATGTATATTCATGAACTTAAATATATGGCTTTCCAACTCTTTTTATGTGATGTAAAGCTCCCACAATTTTTATTTAGGAAAAGTCAGATTTTAAAGACTTTCTGTAATGCTTTTTGGAGGTAATACCAGTTGAAGATTCTCCGTTAAGTTTAGAAATAATGAAAAATGAAAACAATGAAATCATAAGAACAGAAATTAATAAAGTAGGATTAATAAAGTCATAATTTAATTACATGTAAATGATCGTAAAATCGAGAAACCTATGGTGAAACCAACCAAGAAAAAAATTAGACAAGTTTTTAAAATATGTTTCAAAAGCTAGTGATTTTATATGCTATCTTTCACCTAGAAACTTGTTAATAAAAATATAGAACACTGAATTTGGGCACAAATACATATAGGTCTTTTTTTTAACTTCTGTTAGGGGAAAATCAGCAAATGTACAATTTCCAAGTTTATGAAATTATCTTTACTTAAGTTTTATCTAACTTTAGCTCCACAAACATCTTTTTTTCTAGGTTACCTTAGTGTTGTAAAAGAAGGGATAGATGGACAGAAAGATGGATCCTTATAAATTATTGTTTAGGAATAGACATAGATATTGAGATTTGAAATTTCATTTTATGATAGAATACAATAAAGTTTATAATTAAACATTTGAAAGAATTGGAAAAACATATTTAAATCTAAAACAGAGGTATTTATCCAGTCATTAGTGTTCACATTCTTAATTTCTTCTCATATTTTTCTTTTTCAAATAGATTCCTCTTTCAGGAAGTCTACTGTATTTTCAAAAAACTGATTTTAAAACAATAGCCACAATACCATAAATCAACTTGAATACACATCTATTCATAATTGTACATTAACATAGCCCAAAGTATTTTCACTTCTACACAAATTAAGAGTCTTTCACAGAATTCAACTCAAAGAATAAACACTTTCTTGATTGACCAAATGAAAGTTACTAATTTCCCTTTTAACAGGTGAAACATACACTAGGAAAATTTATTAATTTACAATGGGAAAGCACAATAAAAGTAAGCTTAAAATCACTTTAGAAACAGCAACTTTTTACATCCAGTTCATGTCAACAAAACGGACACAAACCATGTTAAAAATAATTAGGGGATCAAATATATGGTGATGGAAGGAGAACTGACTCTGGGTGGTGAACACACAATGGGATTTATAGACGATGTAATACAGAATTGTACACCTGAAATCTATGTAAATTTACCAACAATTGTCACCCCAATAAATTTAATTTAAAAAAATAATAATAATAATTTACCAAAATTGCAGAATTTGAAAATTAATTAAACAAATTAGTGCCATTTGCCAGAAACACCAAATGCCATATTTTATAAAGAACAGTCTCCACAATTTCAGTAACATAAAATTTAAAATTCATTTATGTATTTGCTTAGGTTGTACAAGTATCAAAAAATCACATTTGCATTTTTATGTTTGGCATTAAACTCTACTTAGTATTTGAAACATGGTATTTATGAATTTATATATCCTGTACATCTAAAATCCACAACTGGTAACCAATCTGTGTTTTCTTTTGTGTAAAACTTCAGAGTGTACATCTGGATATTTTGGTGTTGGTGATCTGGTCTGTAAATCTAAAAATTGCCTCATATGACCATAGTAACTGTGACAAAACTGATTTGCTCCTTAAAAAGGCTGTTATCTTTGCACAGAAAAAGGTGTCATGCTTTGGACTACTAAACCAAATGTTAAGGAAATGAGAAACACAAATGACACAATGAAGAAAGTATGTGAAGGAGACTCGGAGAGATCCAATCAATAGTGGGCAACAGAAGCCACCTGGTGACACCCAAAAAGAGGCACTCCCTTTCAGAACTTTCCCGTATTAATGTAGAGTCTCTGCAACACCGCCCCCACCCCCCAACCCCTTTCACTAGTGGGATTCCATCAAGCAGGAGCTTGCACTCTACTCAGGTACACTTCTAAGGGCATCCATGGGGTGTCACTGTTGCAACTTCTGACCAGGTTGAAGGCTCTGGCTTCTTCTGGAGTCAGGTGGTTCTTCAGGGTACTTCACAGAGATTTCTGGTTGGCCTGGGAGTGCTTCATCTCCTGGGGCACCACTCACCGAATGGGCACTTGCGTAGCCAGCTTGACTAGGCAGTGCATGATCTCATCGGCCCCATCATCCTTGACATTCAGGCAAGTCGTCAGTTCCCACAATCCTTGAACTAGCAGATCCTTCAGATCTTTGGCTTGCTCGCCTGCATGTGTGGATTTGTAGTCCCTGTAAAGTGAAAGTCTTATGATCCCAGTTAACTCCAAAGTGGCTAAGAATTGTAGTCTTCCAAATGTCCAGGAAGGGTAGGAACACCAGGTATTAGGAAACAATTAGTCTATATAATTGCTCACTCAGAATACTCAGAAAATTCCCTCTGTTTAATATTATAACAGCTCCGGGATTTTGATCTTCTTATTTATAAATATACAAAAATAAGTTGTTGCATAAGTATTTATTGAACAAATATGTGTCAGGCAATGAGTGGGGAAATTGCAATAACTAATAAATATTCTGCTTTCATGAAGATTATACTTTATTGTGATGGTTGGGGGGGGAGACGGGAAGAGAGAGAGAGAGAGAGAGAGAGAGAGAGAGAGAGAGAGAGAGAGAGAGAGAGAGAGAGAGAGAGAGAGAAAGAGAGAGAGAGAGAATAAAGTCATACAAATGTATAACCTTCCATATGGAGATAAATCCTGTGGATTACCATAACAAGGACTGAGAGGCTCAGGATTTGGGGAAGACTGCATTTAATATAAATTGATCTAGAAATGCCTACAGAAGTGATATTTGAGCAAAGAACTGAATGACAGTTATACCTCATTAAGAACTGAATAACCCATCTATGTAGTATAGTGTTATCTCCATATAGGAATTCTTTTCTAAAGTAAAAAAATCTATTAGACATCTTCACATAGATGTGTAATTGATATCTTAAAATTACAGTCCAAATCTGAACTCCTATCCTCCCTTCCCTAAAGATGGTAAATTCAAAATAAAACATTCTTTGGCTTGCTCAGCCTTTACATTCTCTCACTTACCTTGGGGTTGTCCTTTACGTTCTCTCACTTACCTTATAGAAATCCTGTTGGCCCTATGGCTACTTCTTACCACTTCCACCACTTTAATTTTTGTCCAAATCAGCACAGTCCATTGTCTGGAAACTTGTAAACACCTCAGCTTTTCTTTTTGTTTTTACTCTCACCTCTACCTCCAACCTAATCTTTATTTTCAATACAGTTGCCAGGGTAAATCCTTTAAAACAGAATTGAGATCTCAGTCTTCTGCTCAGACCCCTGTGATGAGGAGTCCTCCCAGGACAGCCCAAAGAAGTTACAGTGTGGTACAAAGCCCTCTGTGATCTGGCTCCCCATCTTTCTGACCTCATCTCCTCCTACATATAGCTTTTCCTCCGCCATCCATATTAACCTTTGTGCTGTTTCCCAAACATGTTAGATATGTTCTTGACTTGGCACATTTGCACTCACCATGACCTCCTTTCTGGAACGCTCTTCCACAAATTTAGGGCTCACTCATCTTATTCAAATCTCTGTTCAAATGCTACCTCCTCAGAAACAACTTTCCTGGCCACCATGTTTAAAATAAACTACACCCTACCATCCTAGAAATTACTGCTATTTGGCATTCCAAATGTTTCACTTGTTTAATGTGTCTATTGTCTGCCCCATCCTAACATATTGTGGGGATTTATGCCTGTTGTTAAACTCTCCTGTACTTGGGTGCCTATGAGGCCCTCAGTAGATATGCATAAAATGAATGAAGTAAAATTAATGTCTTTCAATCTGTATTCTAAAAATTATAAATGTAAAAAAATAAGACAAAACTGGGAGACAGCCAATTTTAACACTGCCACAAAAGCATTATTCTTAATGTAACTAAGTTTTGGTGCTGTGGTGTTTTTAATACATATATTTGTTCATATTATCTGAAAGTAAGCCTGAAGTTTCTGAAACAGAGATCAGAGGTTACAGATAACCTTATCAGTTCCCCTTTGTCCTTTTTACTTTACCTTTTTCTTTCTGAAGCAATATGATAAGAACTAGGTGGACAAACCTGCAAACACAAGGGTGGTTTTGCACTACAAAAGAGGAACCCTAAAAATGTGGATTTATTTACCTGTCACCCTCCTCTGGTCTTGAGAGAGAAAGGCTAAATCTTCCTAACCTAAAATATTTTATATATATATTAGGTATATATATATGTATGTTTAAAATATATATATATTTTACATATATATATATATGTATATATATATATATATGAAATAAAGGAATTTCAAGATTCTTATTCTTTGGGATGTAAAAGATTTTGTGGGTGGTGGGGATAGGCCAAATGCCTCCAGCTTTGCAAGCCCAGGAAAATTTACAGATTCCAGATTTTATTGCCCTTTAAAATGTAAACATATATCTCTAGGGGAGTGAATATCAATTCTCCCTATCTATTTGTTCATATTTTAACTTCTAAGTTTTGTTTGTTAACCTAGGTTCCAGATTTATTTGTTCAGAAAGCCTTAACTATCCAAAACTATAAAAATATTTTCTCAGGAGGACAGGACAGTCCTCCTGTCCTGTCATCTTTTTTATCTATGCTTTTTTATTCTATTGACTATTTTTATTACCTTTTCTCTACAAGTTGTTTTTAATTTCCCAAATAATATGCTAACACACATACACACACACACACACACGCACACACACACAATCCTACACCATTATATCATATATATTCAATTAGATTAAGCAAAGCCACTATTTGATGCCGCCCAATTTCATATCCTTTTTCTGAGATCCTTCCCGATGAATGTACAAGTATTTGTGTATTTACATATACTAGGATACATATACACATATTAAGAAATATATAATTTTGTTTTATCCATTTTACATTAAAGAGATCACACTCTATGAATTGTTTTCCCCACAGTTCTTGTCACTCAAGAATATCCTAGAGATAACTTCTTTTCAATATATACACATCATTATTTTCAGGTACTAAGGAGTTAAATATCATGTATCTGCTGTAGTCAAATGTCATGTATCTGCTCCTCCCCCTAATTAGAATATTATTTCTCATTGTCTTTAAACTTTTGAAAAATTTGAGTTGCCTTTAAACCTTAGCTCAAATATTATCTTTTTTTATAAAGCCTTTTTTTACCATTCAGACCATGTAAACTTCTGTTGTAATGACCTGTGAGGCTGGGAGGAAAAGAGGAATCACCACAGGATTAAGGGAACTTTATGTAGGGTTTGTCCCCCTGGAGAAGCATTCACAAATTAAAGCACAAAGTCCAGTGGACAATTCATGTATTCATATCCATGGGAGAGAAGGGTTTTAGGTGGGACTCTCAAATAATGGTGATATTTGTAACTCAGTGGATAGGAGGAGAAATGTTGTGTTGTTAAGGTCTAGAATCGACCGCCCCTCAATTGGACAGAGGACACACGCGATAATGCAAGTCACACAGCGAGGTTTATTTCCAGCTAGCTGGGGTCCAAGTATCTGCCCGACGCATCGGGTTTCAACAAGGACCCCGAGCACTCAAAGCCAAGGGTTTATATAACATCTTTAAAGCATCCAATAATTTTCCATAGCTTCAAGGAGTACATATCATGGGCTTGTTCCACATTCTGGGGATTTGACAAGATAAGCTGGCTTGTACCCCACCCAGTCGGCAGTTAACAAGATAAGCTCTTTTCAAACAGGGCATCTGGTCCACACCCTGTTAAGGTCATGCAGAAAATGGCTTCCTTTTTTATGCTAACCTACTCTTACAGTGTGTTCAGGTTCTACTTCTTTTCCTTATCTCAAAATAAGATTTATCCCACTAAGCAGAATGACTAGGGAAACCGTCTAATCCTAAAGAAGAAAAAATTGGGGCATATGACAGGATTATTTCTAATTAGTCTGTAGTATAGCACAGAATTCCGGTCCCGGTTTAGAAACTATAGAAAAAGTGTTTTCTTGTGGATTTGCACTTTTGAAGTTAATAGAAAAGCTGTAATAATACAGTAAATAAAGAAAAAAATTTTCCTTATAATCAGAAAAATAATTTTAAACCCTCTTCTCCTCTACCAAGCTTTATAAAATTTGATTCAAGAATTAGTGGGAATGACACAGTAGATAAAAAATATTTTCTCTGAAAGTGATCAAGGATGGGGAGAGTGAAGATATTACTCTTCTTCTCTGTTGTTTCTTTGTACTGGACCATCATGTTCATGACACTTTCTGTTAATATTATTATAGTGTGAACTTATTGAGGGTAACATTTACTTCTAATCAAACTATGTGTGTTCAATAATTAGCATAATGTCTGAGACTTAGTTAAGGCTAATAAATTGTTTCTTAAATAATTCTTAATTAACTATTTGAATTGCATCAAAAAGATAAGATTCAGATTCATTCACTCTCACAGAATTAAACAAAATAACAGAATATGAGAAAGAAAGACATTTTCTGGACGGCCTTAACAGGGTGTGGACCAGATGTCCTGTTTGAAAAGAGCTTATCTTGTTAACTGCCGACTGGGTGGGGTACAAGCCAGCTTATCTTGTCAAACCATCAGAATGTGGTAAAAGCCCATGATATGTATACTCTTTAAAGCTATGGAAAATTACTGGATGCTTTAAAAATGCTATATAAGCCCTTGGCTTTGAGTGCTCGGGGTCCTTGTTGAAACCCGCTGCATCCGGCAGATACTCGGACACCAGCTAGCTGGAAATAAACCTTGCTGTGTGACTTGCATTATTGCGTGTGTCTTCTGTCCAATTGAGGGGTGGTCGATTCTAGACCTTAACATTTGGGGGCTCGTCCGGGATCCCCCCCTCAAGGGTACAGACAACTCCTGATACCGAGGTTTACATCGGAACTGCGGTAGGAGGTTTGACCACCTCCAAGAGGAGAGGACTGAAACAGGTCTCTGCCCAGTCCCAATTGAGAATTCTCACGGGAAGGAAGGAGCGGGTTACAACCCTGGAGGCTCCATTACTGGAAGTCGTGGGAGACGTCCCCGACGAGAAGGAGGCCAACGACGTCCACAGTGAACGCCGTTTGGATGGCCATTTGGACGGGCCCTGGGTAAGGATCCTGAGTGTGGTGTGACTGGTGTGATTGAAACGGCGCCTGTGGATGTGGTGTGGTTGACCGGCCGGTGGGTGTTGAAAAGTCCTGTGTGAAGTTGTGTATTTGCTGGCACTGTGTCTTTCGTCTTTTCTTGGTTTCTCTTTGTGATAATTATGGGACAGGCTAAGGTAACACCTAAGACCCTGTTCCTGAACCACTTTCCAGAAATCCACGCCAAGGCTCGTAATTATGGCGTGGGAGTGAAGAATGGTAAGTTTGATACCTTCTGCTCTGCAGAATGGCCCACTTTTAAGGTGGGCTGGCCCCCCCAGGGGACCTTTTCCCTAGACGTTATTAAAAAGGTCCAAAATATTATTAATCGGCCCAGCACACAGGGCCATCCAGACCAATATCCCTATATTTTGATGTGGCAAGCCTTGGTAGAGAGCCCTCCCTCCTGGCTGAAACGCTTTATCCCCGAAAGGCCAGAGGATCCCCCTAAGGTCTTGACCATTTCTGGACCCTCCCGCCAAGCAGCAGCGCCTATGGCTGGCCCGAAACCCCCAGAGAAGCTGACCCAAAGACCCATCCTGCAGGAAGGGTCAAACGTATACCCCTCCCTGATAGACCTAGATCTTGAAGAGATCTAGCCCCTAAGTGCCTGTGGGGCTGCTCCAGCCTGAGGCAGCCGCCCCTCCGGCATCTCCTCACTCGACCGCCTCCCCATCGGCTCCCTCAGCTCCCCCTGCCCCAGCCCAGGGACCAGCGAGGGGACTGAGGCCCCGTAGACACCGGGAAGAGACCCCGGAGGAGGAACCGTCTTCCTTCACTTCCGCTGGGGCGCCGATCCTCCCTGTGCGAGCACTAGGAGGGACTGGTCCAAATGGGGAGCAAGGCTATCAGTATTGGCCCTTTTCAAGCAGTGATCTGTACAACTGGAAGGACCAAAACCCTCCTTTCTCTGAGGACCCGAGGGGTCTGACTGACCTGTTTGAGTCTGTCATGCACACACACGGTCCCACTTGGGATGATTGCCAGCAGCTTCTTAAGACCTTATTCACCAACGAAGAGCACGAGCGGATCCTCACCGAGGCCAGAAAGAATGTCCCCAGCGACAATGGGCGGCCAACAACCTTGCCGAACCTGATCGACGAGTGCTTTCCCTTGAATAGACCGGATTGGGACTTTGGAAACACAGAAGGTGGGTAGCGTCTCCGAGTCTACCGCCAGAGTCTTATGGCAGGTCTCCGAGCGGCGGCACGCCACCAATTTGGCTAAGGTAAAAGCTGTGAAGCAAGGGGAAAATGAAAGCCCAGCCGTGTTTTTAGAACGCCTCTATGATGCTTATAGACAGTACACCCGTTGGACCCCCTAGCAGAAGAGAATCAGTCAGCCGTAATTATGTCCTTTATAAACCAGGCTGCCCCAGATATTAGGAAGAAGTTGTATAAGCAGAAGGGACTGGGAGAGATGACCATTCGGGATTTAATGAAAGTAGCAGAGAGAGTCTTCAACACTCGAGAGACTCCTGAAGAAAGAGAGGACCGAATGAAGAAAGAAAATCAGGAGTTACAGGAAAGAATTAGGAAAGAAGACAAAGCATCAGAGTAGGGAAAACAGGAGGCAGCAGAAGGAGATGGCCAAGATCTTGCTGGCAGGCGTGCAGGGCACAGCCAGGGCGGGACCGAGTCCAGCCGAACCAGCCCGACCTCGGAGACCGCGGCCCAGACTAGATAGGGGACAGTGTGCAAACTGCAAAGAATATGGACATTGGAAGAGGGAGTGTCCCAAGCGCCAGGGCCAGACCGGGCAGGACGCTCGGGTTCTGCTGGCAGGAATGGACAGTACCTGGGGGCACGGGACTCAGATCCCCTCCCCGAGTCTTGGGTAACTGTGTATGTGGAGGGGAAGCCAGTAGAATTCATCGTGGACACAGGAGCCCAGTACTCAGTTTTGAACAAGCCTACGGAGCCCTTATCTCAGAAAACCACTTTGGTGCAGGGAGCGACTGGGTCCAAGGCTTATCGGTGGACCAGTAGGCGCCAGGTGGACTTAGGCCGCCACCAAGTAACCCACTCCTTCCTGGTTATCCCTGAATGCCCTGCCCCCTTGTTGGGGCACGATCTCCTGACTAAGATCAGGGCCCAGATCCACTTTGAGCCGGATGGCATCAAGGTAATGGATGGCCAGAGACAGCCCCTCTATGTTTTAACCCTGTCTCTTGTGGATGAACATCACCTGTTCACCCTGCAGGACAACCCCTACAACCCTCCCTCTACAGAGTGGCCTCGTGACATGGTTTATTAGCTTAGAAAGTACCCTCAGGAGTGGGCGGAGATAGCGGGTGTGGGTCGGGCGGCCCGCCAAGCACCAGTGGTGGTCGAACTCAAAGCCTCAGCCCAGCCTATCCGGGTCCGCCAGTACCCCATGTCCACCATGGCGCTGAAAGGGATTGCCCCTCACATCAACTGCCTACTAGAAGCTGGGATACTGAAACCTTGCCACTCTGCCCGGAACACCCCACTTCTCCCCGTTAAGAAACCAGGGGGGAAAGATTATAGGCTATACCAGGACTTGAGGGAAGTGAATAAGAGGGTTGAAGACATCCACCCCATGGTCCCCAACCCCTATACCTTGCTAAGTCCCTTGCACCCTTCACACGTTTGGTATACCACCCTAGACCTAAAGGATGCATTTTTTTAGCATAGCCCTGGCACCCAGCAGCCAACACATTTTTGCCTTCGAATGGAACGATGGCAATACGGGAACCCCCGGGCAGTTGACCTGGACTAGACTACCACAAGGCTTCAAAAACTCTCCTACTCTGTTTAATGAAGGCCTGAATCAGGACTTGGACTCGTTCCGCCGGAGCCATGATTCAGTTGCGCTCCTGCAGTATGTAGATGACTTGCTTCTGGCGGCCCCCTCCGAAGCCGAGTGCCGACAGGCCCTGGAGACCTCCTCCAGGAGCTGGGGTGGCTGGGCTATCGGGCCAGTGCAAAGAAGGCTCAAATATGCAGGCGAACAGTCACCTACCTGGGATAGAAACCCAGAGGAACCAGATGGCTGACAGAGGCCATGAAAGAGACTATTCTTAGACTTCCAGTCCTGACCTCAGCCCGAGAGGTCCGCGAGTTTTTAGGGATGGCAGGCTACTGCCGGCTGTGGATTCTGGGTATGCTGAGCTAGCAAAGCCTCTGTACAAAGCAACCAAGGATAAGGCCCCTGGGCCTGGGGGCCGGACCAACAGAAGGCCTTTGACAAACTCAAGGCCTCTCTCTTGAGAGCCCCAGCCTTGTCATTGCCAGACCCCCTGAAGCCCTTCACTCTCTTTGTTGATGAGAGGAGGGGGAAAGCAAAAGGAGTTCTGATGCAGCGCCTGGGGCCATGGAAACGTCTGGTTGCCTATTTATCCAAGAGGCTAGATCCAGTTGTAGCAGGATGGCCCCCGTGCCTAAGGATCATCGCAGCAGTAGCCCTAATGGTGAAGGATGCAGATGAACTCACCTTCGGGCAACATCTGAAGGTGGTGACCCCCCCATGCGATCGAGGGGGTCCTGAAGTATCCTCCTGGTAGGTGGATGACCAATGCCCGCCTAACCCATTACCAAGGACTCCTGCTAGATGCACCCCGGATCATCTTCGCAGAACCTACCGCTCTGAATCCAGCCACCCTGCTGCCGACCCAGGATTTGGAAGCCCCCCTGCATGATTGCCAGGAGATCATGGCAGAAGTCACCCAAGTGCGCCCCGACCTCCAGAACGCCGCCCTTCCTAACAGTGAGTTGGTATGGTACACTGATAGAAGCAGCTTCATTATGGACGGGGTGCGGAGGGCGGGCACGGCGGTGGTAGACCAGAGCGGAAGCATCATTTGGAGTGCCCCGCTTCACCCGGGGACCTCCTCCCAGAAGGCCGAACTGATCACACTGGCGGAGGCGCTAGAACGGGCCAAGGGTAGACAAGTGACTGTCTATACCGATAGCCGCTACACTTTCATCACTGTCCATGAGCACGGCGCCATCTACCGGGAGAGAGGCTTTGTTACAGCAGAAGGAAAGGTTCTGCGCAATCTCCCAGAGGTACAGAGACTGCTGGCTGCCGTGCAAAAACCTCGGGCAGTTGCAATTGTCCACGTCCCTGTGCACCAGTCTGCCCGGACCCCGGAGGCTGAAGGAAACTGGTGGGTGGATAAAGCTGCCAAGACAGCAGCAGTAGCTTCATGAGCTTTGGCACTCACCCTGCCCGCACCGAGCTCCCGCGCCGCCCCTGCGACCTGACTGTACTCCGGAAGACCTGCAGTGGATTCGGAACCACCACTGCCCAGAGCCTGATCAGCATGGGTGGTGTCGGGATGCAGAGGGAAGATTGATACTGCCGGCAAAACTAGGATTGTTTCTCCTTTCCAACCTGCACCAAGCCACCCACTTAGGAAAAAAGAAGTTGCTGACGATTCTCGAGTCCACCCGCCTCCGGTTCCCCCGACAAACAGCTCAGATCCAGGAGATCGTGGATCAGTGCGTTGGGTGCCAGGCTATGAAACCCAGTAGGAAGGGACCCCTACATACAGGTACAAGCGTACGGGGAAAGTGCCGGGACAGAGTTGGGAGGTGGATTTTACTGAGGTAAAGCCTGGGAGGTATGGGTATAAGTACTTGCTAGTAATGGTTGACACATTTTCAGGATGGGTGGAAGCCTTCCCCACGAAACGGGAGATGGCCCAGGTTGTTGCCTAGGCGTTGTTAGAAGAAATTATTCCCAGATATGGGGTTCCTGAGGTTTTAGGTTCTGATAACGGCCCAGCTTTCATCAGTAAAGTCCTACAGGGACTGGCCCGAGTGATGGGGACCAATTGGAAGTTACATTGTGAATATAATCCCCAGAGCTCAGGGCAGGTAGAGAGAATGAATCGGACCCTAAAGGAGACTTTGTCTAAATTGGCCATCCAGACTGGCAGGGACTGGGTGACCCTCTTACCCTATGCCATCTTCCTGGTTCGGAACTCACCATATGTACATGGATTGACACCCTTTGAAATTCTGTATGGGGCACCACCCCCCATTATTGTTCGTACTCTACCAGATCATGATCCCAATGTGGCCCCAAATTATCTGGCCAGTTTGAGGGCCCTGCAGGAGGTCCAGCATGAGATATGGCCCGTAGTGCGTTGCCTGTATGAGACCGAGGACACACCGGACCCGGAACATGGCATCGTTCCAAGGGATTGGATATGGGTGAGGAGACACAGGTCCAGGACCCTGGAAGAAAGGTGGAAAGGTCCTTATATGGTTCTACTGGTTACTCCCACTGCCTTAAAAGTTGACGGCATCGGGCCTTGGGTCCATCACTCTCACGTGCGCCGAGCCGATCAGCTGGAGCAGACACAAGCTGGGGAGTGGACTGCGCGGCGACACCCTGATAACCCTCTGAAGCTGCAGCTCTCCCGACCTCGGGGAAGTGCCTCGCCCCCTGCCTCGCTCAACGATGAAGTGGCTGCTAGCCCTGACTCTGCTCAACATCTGGGTAAGGAGCCGCACGGGGACCATAACATTTGGGGACTCGGAGACCAATGTCCATCGGCCTTATAAGCAGACATGGATCCTGACCCATGGAGGGACTGGTGCAACTCTCAGCGAAACCACCCGTGTGGTCCCACTGTCCACGTGGTGGCCAGACCTATACTTCTGCTTCAGAGATATCAACTCTGAATACAGGTCCACGGCACCCAATTTAGCCTGTAGCTATGGATTTTATGCCTGTCCGGAACATTCTAAGGGCAGACATTGTGGGGGGGGTCCAATATTCTTTCTGTAAAAAATGGGACTGTGTCCCCTCTAATGACGGAGATTGGAAATAGTCGGTATCACGACCTGACTCCCTCAAATTTGCCTTTGTTAATCGAGGGGAGCCAAGAAGGGCGGCAGTTCCTCTCTTTACAGGCCCCTGTTTCCCTAAAGATTCAGACAGGATCCAAGTTAGGTTCACTGACCAGGGAAAACAAGAAGGGGTTCAAAGTTGGATTCAAGGAAAAGTGTGGGGAGTGGTGTTTTACAAATACGGGGGCCATGCGAGATCCACTATTCTTGTCAGGTTGAGGGTTGAGATGCCACCAGCAAGCAGTGCTCCGGTAGGTCCAAATAAGATACTGGCCCCTCCCATCCCTGAAGTACGGGTCCCTCCCGTAAGTCAGGGGATAAGGACACCTCAGAAGGGACCGCGGGACCCCTGACAAGGACCTCTGTAACCCCTTTGACACCCGCTATGCGGGACACCGGAGACTCCTTGTGGAAACTGGTGCGCGCTGTATATGTGACCCTTAACGTCACCAGTCCTAACCTCACAACCTCCTGTTGGCTGTGCTATGGTGTGAAACCCCCATTCTATGAAGCTATAGGATTGAATGCCACCTACCACGCCTCCAACGGTGAGAACCCCTCTCAGTGTTCATGGGGAGACCGTAAAATTGGCTTAACCCTGCAACTAGTACGTGGTCATGGGACCTGTCTAGGGAAGGTGCCCCAGGCTAGACATGGTTTATGTGCTTCCATAGACAGCACCCCTAGTTGGAAAAGTAACACCAAGTGGTTAATCCCCAAAGCTGATGGGTGGTGGGCATGTTCAAAGACTGGCCTCACTCCGTGCCTATCAACCGCAGTCTTTCGTGCCTCTAATGAATTCTGTGTCCTAGTAACTGTGCTGCCCCACATCGTCTACCACCCCGAGGAGAGCATGTATTCACATTGGTATGGAGACACAAGTGAGAGACGTAAGAGAGAGCCCATCACTGCACTAACCATTGCTACCCTGCTCAGCTTAGGAGTAGCCGGGGCCGGGACTGGCATCGCCTCCCTGGTTACTCAACAATCAGGAATGACCTCCCTAAGGGCAGTCATAGATAAGGATATAGAAAGAATAGAAACCTCTATTAGTCATTTAGAAAAATCGCTCACCTCCCTATCCGAGGTAGTACTCCAGAATAGAAGAAGGCTTGATGTGTTATTCCTCCAGCAAGGGGGACTGTGTATCGCGTTAGGAGAAGAGTGCTGCTTTTATGCTGACCATACTGGTGTAGTGAGGGATTCTATGGCAAAGGTGAGAGAAGGGTTAGCCAAGAGAAAAAGGGGGAGAGGGAAGCTCAGGAAAACTGGTTTGAGGCTTGGTTTAATATGTCCCGTGGTTCACCACCCTAGTTTCTACCTTGGTTGGCCCGTTTGTTTTGCTTGTCCTTATTTTAACCTTTGGCCCTTGCATTTTAAACAAGCTTATTAATTTTGTGAAAGATCATGTTAATACTGTCCAGCTCATGGTCCTAAGATAACAGTATGAGAGATTGCCTGCCCCTGAGGGCCTCTATGATCGGCCAGTGCATGAGCAAGATTCCTCATTATGAACAACAAAAGGGGGGAATGTAAGAGTAGGTTAGCATAAGAAAGAAAGCCATTTTCTGGACGGCTTTAACAGGGTGTGGACCAGATGCCCTGTTTGAAAAGAGCTTATCTTGTTAACTGCCGATTGGGAGGAGTACAAGCCAGCTTATCTTGTCAAACCATCAGAATGTACAAGCCCATGATATGTATACTCTTTGAAGCTATGGAAAATTACTGGATGCTTTAAAAATGCTATATAAACCCTTGACTTTGAGTGCTTGGGGTCCTTGTTGAAACCCGCTGCATCGGGCAGATACTCGGACCCCAGCTAGCTGGAAATAAACCTCACTGTGTGACCTGCATTATCGTGTGTGTCCTCTGTCCAATTGAGGGGTGGTCGATTCTAGACCTTAACAATGAATAGAATTGACTACCTTTAAACTTTCTGATGATATTTAGTATTTATTACATTCCAAGTCAGAAATCCAAAAATGATGTCTAATCAATCTAGCTGAAGATATTGATATGTGGCACTAGAGAACAGCATGATCCTGTACTGCCAATGACAAAAACAACAACAACAACAACAACAACAACAAAAACTTTCCTTGACCAAACTTTAGTCAGGTTCCTCTGAGCCATCTGCTTGACTAGGCCTGATCTTGGCCTTCATCTCAGTGATCATAGAGTCTAATTTTGACAACAATCCTGCTAACTTGATTTAACCAGAATCTTCCATTTTCAATATCTGATCACTCAAGATATGACCAGATTCCTCATGCCCTATCATCCCCCAGGTAATATCTGATAACCCTGGCCTACCTTCAGTAAGAATCTTATTAGGTCAGTTTAGCACATAATTACACCCTACCCTCTTAGTAATTTTCCATCCACTGACCCTATCCCTCCCACTCCCAATCTGCTCCTTGGCTATAACTCCCCTGTCTCTCTCTCCTTTACAGCCATACCACATTGCAGTAATCCCTATACCCTATACACACACATACACATTTAATATATATATATATATATATATATATATATATATATATATATATATATATATATGTACACACACATATATCACAAAATAATGAAAATTAATGAGTGATTATTTCTAGAAAGTATAAAAAGCATTTGCTTTTTATTTCATCTATTAGATTTTTGGTTTGTATGGGTTATTTTTCTACAATGACTATGTATGTCTTTTCAAATTAAAATGTAAATGTGGAGAAAGTACTTAAGACATTTATTGTCAACTGTTTGCTTGAGTTGAGGTTGGGCAAACCAAATAGTGAAGAAGTGAAGAGAAGAAGAGAAGAAAGACAAGAATACTCACTGGTGCCTACTTAGTAACACCATCACTTCTAAGGATGAAAGACTTACTCTGAAATGCGACTACAGTGCAAAAAGTTGCAATTAATTGTGGAACCACTGGTAGAAGAGATAATGGAGAAACCCAGCTATTCACAAAACAACCATAATAGCTGAGTAACAATAAAAGCAACAAAAATGAAATACCCTGCCCCATCTTGTTGGAATCATGTAAGACATGAAAAAAATTATTAAACCCACAGAAAGATGCAAACTGAGATTTGACTAATTGAAAAATTCTATTATTTTATATAGGAATACACAAACTCATACATTTGACAATTCTTCCTAAGTTAGTTAATAAAACAAAAGTGATAAAAATACAAGGTCTGTTTCATATTTTAATTAGACATGCTGATTCTAAGGAAGGTCTTCTAGAAAAGTCAACAATAATGAGAAGCTTTAAAGCTCCTGCAAGGTAGTTCCTTCTCCAGTTCTCACTGAGCTCTATCTAGTAACACCCTTCCTTCAGGCCAGGAGTGGTGATAGCTTCCTACTGAAGCAGAGCACTGCGTTCCTCATTGTTCCTTATAGTTCCCTTGATCGTGCCTGCATCTTTATAAATAATCTCTTCATTAAATTGTCTTCATTCAAACCTCTTGAGTGGAATTATAGTCTTGCTTGGTTACAATCCTGTTTTTGAGTGATTATAAATTGACTTTTGCAGTTAGATATTTTTCAATTGAGAGTTAAGCTTGTGTTGATGAGTTTAAGCTGGATGAGAGGAAATCAAACTGTTGAGAGAATATACTTATTTAGTAATAGTTGAGTATATCTTGCTTTCCATTTAAAGTAATTAATTAGTAAGGTAGCACAAGATGTAACCCATGCTGGTTTCATCAATAAAATATACTCCTTGCATGGATGTATGGATCATATGAGGTGTGATCAAATAATATGGTGAATGTTTAAATTAAAAGAAATGTATCATAGTAAAAGACACATTGCCATTAATCCCCCTCAAAATACTCCTTTCGCTTTGAACACAATTATTCCATCATTATTGTCACTTTCTGCAGTTCTGGAAATCCTCTTTCATGGGTGTCTTTACTGCCACTGTCAATGTGTGCCTCGATGTACTGAATGGATTCAAAATTTTTACCTTTCATGGTCATTTTGACTTTGGAGAAGAGTCAGAAGTCATACAGTGCAAGATCTGGTGAAAAAAGTGGATAAGGACACATAGTAATGTTTTTATTTGACAGAAATTGCCCTATCAGAAGTGATGTGTAAGTGAAGTGACGGAGCCTTTCTCTGTTGTGATAAAAAAATACAGTGAATGCTGTTGCCCGGTGCCATCCAATCAGAAAGGCAGGGATCTTCAATATGGGAAGCAGCAGGCTGAACCTTAGTAACAGTGCGTGACAAGTTTCACCTTGTTCTGGTGCAATCGGGTGTGAGCTATGGTTGAGAGAAGGTGTGTTTTAAAATGTGCTGTAAATCATATCATCCTCCATCATAACACACTTTATGTCACACTTTGCTTCTGTTATATGGCAATCTCTCTCAAATAAAAATATTGCTGTGTGTTCTCATCCACCTTATTCAATGGATCTGATACTGTGCAACTTCTGGCTCTTCCCCAAAGTCAAAATGATTCAGGACATCAAGGCAACTGGTGAAAGAGGACTTCCAGAATGCTTCAGAAAGTGGCAAGAACAATGGGATAAATGTTGAAAGTGTTTGAAGGGGAGTAATGGCAATGTGTCTTACTCTAATATATTTTTTTTTATTTAAACATTCACCATTGTTTGATTACACCTCGCACATATAGTCTCTGCTTTACATTTAGTCTATTTGATTCAACTTTCAATTCTACATTCTAAAAATGAAACGATAATAAATATTTGAAAAAGGTTATGTTACATAAATATGCAGCTTCTGAAACTACACACACAATTTTCCCATAAGGATACTATTGGATCTTAAGGACAGGGTGCAGTTTTCAGAAAGGCACTGGAAACCAAAGAGAAAAGCTGCCAGCAATTTATCTTTCTGTCACATCTGCTCTCTTCTCCTCTCCCTATGTGGCTCCCTCGACTCCTCAATTCACAATGCAAATGGAATTTGGCTACTCTTTTGCCCTAATTGACTTATATGTTCGATAGACCCACCCAAAATGATCTAGAAATTGTAGGTTCAGATTTTCACTCATAATTTGATTAGCTGTACCTGTTGAATCTCTACTTCCTTGTTGACCATTTGTGGCCAAAAGGAAAGGTTCTTTACATAATTGACTGCTAAGGTTTTAATCCTGTAGCGTTGAGAACATCATTCTGGAAACATGCCTTAACAGAGGTTTATTACCTCCAGATGTTGTGATCATCATTTTCAATATGTAATTTCACATAAAATCCCAGAAACCTTATATAACTAAGTAACTATATGAACCCCATTTATAGATAAAACCCAAGAAGGTGTGAAAAATAATATAAACTGAGCCACTTCAAAATGGAGTTCGATCTGCCATCCCAGAGGAATTGCCTTGCACGTCTTACGCCTTAGATCTTTGGAATGTTTGAAATGGGCAAAATAACCTTTGGACTAAGTCAAAAGAGCATTATATTCCAAACAACTCTTAAACTAACAAAACAAGCAGATGAAGGGATTCAGAGCAGGCATCCCCAAGATGTGCTACTTGGCACGTGGACTATTTTGGTCTGAAGACAATTGAGACCCTGTGGGTGCAAGTCAAACTTTACCTCTCCCTTAACAAATTTACACTGGGGCCTTTTCCATAATAAAAATTAACACCAGAAATAACTTTTTATGACCTATCTATAGGGCAGAGCAAACTTCTAATCACTGAATATCTGTCCTCTTCATACTGCAAATAACCTCTCTTCCCTCTGAATCTCCAAGGCACCTTACTTCATGCTTAGCTCTGAATGTCACGTGTACCTCATTTCTACCTTTCTGTCTTTGAACTACACCTGCATGCGGGGTCCCCATATGTACGTATATAATTAAATTCAGTTATTTTTTTCTTGTTAATCTGTCTCATGTCGATTTAATTATTAAATCAGCCAAAAGACTATAGAATGGCAGAGGAAAATTTATTCGTCACCACGCAGACATTCTGACTACAGACTCAAAATCGAAGACATTCTTTAGAATTATACTACCGTGTATAGCTAAAGAAAAACTTAGTTTATTTGTACCTATAGAAATTCCTTCCTTAGTTTATTAGCACAAGTAGAAATTCCTTACCTCTACAGTATTCATATAATCATTTCCCTCCTCTTTCTCATAAAAAGCCTTTGCTTTTACCTCCTAAACAGAATAAACAAAATAATATTTGGATTTCTGAATCAGAAATTGCAATTATTTTGGATTTCAAATAAACACTTATTTCTTCTCACTTTGGCCTTTTATTTTCAGATTAAATAAATTGAGAAAGTTATCAATGATTAAGTGACAGAATTGGGATTTAAATTTAGGTCTGCCTTAAGTCAAAAGTTGAAGCTCTAAACCTATCTTGGAGGATTGTCTCAGTGGAATATTTCTATGAGGAGACAAAATAATTCACTCTGACTACATAATTCTTTGATGGTCTGGCTCAATCCAAGGTTAACATTTTCAATATCCAGAGGAACAGATAGACTTTACTCCCTTCAAACAACTTGCCATAAATATCACTTATCATAACCAGGCTTTTGATAAGTACTGGACAGCAGAGAATTCCAAGTCACTATTTCTGACAAATTAAACTTAATTTGTTTGTTCTATTTGAACAAGATGTGGGGGAAAGCATGGAACAGAGGAAGCAGTATGTTCTAACAAACTAGACAAGAGAACTTGGAGCTCTTCTTGTCCCCTCATACATCTACACACACATGTGTTCAGCCAATGTTCATTTCACACATATTAAAATAACCTCTGTAATTTTTGCAGTTTACAAAACATATTTACAAAAATTTTGGTATTTGTCTTATTCCACATAGTAAGAGGAGATAAGAGTTATTGTAGGGAAGCAGAATTTGCCACTCCAAAATATGTCTCTTTAGAATAAGGATTATTTTGGACTGATTATTTTTCAGAAACTGCAGACACAGTAAAGCTCTGAAAACCAAGTAAAACTTACTCTTTTGTAAGATACATTTACATTTATAAGATAAACCTCCATTTGTAAGGGTGTCTCCTTCTCTGTAACTTATGAATGGAAAAGACACTGACAAATCTGCATAACAGCCATATACTTGTCTACTGGGCTTTTCCTGCTAACCTCCCATAATTAATTACCCATTCCCAACATCTTCTTTTGTTTTAGCTGAGATGGTATTTAAGGTGATGGCTTTGGCCACGTCAAGGAGTTACTCAGTGTTGCTGGGTATGTTCCATATATATGAAAGGTATACATGTCAGTTAACTTAAGTTTGTTTTTCTCCTGTTAATCTGTCTTATGTCATTTTAATTGTTTGACCAGACAAAGAATCTAAAAGATGAGGAAAGAAGAATGAAGATAGGAAATATATAAAATGGTCATTTTAACCAAGTTGCTAAAATTAACACTATGAAGGCAGAGGCATGAGGAAAGACTCCATTCTTGTTCTAACTAGCCTGGGAACTTAAACTTTTTCAACTTTCCAGTCTTGCATTCGTGCCTGGATATATGTCTGAATCTCCAAGCAATCCTCTAATTCTAATTTTGGAAGATTTACATATCTAGGCCACCTGACTACCTCCTGAAGAACTCATGGATACATCTACTTGACATCCATTATCCAGACCACTGAGACCTGACCAGACCTGGAAATCATCTTCTGGACCCCCTGGCATCATCATCCTGATTGCCTAATGACTAATAACCATCCTGGACTAATCCTAGGGTTAAGAATGTAGGACTGATAATTCCTCTACACTCTGTGGTAAGTGGATACTTTTATGCTAAATGCAACCAAGGCCCTGTGGGCTCAAAAGAAACTTCTGACCCTACTCAACTACCTAGAAGAATTTAAATTAGTGGTCACGCACGTAATAAGAGATTATCAGAGAAAACATTTTTTTGATGTCTCTATATGGCAGGGCAAACTACTAATCACTGAACATCTGCTCTGTTCTGGAATGGAATTAGCCCCGGGTCATTCGCAAAAGGCGAAAGCATTCACACAAGACTCTACAAAGTGGGAGAGCAAAGAAAGATTTTATTAAAGTTAGGAAGGCAGTGGAAGCCTGGTAATAAGGAGAGAAACACTGTTGGGGGTTGGGGGTGGGGGATGCCAAGGCAGAATCTCAGAGTGTACAACTTCACCTAATTTCGGGTTAGCTTTTTCTTATGTAGGAAAGGGGGAGTCGGTCAGGCAGGTTTGAGGGCTGACATTGCTTCCTGGGGTCTGGTCTGTTGGAAGATGATGTTATTTCCAGACTCTGGACTCGGACTCAGCAATCATGGCCTGGGATTATATGTGTCACCAGTAAAAACTTCAAGGGAGTTGTAAATTGGATTCCAGTGTTCAGGTGCCTGAGGATTAAGAAATTACTCTTTTCAGTTAAGATTTTGTTAATTAATGAGGTCTGGGTAGCCTTGAGAAAGGGAACAAAACAGAGTTCTTAAGTTAATCAGTGAGGGGAGAAACAAAGAGAAAACAGCTAAATATCAGAATAACCCAAACTGCAAACAAACTAAGTCTGGGGAGAGAGTCACAGAGAGCAGTTTCCAGGCTCTCGGCCTCACATGGAAAGGTGCTGGCTTGGTTATTAGATGGCCATCAGCTGTAATCAGATGGCCATCAGCTGTGGCTGGGGGGCCGTCAGCTGTTACTAGTTAGCCATTAGCCACTAATATAACTGCCGTGGCTACACTAGCAAGGAGATTGGTTGGTTAGTTGGCAGGTAGAGAGACAAATGGCTGATTGTGGATCGTGAGGCTCCTGCTTCCTGTGTCTCCAACCCAGTTGTCAGCAAGAATATAGTTGTATGTGACTCCCCTATCTGTGGCTCCATTGGAGTTCCTTTTTGGCCTCACCATATACTGCATTCTTGTGCGGGTAGTAGGAGATGAGAGCCCACATGACACAAAGTTTAATAACAGGTAGCTAGATAGCAAACTATGCAGTGAGTTAAACTGCAAACTAGCAAAGTCTAACTGCATTATTGCGTTACCAATCACCCTTACATGCTCTTTTTGTCATGCCTTCCTCCCCTCTGAAGGCCCAGGGTGACTTGCCTCATCCTCAGCTCAAAATGTCATATGTAGTTCATTTTTGCTTTCTGTCTCTGAATCTATATTGTATGAAGGGTCCCTTATGCTCTCACATATGGGGAGTTCTGATGAGCACAAAGTAGAATTTGGTTTTTCTCGTCAATTTGTTTCATGTCAAGTTGATTATTCAACATACCAAAAGAACTAAAGAAAAGGGGGAATTTTTCTCTTCCCCACAGTATTCAATGAAGGGCACTGCGAACTTCAAAGGGAACAGATAACGATATTTGATTCCTAATCTTAATGTATTCACAATTTTTTGACATTTCTGACAATGTTGAATTTTACCTTAGGCCTGTGTTCCTGGAAAACAATAAAAGTTAATGAAATATACCATTTTGGGGTCTAAAAATGGGCTTACTGCAAACAAACACCCTTCTCCATATTGTTACTGGAGAGCTGGCCCTTCTTGGAGCGATATTCAGGCTTAGCTTTCACACCAGGGGTCGAACCTAGCAAAGTCCAGGCTAGATTCCCAAACTGGGGTTCGAACCCAGGTCTCGTGCAGAACTGGGAATCTTAGCTGCTCTAGCTTGGCTCTCACACCGGGGGTCGAACTCGGCAGAGTCCAGGCTAGATTCCCAGATCAGGGGTCAAACCCATGCCTTTGAGCAAAACTGGGAATCTTAGCAACTCTGGCTGCCAGAGAATGGGCCCTCCTTGGCACAGTGTACAGGTTCTTGGCATTTCAAGCAAAGACTTGAATGAGATAGTGAGGCAAAATAGTGAAAGAACAATTTATTAGAAGAAAAAGTACAGTTCAAAGAGGGAGTAGTGGGCCCAAGCAGAAGGCAGTGGCTCAAGGGCCATTATTCAAAGAGAAAATACACTCCAAAGAGTTTGGAGTGGGTCGAGAAAAAGTAGGGGCTCAAAAGTCTCAAAGGCTTAAAGGCACTGACTGGCAAGGACTTGGAGTATTTATTCTTTTTTTCTCTAGAATTGGCTATTCTTTTCCAGGCATGGGACAACTTGATTGACACCTATGATTGACAAGGGGCTATTACCTCTTTTTAGACTGTACATGTTCCTTCCTAGAATTCAGTCTGTTATAATAATATTAATGAATTTCCGGGCATATGATTTTATAATGATGGTATGAGGCTTAGGTGAAATGAAGGTCGTTGTGGCCTTTACTGTGCAGGTATGAGTGACTGGTTTAATCTAGTTGGGTATTTTATACCCATTTGTTTCCTTATAGGGTAGATAATTATAGTGCAAAGGAGAAGTTTTGGGTGGAGAAGGGAGATCTTTTGGGTGGTTGCATTCTGTGGGTTGTGTTGGACATGCAGGAATGCAGAGTCCCAATGCCTATCTCTAACTGCCTGCCTAGTTTTTTTCTTGAGAGATGAGATCCCCATAAAATCTCTATGGGAAATCGAGGGACAGGAGGTCTTTTCTTCTATGTCTGCTTCCTGTTGGGCAGGGGCATAAAGCTGTTCGTACCTACTGGGGTATTCATGGAGCTCTCACCTTCTCTGATCTTAGATGAGTAGAAAGGGTCTCGAGATCTGCCTGGAAGATCATGTTGGCTTCTTTCTTTGTGACTGGCAGTCTTGCTGGAGTATCATTGGTATCCCCAAGGCTCCTGAATGAGGAAAAAATAGATTTTAATTAATAAATTTCTTAAAGAGTAGAGCTCAAAGCTATTGATCTGAGGTAGCTACATGACGGAAAATCCATCCACCCTAGGGAGCCCATGGCCACTTAACCGGTTATTCAGGTGACATTAATTGTCCAGGAGCTGGGCCCAGAATGGGTGGGAAAGAACATTAGGCTTCAATTATTATAATTCACAAGAATGAATAACAAGTTTTAGGGTAATTATTTAAAGCAGGGGATAGGAGCTAAAACACTGGGGAAAAGGAAACTTTAAAGAAAAGGAAACTTAAAAGTTTTTCAGTGGGGGAGGCTACTCACTTGGCCCATATCATTCCCGCTCTGATAGTAGTAGAGTCTCGTGTTTATGACACTGTTGGTAAACTAGGAAGTTCCCGCCCTACTTGGTTTAAATGTGAGAGTAGTATTTCTGGGTTAGCTCCAACCGCTGAAACTGACCCAGAGCCCTGTTGAAGTGTCATTTGGAAGTTGATGGCTTGTAGGCAGGAAGAAATAAATCTGTTAAAAGATTTAGACTGCAGGGTCCAAAAACAAGGGTTAAAATGATAATTAACAATGGGAAGAAGCCAGGATGCCCAACTCCAAATCTTGAATCAAGATCCCCAAGATTTGCTTAATTGTTGGCAGATCCTGAAAGCTTTATCTTGTAACTTTTGGGCAGCATCTCTGACTATGTCAGGCTGATTAACATAGAAACAACAGTCTTCTTCTAAAAATAAGCATAGCTCCCCCTTTCTAGCAGTTAGGAGGTTTAGTCCTCTGATTTCGAAGGACTACTTTTGCCAAGGAGTCTAATTGGTTTTCTGAAGCAATGATGCTCCTAGATGTATCATCTAGGCTATCAGAGAGATGTTTAGATAGGCTTTGGTAGTAAGCGATAGAGGTGGACAGCCCTGCTATGCCCATGCCCACTCCTGTGGTGATATTGAGGCCTATTAAGAGGGGAATGAGTTCTATGGTCCATTTGGCTCTTATATGAGTCTTCAAAGGAACTGTTAGGGACTGATTATTGGGGGCTATGTTGATCTCCGTAGCCAAGTAGACTATGGTATAGGTTCTTATGCAATTAGCTAGAAGGCATAGATAAGACCTAGTCCCACAGAGGAAACTAAATATAAAGCAATAATGAACAGCTCCAGCAGTTTTGTTTGAAGATGGGGCTTAAGGTCTTCAATTGGCTCACAGGAACAAGAGTGACAGATTTCCTTCTGGGGGAGTCCTGTGGAGACTTAAATAAAATAATTTTAATTTGAGGGAAGTGGACCCAGCCACTGACTCTCTGAAGCCCAACAGCAGTTGGGGTGTTTGGAAAATTTGCAAATGATTCCTTTTCTGTAGGAAGAAACCAGTTTGTTAGAGACCCCTGGCTTTCCAGGGCTACAATGTGTAGAGGGGTGGGTCTGGGGGAGGTGCCAGTTCCCCATATTCCCTAAATGCCTGCTGAATCTTTCCCAAGCTAACAGCATAGGAGATAACAGAATTGAGGTGAGAATTTAAAGCAATGGGCAGCAGTTAGTGCCAGGGCTTAGAGTTCTTTGGATAAAACTTTTCCAGAGTTCTTTTTAAGTTTAATTTGCTTATTTTACATTTCCTTTAAGACCAATGATAAGGAACAGGATGAATAAAATGAGCCGAAATCTGGGGGCTCTCTTTATCTTTATAACCAAGCAGTTTTCAGAGAAAAAAGGTCCAGAGTGAGCAGTTGAGACAGAATAAATGGCTTCTACATCAATTAGGAAATGAACAGGCTTACCACATCAGGGTCACCTGCATTTAACCCCTGTGACGAGAATAGCTTGGGAGTCGCTGAGAACTTCAGGCCCAAAAGTGATTGCCGATATTTGTGGGGAAGTAGTTGTTCCCTGCTCCCTTCAGAACAGGGGCAATCCTTTCTCCAGTGCCCTTTGGAGGATTAGGACACTCCCTATTCCAGTGGTCTGTGCTTCCATATCCAAAGCAGTCTCCTTTATCTGGCCTTTCCCCTTCTGGAGCCTTTGGGGTGACTTGAGGTGGCTTTAGCCCTGAGTTGTCCATAATTGTGACCAAAATCTGGCCTGTCTTTTGTTGTATTCTTTGGCTTCACTGTTCCTTTATTTCTCATTTTCTAGTCTTGGTTGTTAAAGATATTTAAACACATCCCTGTCCTTCTCTAGAATCTGAGCCTTTTTATTGGGGATGTAACAGTGGGCCAGAACCATTAGTATACCCTGCCTGTTAGGGGAAAACATTAGGCTAAACTTCCATATATTGGCCTATGTCTGATACATGAGCTCTAGCAGTTCTAAAATACAGAAATTTATTAACTACTAGCAAAACTAAATTTTTACATTTAATTTTTTTGAGTAACCGAGGACCTGATTGAGACAATATAAAACATAGAAAATTATTTTGATGACACATATAATCTTTGGTTTTTAGGCAGAAAACTTTTTTATAATATCTGTAGCACACCAATAGTCTAACAAACTTTATTTAGCAGAGAGAAAACTTTTATTTTTTACCAGCTTATTTTTGATATTTAAACTTAATTATGTTTAGCTTATAAAATTCTCTTAAGATTTTTTTTCACAAAGCTTCTATAACTGTCCCAGTTTCTCTTCATTTGTCTCCTCACTCATTAAGAAATAACCATTCTTAGGACAAACTACTTTCTTTTAGTTGCTTCAAAAATGCATTTATATACTTCATACCTTCCTTGAAAACACACATTATTTTCTTTCATATTGATTACAATCCATAACCTTCAGAACCTTAATTTCTACTGACAACTAAAAGCAAGCAATTAGCATTTCCATTGGCAAACCCAGTAACATATTTTCCAATCTTTCAAAAGCGTAGGGTTTTGTAATGAAATATAAGATATATTTATTAACAGATCTTACTTTTTTCTTTTAGCTTTCTTGGGACAAGGAGCCAGAAATAGATGAACTCAGACCTACCTAATAATTAATATTTCAGTATTTCATTATTTTGAAATAACTAGATATTTTAATTTTTTGTTATTTAACACAATAAAACTGAAATTTTAAATTACCAATGAAACCTCGTCCAAGCATCCACACTATGTAATTATTACTGAAATTTTATCTAAAACCTTTTCAGTTAACATTCAAAGGCAATTACCCAAGCCATTTTCTTGACAAATTATGTGACAAAGATAACAAATTTATTTTTGTAAGCCCATGTAAAGCCCATGTAAAGATACCGTATTTAATGTTAACAATCTTAAAAAACATACCTATTTAACCAAAAGTTAAGCCAGCCTTAGTATTAAATATTTTCTTAAATCACATGATTCTAAGAAGTACTTGAATTAATTTTATTATTTAAATTTATATAAGGGCTTAATTTTTTTTAGGTCAATCAAATATAATTTGGTAATACCATCCAAAGGCAAAAACACTATTATATATAAAACACAAAAAAGCACAGATATTGGAAATCAGATATGTATAAACAAAAGTATTAACAATTGCAGAGAAGTCCTGAGACTTTATAATTACCCCTACTATTGCAAAGAGGCCGGAACAACAATTGGGAGCTAGGCTTGAAATTTAGCCACTTGGTTTGATTGATTGATTGATTGATTGATTGACTGATTGATTCATGTATTTTCTTCACATTTTATTTCTTTTTAAATTTTTTTTTAAATTAAAGTTTATTGGGGTGACAATTGTTAGTAAAGTTACATAAATTTCAGGTATACAGTTCTGTTTTACATCCTCTATAAATCACATTGTGTGTTCACCACCCAGAGTCAGTTCTCCTTCTATCACCATGTATTTGATCCCCTATACCCTCATCTACTACCCCTACCCCTTACCCTCTGGTAACCAGTAAACTATTGTCTATGAGTTTTTATTTCTCATTTGCTTGTCTTGTTCTTTTGTTGTTTTGGTTTATATACCACATATCAGTGAAATCATCATTGTCTACTTTTTCTGTCTGACTTATTTTGCTTATCATTATAATCTCAAGATCCATCATGTTGTCACAAATGATCTTATTTTATCTTTTCTTACGGCCAAATAGTTTTTCATTGTGTATATATACCACAACTTCTTTATCCATTCATCTATCGAAGGACATTTTGGTTGTTTCCATGTCTTAGCCACCGTAAAGAAAGCTGCAATGAACATTGGAGCACACTTGTCTTTAAGGATAAATGTTTCAGACTTTTTTGCTAGATACCCAGGAGAGGGATTGCTGGGTCATATGGTAATTCTATTCTTAATTTTTTGAGGAACCTCCACACTGCCTTCCATAATGGCTGCACCAGTCTGCATTCCCACCAACAGTGTATGAGAGTTCCTTTTTCTCCACAGCCTCTCCAACACTTGTTACTTTTGTCTTGTTGATGATAGCCACTCTGACTGGGGTGAGGTGATATCTCATTGTGGTTTTTATTTGCATTTCTCTGATGATTAGTGATGTTGAGCATTTTTTCATCTGTCTATTTGCCATTTGTATGTCCTCTTTGGAGAAATGTCTCTTCAGGTCCTCTGCCCATTTTTCAATTGGGTTGTTTGTTTTTTCTGATGTTGAGTTCTATGAGTTCCTTGTATATTTTGGACATTAGCCCCTTAACGGGCGCGCTGTTTGCAAAAATCTTCTCCCATTCAGTTGGTTGCCTCTTTATTTATTTATTATTTTAAGAAAGGAAAACTGTATTAAAATTGTAATACTCAATATATACTTATAACAAAAGATGAACACAAGTCATGTCTGACTTCTACAATTACAAGAGGTGCTCAAAGTGGTTACCATCAGTGTCCAGACACTTCTGATGATGGCGAACTACTGCTTGAGCAACGTTGACCAAAGTGTCGCCTCTTTATTTTGTTGATGGTTTCTTTTGCTGTGCAGAAGCTTTTAAGTTTGATATAGTCCCATTCATTTATTTTAATGTTTACTTCCCTTGCCTTTGGAGTCAAATTCATAAAATTAGCCACTTGGTTTTTAAAGTGTCCTTTTTTTCCCCTTCGATTACCTTAGCCTCAGGCATTCTTGGTTATAAGTGGATTAGGGAATGGATGGAGTTCCCTTTTCTTTAAACTATTGATTTAGTTTTCTTTTTTCTTTTTCAAGTTTATCATAATTTGAAGCTTTAGAATTCCTTTTTTTATGCTCCTAGTGAGGGCTTCTAGAAACTTGGCACATCTGGCTATCCTTTCTGCAGTGTTATAGTTCCAGTTAGAATCAGCAAAAGGCACTGTATCTGGTCTTGGGGCATTGCCTTGTGGGTTCCTGGCAAATGCTTTATTTGTCTCTGGGGTGGGCTGCTTCTAACATGTGATCCCTTTCAATAGCAGTACAACGGTGGCCAAGATAAACTGAACGTCCCTCCATGAAACATCAAAGACCAAAATTAAAGTTTGAAACACATCTGCAAATCTGTCAGGGTTCTCAGAATACTTGCCTAGTTTTTCCTTACATTGTTGGATGTCTGTTATCGAGAAGAGGACTTGAACTCTCACTGTACCCTCTGCTCCGGGTGTTTCTCTAAAGGAAAAGAGAGCAGAAGTGGAAGGTGGTATTGTAGGAGAAAGTGTCCCACTCCTGGTATGAGGAGGGCTAAGGATAATCTCAGGGTCCTTATAGGGGGCATTGGCTGGGGAGATAGATATGGCGGAGGGAATGGCTTTCCTTGGGAGGCTGGGGGAGCTTGTAGCCTTTGAGGAGCAGAGAGAGAGGCTTAAATGGGGTGTCATCTGTAAGGTCTAGATGATCTGGTCTTTGTTTTTGATGTTTGCTCATATTGATTCCTTTGTTCCCACGGCATAAAGAGGGGTCCTGATAGAGGTATATGAAAGCCTGAAAATATGGAATTTCTGACCATTTGCCTTCACTTCTACAGAAAAAATCTAACTGTAAAATAGTATTATAATTTGAACTTCCATTAATTGGCAAATTTCTTGGTCACCTAGTTTGTATTGGGGCCAAGCCACATTATAAAAAATGACAAGGCATCTTTTCATTAAATTATTGGGATCACATTTGTCCCAGTAGTTAAGGATCCAGCTGAGTGGTGAATACGACGGGATTGAGGTTGGTGGCCCATTTCCCATGCTGGTCTGCAAAAGAAGGGAGAGTCTAGTTAAGGACAAAACTTCCCCCTACGAGGCGTCCCCCTAGGGGATAGTTAGTCCAGATTGGATCCTCCAGATCATCCTTCTGAGAGGTTCCTGACTTAGCTAGATTCCCAAACGGGGGGTTAAATCTGGGCATTCGAGCAGAACTGGGAACCTAAGGGTAGAACTCTTGGGGAATTCCCTGAGGGGTTTCTGGCTTAGGATGACAGATGTCTGTGGCCGTTGGGTAGGCACTGGTGCCACTTTGACTTAAACTTAGACGTGGCACTCTTCCAAAGACTATGCCCTATGATAACCTTTGGTATCCCTGGTTGGAGAGTTCAGCTCTTTGCATCCTGCCAGCTGAAGAGACCTACAAGTATGGCTCCATGAATGGCCAAGGTTCTAGTAATAATTGTTAGGAGAGTTTGGAACAAAGGGAATGGGGATGGCTCAGAATCTGTCGGGTCCCTCTCTAAAATTCATAGATGAGCAAAGAAAACCCATAATGACTCTAAATCTTGGGTGTTTTTAGGAAGAGAAGGAGGAGGTTTGAGGAGAATCCTCTGAGTCATGGAGACCATTGAGTTGGGCAAAAGGAAAGGTGACATAGAAGTGCAAGCCAGAAGAGTGGGTTCAACCTCTCAAAGGTGGCCTTAGTGAGAGGTGCCTAGCTAAAAACAGAAATGGGGCAGAGAGAATGTGGCCCCTCACAGCAAGAAGTAAGGCAGAAAAGGAGGACAGCTTGAGGTCCCCAGAGGATGTTGGCAAGGTGACAAAAGAACAGCGGGAATGAAAAGTCAAGTCTCCAGAGAGACATTGTGCTGTACAAACATAGACCTGATGAGTGCTTTGATGTGTTTTGAGCCTGGCATGTCCTGAATGACCTGTTCTAAGACCAGGTTATCCTGTCACGGAAGTCTTCAAGTGGCAGACACCCCACTGGCTGTTAACTGTCCATCTCATTCCCGCCAATGTTGGCAAACAAAATTGTTTACAGAAGAATGAGTGAGAGGTTTTGAGATCTCCTAAACGGGGCTTACTTCCTGGCTGGCTCACAAAAATGTTACCAGAGAGCTGGCCCTTCTCAGACCAATGTTCAGGCTTGGCTTTCACACTGGGGGTTGAACCCAGCAAAATTCAGGCTAGATTCCCAGACCTGGGGTCAAACCCAGGCCATCAAGCAAAACTAGGAATCTTAGCCACTCTGGCTGTGGGAGAATGGGCCCTCTTTGTTATGGTGTCCAGATTCTTGTCATTTCACAAAGACTTGAATGAGATACCAAGGTAAAGTAGTGAAAGAGCAATTTATTAGAAGAAAAAGTACACTTCAAAGAGGGAGTAGTGGACCCAAGCAGAAGGCAGTGGCTCAAGGGCCATTATTTGAAGAGAAAGTCCATGCCAAAGAGTTTGGAGTGGGTCAAGCAAAAGAAGGGGCTCAAAAGTTTCAAAGGCTCAAAGGTGCTGACTGGTGAGCACTTGGAGTTATTATTCCTTTTTTCTCTAGATGGGCTGTTCCTTTCCAGGCATGGAAACTTGATAGAAACCTGTGTTTGACAAGGTGCTATTACCTCCTCTTTTTAGACTGACATGTTCCTTCCCAGAATTCAGTCCGTTATAATATTAATGAATTTCCCAGCATACGCATATTATGATAGTATGAGGCCAAGGTGAAATGAATGTTGTTGCGGCCTTTACTGCACAGGTGTGACTGTTTTAATCTAGTTGGGTATTTTGTACCCATTTGTTTCCTTATAAGGTAGATAATTATAGTGAAAAGGAGAAGTTTTAGGCAGAGAGGGGAAGTCTTTTAGGTGGTGGTATTCTATGGGTTATACTGGACATGCAGGAATACAGAGACCCGATGCCTATCTCTAACTGCCTACCTCATTTTTTTCTTGAGAGACATGATTCCCATAAAATCCCTATGGAAAGGTGAGGGACAAGAGGTCTTTTCTTCTGTATCTGCTTTCTGTTGGTCAGGGGCGTAGAGCTGTCCCTACCTATTGGGGGATTCATGGAGCTCTTGCCCCCTCTGATCTTAGATGAGTGGAAGGGGTCTCGAGATCTGCCTGGAAGATCATTGGCTTTTTTGGTTGGGACTGGTAATATTTCTGGGGTATCATTTGTATCCCCAAGGCCCCTGAATGAGGAAAAAATAGATTTTAGTTAATAAAATTTTTAAGGAGCTGAGCTCAAAGCTATTGATGCAAGGTGGCTGCTTGATGGAAAATCCGTCTGCTATATGGAGCCCATGGCCCCTTACCCGGTTATCAGGTGACGTTAATTGTCCAGAAGCTCATCCCAGAATGAGTTGGAAAGAACATTAGGCTTCAATTATAGCAATTAATAAGTATGAATTACAAGTTTTAGAGTAATTATTTAAAGCAGGGGATAGGAGCTAAAAGACTGGGAAAAAGGAAACTTTAAGGAAAGGAAACTTAAAAGTTTTTCAGTGGGGGGCTACTTATTTGGTCCGTATCAATATAACCTAGTAAGACTTATGGATGCCCCCTTGTTTACTGGTGACATGCTAGACATAGACCCTCCAGATTTCCATTCTTTGCCTTATAAATGATTAGCTAAACTGCTTGTCCTACTGATCTATGGAAACAAAATGCTTGCTGTCTAAACTTTGGTTAATATTCTCTTCCTTCCCCCCAGAACCTTAATCTGTGTCTTATCCTCAGCCTGAATCTATAAACAACCTTTCCTTAGCAGACTATCTCAAGAATAGGGTGGCCTAAGGTTCAAATATTCTTTTATCTTCTATTCCATTGTGCCACTCTTTCATCCCATTTCTATATGCATGGTTCTTTCTAAATTTTTTGATTTCTTTGAATGAAAGAAAAACCCTTTGCCTAACTTCTCCCCACACCCCAAATACCTACTCTTTAGCAAATTTCAAGTATACATACACAATTATTAACTATACTTACTGTGTTGCACATTAGATCCCTGGAACTTATTAATTGTATAAATGAAAGTTTGTACCCTTTATGAAACATCTCTCCATTTTGTTACCTGGTTAAGATCCAGCTGCCTGTCTCTCGCAAAGTCAGTAATTGAGAGACAAGTTTTGTGGAAGAAAAGCAGCATTTATTCAAAATGTTAGCATTCCAGGAAGATGGTGGGTTCCTATCCAAAGGCCGTCTCCCTGTTCCCCACATGGCCAAAAGATTTTATAGACACATAAGAGGAAGCAGAATAAAGGAAAGGGGGAGGTGGTCCAGCAATTCCTGAACAATTCGAAAAAGAAAAGAAGGTGCTTCCCAGAGTCTGGTTTGTTTCAGGCAGAGTCATTGAAACTGGTATGCATAGTCTTGAGTAAACAGAGTCATTAAGGAGGGAAGCAAAGAAAAGAAAAGTTTTAAAAGGTTTTAAGTTAAATTCCATTGTTGAATGGAACTAAATTTTGGGCACCCTTACATTTCCCTCCAACCCCCCAGTCCTCTGGTAACCACCATTCTATTCTCTGCTTCTAAGTGTTTGACTGCTTTAGATTTCGTATATAAGTAAGATCATACAGTATCTATATTGCTTAATTCTTAAGATGCTTACTGATCTCATGGTCAGAATGTTCTCCCTATTGCAGTAGTCCTTCCCTCCACCCTCATACCCTGCCACTTTACAAATAATTCTTATTAATAAAGACCTGTCTTACTAAGTCAACATTTGTTGTTATTTGGGGGTTTTATTTTATTTTATTTTATTTTATTTTATTTACATAACAATACTTAATACCTAATCTAATTATAATTTCAAGGTCTCCTAGGAGTGGAATTTTAAGCCTACATTCTGGAATTTCCTTTACATCATTAGTGAGGTAATCTGCCTCATAAAACCCCCTGACTTCCCCTAGGGGAATGTAACCTTGCCTGAAATAATATACTTTTTGAACTTCTTGCCCCACCCTCTTCCTGCTTATAAAAAAATCTCCATTTTGTACACTTCTTGGAGCACATTTCTTTTTACTAAATAGGATGCTACCTGATTTTTGAATCATTCAATAAAGTCAATTAGATTTTTAAATTTACTCAACTGAAATTTTGTTTTTTAACAATAGTTCCTCACCACTAAGCACATATGCCTTATAGTCTAGATAAAATAAGAAATGTTTGTTATACTTTATAATCATTATTTTTTTCTTTAATTTGTGTGAAGCATATAATCCCTAGATTACTTTAGTGTCCTGTGTAATATTTTGCTAAAATGCAGTTTTCTTCCCTTATGTTAGCCTATATTACATATATCGTGATATGTATTAATATAACCATTATTTATTTAATCAGAAGATTTCATTTGAAAAAAATGATTTATTTTCCAGGACTTCTATTTTAGATGTCATTAATTGAAAGAACAGACAACTGCAAAACATCAGTGATTTAAATGAGAAAAGTTAATTTCTTGTTCATGCTACTTGAGGGTTACAATCATTATATCTTAGCTGGGTTCTACTGAATTTCATGTGTCTTCTTAATCAGGGACTGAAAATGAAAGAGGAGGTATTATTGGGGATGTTGTATTCTCACCGTGGAGGATAAGAACAAGAGTAACAGCCAAAACACATGAAGACATTCCAAACTTTTGCTCATACATGGCCTATGACATGTCTGCTCATATTTTATTGGACAAAGCAAGTTACAGGGTCAGTTGTAAGATTATTGGAGTAGAAAACTATATTCCACTGACAGGTAGCAAGGTGTGGATGAAAAAGGGGTGCTGTGATAAATCTGACTAAAAGTAACGTCACAGGATTATCTGATCATAAATTCTTAACTGGGCAGGTCATGGTGGGTAGTCACACTTTAGGCATATGACTTCTTCAGTAAAAGGTTTGCCTTAAGTAAGCTCAGTTCATTGTTCTTGTGCATCTAGGTAAACAAACCTTTGAAATGCCAGAGTAATCTTCTTTTTCAGACCCTTGAGTTTTAAACACCCTCAAAATGAGCACATAATTGGGTAACTGGAGATCCATGATGGTGGAGTAAATAACATCTGTGCTTGCCTCATCCCATGAACACACCAAAATTACAACTAACTTATAGAACAGTCGGCCAGCAGAGCCTTCTGAAGTTTAGCTGAACAGAGGTATAATAAAGATATAAAGAAGACACACATTGAGCATGGTAGGAGGAGCAGAGATGCGGAACAGGCTGGCCCCAAACCTCTGTGTGGTATATGAAAATTGGGAGGTATATCTCAGCCCCAGATATTCCCCATGGAGGAGCAAGGGACCCCAGCCCCACTTCAGGATCCCAAGCCCAGAGTACAGGAGCAGGGAAGAGGAGACTTCACAACATCTGTCTGTAAAAAATAATGGGGATTCCAACAATCTAGGTGGGATGAAAGGCTGCAAGAAACACAGATGTCTTCTTAAAGGAACTGTATAGACTTGTCTATAGGCACTCATTCTGGATTCTGGAGGAGGGACAGTGACTCAAGAAGTATTGGAGACATACGGAGGGTGGGGGGGTGAGGTGCAGACTGGGGTATATGGTTTCGGATGAGGGCAGGAAGATAGCACCATTTTCCTTATGTGGGATCCTTCTTGAGTGCAGCCAGCAGGCAGTCACTATCTTTCCTGTGTTGAGCCCTTCCCCATGCACATGGCCAAATCTGAATCGGTCTGGTGAGCTTTCCCGGCCACACTCTAGTGACTCACTGAGACAGTGCAACACCCAACTCCTGTATGAGGCTTTATAAACAAGAGCTGAACCTTATGGAAACCAGCAACTGGCAGCAGGCCTTGGTGTGTCCTGGCTTTTTGTGGAGCTACCCCAGACCTGGTACTGGTGGCAGTCATCCTTGGTTCACACTGTGGTCTGTCCCATGTGCCTCCAGGTCCACCACAATCAGCAACCAACCATGGATCACTTTGAAGCCATTACCAGGTAGTCCCTGGACAGTCACAGGCAGTGGATGACTTGGACTTGCACCAGAGCCCCTCTCAAGAGGACCCAGAGCAAACATACTTGGAGGTTGGCTTCAGACCACAGCAGAGCACCACTTAATTAGCCCCACAAGCATCACACCTAAAGGGCTGTCTTAACAGGCACTAGAGCCCACTGGGATGAATCCCACTCTGTATGAAAAGCTGTGGACTTGGCCAAACCCCATAGCCAGTCAGCCTGAAGGTCAATCCCACTTACTGATGTGCCAATAGTGATCAAGGCTCGCATATAACAGAAGATCACACACAACCCACACACTGACACTCCTGGAGCACCTAGCTCAGGTGACCAGGGAGACTGTGCCACTGGGTCCCACAGGACACCTACTACATAAGTCCACCTGGCAAGAATAGAAGACGTAGCAGACCTACCTAACATATAGAAACAAACACAGAGAGGCAGCCAAAATGAGAAAACAAAGAAATACATCCCAAATGAAAGAATAGGAGAAAACTCAATAAAAAGTAACTAAACAAAATAGAGGCAAGCAATCTACCAGAGACAGAGTTCAAAACAATGGTTATAAGGATGTTCAAGGAACTTAGTGAAAACAAAGAGATAACAAGCATATAAAAAGACAGAAACGATTAAAAAAGAACCAGTTAGAAGTGAAGAATACAGTAACTGAAATGAAGAATGCACTTGAAGGAGTTACCAGCAGACAAGACGAAGCACAGGATTGAATCAGAGATTCAGACGACAAGGTAGCAAAAAACACTCAATTGGAAGAGCGAAAAGAAAAAAAAGAATTAAAAAAAATGAAGATAATTTAAGAGACCTCTGAGACACTGTCAAACATAACATTATCATCATAGGGGTACCAGAAGGAGAAGAAAGAAAGCAAGGGATTCAGAACCTACTTAAAGAAATAATGACTGAAAAGTTTCCTAAACTGGTGAAGGAAATAGACAAACAAGCCCAGGAAACATAGAGTCCCAAACAAGGTGAACCCAAATAGGCCCAACCCAAGACACTTCATCATAATGAAAATGCCAAAGGTTAAAGACAAAGAGAGAATCTCAAACGTAACAAGAGAAAAGCAGTTAGTTACTTACAAGGGAGCCCCCATAAGACTGTCAGCTGACTTCTCAACAGAAAATTTTCAGGACAGAAGCAATTGGCACAAAACATTCAAAGTGATGAAAAGAAAGACCTACAACTAAGATTACTCTACCCAACAAAGCTATCACTTAGAATCAAAGGATAGCCAAAGAGTTTCTCAGACCAGAAAAAACAAAAGGAGTTTATCACCACCAAACCAGTGTTACAAGGAATCTTAGAGGGACTCCTTTCAGATGAAAAAAAAAATAAATAAATATAAATAAAACATATGAATAATAAAATGGCAATAACTACATATCTATCAACAATTACCTTCAATGTAAATAGATTAAGTATTCTAATCAAAAAACATAGGGTAGCTGAATGGATAAGAAAGCAAGACCCTTACATATGCTGCCTACAGGAGACTCACTTTAGATAGAAAGACACACACAGACTGAAAGACAAGGGATGGAAAAAGTTATTTCATGAAAGTAGAAAAACAAAACAAACAAACAAACAAACAAACAAAAACCTGGGTAGCAATACTTATACTAGACCAAATAGACTTAAAACAAAGTCTAAAACAAAAGACAAAGAAGGATCCAGGAATTCCATTTCTGGGTATTTATCCAAAGAAATACAAAATGCTACTTTGTGGGGATACGTGCATCCATATGTTCATTGCAACATTATTTATAACAGCCAAGATGTGGAGGCAGCCTGGTGTCCATTGATGGATGAACCAATAAAGAGGAGGTGGTATATGTATACAATGGAATATTGCTCAGCCATGGAAGGGAATAGGTTTTTGCCATCTGTGGTGGCATAGGTGGACCTGGAGGGTATTGTGCTGAGTGGAGTGTGACGCAGAAAAAGACAGATGCAATGTGATTTCACTTATATGTGGAATCTAAAGGACAAAATAAACAAACAAAACAGAAACAAATTCGTAGATACAAAGAACATTTTGATGGTGGCCAGATGGGAGGGAGTTGAGGAGGTGGGTGAAAAGGGAATGGATTAAGAAGTACAAATTGGTTGTTACAAAGTAGTAATGGGGATGTAGGGTATAGCATAAGGAATATAGTCAATAATATTGCAATAACTATGTATCGTGTCAGATGGGTACTGGATTTATCAGGGTGATAGATAGAAAGGGTTTGGGGGACAGGGTAAAAAAGTTGAAGGGACTAAGAAGTACAAATTTGTAGTTACAAAATAGTCATGAGGATGTAAAGTAAAGCATAGGGAATATTATCAATAATATGGTAATATCTATGTATAGTGCCATGTGAGTACTAGTCAGGGGGATCACTTCTTAAATTATACAAATGTCTAACCACTATGCTATACACCTGAAATTTATATAAAATAATATTGAATGTGAACTGTAATTGAAAACTTAAAATAAGAGGGGGCAAAAGTGAAGAGGAATAAAACGTTCAAATTTCCAGATATAAAAATAATACGTTATGGGAATATAACATAAAGCATGGGGAATAGTCAAAAATCTTGTGAATAATTGTGTTTAATTGTGAATAATTTGTGTCAAAAATATTGTGAATTTATTGTGAATATTCACAATAAATATTGTGAATATTGTGAAGAATAATATAGTCAGATGTTTGCTGGACTGTTGGTGATCACTTCTTTAGGTGTATGAATGTTTAACAACTATGGTGTACACCTGACTGATATAACATACATTAGCTATATTTTTTTAACAAAAATCTTTAAAAAGAACATTCTTAAATATTTTGTAACCCAATCCCTGCCTTGCTTTCTCCCACCTTCATTTAATCTTTCTTATATTACCTTCTTAATTCCAAACGCATAAACGAAACTGCAAACTGTCATGATAAGAAGCATTTTCCTCAGTCTGTTGAGATCTTGCTTCCTTGGCTCAAATAAACTCTTATACAAATTTTGGAAGTTCCTATGTAGAAAAAGGGAAGTTTTCTCGGGCTGCCATAACAAAATACCACAAACTAGAACGCTTAAAACAACAGAAATTCTCTCACAGTTCTGGATTCTAGAAGTCTACAATCAAGATGTCAGCAGGACCATACTTCCTTTGAGACTTTGGTTAGAATTCTTCTTTGCTTCTTCCTAGCTTCTGGTTGTATCCATCAGTCCTTTGTGTCCCTTAGTCATGTGGACCAGAAAAAAAGGGGGGTTGTATGGAAATTCATAAAACAAACTGCAAAACTGTTATTCTCCAGAGCATTTGAGATCTTGCTCCTTGGCTTATGTTGTCAGTTTGTCTCAATAAACTCTTATCAAACTTCTCTACAATTTTGGACATTTCTGATATCAACAGCTTTCGGCTGCATGACTCCAATCTCCACTTCCATCTCCACATGAACTTCTTCCCTCATATCTTCACATTGTCTCCTTATAAGCACATCACCACTTTGGATTAAGGGCCCACCCTGCTACAGTTAGATTTTTATCTTGACTAATTACAGCTGTAATAACCCTGAAGGAGTAGAAAATATTCCTTTCTTCCCTTCTAGGTTCTTTGGCTGGTCTGTTCATAAAATTGATATAAGACAGATGAACAGAAGAAAAACATATGTTTACTAACATGTATAACTCCTGTATACATGGGAGATACCTAGGAAAACTTAGTAACTCCTTGAAATGGCTGAAGGCATCACCTTAAATACCATCTTCAGCTAAAGACAAGATTTTAGGATTGGGGAATCAGTTATGAGAGATTACTAAGAAAAGCATAGTAAACAGGTATATGGGCATTATACAGATTTAAGTCTTTGCCTTCTCCATTGATAAGAATTTCTAGAGATTTAGAATTATCCTTCTCTTCCTGGAACACAGAAGGAGGCAACTTACAAATGGAGATTTCTTTTATACATGTAAATGTTTCTTACAAAATGATACTTCTCAGTTCTCAGAGCTTCTTTCATGTCATATGTCTTTTAAGAATAATGAGTTTAAAATAATCAGTATGCCAAAGGGCCATGTCAAAATCTCCTTTAACTTCATTTCTATATAAGGCCACATTCTGAGGTACTGGGGATTGGACTTTAGCATCTTTTTGGGGGAGGCGGCACAATTCAACCAAAAACAGGCAGAGAGGGAATATATTCTGTTGATGTAAGAATGTCCAAACATATAGAGAAATTTTCTAATAGTTTATTTGAGCCAAACTGATGATGTATGCTGAGGAACAAGATCTCAGACGCTTCTGAGAATAATAGTTTGCAGCTTCTTTTATGCATTTGAAATTAAGAAAAGAATGTGAGGAAGATTATATGGAGGTGCGAAAAAGCAAGTCTGGGATTGAATTACGGGATTATGTGCTCTCTTGAGGGTGATCATGCTTTATTTAGACGAGGGGACTACAAAGGGGACATTTCAAAGATGTGTTAACCTAGATGCACAGAAACAATGGATAGGGCGGGCTTAAAACCTTTCACTAAAGAAGTTATATGCCTGGGAATGACTATCCACCCGCCCTGTTAGGAATTTATGATCAGATCATCCTGTGAGCTTACTTTCCATAGGACTCCTTATTTCGTCCACAATTTCTTATGAACAAATCATAAATCTACTACCATTTTTCTTTCTTTATCCCTGAACTTACAAAAGTATAGACTACAAAGCTTACCTCAAATTGAGGAAGTAGAAGAGTGGATTAAAATTCAAAATGGATTCCTTTCTTAGAACATGGCTTTGTAGGGGTTCAGAGAAGGTCATCCAAAATGTGGCAGTTTGGCATATGAATTATTTTGAGCTGAAGGCCATTAAGTCCATGTAGGCTCATGAGAAACTTCTACCTCTTCCTTAAAGAATTTAAATTAGGAACTTTGCCCATAATAAGAGTTATCACCAGACATAACTTTTTATGACCTACCTATAGGACAAACATCTAATTTCTAAACATCTGCTCTTCTTATCATCCTGTAATGACCCTTTGAAATCCCCAAGGAAACTTAACTCATCCTTAGCTCAGCATGCCATATATAACTCATTTTAACTTTCTGTCTCTGAACCTCTCATATATGTGGAGTCTCTGACTCTCTCATACACATGGGGTTCCCATGCATATGTATGTATTAAATTTGATTATTTTGGCTTGTTAATGCTAAATTGATTATTAAGCCAGCCAAAAGAAACTTGTGAGTAGAGGAAAGTGTCTTCCTCCATCACAGGTAAAATAGTAGAAAGTGGACTGACTACAGAGGGGTGATCAGTGCAGAAACTCATGGTTGCAGCAGACCACCATAGGTGTAAGCTATTTTTGTGTCTCAGATCTTTAGAACTCACCCCTAGATTACCAGTCCTCTGATCTAGTTAGCTCCAAGAAAGATTCCTGGGGGAAATTTTAACATGGCAATTTCATTGGAGTCTCTGTAAATGAAGGCAGAAGCCTTTAGGTAAGTTGGAATGATTCTGATATGTCTTGCCTCTTTCAGAATTGACTCAAGTCTGACTAGGTAGTTTCGTCAGAGACAGAACTATAGGGAGCTAGTGAAGAAAAAGATAAGAAATATGATGCAGAAATTCAATATGTTTTTAAATGTTACCAGATGCCACCAGGTTTGAGAATACTGGGCTAGATTAAATAGCTGAGAGAAATCTAAAAAGCAGTCTCTTCCTACCCCCTCCCCCAAAAGGCTTTCTTATATATCATTACAGATATCCAGCAACAGGAATCTGATAGAAGTCATATAACAATACTCCTAAATCTCAGCCCAAAACTTTCTGATTCCCACAGCTTGGACATTTCCTTATGTTCTGAGAAATGAGGATGAAACAGGAAGTGTAGATATGAAGCTAGGAGTGGTGCATAGAGATTAGCGGTATTTAGCTGGTTCAGTTCTTTGTCATGGAGTTCTATGAATGGATTCTTGGGTTAGTTGGCTTGAGTTCAAATTCCAAGTCAGCCACTTAATGACTGTAAATTTGTGCAACTTACCTAGCCTAACTGGGCTTCCGCTCTTTTGTCTTAAAATGAGGATAATAGTTTAAATTGCAGGGTTATTGTGAGAGTGAAAAGAGATAATCCATGTAAAGTACTTAGCGTATTCCTGAGATATAATAAGCCCTCATGAAACATTACGTAATAGCTATGATTTAGCAGCTTTATAAATCCGGAGCAGGACTGTTTCTTATGACCAAAAATCTGCCTTATATTCCAGCTTTTTCACTTTTCCCCCATATCTGAATCTTCATCTAGTTACCTTATTTTCCCTCATATGGGAATCAGACTTACTTTTTCTGTCTGTCTGGAAATTATTTCTGCTCCTGAGCTCTGGGAATGTAGCAACACCTCTCCCACATGCTTGGCTCTTTGTCACCCTGTCTGTCTGCCAGATGTCAATGTATTGCCTGATCTTAGAATACCACAAACTCCCCTATGTTCTAATTCCTAACTGCTAACACCCACCTGCCTATTACCGGATTGCCATGTTTCCTCAATTCCATTGTCCTATCACTTTCGGCCTATTTGCTCTGTGATTATTATTATTATTTTGATCAAAAATTCTTCAAAAAGATGAAGAATATGCCTTCTGGAAAAGGTTTATGATTAGCCCAATTTCTCTCACTCTTTCTTTACCACGAAGGTTCTTCTTGTTGCTAGATTATAATATAATATAATAGGTGTGTCCTTTCACCTGCTGACCAAATTTCAAAACATAGTTCTAGGACACACATCCATATAATAAATGAGGAGATCACAGATAACTATACATAAACTAGGTGTTATATAGTAAGTATTCTGTAAATTTTTTTATCTCTTCTTCTTATTGTCGTTGTTGCTGCAGTAAAGAAAGAGCCCACTTATTAGATACAGTTAACATGGTACCAGAAACAAAGCTGACTCACTGTAAGTTTACTATTAATATTTTTTCCACAACATGTTTTAATTGGTCATGAATTTGGAGTAGAGGGTTCTGGAAAGTGTGAATGAGAAAACCTGAGCCTACATATTGGTATTATCTTTGAGAATTAGACCCATTAAGGAGGAAAGGAACCAGAACAAGACAAATATATGATTTCACAATCTTCCTGCCAGCTTATATTTGCTTGAATTCAAGGGGGAAAATACCCACAAAATAAATAAATGGAAAAAGAATAGGGCGACAATGTGAGGATTTTCAGAATGTTTACAAAATTATCAGTGCTATTTTTAAAAGCATAATAATACTACACTAATTTTTGATGACCCATTTGGTAAAAAAAAAAAAAAATATATATATATATATATATATATATATATATATATATATATATATATGTATATATATGAATTACAGTGTCTTCTGCATGCAGTTTATTTTCAAATGTACAAGATTTTTAAAATAATTGCATAAGTCTAACTTGTAATTAACACTACTATTTATAGGTGAACAACTCCTGTTTTTAGCTTTAAAGCTAACTCAACAATTGGATAGCAGGAATATATCTGATAGGATATATCTCAGGAATATGCTAAGTACTTTACATGGATTATCTCTTTTCACTCTCACAATAACCCTACAACTTAATACTATTATCCTCATTTTAAGACAAAAGAATAGAAGCCCAGTTAGGCTAGGTAAATTGCACAAATTTACAGTCATTAAGTGGCTGACTTGGAATTTGAACCCAAGCCAACTAACACAAGAATCCATTCAACGAAATGATAAACTACAAATTTGACATTGCCAAAATTTTAATTCAAGATTTTTCTTTTATTAAGATTTAAAAAGGATGTTGAGTTTTATAAATCATTTAATTTTTTTGACATTTCAAAGTACCTATATGCTCAAATAATTGCTACTAAAAAGTTAGTAGTTATGTCTTTCTTTTCTGATAAGAGTCCCAGGGACTTTTCATGAGTGAAAGAAGACTGTTCAATTTTACTTTTTAGGCTTGTTAAAGAGAAAACCACAGGTCCCAAATGGAGTCACTTGTGCTAAAGTCAATGACACTGAACATAGACTTAATATCTGACTGAATTGCAATTTCCCTCTTCTCCAGGACTATAATCTTAGTCAGTCTGGAATTTTCTGGTCAGTATTAATGAGGTAATCTGTCATGTGAGCCCTTACCATTCCACAAAAGAAGCCAGAAACATTCTGCCTGATAAGAACCACCCTCAGGCTCCCCAGCCCTCACCATCCTTTCCCCTAAAGAAAATAACCTTACTTGAAACAATCCTTTCTTTTCTTTTGCTAATATTTTCTTTTGCTAATAACTTTCTTGTCCTACCCAATTTCTGCCCATAAAAGCCTTCCATATTTTACAGCTTCTCAAAGCTCCTCTGTACTTGCTCCTCTGTACGGAATGCTGCCCTTTTTATGAATTATTTAATTAAGCCAATTAGATTTTCAAATTTACTTGGTTGGATTATTGTTCTTTGACAAGTCTCACCATACTATCCAGAAAAGACTTTTCTAAATATTTACCCAAATGAGGTGAAAACCAGTCCACACAAAAACCTATGCCTTAATGTTAATAGAAGCTTTATGTGTAATTGCAGAAATAGGAAGCAGCCAAGATGTCCTCCAATAGGTGAATGGATAAACAAACTTGTACATTCAGACAATAGGATATTAATCAGCAATAAAAAGAAGTGAGCTATCAAGCCACCAAAAGACATGGAAGAACCTTGAATGTACATTGCTACATCAAAGAAGACAGTCTGAAAAGGTTACATATTGTTTGGTTCCAACCATATGACACTCTGGAGAAGGCAAAGCTATAGAGACAATAACAAGATCAGCAATTGTCAGGAGTTCAGGGGAGTTGAGTGTGGCTAGGTGAAAAAAATGGGTTCTATTGAAAGTTACCTCACAGGGTGATCTGATCATAAATTCCTAACTGGTCTGGTGAGTAGGCATGCCCCAGGCATACAACTTCTTCAGTAAAAGGCTGATGATCTTTGCAAGCCCTGTCTATTGTTTCTGTGCATCTATGTTAACACACCTTAGAAATGCCCCTTTTCAGACCCCTCCTTTTAAAGCATGACCATCCTCAAGAAAACACATAATCTTGTTAACTATCCTGTAATCCAATCTCAGCTTTGCTTTTCCCATCTCCATGTACTTTTCCTTACATCCCTTCCTTAATCTCAAATGCATAAAATAACTGCAAAATGTATTCTCTGTAGCATATGAGATCTTACTCTCCAGCACGTCATCAGTTTTGACTCAAATAACTCATAAAAATTCTCTGCAAGTTTGGATGTTTCTTAAATTGACAAGAGGCAGATGACTAGGTGGAGCACAAGAGACTTTTTTAGATGGGTGAAACTATACTATATGATACAATAATGATGAATGCATGATGTCGTGCATGTCATAGATCTGTACAATATAAAACACAAACCTTGATGTAAACTATGGACTTTATTTACTACTAATGTGTAAGTATTGGTTCTTCAACTCCAGCAAATGTACTACACAAAAGCAAGATGTTAGTTAATAAATAAGGAACACTACAGGGGAGAAACCTCTGTGTACTAACTGCTCGATTTTTTTGTAAACACAAAACTATTCTAAATAATAAAGTCTTTTATCAATAATTTTTAAAATGTTCAGTCGCACTGCCACTTATTTTTTCATTAGTAGTTTTGAAATCTTGCCATTTATAAAAAATGAAAGTTAGGATCCTCAAACTAGACCCAAAAGAAGTTAAGTATGTGATACAGAAGAAAAAGAAAAAGATCAATTGTCACAAATAAGGAACAGCCATTTCTTGAAACATTTTGTCACACGAGCATGCTATTTTCATTTACTTTATCAGTTTTAGGGTATGACAGCGGTATGATGACAGATCTGCCCAAATTCTAAGACTTAAGATAAACATTCTTTGAGAGGTGCTTATCTAGGATTTTTTTTTTCTAGATTGAATGTACAAAGGAGGAAAGATCAGACCAAGGACTCAAACATTCTGTAATTTCTTCTGTACTCACCGCTTATGGAGAAGAATGAAGGTTAAGCTGACTATACTGCCTATTGTTCTATTTTTATCATCAAGTGACTCTTCATCATTTAAAAAATTTTTTAAGGCTAAATGTGTTTTGACCTTTGGTAATTGCCAGCATCACATGATTTAGAAACGTTTGTAACATTCCTGTAGCCAATTGTTTATAAATAAAAGATAAGAGAGATGGTCTGAAGTTTAAACGTGTTCACATTTGCTTGTGCTCATATCATGAAATTTTGGATGAAAGAATATTTCTGATAAATAAGGAAGGGAAGCCTCACAGATCTTCCTCATTAAAAACTAATAATTAGGAAAAATAAGCTATGCAACAGGGCTAAAAATCATAATCCATATTACATTTATATATTTAAAGATCAAATGTTTAACACATCTTGTTTAACACAAATAAATATAAAATTATAATGACCAACCACATAAAACAAAATCATACAAAATGTAAATTTGAGTCCCTGGGTTCTCATCCTACCCCTGGATTTTCTATCATGAAAAGCCCTATTTCTCAAACTAGTTAACTGCTCTGTTTTACTTTGGATAGGGCTGGATATTAATGTTTTTTATAACTAACAACCATGGTTCTCTTCTTATCTTTTTTGAATACATCAGCCACTTTTATTCAGTTAGTATGTATTTGGTGCCTAGACTCTAGATGCAATATAGCGTGCTAATTACACAGTAAGACTTTGTTTTTAAGCTTATATACAGTCTAGTAAGCTTTCTTCAAATCCCCTAATAAGGAAGCTGGGGAAATAAATTTCAACTTCAGCTCAGTGGAATAGGGGTAATTAAGAAAAAGTACAGGATTTGAAGGTTGCTCATGATATTCAGCTTTACAAGAGTCACCAAAGGACTTTCAAAGGAAGTGCAATCAATTAAAATTGAGAAACAAATAAGAACTAATCAGGTTTGGAACTGAGTTGGAGGTATTGGTGGGAGTGGAGGTGTAGGAGCAAGGGAAAATTTCCTGAACTGAAGACAGAGTAGGTGCAGAGACACGAAAAGAAAGGTGGAGTATTCATGGGTTCCACAAAACCTTAGCCTCTTATTTTTCTCATCCTCTTTTCTAAACTCCAGTGATGTTAATGGATAACTTTACCTGGAAATTCCACACTACACCTTGCATTAAGCATGTGATTGGGAGCAGAGAGAAGTGAGAATTTTAAGATAATAATCCAAAGGTGAAATTTACATTCTTAGCTGTCATCTGTTTTTTATTTTGCAGGGCTGCTTACACGCTAAAGACAACGATTTTAAATAGAAGATATTTTCTACTTGACTTGTTAGGACACAACCAAGTACTATGAAGCCTTCTAGGATAACACTCCTGATCCAGAGTTCGCCTGTTTCTTCCTTATCATTTTCTTCTCTCCTCTCACTCCTCAGCAAGTTTATTCTTTTGAAGGTCAATGTTACCCGTTTTTATTATTCATCGGTGAGTGAGTAAAAAGGCTTTCCCTTTCCACACTGTCTTATATTTTGCTCCAGTTTTCTCCCTCATGTTCCCCTTTACTTTCTCTCCCTCCCTTTTCCCAGCCCACTGATTGCTATTGGCAAGTCTAAGAAGTTGATTATGAGTCAACAAAGAAAAATAACCTCAGAGGCTTTCTACTTCTCTGTGTGAATAAGCATAACTGTGTGTGGCTGAATGCATTTGCAGGTATGTATCTAAATTTGTGTTACTCCATTGCATCACAGACTCCAGAAAGCCAAGCCCCACAAATGAATCTCCGCCTCCTTCTCTGGCATTTGGAATAAAAACTCCTCAGAAACATTCCAAATGCACAAGTGGTTCTCATCTTTTTTGCAGTTTAAAACCTGAGTGGAGATTCAAGGAAAACTACACTGGATCACCCAGTTTCTTGTACCGGGTCATCTGAACAGGTTGTACTTTTATTATTATTACTGATACTAATATTTAGATTTAGAAACAGGAAACAAAGGTGCAAATTATATATCATGAAACTATTAAAAAAGGAAATATAGGAAGTATAAAGTCTTTATTAATACTTTTGTCACTTAATAATGTAAAGCATTTAAGCCTTTTTTAAATCACTTGTGTGTCATTAAAAATAACAACTTGCATTTATCTACTGCTTTGCTGTTTAAAGACTTTTAACATAAAACTGCTGTATCATAGTTACCTTGCTAGTCCTTCTTTTTGCTGGACATGTTCTCAATTTTATTGATTAGGAAACAAATCAAGCAAGGTAGAAACTGACTGAAGACTGACTTCCAGTCTGGTGTTCACTTGTGTGAAATATGTCAGAAGGAGTCCATTAATACCTTGGGCCTTACAAACATTACTGTTACTTTTAAGCAAGAGACATCAGATAAATACAGCAGAAATACAAGTCCTTGGTAAATCATTGACCGGTAGATCTTTGGCAGGATTGTACTTATTCTATCTAGGAGTCCTTAGTAGAAACTAAAGAGCCCAGAGAGATTTGGGATAACAGTTACATTTAATGAGTAATTTTGAGCATCTACTTTGTGACACAGTGCTGAGGCCTGAGATAGAATGATGCACAAAAGGATATTCTCTGCTTTTAGCCACTTTCCCCAAATCTAGGCAAGTGCATGATGGTGAGGACTAAGTGATCACTGTGCATCTGTATTCACCATGGTATCCCAGCCCTTTTCACTGTGCCTGAGGATGAAGTAGGCACTCACACAGGGTATTAGCTAGAAAGGCAGATTGGGAGATGGAGGAGAGGAGGACAAAGAGAGGAAGTTAAAAAAAAAATAAGGAAAGAGGAAATATAGAGAAAAAGAAGAAAAACTCTTTCTGAATTCAATTGAATTTATGAATCACAGTTTTAACAATTTTTTTTGTTGGCATTTCTAAACAAAAAGTAACCTGTGTACTCAGAAAATAAAATTGAAAACTTCTAACTGAAATAAATCTTCTGAGAAAGAACAGCTAGAGGGTGTGTCCATACATCATGATAAAAGATAATTTACCAAAGAAGTTAAACAAAAAAAAGAGATTTTATCATATGCCACCTAGTTTAACTTTGCATCCAAAATTGATCATGAAGGAGAGGCCAAAAGTCATCCAACTCTTTAATGATCAATCAGCTACTCCCAACTGACTATAAGCCAATTCTTATGAACTCAGAAGAATATCAATTAAGTTGTTCACATGAATAAACAAATCAGTAGTCAGAGCAGCTAAGTCTTTCATACATATTTCTTCTAGTGAAAAATCTATTTTCTCAGATCTAGAGGAGTTGATAAATCAACTTATTCCCCAATCAAAAGAAGTCTGATTCCCAATTAAAATATTATACTTTTGATGAGATTACATCTGGTATACCTGAGAGGGAGATTTTAAAAGAGTTAAGTTAGAATTTACTTGTTATTATTTGTCTTATTGATGATAGCCATTCTAATTGGTGGGAAGTGATATCTCACTGGGGTTTTTATTTGCATTTCTCTGATGATTAGTGATGTTGAGCATCTTTTCATGTGTCTATTGGCCATCTGCATGTCCCATTTAGAGAAATGTCTACTCAGGTACTCTTCCTATTTTTTAATTGGATCGTTTGTTTTTTTGTTGTTGAGTTGTATGAGTTTCTTATATATTTTGGATATTAGCCCCTTATCAGAGGTGTTGTTTGCAAATATCTTCTCCCATTCAGTTGGTTGCCTTTTTATTTTGACCCAGCAATCCCTCTCCTGGGTATATACCCAAAAAAATCTGAAAACATTTATCCATAAAGATATATGTGCTCCAATGTTCCCTGAAGATTTATTTATAGTGGCCAAGACATGGAAACAACCTACATGTCCTTCCATAGATGATTGAATAAAGAAGTTGTGGTATATATAAACAGTGCAATACTACTCTGCCATAAGAAAAGATGAAATAGTGCCATTTGTGACAACATGGATGGATCTTGAGATTGTTATGCTAAGCAAAATAAGTCAGACAGAAAAAGTTGAAAACCATATAATTTCACTGATGTGGGATATAAAACTGAAAGCAACAAATGAACAAGACAAACAAATAAATAAAAACTCATAGACATAGACAATAGTCTAGTGGTTACCAGAATGTAAAGAGGGAGGAGGGTAGTAGATATGGGTAAATGGTATCAAATATATGGTGAAGGAAGAAGAACTGACTCTGGGTGGTGAACACACAATGTGATACATAGATGACGTATTGCAGAGTTGTACACTTGAAACCTATGTATCTTTACTAACCATTGTCACCCCAATAAACTTTAATTAAATATACATATATATATGTATATAAAATTATGAAAGACTAACAAATAATTTCTAGTAGAAATGAGGATTTGGGAAAATAGGTAATTTCATATATTGACCAATTTTTACAATATTTCAGTGATTTGTTAAAAAATATTTATCAATATCTTACATGTGCATAAGTTTATTTTGCAAATTCCATTGTCACTGCAAAGATAAATGTGAAAATACATATGCTCAAAGACATTCATTAAAGTGCTACTTACTTAAAAAAAATAGAAAAATAGGAATTTCCATCAATAAAGAATTGGATCATCTATCTTAGATCCATATTATGGATTACTATGTGTCGTTTATGAAAATAAAAACAGAATTTACATATCAACACCAAAATATGTTCTCATTATATAGCTCAGTGAAAAAATGGATTACAAATGAATGTAAAATATAATATAAAATATATACATAAGTGTGTAGATTTTAACACATATTTAAATATTTGGAAGCATAAATACAATACTATTAGGAGTGCTTTCTCTTGACAGGATAAAAAGGATACTTTTATTTTCTCTATATTGTTAAATTTTTTTCAAAATCATGTCAAAAATAAGGATATTTATATCTATATGTTTAGATGTAGGTATAAATGTGTGCATATTTAGCTTTCCTTGTGTAAGACAAATATGGTTCCATCCTCAGAGAGTCTCATGCAGGGCAAACTAAACCTAATTGAGGATGTCTGCTTTTTTCATAGAACCTTATGACTTATAAATAAGATTTTAAAATAAAACCTTTTATGTCTGGCACAAAGTAAGCAAATAACATCCATTTTCCTTCCTCTGGTGGTTATAGAAGTAGAAGATATGTACTTTTTTACAGGAAGGCCAATTGGAAGGTTATTTTCATATTCAATCAACAGTTGGAGAGGTTCCTAACTAGGGCAGTGATTATGACAGAAAATAGAGGAAAATAACAAGAGATGGGATCAATGGGATTTAGTGTCAGGTGCTGGTGAAAGAGAGTTAGGAGGCAACATCTAAAAGTTTTCATCTGTAATGTGCAGTCTAGAAATGTAATAGGGAAAACACATTTAGTGAAGGCAACATTCACTATAAGTCAATGGTCTAATTATTTGGTTTGATTGGTAGGACCCTTATCTTTCTACAATCTCACTATCAGATATTTTTTCCTTTGGGTTAATCCATTTGTTACAGTATCTAGTAATTTTATTTTTTCTTTATAATGCCTCTCTCATGGATTGGATTCTTTAATAAAGAAAACACATTAGGTTGCTAAAAGAACTATTGCCTCCAACAACCTTCTGTTATAATACAAACTCTCTGAAAACTCAATAAAATTTACATCAGTCACAAATGTATGCATGTGTAACAACTTACCAGGCAGCTTTATTTAGGAGTGAATAAAAGGGAGGTCTAGAAGCCATAATGTCAAACAAGGACAAAATTGTGGTTTTTATTTGCATTTGTCTAATGATTAGTGACATGGAGCATCTTTTCATATGTCTGTTGGCCATCTATATGTCCTCTTTAGAGAAATGTTTCTTTATGTCTTCTGCCCATTGTAGCACTATTCACAATAGCCAAGAAATGGAAACAACTAAAATGTCCATTAATAGATGATTGGATAAAGAAACTGCGGTACATTTATACAATGGAGTATTACTTGGCCATAAAAAGAGAATGAAATATTATCATTTGCAACATCATGGATGGACTTAGAGAACATTATGCTAAGTGAAATAAGTCAGAGAAAGACAAATACCATATGATCTTACTTACATGTGAAATCTAAAGAACAGAATAAACGAGCAAACAAAACAGAAATAGACTCAGAGATATAGAGAAAAAAAACTGATGGTTGCTGGATGGGAGGGGGTGGGGATGGGCAAGAAGGTGAAGGGATTAGGAAGTACAAATTTCTAGTCACAATATAATCATGGGAATATGAAATGCAGTATGGGGAATATAATCAATAATGTTGTAAAGATCATGTAGGGTGCCAGATGGGCACTGGGCTTATCAGGGGGATCACTTCATAAACTATGTAGATGCCTGACCACTGCACTATACACCTGAAGCTGAAGTAAAATAATATTGAATGTTAACTATAGTTAAATATATATATATGTATATATATATATATATATATATATATATATATATATATATATATATACATATATATATATTTAATACACAGGATGTAAAGTACAGCATAGGGAATATAATCAATGGTATTGTAATAGCTATGCGCAATGTCAGAGGGTAGTAGATTGGGAGGGGTTATTTTGTGAGGGGTGTAAATGTCTAACTATTATATAGCTTTGTACACCTGAAACTAATAAAAGTGTAAATAGGACAAAATTTATTATCACAAACTCAAAATTGGGTAATTTGGGGAGGGGAATGATACTGAAAGTTGAAAGCCAATGAAAAAAAATTTTCTTAATTAAAAATTCTACAACTAACACTGAGCATGAAATATGTTGTTATGGGATCAGGAGATGAATTACCAAATGACAACCATCTTTTTTAACCTTATAATTTTCAGACAAGTCAGTCAATGGGATTGTCTACTACTTTACTGATTATTCAGTGAGAGAGAAAAGTAAGGGTAATGTCAGAGGTCACAGAGGAAACTTTCATACCCTCAAGAATCCTTGTCTTAGATATCCATTACAGTGTCATAATTTCACCTTCTTTTAAATACATTCACCAAGCACTTGAATTGTTTCATTAAATGAAAGATATTCAGGAACTAAGGAAGTTCTGACTTTGAGATCTGGCAATAGCTATAAAATGTGACCATTGATTGACCTTTATTGTTATTTAATGTAGACATAATTAATCAAAGTGATTCTTTGCTAAAATATTGTTGTATTTCTATTTATATGCCCAGCAATTTTGACAGAAAAATTGAAGGCTCTATTGTTTTCATTCATTATGGAATTTATTATGTATGACTATTACACGTAAATATGGTAATATAAATGTATCACATATTTTACATAGTTTTAAATATTTTACTCTATAATGCCTTGTGCTTTATTATCCTTTTATATGTTAGACTGATCTCTTTAATAGGATTAGAAATTCTTAAAACACCAAGACTATGCTATATACTTCTTTAATATACATTTACCCCATATGCTCAACAACTAAGAAATGATAGACAGCCAGGAAAACTTTAGTATTCAGATCTATTATTAATGTTAAAACAAAGTACATGCAAAGTGGGAAACATAACCTTTTCTTCTTTTTTAGTGTACAATTTATGATGGATTCTTCCAAACGTGACTACTTTGAATACTTTGGCAGAGTCCATGGAATTCTAATGTATAAAGATTTTGTCAAATATTGGGATGATGTGGAGGCATTTGAGGCAAGACCAGATGACATTGTCATTGCCACTTATCCCAAATCTGGTAAGTCTCCCTGTTATGTCTAAGTTATACCCTTATACTCTATTTCTCCTAGAAATGATAAACACATCTTGAATGGTAAATATTAACTTGTTGACTTCCGCCCCACTCATTCTCCATATTAAATAAGGACAGACATAGTAGTTTAGACACAGCATTAAAAAAGTGGCTTATGATAGCTCTATTTTAAGACCACAGTCTATACCTATAACTTGTACAGCACGTTGAAAAATGGGTTTTATTGACCACATTGGGAAGTTATGTAATATACATGAGTGAATATAGACTCATAACTAAAATTTAAAACTACTAACTGTGTTTACTTTATGTCATTATTGTCATGGTTATATCAAGTATAACCAATTTTCACAGATTAAGATTAAAAACAACAACTCTTTTTCAGCTAACTAGCTCCTCTTTATAAGTCCATGCCCAAAACGTCATTTTTAAGCAACATTTTTTTTTCTGAGATTAGCTCAACTGTTAATTATAGTTCCGAGTCTTATAATCATAGACCTTTAAGAATTAGAATGGTCCAGTTCAGACTTCTGTCTAGTTATGTTTAGCAGTTAAATATGTTCAGCACTTAATATGTCTTAGGCTACTACTAAATCTGTTCCTTCACTTCTCTTCCCTATCAGAATCAATGTCAGCTCAATACCAGTCATCTGAAGAAGAAACCTGAGAACTATTCCAGATTCTCTTCCTCTTGCTTTTTCATCTGTCAAATGCAATCAATCAAAATGTTTTGCCCCTTTTGTCTTGTAGATATGTCTACATCACAGTCACTCTCTTACAAGTCTCTTATCTATCTTCCTTTTTATTTTTAATGTTTTTTTATATTAGTTTTGGGTGTACAAAACAACATAAGGATTAGATATTTACACCCCTCACAAAGTGATAATGCCGCATTGTCTCTCTTCTAACTGATCCTTCACTCCATTCTTTTATTTACTCTGTCACTAGATGACTTCTTCCAAAACACAACCCTGATAATCTTGCTCTTAATGTATGTCGATGCCTTTCCAAACTTTTAGAAAAGAACTCAGACTCTTTAATATGAACAACAAGGCATTTCATGCTTGTTGTCTGCTTGTCTTTGTAACCTCATCCCCATCCATCTCTTCAGATAGATTCTTTGATTTAGGCTTTACATTCTATTTCCCATTCTTTTCCTCACTACCATACTATTCTTGAATATCTAATCTTTGATTTAAAAAAAAAAGAAAGAAAGAAAAGCAAAAGGAGAAGACAGTTCTTCTGCTTGGTAAAACCCTTCCATACCTCACAAAACGGGTGCATTTATGCCACTAATTTGTTAAGGCTAAGCTCAATTATTGTGTTCTCTTGAAGGCATTCCTCATGGAAACATTGCATCAGCAGCAGCACACTGAATTAAATGTTCCTCCTTTGTAGTTCTTTAAATCCCTGTGCCCACCTGTATTATAATATCTTAAGAAAAAGGAAGTGTTGTAATTACTGAACATTGTTTCTGACTTTCAAAGGGCTTTTGATCACAACAGGACAGGGAGCAAGTTTATTATTTTCTATATCCTCTCAACTTGACTCAAATTTAGGAATAAGAAGTTAACCGTAAAGTTTGTGGTTGAAAGCATATTTGAGTGTATCATCTATTATTCAAGCCTCCTTACTTTTTTTTTTTTTTGTCATGGGACATTTCATCATAAATCCAAATACCTTCAAAAGAACCTAGTGACCCCACCCCTAGCTTCCTGCTTCTTGACCTGGAAGCAGGAAGTTCATAGACATGTGACATAGTCTGGCTCAGATAAGATGAACCTGACTGAATTCGCTCTAAATAATTTAACTTAAAAATGCAGGGATAATGAAAAAAGAAGTAATGGAAATTGAAAGTAAAAAGATAACAGGTGTAGGTGTGTTCACAGCCATGAGGTTGCATGGGAAGCCCAAGTTATGTGGGATCAGAAACAAAGAAATAATGAGAAGAGGAGTCTGTGGGGTTGTGGGATGAGGCTAGGGAGGGAGAAGAGATGGGGATTTAATTAATCACCAATAGCCAATAATTTAATCATCTATGCTAATGTAACACAATATCCATAAAACACTACTCTAGAGGATATATCTCTTCCAGATACAGTTACTAGAACTTGAAAATAACTATCATATATGTTGTTCAGCCTCCTGTCTTGGCTTAATAGCTTCATGTACTTCAAACAACCAATCTTTTTTATAAATATCTTTTCCTTCCACCATCCTGATTAATATGATTTATATCACCCCCTAAGTGTAGTGGTCCATATTGTAGCCAAGAATCAAATAATAAATAGTCACAATAATATGAATTTTACCAGGAGTATGTGAGTTTTAATCACTTTTGTATCCCCCACAACACACACTACATTGCCTTTCATATATAGTTCCCACAATAACTATATTTGCAGTGATAGCGTATAGTGGTCCACATAGATATCAACACAGTAGAAAAACCCTATGGATATCAGCCTCCATATTTCTATTACCCCATCCTAAGACCTAAGACCTAAGACCCTTTGATCCTGCAAGATTTATAAGATTCATAAGCAGGACTGCCATTTTTGGTAGGAGATTTTTTTTTTTTTCATTTTACAAGTGAATTGCCTTTAACAAAATAGCTGGGCTTATTGAGAAGTGGGGAAGGGGAGAAGAGGAAGGGTGGTAAATTACTAGAGGTGAATGTATGATCTTCCATAAAGAGGACATAAACAAAGCATGTGGAATTCTAGAGACATTGAAATCAAGCCAGAAAAAAGCAAAAAGTAAAATGAAAATATGCCCATATTGAAATTTTACAGTGTTCTGAAGTTTGTGTCTCATTCTATAATGGTTACAATGAAACTCCCTACTCATGTCTGTCTGCAGAAGACCTGATCTGTGGAGAATATATGCTGAATGTCCAGCTTTCAATAATTTTCTGATGAAAATGCTCATTATTCTTTGCAGAAAAATAAAGATCAGGGGATTTTACAGTACATAAAAACGTGATCTGAAATAACACAATAAGAGTAGAGCAATTTCAGTACAGCCTTGGGAGTTGAAGTTAGAGGCAAATAAGAATAAAATAAATTAATAATCGTGTATTTATTGGCATTGCAATATACTCAGCACTAATTACGTGCATAGGGCACAAAGGCAAGTATACAAGTTGACCTCTGCATTGAATGAGCTTATATTCTATTAGGTAAATGATGACTGATGATAACAACATGGTGATGATGATACATATCCAATCTGAACTGAGTGCTTACCACCCTGACAAGAACTTTTCATAGAAAAGTAATTGCAATGAGCTTAGTAGTTAGGTAAGTCACATAAACAAAACTGAGGCACATAAAAATTAAATAACTCAAGCATGATTCTAGACTAGTGAATGATTGGTGAAGACAATATTTCACACTAGGTGGAACTGGAAGCTCTTGCTTTTAACCACAGCTACACCTTATTAACTAGGAAGAAGCCTCCTTACTTTTTAAATGTAAAACTTTAGATCCAAACTGTTATCAGCTTGCACAATGTCACAGTTCATCATGGACGAATTAAGGCTCCTACCACAGGTATGTTTTACTATAATATTCATCCTTATTTATTGAGGCTATTTTGGGGTCCTATTAGATTAAATATTAGAGAAAATAATTCTTAAGTCCTATGGCTATTGTGACACCTTTCAAATAATATTGCATTGGTACCAATCTACTTTACAAATAATACTGCTTTGGTACCAATGCTATAAATTCATCATTTCTATCTTCAGCCCAGCATGGTCAGTGAGAGTCTCAGGTTTGTTTAATTTTAACAGGCACAACCTGGGTTAGTGAAATTGTGTACATGATTTATAAAGAGGGTGACGTGGAAAAGTGCAAAGAAGATGTCATTTTTAATCGAATACCTTTCCTGGAATGCAGAAAAGAAGAGGTGATGAATGGTAATGTTTAAGTTGATTTTAAAAGCTCTATGAATATATTTCTAAGTGTGAATGTAGATGATGCAAGGAAAGAGACTGTATGCAAGAGTGACAATTAGTATTATGTCTTCCATATGGCAAAGCATGTAAATATAAATGTAAATCTTGACAGAGTTTATGGTATAGCATGTGTCTGGAAAAGAATGAATAACTATAGCTCATAAATGCCTTCAGTAGAGCCCAGCAATATGAGCATTTATCTCTGTATGGGCTAAATGTGATGATATTTTAAACACTACAAAACCATATTTCTTTTTTAGGATCTATGCAAAAGGATATCTATGCAAAAGGATAATTTTAATATTGTGAAAAATGAGAAACACCATAAATATTAGTCAACACAAGAATATTTAAAAGTGATATAATAACACTGTAAAATCATTAAAAATTTTAGGATGTCATATGTTTTTCAACATTGCAATTTCAGTATCATATCGAGGAAAAAAGGCCATCAGAAAATATTAAAAATTCATGTGTGTGTGTGTGTGTGTATGTGTGTGTGTGTGTGTATGTGTGTGGTATTTGAATGGCTGTGACTCTGGGCACATAGAGATATATTTATATAGGAGGCTATTCACCAAAATGTTAATAATGATTTTTCTAAAGTGGTAACATTTTATTTGATCTTGTTTTTTCTCTGTAATTTCCTCTATCTAATCTTCTGTTATAATGAGTATATTATTATTATTTTTAAATATAATATAGAATCTTAAAGTTACTTCTATTTTTAAAATATCTATAAATTCCATATGAATATTTATGTTTTGAAGCTGTCTAACCTTTCATTATTTTTAAAAATCAGGAATAAAACAATTAAAACAAATGGCATCTCCTAGAATAGTGAAGACTCATCTCTCAGTGACGCTTCTTCCAGCCTCATTTTGGGAAAAGAACTGTAAGGTAACCAGGGTCAAATATTCTTAAAACTTTATCCAACTAAAAGAAATTTTAGAATGATCAAGTCATAACAGTGTCATATACATACTTGTTTATGTTTTCTTTCATTAAATCTATAAATATTTAACAAATGTAGCTTACAGTCAGTATAGTCAGAGTCTATATTTTAATTTCAACTGCAGAGGTGATTCTGAAAAAAACAAGTAAACTCTCTAATGCAGTTTCCTTTTCTGTAAAAGAAGGATAATAATAGCATCTTCCTCATACAGTTGTTATAATGGTTAAATGAAATAGTGTTTATAAACTGCTTAATACAGTGCCTAGCATATTGTAAACAATAAATGGTAGCTACTTTTGTATTATTAGTACTGACTGTATTGAATGTACTCCTTTTGCACACTTTAGTGCTTGTTATTATGAGTTATGCAAATGAACTAGACAGAGATAAACCAGACAAATATTATATAATAATTATTTACTAAAAGCCTATCATACACCAGCAATATAACAATTAACAAGACATATGCAATCTTGTCTTCATGGACACATAGTCCATTGGGGGAAAGGGACAAGTAAATAGGCAATGCATTGTCATAGGTCAAACAAGAGAAGAATTCTAGCCTATTGAGGGCCGAGAAGGCATCCAAGAGCAAGTAACATCTCAATTAATATTTGCAGAATGAACAATGGTTAGTCTGTATAATCCCAGAGGCAACCCGGGGGGATTTGAAACCAGTTTAGTTTAACTAGAAAATTGAGTGTACAGATCGGCTGGATGTATGAAGAGAGATAAGCTAGGGCTTGATTACAATAGACATTGAAGTCAAATTATGAAGTTTGGACTCTATTTCACAATAATGAGGAGTTATAAACATATTAAACTGATGATTAACATGATCATTTTCGTTTTTTAGAAAAAATGATGAGTAGCCAAAAATACAGACAAAACATTAAGTCTTGGAACACTGATACTGTTTCTCAATGCCTTTCTAGATTTTTTTAGGATACACTATGACCCATATCACATATATGAGATATTAAAGTACCATGTGCAGTCATTACTAACCCAAAAGGTGATTTATCACAGTCATGAAACATTTCCACTTTGTACTCTGATGTTACATGGTGTATTTGATGTTTTCTGAGATCCATGATCCAAAATTCTGTAGATCCCAATGTTTCTTGTTTGTTTGTTTTCTTTTATCATAAGCAATCCAAGATAGACAATATACATTCTGCTGAATTCATTCCATACATAAATGCTATCTCAGTATATTTTCTAGATGTGTCATTACCATTCTTTCAAGAGATTTGATTGTTACTTTATTTTTCCTTTGAAGAATGGGTGATAGCCTCCTTTACTTTTCAAAATGGAAATAAATACTATACTTTTACAATAATCTCAGTCTTCTCAAAACTGCTTCTCACATCAGAGATCATCAAAGAGTAGAAAATAGTTGGATGGATTCATGTTCTGAGTATTTCCAGGATATTCACTGCGGGACAAAAAGACAGATGAATTGAGACTATTAGTGAAAGTGTGTACGAAGGTGAGGACCAGAAACCAAAAGTGATAAAAAAGTGGGGGGAAAAAAGGAAACAGGTGAAATTTAGTTCTAAGATGATTGGTGTTTTGCACAAGATGATAGAATTTCTTAATGCCAGAACTAACAACTAAAATCAAGACTTCCTGATTGTTAAATTGTTGGTGTTTCCACTACAGGTAAAACAGAAACTCACCAGGGTGTTGTTGAAGGTTATATTTTCACTGAGATCAATGTACACACAGACCCTCTTAAACATGTTTTTTTTTCTGTTTGTTGTTAAAATTATGAGTGTGGAAACAACAGGACTTTTTTTTTCCCTTTAGTGTGCAGCATGGTAGTATAGCATAAAGATCAGAGGACTTTGTTGTTGACTGAATGATTTACCAAATCATTTACTCTCATTGATTTATTCTCAGTGATGCATTCTGACTCAGCTTTAGTTTAGTTTCTTCATATATATTAGGGATAATTATCTATCTGGCCCAATTTGTATCAATAGAATTTTGACACTCAAATGAGGTATTATATGTGAAAATGGCATAAAAATGTAAAGAGAACTAACATTGAACAACACTACAAAAGATGCTGTCACTTCAGGTTATTGAAGGACTTTTCTTCCTTATAATTTTATATATTTTATATACTTTCTAAAACAAATATGTATTATGTTTATAATTGAAAACATAAATGCTTTCTTTTTAAGTCAAAGTATTTTTAATACTTGAAAAACATTAGGTGATTTAACATTTGATTTTATCCTCTTAGATGATCTATCTTTGTCGGAATGCCAAGGATGTGGCTGTTTCTTATTATTATTTCTTTCTAATGGTATCTGCTCATCCAAATCCTGGATCTTTTCCAGAGTTTGTAGAGAAATTCATGGATGGAGAAGGTAAAATAACTTCTTTTCTCTGAATTCTTTCAAGGTAAATGATACAAGACAAATGGCATCTCTGAGCAAAAATTTTGGTCATCTTTTCTGGTCTGTTATCTTTCCTGATCCTTAATTAAAACTCAGATGTTCTAGATGCCCTTTAATTTTAGAGAAACCATAGGATTTCCAGATGTAGATGGCAAATTGTGGAATATGACAGGTCAGTTCAATGCCTAAAAATATATAGAACTATATTTGGGGTTTGGAGGTAACAATTTTTCTCTTTAAGATTGAAACTCAGTGTCCAATTCTTTGTCTTGTCTTTTTTTATTAGAAAAGTATTTCAAAGCATGTTGTTACAACTCCAATGAACAAGAAGAAGAACAGAATAGGGGAGAAAGACTGCCCCATTGTTTCCAAGTTCAGGTCTTAGGAGGGTCCAGAATTCACAAAGAAGTCTGAATATCTACAAAGTTCTTATTCATTTTACCCAGTGTACAGTCTAAATGATTCAACTACATTTCTCAGAATAGTACAAGAGTTACTTGAGCAGAGATTCCAGGAAATTTTGCCTTTTTATTTAATTCCAGGCTAGAGCAATTGAATATATAGATTTGAGGAAAAAAGGGTTCAAGAGATTCTATTAACTGAAGAAGGCCATTCTGATCCTGTAGTGATAATTTCGTGTTTCCCTGAAAATAAAACCGTCAGCTCTAATACTTTTTTGGAGCAAATATTAATATAAGACCCGGTATTACATTACATTACATTACATTACATTACATTACATTATAATATAAGACCCGGTCTTATATTATAGTAAAATAAGACCGGGTCTTATATTAAGTTTTACTCCAAAAGACGCATTAGAGCTGATGATCCGGCTTGGTCTTATTTTCGGGGAAACACGGTTGTAAGGAAAATAATAATAGCACTTTGATTAACCATAGAAGCTAATATTGACTCAATAAAAGTAGGATACATTTACGTTTGTTGCTACATTTTGGGAAAATGTATACTACAGCATCATGAATAAAATATAGGCGATGTGATAACAAAAACAGTGAATGTTTTAAATAAAAAAAATTGTTACAATAAAAAACACATTGCCATTAATCCCCCTCAAAATACTCCACCCTTACTTTGAACGCACTTATCTCATCATTCTTTCCACTTTCTTGAGGAATTCTGGAAGTCTTCTTTCATGAGTGTCTTTAGTTGTGCTGTCGTGGCTGCTTCCGATGTCCTGAATCAGTTTGACTTTGAGAAAGAGCCAGAAGTCGCATAGTGCCAGATCCGGTGAATAAGGTGGATGAGGACACACAGTAATGTTTTTATTTGACAGAAATTGCCATATACCAGGAGCAATGTGTGACATGGAGCATTGTCATGATGGAGGATGATTTATGGCATACTTTAAAACACACCTTCTCTCAACCATAGCTCACACCCGACTGACTGCACTGAACAAGTTGAAACTTGTCACAGACTGTTACTAAGGTTAGATGCACTGCTTCTTGTATTGAAGATCCTGCCTTTCCATTAGATGGCACTTGGCAGCAGCATTCATCGTATTTTTTAATCACAATGTGGTAAGGCTTCGAGTTACACATTGCTTCTGGAATATGGCAATTTCTGTCAAATGAAAACATTACAGTGTCTCCTCATCCACCTTATTCACCGGATCTGGCACTGTGTGACTTCTGACTCTACTCCAAAATCAAAATGATTCAGGACAATTGAGGCAGCCACGACAATGCAATAAAGACTCAAGATAGAGGACTTCCAGCACTGCTTCAGAATGTGGCATGAATAATGGGGTAAGTGTGTTTGAAGTGAAAGGGAATAGTTTGAGGGGGGTTAGTGGCAATGTGTCTTTTACTGTAATAATTTGCTTTTTAATTTAAACGTTCACTGTATTGTTTGATCAACCCTCGCATGCCTCAACATCATCAAAACCCACATTGTAACAGAAAGATAAAGTTGCACCTTCACAAAACAGATGAATAATATCACTATAAATATTATTATGTAACTTTTTCTCTAAAGAAAAATCTCCAGTGGAATCAAAGAACAAAAAAGGTATGCAATGACTTATGCAAAGTGGAATGCTTTGACTCACACTTTGACTCACACTATGACTCATTATGTCATCTTTTTATTGGGTGAAACACTTGGATATACGTGAGAGAAGATAAAGGAAGAGAATGAAGGACAGCATTTGGTCGTATCACGTCCTCTTCAAAATCTAAATTTTTTAGAGTCAGAATACACTAAAGGTCCCAAGAGAGCACCCTTTACCAATAAAATGTGTGTAGTATAAACAATTATATAGCTACTAGCTTCAATTGCCAAAGCTAGTTTATAAATGGCAAACTAGAGATCTGGACTAAATTCTGATTGTAAAAACGATGATAGATCCACTAACTCAACTCCCTTTATTAACACACACACACACACACACACACACACACACACACACACACACACGTTTCAAAAATGCTTTCATAAGCTCTGAATCAAATTGATGGGAGGGGGACATTCTTCACTTTCTCTCTGTGCCATAACCCATGTCATAATGGTGAAAGTTGGAAATATGTTTCTTTATGTGGTTTATTCAACATACTTTTCCTCTTTTACTGTATAAGAATTTGCTTAAGATGTGTGCCTGATCTCTAGTTTTCATTCTATGATTACTTATTTATATTTATTTGTAGCTACTGTTTGAATACTCATTTTCAAGCTGTATACAGATGATCCTATGCCCTTATGTTGTTTTTATTCCTAATTTTAGTTCCTTATGGTCCCTGGTATGAACATGCAAAATCTTGGTGGGAAATGAGAAATAATCCACGTGTGCTATTTCTTTTCTATGAAGACATAAAGGAGGTGAGAAACTGAAAACATATGGAAGTCTTAGTAATTTCTAAAATGTAGCATTTGACAACACTCTAGACACACAAATCTGCTTTTAAATAAATGATGTAGTCACCTCCAAAAGTTATAATAATCCACATACTTTACCACAGATTTAAAACTAGTAAACATAAATCTATAGATGAGTATATTTAAAACCAAGTGTCAAAAAAATTAGCAAAGATAAAATTTGAGAGAACTTGAGTTTATGAAATAAAATAAAACAACACCACCACATGCACGCGTGTGTACACACACAACACACACACAGACTCATGACAGGCAAGAAGAGTCACCTGTCTCTAAACCTATAGATGTTGGAATTATCAGAGAATAACTTTAAAATAACTATGCTTAATATGTTTAAAGATATAAAAAAAGTTTAAAATTTTACAAAGAAACAAGGGCTACTAAAATTAACAAGTCAGATAGGAAAAAAAAAGAGCAAAACAGAATTTCCAAAATGATAAAAAATTGAAATTAGAAATCAGGAGATGGTTTAAATAATAGATAATACATGGAAAATCATGGGTTAGCAATGTGGAAGATGGAGCTGAAGTAATTACATAGAATTTACCACACTGAGATAAATAGAATAAAAAAGAGAGTAATGGATATGTAGGATAGAGTGATAAGAGCTGATACATATATATATATATATATACATATACATATATAAACTCAAGCTTTCAGAAGAAGAGAGTACAGAGAATGTTTGGATCAGAATGTGCAAAATTCTCATGTCCTCAAAATTTCCTTATAATCCAGTTTTTCTATAGTTTCATTAGTAATCAGGATAATTAAAAAAAAAATCACTATGAGATGTCATTTCACACCCACCAGACCGAAAACAATGAAAAAGTCTGAAAATAATAAATGTTAGTCAGGATGTGGATCAGTGAGAAGTAACACACTGCTGACAGTAGTATAAAAAGATACAAACACTATGGAAACAGCTTGTCATTATATACAAAGGTCAAACATGCACATAAGACCCAGGAATTTCACTAGTAGATATATACTCTTGAGGAACTCTGGCTTATGTGCTTTAGGTTATAGGTACAACAATCTTCATAGCAGCATTCTCCATAACCTTAAACATTGGAAACAATACAAATACACAAGAATCAATACATAATGTATATCATTATCCTATAATTAAATATTATATTGCAATGAAAAGGAATAAACTTCACATGTGTACATCAAAAAAAATATATAGTATTGGTAAAAAAAAACATATAGTATTGTCTAGGGATTTATATGTACTAAGTTTCAAAACTATAAAGTAAAGCACATCATTGATTAGATCAACTTCAGAGGAACAGGTCTTTTGTTGTTCTTGTTTGTGGAAATGGGAATGGAAAATGAAAGGAATGCCAATGGAAACTTGCAAATGGAAGAATTCAACAAATTTTGAATGTTCTGTTCCATAAATTGGGTAGTAGGTAACGGGTGCTGCATCATTTTTGTTCTTTAAGCACAAATGTACACATATCAAATAATTTTTTTAAAAGACAAAATACTGGTCTCTTTACTAAGAGAGGAGAAATGTCTTCTTTCATTCTTTATATCCATGTCTTTTTCACTTCTGTACATAATTATTAAAATCCATGTTGCTGTAATTCTAGAGCAGTTTTGATGAGGGCATTTAAAATAAAATAATAAATAATATTTTAGAAATTGAATTATAATTTATAGAATTTAACACTAGCACAAATATAAAGAGAAGCAGCCATGATCTGTAGTTTATTACTTATTTAATACTGTGTTCTGTAACTAGAATATTGAAGACAGGAAATTTAAAAGGTATACAAGCAAAACTTATTTAATCCGACCATTAACTAATCCAACCACCTCAACACCTTCCACCCAAATTGTTCATGTCCATTCATTTCCCACTTTGGTTAATAATGGCCAGGTTTAAGTTTGTTCTATATTTGAATCAATAAGGAGCCTAAGAATGAATAAATAAATGTTATATTTTTTCTACAATTTATCAAGTAGAGAATAAGACATATTAACATTACTTGTAAAGGCACAATATTTTTTGGTGGAAGACAGACAAGTAAATAGAATATTATAAGAATAATGATATGGTACAATAGATTTACATGATAATTTATTGGAGTAAAAGTAGTCATCTAACTTAAATTGGAATTGTCAAGGAAATTATCCCAAAGAAGGTGACACTTAAGCTGAAGTTTAATAGGTAGCTATAAATTTGTAGGACAGGGAATTTGAGAACAGCATTCTATGTAGAAAGAACTGCACACAGAATAAGCATTATAATTGGTATTGCAAATACTTAGTTGCATTGAGTAATTTAGCTGGATAATAGAGTACACTATAGGAGTGACATAGAGATAGGAATATTTGTAGCTATGGTTTATGTATTACTTCTGAGTTTCCATACTGAGTATTTGACTTTTTACACATTTTCTTAATCTTTCTGGTTCCTTTGCTTTTCACTAATTGCACCAATAAATTAGGAGAAAACTTAAAGCTGTTTGCATATTTTCAACCCTAAACTTGATCTATCACAGGAAACTGTAGTCTTTGAGAGTATATGTTAATATTCATAGGTATTTATTGAGCTGATACATCACCTCATTTAGTGTTCTAACAGTCTTTGAAGTATCTATATTTAAAATATTTTTGATTAAAGTATAGTTGGCATAATGTATATTAATTTCAGATGTACAACATAGTGATTCGACATTCATATAGCTTACGGTGTGATCACCACGGTAAGTCTAGTAACTGTCTGTCATCATGCAAAGTCATAATGGTATTATTGACTACTTTCCCTGTGATGTACACTACATTCCTGTGTCTTATTTATTTTATAACTGGAAGTTTGTACCTTTTATTCTTCTTCACCCTTTTCACCAGAATTCTGCCATTCCCCTTACCTCTGGCAACCATCAGTTTGTTTTCTGTATCTATGAGTCTGTTTCTATTTTGTTTACTATTTTTTTTTGAGTCCACATGTAAGTGAAATCATGTAGTATTTATCTTTCTCTGACTCATTTCACTTAGCATTAATAACCTCCAGTTCCATTCATGTTGTTGCAAATGGCAATATTTCATTCTTTTTTTATTGCAGAATAATATCTATCTATCTATCTATCTATCTATCTATCTATCATCTATCTATCTATCTATCTATCTATCTATCTATCTATATATATATATATATATATATATATCAGAGTAATATATATATTTTTACATCTTCTTTATCCATTTGTCTATCAATGAGCACTCAGATTGCTTCCATATCTTGGCTATTGAAAATAATGCTGCAGTGAACATAAGGGTCCATATATCTTTTAGAATTAGTGTTTTCATTTCTTCAGATAAATATTCAGAAGTGGAATCATTGGGTCATATGGTAGTCCTATGTTTAAGTTTTTAAGAAATCTCCATAAGGGTTCCCTTTGCTCCACATCCACACCAATACTTACTTGTTGACTTTTGATAATAGGCATTCTGACAGGTGTGAGATTATATCTCATTGCAGTTTTGATTTGCATTTCCCTGATAATTAATGATGTTCATAGTATTTTTTTGTGTGTCTGTTGGTCATCTGTATGTCTTCTTTGGAGAAAGGCCTATGTCCTTTGCCCATTTTTAATATTAGATTGTTTGTTTTTTGATGTCATGTTGTATGAGTTCCTTATAGATTTTGGATATTAACCCCTTATTCGACATATCACTTACAAATATCTTTTCCCATTCAGTAGGTTTTATTTTGTTTTGTTGATGGTTTCCTTCATTGTGCAGAAGTATTTTAGTTTGATGTAGTCCCTTTTGCTTATGTTGGCTTTTGTTGCCCTTGTCTGAGTTGACATATCCAAAAAGATATTGCTAAGACCAATGTCAAAGAGTTTACTGCTTATGTTTTCTTCTAGAAGTTTTATGGTTTCAGATCTTACATTTAAGTATTTAATCCATTTTGAATTTATTTTTGTATATGGTGTAAGAAAGTGGTACTTTGTATATAGTATAAGAAACTATGGTGTATATGGTGTGATTTATTTTTTATGTCCTCTCTATGGATGAGGAAAATTATGTTTAGAGAAGTTAAAAAAATACCACTTCCCCAAGAAGTGTTGTTAATCAATAGAAGCCAAATTCCAGTATCACTGGGGGAAAAAATAAAGGTTTCTCTCTCTCTCTTTTTTTAATCCAAATAATAATGTGTTCAGTTTTAGTAACTGAATCTTCAAAATATTTTTTTCTCCCTAGGATATCAGAAGAGAGGTGATAAAATTGATAGAATTTCTTGGAAGGAAGCCATCAGAGGAGCTTGTGGACAAGATTGTACAACATACTTCATTCCAAGAGATGAAAAACAATCCATCTACCAATTACACAACACTACCAGATGAAGTCATGAACCAAAAAATATCTCCTTTCATGAGAAAAGGTGAGAGAATCATGTGATTTGTCTCTATTGCTGCAGGATGTCACAAGTTGAAATAATTATAGGGAAACACCTATTGAGGCTTATTCATACCTGTGGATTCAACTTGTTTTCTTCAGAGTTGTTTCACATTTGAGGATTCTCTTCATTGAGTTAGCAGTTCTTCAGAGGCATAAACCACTAGTACTACTAGTACTAATAATTAATAGCTATTACTTGTTGATTATTTAGTATATGCAGCATGTTATATTAAGAATGCTGAGCAGCCACTGCAGTTTCAGAGCCAGCACTAACACCACATCTACTATTATTATTTACTAAGCCTGTGTGCATTGGTGCTGGATCATGTACGTTATATAAATATATATAATTTTAAAATTCTCATTATTTTTGAATTTTAATCAAAGACTCAGGAGAGAATTTCTGAAATGATTTCATTTTGATATGAGGAAACAAGCTTAGAACAATTAGTCAGCTTCTCCTTGACCAAGTGGCCAACATTTTTCAAGACTAAGTGGCAAATGATCAAATTCAACAAACTGTAGATACATTAAGTGTATATAGTTCTTTATATATAGATTGTACCTCAATAAAGCTGTAAAAAAAGACTAAGTGTCAAAACCCTTAGTAACAAATATGGCTCTGTTTAGCAAAAAATATCAAAATAAAATAAAGTGACATTCTATGGAGAGGAGACAGTCTGATGAGAGATGTAGTCAGTTTATAAATCCAAAATCATGTAAAATATACACAGTATGTATTGGGACATCTGGTCTTACTGATGTGTGAGAAAACATATCTGTTTGTTTGTTTGTTTTCTGAGACCTTAGTAAAGCTTTGTTACTCTTCAATTACTTTTTTTTTAATTGAACTCTTGTGTTTTGGTTTTTTTTTTTTAAGATTTTATTGGGGAAGGAGAACAGGACTTTTATTGGGGAACAGTGTGTACTTCCAGGCCTTTTTTCCAAGTCAAGTCGTTGTCCTTTCAATCTTAGTTGTGGAGGGCGCAGCTCAGCTCCAGGTCTAGTTGCAGTTTTTCTAGTTGCAGGGGGCACAGCCCACCATCCCTTGTGGGAGTCTAACTGGCAACCTTGTGGTTGAGAGGCCTAACTGAGCCAACTAACTGAGCCATACGGGAGCTCTGTGGCAGCTCAGCTCAAGGTGCTGTGTTCAATCTTAGTTGCAGGGGGTGGAGCCCACCATCCCTTGCGGGACTTGATGAGTTGAACCAGCAACCTTGTGGTTGAGAGCCCACTGGCCCATGTGGGAATCGAACCGGCAGCCTTTGGAGTTAGGAACATGGAGCTCTAACTGCCTGAGCCACCGGGCAGGCCCTGTTTGTTTGTTTTTTAAGGAGCAGAATAAATAAAAATCTTGCTCTTTGAACTAAATTGTCAGTGAGAAGGCTAGGGAAATTTTTAAATAATAGGAAAAACCTGCCATTGGGCAAAAACAGGGAGCCCATGAAAAGAGAGTTAACACACAGATTACATTTTACCTATTTCTCAAGTTATATCCATCTCCTTTCCCATTAGGTCCATACATATTTTTAAGATAAAACATTGGACTTTAATTGTCATGATTGTAAAGGGCTGCTTACTGCTATACCCTCAGAACTTACCCAGGATACATATTTTCTCTTTTGTTTTTTCAGGCATTTTACTGGTAAAATTTAGAGCTGGGATGGGATGACTTCCTTCTGCAAGGGGAGGGTTAGATATGATGGAAAGTAAAAGAGAAAGGCCTGCTAGACTGTTATAATAACCTGGGTGGGAATCACTGAGGAGCCTCTCTGTCAGTAACAGCAGAAATGGAGAGGAAGCAATGAGTATGAAGCAAGTCAGAATATGAATAAGGAATTAGATGTAGGAGTTGATGGGATAATCTCCAAGTTTATGCCTTGAATACCTTGAGTTGCAGTTAATTGGGTTATGGGGGCAAGGGTGGAACCACAATTTGGTGAGAAAGAAAATTAATTAATTTTTGAATTAGTTGTTTTGGGGATACTTGTATGGAATCCGGGTGGCAAGATCATGTAGACAATTGGATATGGAAACATATGGATTTGAGTGTTATTAGCATACGGATGATATTTAGTATCTTGGAAATGGATAAAACAATGGGTCTCATCTTAGGAGCCCCAACATTTTAGAGGAAATCGAAGAAGAAAAATTCAGTGAAGTAACATTAGAGAGAAGAGTCAGAGAAAGAAATGTGCTGTTTGTTGCTGTTTTAATAATCACAACAAATCCTTCTTTGCAAACTCAAATATGTATATTATTTTTGGTATATATTTTATTCCTATAATTGAGGATTACAACAATAAAATTTGATTAGGTGTAAATGAAAGTGATATATATTAGAAAACTTCATGATTCTGACTTGAAGACATACTATTTATTGTTTTTCTCTTTGTTACAGGAATTGTAGGAGACTGGAAGAATCACTTTACAGTAGCCCTGAATGAGAAATTTGATAGGCACTATGAGCAGCAAATGAAGGGGTCTACACTGAAATTACGAACCGAGATCTAAGGAGGGTTTTTTTTAATATGTCTGAGATTAAAGCTTTCTTCTCATCATTCCTCAACTTTTCCTACTTTAGATGAATAGAGAAGGAGTCATGTGAAAGATTAAGGTCAGGTTCACATGGTTATTGAGATCTTCATATAAAAAGACGAGAAGGTTTTTTCCTGCTCTTATCTTTTTATTTTACTTTCTTTCTCTCTTCTCCTCTTCCTCCTTCTCCTCCTCTTCCTCCTCATTCCCCTCCCCCTCCTACTTTTTCTTCTTTTTACAAATATGCACAAAGCTATAATCTATGGGAATGGTGTAGGAACATACAGATAGTTTGAGTTGTCAGAGGCTCATTAAAAATAATCAAGCGCTCCAAATTCTTTATTTTTGTGTTGGCTTTTTTTTCCCATTATGTAGTATGTTTTGTGTATATATGAACTTTGAAAATCATGAGAGAAAGAACAAAAAAATAAATAAACTTGGGGTCTTTAGTAGAATATTACATCCTTCTAACCTAGAAGGTTAAATCTAAGGATAAATAAATATGGTTTGTTTTCTTGCTCTTTGGAGAAATGTCTAGGGATTTCTGAACACGCTGTTCAACAGTATGATTCTTCAGAATCAAAGCTATTTTTTAAAAAAAGTATAATATAGTTATGCATTATTAAAAATTGAAGAGTGTTGGAAAATATTAAGATTTTGTTTTGGTGGGATGAGAAGCAGAATCTCAATCACTGAAAGCAACGATTGTTATTGATTTCTTTTTTTAAATTAAATTTATTAGGGTGACAATGGTTAGTAGACTTACATAGGTTTCAAGTGTACAATTCTATAATACATCATCTATATATCACATTGTGTTCTCTCCACCTAGAGTCAGTTTTCCTTCCATCACCATATATTTGACCCCTTTTACCCTCATCTACCATCCCCACCTCCCTCCTTACCTTTTGGTAACCACTAAACCACTAAACTGTTGTCTGTGTCTATGAGTTTTTGTTTCTTTATTTGCTTGTCTGGTTCCTTTGTTGCTTTCAGTTTTATATCCCACATATAAGTGAAATCGTGTGTTCTCAACTTTTTCTCTCTGCCTTATTTTGCTTAGTATAATAATCTCAAGATCTGTCCATGTTGTCACAAATGGCAATGTTTCATCTTTTCTTATGGCAGAGTAATATTTCATTGTGTATATATACCACATCTTCTTTATCCAATCATCTATCAAAGGACACTTTAGTTGTTTCCATGTCTTGGTCACCGTAAATAATGCTGCAATGCACATCAGAGTCCATACATCTTTACGCATTAATGTTTTCAGATTTTGGGAGTAGATTCCCAGGAGAAGGATTGCTGGGTCATATGGTAATTCTATTCTTAATTTTTTGAGGAACCTCCACACTGCCTTCCATAGTGCCTGCACCAATATGCAGTCCCACCAACAGTGTATTAGGGTTCCTTTTTCTCCACAGTCTCTCCAAGACTTGTTATCATTTGTCTTGTTGATGATAGTCGTTATAACTGGTGTGAGGTGATATCTCACTGTGCTTTTGTTTTGCCTTTCCCTAATAGCTAGTGAAGTTGGTCATTTTTTCATATTGATTTCTTAAATGCCCATTTTGTTATGATTTTTTTAATTTAACATCAAAATGTACAATAAAATGTTAATTTTATAATTTGTAAAACTCATAGTTGCTGTTGCCCACATGTAACTAAACAAGAATAAACTCACATATCTTTCTGACTTTAGTTCTTAGTAAACCAATGTATTACAAATTTGCCTGATTGAAATTTGAACCAATCACATTTCCCCACAGCTTGTTCAAACTTCTCTGCAGCTTCCTTGGAGAAAGAAGGTACTTGAGATAGCTTAAAATTCAAATAGAAACTTTAACCTCCCTGAGATTCTTTGACATCTTTCTAGGGCTGGTCTTAAAGTGTGTGTAGGCTGGAGACAATGAAGAACTTGGATAGCATCATGTGGTGAGATATACAGGGGTAACTACTGTAGCTTTGGTTCTGTGCTTCCAAGAAAGCAAGAGATTTCTGGTTACCTTAGTGTTTAATGTTTTCTAATAATTGGACTTCCTGAATAATGCTTTCAGGCCAAGTGTATAGATACTTAGAAGCACTTAATAAATGTTTATTGACTAACTGATTAATTGATATCATGTTAAGACTGGAAAGTGCTCAATAAGCATTGATTAATGAGGGTTGTAACTAGACATAATTTGAACCATGCAACAGAGTTTCTTTATATGACTAAAATACCCGAGAATTTGATTTGGGCAACAGAATAAATAAAATAGTACTGAATTATAACCCATGGTATAAAATTAATATCCATAAATCCATGCTGATATAACTGATTGAATAAATAAGTGGAGGAGAATAGTTAAATAACCTATAAAGAAGAATTCAAACTAATTATGAGTAACTTGCCATCCCTTAAGTGTGGGATTCACAGAGTGACTTCCTTCTAAAGAGTCTGAAAGGGCTTAGGGGTAGGGTACACTGGAATAGTATCTTTACAGTAGAGAAAACTGGCAAATACTACCTCAGCCTGTTAATATCATCAGTGATCAGACATGTTGATAGTAGAGATCCTTGAAATGTAATAAAAATGGCTCTTCACCTCGTTGGGCTTTCTCTCAAAATTCTACAATCATTGTGAAACCATTGGGAAACATCATGTAAACCCAAACTGAAGGAAAATATGCAAAATATCTGACCAGTATGCCTGTTTTGCCAAAGTCATCAAAAACAAGGAAAATCTGAGAAACTGTCATAGTCAAGAGAAAGCTAAATATACATGACTTCTAAATGCAACATGGTATCCTGGGTGAGAACCTTCGGATGATAAAAAAGGACATTAAGGACATTAAGTAATAACTCAAAAAATTCTTAAAATGTATAGACATTAGTTAATAAAATATATCAATATTGGTATATTAGTATGTAAGAAATGTATCATGGTACTGTAGAAGTTTAATAATAGGAGAAAACTGTAATATTCCTGAAATTATTGTTTTTCTGTAAAGGACCAGTTAGTAAATATTTCCAGTTTTACAGATTGTTGTCGGTCATTGTAGCAACAATTCAACTTGGTCACTAGCTTCAAAGCAGCCAAGACAACACATAAACAAATGAACGTGTCACTTTGTTAAAATAAACATTTATTTACAAAAGCAAATGAAAATGCGGATTTGGCCTGAGGGTTGTAGTTTGCTAGCCCCTCCTCTAGATAATAATTTTTCTTCCATTTTTAGAAATGTAGAAATGCCCTCTATTTTTAGAAGACCTAAGAATGCACCAATAGTTATATTTTATCCAGAACTTAGTTGCTCTTTTTTGATTGTCTTTCAGAATATCTACACAGCCATATTGCTGGAAGCAAATGACTTTTTTTTTTTTTTAATTTAAGTATAGTTGGTGTACAATCCTATATTGGTTATATTAGTTTCATGTGTGATCCTACACTTCCAATAACTTACAATGTGATCACCCCACCGATTCTAGTAATCATCTGTCACTGTGTAAACTTATCACAATATTATTGACTATATTCTTCTTCTCCTTTTCACTCATGCCCCACAACCTTCCTTCTGGTAACTATCCCTCTCCTCTCTATTTCCATGAGTTCCTTTTTGTTTTGTTTCTTCTGTTTTGTTTTTAGATTCCACATGTAAGTGAAATTACATGGTATTTGTCTTCCTCTGCCTGACTTATTTTACTTAGCATAATACCTTCTAAATCTCTCCATGTTGTCACATACATCAAACTGAAAAGCTTCTGCACAGTGAAGGAAACTTTTAACAAAGAAAAAAGGCAACCTATGAATGGGAGAACACATTCACCAATAAAACATTTGATAAGGGGTTGATACCCAAAATATATAAGAAATTCATACAACTTAATAACAAAAAATTAATCCAATCGAAAAATAGGCAGAGGACGTGAAAAAACAGTTCTCCAAAAAAGACAGATGGCCAGCAGACACCTGAAAAGATGCTCAACATCACTAATCATCACGGAAATGCAAATCAAAACCACAATGAGATACCATCTCACACAAATCAGAATGGCTATTATCAAAAAGTCAACAAATAACATGTTGGTGAGGATGTGGAAAAAGGGAACCCTTGCGCATTGTTGGTGGGACTCCAAATTGGTGCAGGTCCTGTGGAAAACAGTATGGAAATTTTTCAAAAGACTAAAAAGAGATATACCATACACTCAGCAATTCCACTGGTGTGTATTTATTTGAAGAAAACGAGCACCCAGAAATCTCTCTTCTGGGTATCTACCCCAAAATTTTGAAAACATTTATCTATAAACATATATGTATCCCTATGTTCATTGCAGCATTATTTATGGTGGCCAACATATGGAATCAACCCAAGTGTCCTTTGATAGATAATTGGATGGTTGAAGAAGGTAAAGGGGGTCAAATACATGGTGATGGAAGGAGAACTGACTCCAGGTGGTGAACACACAGCGCAATATATAGATGATGTATTATATTACAGAATTGTACACTTGAAACCTATATAATTTTACTAACCAATATCAACCCCAATAAATTTAATAAAAATTATAAATAAGTAAATAAATACACAAACAAACAGATCCACTTGTAAAATGCAATATTTCTTAAAACATAATTGGTGTGTTCCCACTTCTGCTGCATTGAATGGGCCAAAGATATCATGGCCAAGCCAAAAGTCATTGGGTAGAAAAGTACACTTCTTACACAAGCAAAGTAGAGGACAGGGAATATTTCCAACATTAACAATCAATTCCCATGGTCTTCTCTTACCTTTTTATAGCTTTCCATAATAAGAATTGCTAAAAATATGCAGGAAAAAAATTGCATTATGAAGAGTTCAAGCAAGTCCCAGTTTCACTCTTAACCCCTTGCTGCACCTAAAACTCAGTCAGTTATACATTTTCTTCTTATGAAAATGCTGAATTCATCACATACTGTGTTTCCCCGGAAATAAGACTTAACCAGACCATCAGCTCTAATGCGTCTTTTGGAGCAAAAATCAATATAAGACCCGGTCTTATATTAAACAAGACCCAGCCTTATATTATATTAAATAAGACCAGGTCTTATATTGATTTTTGCTCCAAAAGACGCATTAGAGCTGATGGTCTGGCTAGGTCTTATTTCGGGGGTAGTTTCCCCAAAACTACCAATGCGTTAGTACTTGCATTGAGTCCCCTGATATTCCCAATGTTTGGTCCAAAGTATCAGAACATTTGAGACTGCTGGGCCATGGTAAAAACATCAAATCGATCCACACCTTAAATGTCATCCATAGTACATACCACCAAAGCTATTGTAGTTATGAGGAACTAGAAATCTATGCTTTGTGATACCCTGCCGATAGGTTCAGCCTTGTCAGAGCCAGGAGAGTTTTGTTGAAATACAGAGAGTGCCAAAAAAATGTATACACATTTTAAGAAAGGAAAAAACTATATTAAAATTGTAACATTCAATATATACCTATAACCAAAGATGAATACAAGTCATGTACATACTTATTTTTGGCACCCCTGGTACATGGATGCAATACCCTCCCTCAAAAAATCATAGTCTTGTTCTATGTATAACCCATCTTTAGACTAAAGCATTTATTTTCATTCATTTCAATGTTGATTTGTTTTTATATTCTGTGTGTATAGTCAAACTTATGTATTATGTGTACATGTCTAAATAAACACAGTTTCTGCAAATTTGTAAAATTTATTCCTAAGAAAATATTTACTTATGAAATGTATCTCTACAAAAATATTTAAAATATGTTTCTCCAATCAAATTGACAATGCTTTTTAGAAACATAATTATTAGGGTCTTGTTAGGGTGTTCCCTCTGAAACATGGGATGAGTGCTGGATATCATTAGTTTACCCCTTTAGATTCATTCTCCCCCATTTCCCATCCTGGACTGTGCACTCGGAGGCTGATTTGTATAGGTTACATCAACAGGATTCTGGACCATCCGGTTTCTATTTGGCAGGAGATCTGAGGGAAGAAGAAAAGTGAAGTCATGTTGATTATTTCCCTGGCTCTTTCCCATGAGGTCAAATTAAGTGGACTCCATACTTCAATCAAATTAACTGAAAGGGTTTCATCACTTAAATTCCTTGTTTTCATTATGGCACACTTTCTTTCCTCAGCTATATCTAATGACCCTAAAGCTGTATCTCTCTACAATTTTTCTAGAACATAAATCTCCAATCTCCTGCAAAGGGCAGAAATGGAGGCATACTAGGAGCCTGAAGATGATTTTCTGGTTGAAAGGCATGTGGGGAGGCAAACTAGGAATGCTTTTCTCTTGTTTTTCAGGCTAATCTGTAAAACTATCCAATTGCCTCCAGTTGTTTTGTCTTCCTGTAATTCTGCAGCAATGTGACATTCGGGCTGTTTCTTGATTTCTGCTCTGAAGCAGACTACAAGAAAAAATCTTAATCTAGATTTTCCCATTAAATTCAAAGAAAATATCTGTTTGGGATATTCACAGAAAACAATAATATAAAATATTTACATCTTCATATTTGGTTGAATGAGAAGTTTTAACTTCAAATTCCATTGTTATACAGATTGATCAACTCACAGATTTTAAATTTTTTGCGCTTTTTTAGCATCGTGATTTCAGGATGTAGAGACAAAAAGGAGCCATGTCGTAGAAGTGTTTTGATCATATGGATAATAACAAGAGTCTCAAAGCAGTTTTCCCTGTCTTGAAACAGGCCATTTTACCACAGTCACCACCGTGACTAAGTGGCTAAGAAAGATGACATACAAAGCTGCCTCTGGACGGTACAGGCATAATTTAAGACGCAGAATGTGCTCCTACTTTTCTTGGCTGCATTTCATTTCCCCTCTGCTCCTACCCACGGAGCATGCTCATGCCTGTCTAACTTCCTAACTCTAGGAGTACAGATAAACAACTTTTAAGTGAGGGTTTCTAATTGGAGCACTGGAGCTATGAAACAGCCAACTGTGTTTCACTTTGCTTTTATAATTGAAATCAGAAACAAAAGTAAAAGTAAATGTAAAAAGCCTTCATTTATTATACATACTCATAAGTAATTCCAGATACTTTCTATGGGCTCTTTGTTTCATTCTATTTCCTCCCACAAGCGACAACAAAAGCCTTCCCTTAATGCTTTAATCTTTAAAATAAGAACAGATTTTATACAGCTTAATGATTAATTTCATACAGCTCTACAGAGTTCACCTTTTGCCTTCCTATTGCTTGGTAACAGATTATCTTGTTTGACTGAAACAACAGAGTGAAACTTCCATTAACCAATTACTGTAGAAACAAAATCTGGACGTCCAGCTTCTCAAGACAGGCACCTGGTAAGTGATTTATAAACTGTATTTAAAGTGCCCATATTTTATATAAAACTAAATTCAACAATTGAAAAATCAGAGAATGTGAAATGGAAAGTTCTAGTATGAATGTTTTTCCATAAAATGGAAAATACTTGGGGATTATTACATCCAGATTTCTTATCCTAAAATCACAGGATTATTTTTCATATTTAAAATTGTGTTGAAGTAGGCTGCTCTATTAATTTTAGGTTTATAAAGCTAAAACAATATTAAAGGCTATTAGTCTTTTACCTTCTCAGTATTTCTGTTTAATTCAAAGCAATATTCTTGCATCATCCACCGCTAGGATGAGTTCTTAAAAATTCTAGTGTGTGAATATGAAAATGATATAGTTTTCACTATATCAAAAAAGATATAGTTTTAACAAGTCTGCTTTTGTGTACTTCTCAAGATTCCCAAAGACAATGTATTGTACAGATACTAAATAAGTGCATTTTCCACTGATGACTGCTTTATTTCCTATTTCAAAAATATTTTAACTCTATGGAATGTTTTCACTACAATATATATTCAATCTTTTTAATCATTAAGTCAGAGAACCACTATAGTGTTATGTTCTTCAAATTTCCAGAAACTCTTACTTCCTAAGGTGTTTTGAAATAATATTTGATCTATTTTATTTTTTTTCACATATACCCTCATCTTGTCACTTTAATGAATAACCACTTCAGTATGTTCACTTAAAACATCCCTTAGTCTTTTCCCTTGTGTTTTTTACCAAAGCAATATTTTAAGAACCCTACATCAGTACAGAAATCCCTGATTAATGAAGTCATGTGATATCATTGTTTATCATAGTAATGAAAATATTTAACATTATATTTTAACAACAAATGATAAAGCCTTAATATATTTTAAATCCAAATATTTTAAATTAAAACAACTTTAGTAAGTCAGTATTTAGGCTAACGCTTGTGATTAGTCATTATAAGTTTTTTCCAATGTATAAATACTTCACAATTACTATTTTTTTAAATCTAAATACCGTATTTCCCCGAAAATAAGACCTAGCAGGGCCATCGGTTCTAATGTGTCTTTTGAAGCAAAAATTAATATAAGACCTGGTCTTATTTCACTTTACTATATTTTACTATACTTTACTTATTTTACTTTACTTTATTTTACTATAAAATAAGACCAGGTCTTAATATAATATAATAATATAATGTAATATAATATAATGCCGAGTCTTATATTAATTTTTGCTCCAAAAGACTCATTAGAGCCAATGGCCCATCTATGTCTTATTTTCGGGAAACACGGTATTTTCCACAGACGCATGAAAAGTTATATATTTGAAATGTATAAGCCAATGTCCTGAAAATGTTCCAAAATTATATTTTTATTTACTTATGTTTTTCAATTACAGTTGACATTCAATATTATTTCAGGTGTACAACACAGTGCTTAGACATTTATATAACTTACAAAGTGATTCCCCCATAAGTCTAGTACCCACCTGGCACCATACAATTATTTCAATATTGCTGAGTATATTTCCTATGCTGTACTTTACAACCCCGTGACTATTTTGTAATTACAAATTTGTACTTCATTTCTTCACCTTTCTTCACCCAGTCACCCAAACCTCCTCCCATCCAACAACCATGAGTTTGTTCTTCGTATCTATGAGTTTGTTTGTTTTGTTTGTTCATTTATTTTGTTTTTTAGATTCCACATATAAGTGAAATCATATGGTATTTGTCTTTGACCTATTATTTCACTTAGCATAATATGTCTCTCTGGGTCCATCCATGTTGTTGCAAATGGTAAGACTTCATTCTTTTCATGGCCAAGTAATATTGCATTCTATATATGTACCACTTCCTTATCCATTTTATTATTGATGGACACTTTAGGTTGCTTCCACATCTTAGCTATTGTAAATAATGCTGCAATAAACATAGAGGGGCATATATCTTTTCAGATTAGTGTTTTGGATTTTTTGGATAAATACCCAGAAGTGGGATTGCTGGATCATATACTAGTTTTAATTTTTTGAACACCCTCCATACTGTTTTCCATAGTGGCTAAACCAGTTTGTAATCGAACCAACAGTGCATCGGGTTTTCCATGCTTTTTTCACTTCCTCACTAACATTTGTCATTTGTTGCTTCATTGATGGTAATCATTCTGACAGGTGTGAGGACATTTTATTCTATTTTTTATTTGCATTTCTCTGATGATTAGTGACCTTCAACATCTCTTCATATATCTATTAGCCATGTGTATATCCTCTTTGGAGAAATGTCTATTCAGGTCCTCTGCCCACTTTTTAGTCAGATTTTTTTTTGGGGGGTGTTAAGTTGTATATGAGTTATTTATACATTTTTTATATTAAACCCTATCAGATGTATCACAGGTGAATACTTTCTCCCATTCAGTAGGTTATCTTTTCATTTTGTTGATGGTTTCCTGCCCTTGCAAAAACTTTTTAGAGTGATGTAGTCCCTTTTTTTTAATTTCCCTTGCCTAAAGAGATATATCTAAAATAATATCACTAAGAGCAACGTCAAAGAGTTTACTGCCTATGTTTTCTTCTAGAAGATTTTTGGTTTTTGTTCTTACATGTAAGTCTTTAACCCATTTTGAGTTAATCTTGTAGATGATATAAGAAAGTTTCTAATTTAAATTTTTTGAATGTATCTTTTCAGTTTTCCCAACACCATTTACTAAATAGACTGTCTTTACCTCATTGTATATTTTTGCCTTACTTGTCATAGATTTTTTAAAATTTATTTTTTTTATTTTTAATTACAGTTGACATTCAGTATTATTTTATATTAGTTTCATGTGTACAGCATAGTGGCTAGACATTTATATAATTTACAAAGTGATCTGCCTGATAAGTCTAGTACCCACTTGGCACCATCCATAGCCTGGCATTATACATAGTTATTTCTATATTGTTGACTATATGCCCTAATGCTGTACGTTACATACTCATGACTATTTTGTAACTACTAATTTGTACTTCTTAATCCCTTCAACTTTTTCACCTAGACCCCCAATCCCCTTCCCATCTAGCAACCATCAGTTTGTTCTCTGTATCTATGAGTCTTTTCTATTTTGTTTGTTCATTTATTTTATTCTTTAGATGCCATATATAAGTGAAATTATATGATATTTGTATTTCTCTGTCTGACTTATTTCACTTAACATAATGACCTCTAGGTCCATCCAAGTTTTCACAAACAGTAAGATTTCATTCTTTTTAATGGTTGAGTGATATTCCATAGTATATATGTACCATATCTTTGTCTATCCAATTGTCTATAGATAGGCACTTAGGTTGCTTCCATATCTTGGCATTGTACATAATACTGCAATAAACATAGGAATGCATATAGCTTTTCAAATTAGTGTTGTCATAGATTAATTGACCATATAGTTATATAGGTTTATTTCTGGACTCTCTATTCTGGACTTTGATTTATGTGACTTTTTTAAAAAAATTATTGGGGAATATTGGGGAACAGTGTGTTTTTCCAGGACCTCTCAGCTCCAAGTTTTCAATCTAGTTGTGGAGGGTGCAGCTCACTGTCCTATGTGGGAATCGAACTGGTGATCTTGGTGTTATGAGCACTGCACTTTAACCAACTGAGCCAACTGGCAACCCCTATCTGTCTATTTTTAATGCTAGTACCGTGCTGTTTTGGTTACCGAAGCCTTGCGTAGTTTGATATCAGGTAGCGTTGTACATCCAACTTTGTTCTTCTGTCTCAAGATTGCTTTGGCTATTTGGAACCTTTTGTGGTTCCATATAAATTTTAGGATGATTTATTCTGGTTCTGTGAAAAATGCCACTGGTATTTTAATAAGTATTGTATTGAATCTATAGATTGTTTTGGGTAGTATGGACATTTTAAATGATGTTAATTCTTCCAATTCATAAGAATGGTACATGCTCCATTTATTTGTATCTTCTTCAGTTTTCTTCTTCAGTGTCTTACAATTTTCTGAGTACAGGTTTTTTTATCTCCTTGGTTAAATTTATTCCTAGGTAATTTACTCTGTTTCATGCAATTATAAATGGAATTCTTAATTTATTTATCTTTCTGATAGTTTGTTATTGGTGTATAAAAATGTAACTGATTTCTGAATATTAATTTTGTATCCTGTTACTTTATTGAACACATTTATCAGTTCTAAGAGTTTTGTGGAATCTTATTTTTTTTAATGGTATGTAGATTTGTTAGCTATCAACATGTATAAAGCTACACTGGACTTTAAAATCACTACACCCTCAATTTAAAGTGAGAATAATATAATCGAAGTCTTATACTGTCATATGATATCTAAATTTCCAGATATACTAGAAATTTTTATGTGATTTTAAAAAAAGTTCATTTTGGGCCACATGACTCATTTAGTATTTCATGATGGCCCACGGTATTTAGAGGATGTTTTTCAGCATCAATTGGATTCTTTGTTCTTCCTGGAATGTTAGTAAATTTCTATCTTTGTTCATTTCTTCTAAGAGCAACTCCCTCTTTGGTGCTGTAACTTGATACCAAAAAATGTAAAAGAGTCTTTGAAACTGATTTCAAACACTGACAGGAAATAACTTTCAAAAGCATTTACAAATTTGCAGAATACTTTCATGGACCTGTGGCCAGGCAGAATCTAAAATATTCCAGTCTAAAATACACAAGTGGATTAAGGCAGGCAGTTATCTACTTCTATGAAGAATTAAAGAGCAGTTGTATCAAGCTTCACAATATACATGTCTCATCCCATCTCATCTTACCACATCTTGGGAATAGATTTTAAAGAGAAAGAAGAGTGGAGATAACATTAATCTTTCATAGAGAAGAGAAATCCATTGCTAGCGGAAAAGGTTTGGCAACAAGAAATCTGACATTGCCCAGATAATTTTCCTTAGGTCTGATTCAGCCCACCATGGATCACTTCACCCTTGGAAACGTGGATTTAAGACTAACCTTAACTCTAGTCTTCTCAAGTTAGCAGAAATTATCAATTATTTTATTCTATATAAATACTATCATTTCTCAAAGAGACAGCATTTCGTATCTTATCCTCAAAAGAAATTCATGCATAAAAGTTACTGTACTCATGTAAGTTGTAGATGAGTAAGGAAGAAGGAAACATTTTAAATACAATAATGAAATACCTCTGTTACTAAAATGACTCATTGGTTTAAAAAAGTCAAAATCAGATAGATAGATAGATAGATAGATAGATAGATAGATAGATAGATAGATAGATTTTTTTTTAGTTTGCATTGAGAAATAGATAACAGATAAGGCAAAAAAAGTAACAATATTATTGTGTCATAAAACAAAAACGATTAAAGTTGTAGAAAGCTGAATCTATGACAATAAATATTATACTATATAATAAATACAAAACAAATAAAATTTTATGCTTCAAATAGCATATTTTCAAAGTAAAAATTAAAACTCATACTGTATATGTTAACAGTTTTGAGATAAATTGAAAGAAACATGTTCAGAGGGAGATCTTACACAATAATAATCTATTTAACAGATTACATTTTTTAAAAAGAGTAGAGGGGTCAAATATATGGTGATGGAAAAAGAACTGACTGTGGGGGATGAACAAACAATGCAATATGTAGATGACGTATTATAGAATTGTATACTTGAAACTGATATAATTTTACTAACCAATGTCACCCCAATAAACGTAATAAAAATATAAATTAATAAGATTTTGAATATTTAAAAATACATTGGTATTGAATTCATTTGTATGTGCATATATATAAATACACCCACTTAAGTTCATACTACCAATAGATAATACAACTTACACTAAAATGATCATTTATTGGTGCAAGAAAATCATCATCACATCTAAAATGTAGAATTTGTAATGTTTGCATTCTCTAGACCAGCAAATTAACATTGAGAAATGAATTAAACATTGCTATAAAATGCAATTGATTAGAAAATTAAAGCCAACCAAATATATTTTTTAAAAATAATCTATTGGGTAAGCAGTCTTCATATAATTCAATACAAATTATGCAGTAAATAATAAAAACTGGCAATATTAAAAATCTCTGAGAATTGGCCAAAGCTGTGATCAGTGGCAAATTCAAAACTTTAAACACTTTTATATTGGTTTAAAAAAAAAAAAGTGAACTAATTATTTAACTGAAGGAAAAAAGGGGAACAAGGTGGTTGCCAGAATTTATAAAACCGATTATAATTTCTTACTTCATTTCATATATGTTGTTTCACTTTGGGAAATGCTCATACCTGTTCCAAGCCTCAGTTTCTTTTTCTGTAAGATAGGGATAAATAATATCTATCTAAAAAATGCTATAAGGCTAAATTATTATTCTAGTTATTTTTGTTGTTAGTGTTTTATTGATCTTTAGTCTGTGTCAAGCATTGTTCTATGTACTGTACTCATTTAAGTCTCACAACTATCCAGTGCAATGACATGTAATATTCCCATTTTACCAATGAGGACATTATGGCAAAGAAAATGTATTGAAAAATTATTGAAAATCACACTTGGAAGGTTCTTTTGAAAACTTAATCCTATCCATAGTAGATACTCCATAAATGTTTATTCCTCAACCTATCTACTTTTGCCTACTTTGGGTTTTATAAAACAGGAAACTTTCACTTAGTTGGTTGTCTTACTTAAAACTTCAGGTAAAATCATATAGCCCCATGGTGTCAGGAAACTAAATCATTAAAGAAAGAAACAAACAAACCAAAAAATGCCACATATACAAATACACACACGCACACTTACGTTTTTAATGAAAATACGTATTTATCTTATTTCTAATATGTATTTCATTTAGGCTAACAAACAAGTAACGCTTATTACAAAGCAGTTTTTTATGTTTTTGGGAACTGAAATGATGATCTCACCAATGTTTTCCATTGCTATGGCACTGGAAAGCTAGTTTCTGGATTTTATTAGGCCCCAGGGTTTCCAGATGGAGAAGAGTATAATTAATTCTTCACCATCAAATACCTTTGTTGAAAGACCCTGCCAATAAAAAAGTGCCTAATAGCAAATGGCATCCAATACTTCCTGACTATGTACAATTAATTGTCTGAGGATATCAAAGAATAGGGTATATATAACCTTAAAATTTCTGTGTGAGATGGAGGATACAGGTAAGTGCAATTTTCTCCTCCTAAAAGGCTAAAGCTGCCAAGCACTTACAGGATTAATGACTGATTATTAGGCAGAGATTAAATATAAAAATTTAGACCCATTGTCTCTTTTTGTGTGGGACAGTGACAGATGGAGAATTGTTCTCTACGTAAAAGAGAATGCACGTTTCTTTCAATTTGAGACAATATTAAAATTTTTAAAAAGCATAGACTTTGAGATTATGATGGTATTAATGGTGATAATATTAAATAATTTTAGTAATACTTAAGCTGTATTCAGCAATTGTTGCATGCCAGACAGCATGCTGCGTCTTTATGCATGTTAAATTATTTCATTTATGAAATTGTAACAATGACAATGACACAATGATAATGATTCTATGAATTGGATACTATCTGCTAAAATGAAGAATTCTGTGCACAAAATAAAGTTCGCTTGCCTGAGCCATATAGTTGGTAAATTCTAGATTTTTCTAACAGTAGCCATTCAGCAACAAAGATAAGTGCTTTTACATTCGGTATGTTATTCTCTGGGATTTTAAACCTGATTTTACCATTTATAAGTTTTTTGTAATTGGGCAAGTTGTGTAAACTCTGAAAATTTCTAATGATGATATGAATTTCAAAGCTATTGTTATTAGGCTGAAGTGGACATGTATGATACGGAAAGTATAATGACTATAAGTCTAATAAATATTAATCTTCTTTATAGCCCATGTCTTAAAATTGTTCCATGTTGTTTTAAGCAATTAAATTTGGTAACTATAATATGAACTAAGACTGTTTATAAGATACAGTTTTTGGGAAAAGAATATAGCCTCATTTATAGGTACACAGCAAACAACATACAACAATCAAAAGCCATGTAATTGGATCATTTATTGCAGAGATAAACTGCCACAGGTCGTGTGAAAAATACAGAATAGTACTTGTATTATTTTTGAGTTTTCATAAATGAGAAGTTTTATAAATGTGTACTTCCGAGTTTTTATAAAAGCAAAGAAGCATTTTAATTAGGAATATCCTAATTGGGTATTTTAGTGATAAAAGAGTGTTCTGTAAAAATGCTCATTCCTTTCTTGTTTCCATTGTTGTGATGTAAAGAATATAGTTTGGTAATCAAAAAATATTAATTTTACTTAAAATTGTATAATGTTAGATGTGAAACAAACTGGAGTAACCGCTTGGTACATTTCCCTTATTTTTTAGATAGGTAAAATATGGCTCAAAACTGTGAGGTAAGTAACTAGCTGAGGGTCACACCACACTGGTTTGTGGAAAAGCAGGACTTATTTGCCTCTCCTCCAGTTCTCAAAGCTATGGAGTATTATGCAGCCATAAAGAAGAAAGAAATCTTATCATTTGCAACAACATGGATGGATCTAGAGAACATTATGTTAAGTGAAATAAGTCAGAAAGAGAAAGACAAGTACCATATGATCTCACTTATATGAGGAATCTAAAGAAAAGAATAAGTGAATGAACCAATCAGAAACAATTTTGGGGACAAAAAGGAAAAAACTGAGAGTTGTTAGATGGGCGGGGGATGGGGATAAGGGGAAAGGTGAAGGGATTAGGAAACAGTCGGTAACCAGAAATGGCCTCAGGGTTTTTTGAAAATTAATTTGGGGAACTTAATCAGTAATGTTGTAAAGATTTTGTTGGGTATCCGATGGACATGTGTCCTATTTGGGAGACCACCTCAGGGATACCGTGGATGCCTGATCTTGGCTCTGTACACCAGAAGCTAAACAATAATGAATGCCAACTATAATTTTATATATATAATGTGATGGCTCGGTGTGAGTTCGGAGGGATAGTGGATGGGGGGAGGGGGTTCACAGTGTGAGGGATATAAATGATGAACGTCTAAGTATTACCTTGTCTTGTACACCTGAAACTAATAAATTAAAAAAAGAAAAAGAATCCCTACCTAAATTTTGCTCCCCCCACCTTGCTATGTCATGTCCTATCAACCATCCTTGTTATGTTGTCTCCTAATCACTTAAAAATCTATCTACCCTACACTATATTTATTTATGTTTCCTTCAAGAAAAATCTCTCAGGGTAAAGATTTTTGTTTATTTTGTTTAGTGCTGTTTGCTCAGTATTTAGAAAAATATCTAATACAAAGTAGCTACTCAATAAATAATTGTAGAATCAATTAAAAAAAAAAAGAAAAACCCCACAAATACAGCGTTCCAATTAGTAAAATATTTAGTTTTTACATATTTAAAAAGGAACTAATAAAATCTGTCCTGTTTAGGTAAAGAATCTGTTGAATATCAAAATATCACTTTCTAGGAAAACAATGTATTATTATCAGTTTAATACTCAATTTGTCTTAATGATTAAGATGTATCATATCCTTAAGTACAATATTTCATTGTTTTAATTCACTAATGGGACTGAGAGTCAATAGTTTTGCTCAGGTAAACATGGATTAACATTGACTTTAACAGCCTGAAGGATATTAAATTGTTTCCAAGGTTTTGCAGTTATCCCCCAGAGGAAGTATGTTTCAAGGGACATTTTCAGAGAAGTAAACAAAAGAGGTCTAAAGGAAACATTCATCTTCTTACAACATTTCCTGAGCTTTCAGCAGCTCAATTTCTCTCACGTAGTGTTGTTATACGTCCTTAAAATATTATTCTTTTAATGATTTTTAACTTGAAGATACTCATTTAAAGCTCTCAGGAGTTTAAAGGTAAGATAAATTTGACTGCATTTCTTCCACGAATACTTTTGGGTTTTTTAGGAGTCATATTGTTAATTTACAATATTAAACTCATGCAAAATTTGAATAGGATACAGGAAATATTAAAATACACTTATATGATTAGTTCACCTTTAGTGGATGACCTGTAAACAACCAGATATTGACAAAAACACAGATATTACAAAAAACTACATAAATTAAAATATTTTATTACACAGCTTTCCACATGAAGCAAGGTCTAAAATGTACAATTTATCCCTTTAGAAATGGTCCCAAATAAAATTTTATATAATCGGGTAAAATATGAGTATTGAATAAAGACAAATATTATTGAAATAAATCATCAGTGTGATTCAGATTTTCTAAAAGTCATTTCATATGCACTATAGTAGATTAAATCTCCATATATTTACAGAACACTTTAGTGTGTGCATTATTGAGCAAAAAGGAACACTGTTTCTCTATCTTTTCTACCTAGAAGATTCTTTTGCATCTCTGATTAGCCAAACATCATGGTCAAAATCAAATCATACCACCTGTACTATAGATCCGATGACCACTTTACCATAATTTAACACTTCTTCTGTTATGTTGCCTTGTATTAAGATTTATTTCTTTAGTGTTTATATTTCAGTGGTGAACATTGATGGCCGTGTAGTAAGACTATCGGGGTTCAAACACAGTCCTGCCATTAACTGACAGTATGTGATCTGGGCAAGTTACTTAAACAGTCTCTTGGTTAATTTCTCTCTTGGTCAAATGGGGATAATAAGACTTAAATTAGGAGATTTTTTTTATGAGGATTAAATAACAAAATACATGCACTAAAAACAAGGTTTTGTGTGTGTGTGTGTGTGTGTGTGTGTGTGTGTATTTTGGATAATGATTTAGAATGTAAACTCCTTGTTGATTGTGTCTATGACATAGTATATCCCAAAAGTGCTAGTTTGACAATAAAAATTATAGTGGTAACATAAAATAATTTGATACCTAATTATTCCACCTAGACTATTAGGGAAGCTTCATCTCATTTCAATATACATTTATTCACCTCAATAAAGTAAAGGCCTTGGATTACAAAGTCAAATATATGTTCCAATCCTGGGACAAAGAACCTAAATTCTAATCAAGAAAACAGACATTGTAAACAGATAATAACATCACACTAAAATGTACAAAGTTATAGCAGTATGTTAAAGATATGGAATTGGAGAAGAGAGTAATTTTGAGAATATCTGTAATTTGTACAAGATTTTGAGAAATGAATTGGCATTTTCCAGATAGACAAGAGAAATAAATATATCAGATCAAAGACAGAAATGTCTAATTGCAACAGCTAGAGGGGAGGAAGTGGGTTTTTTTGTTTTTTCAATTGCCTTGTTGCTAGAGGCTAAAGTCTAAGTACTGCGTGGAGGTAAACAGAAAGAGGGTCAAAGAAGTTTACATGCAAAAATCGTGATAACGCTCTTTAAAATTTATCCTTTCAATTACAAGGCTGTGGTCAGGTATTTTTATATCAAGGTGGTAACAGTTAATGAACATCTCAAAAGAGAGAAAGTTAATGTATTTTTCTTTTTTTAAATTAAAGTTTTTCTGGGTGAAAATTGTTAGTAAAGGTACATAGATTTCATATGTACAATTCTGTAATACATCATCTATATGTCTGTAATCAGGTTTTACATATAACATAATGAGAGTTGGCAGGTAGAAAGGAGGAACTGAGCTTAGAGATAAGGAAACTAATTTTAAGACCATTGCCATAGTACAGGGTATATGATGATAGGACATTAATAAAGGCTTGTTTGGACAATAATAATAATGATAACATTAGTACTGGCTACCATTTACTATATATGCACCATGGTCTGTCAACAACCAAGTTATATCCATCTTCTATTCTCCACCACAGTGGCTGCATAAATTAAGTAAATCATTACCTTTGTTTTATGATTAGAAAATTGAAATTAGGTTTTTTGATTTGTATAGAGAGTCACTTTGGTAGTAAATGATAGATCTGGCATATGAATTATTAATCTACAGAATTTATAGTCTTAACCACTAAGCTAGTTCATGAAGAGAAGCTGCTTTTCCCAGGGATAATTGAAAGATAAAAACAATTAGATTTGTGAGCCAATTGGATTTGGAAGACTCAAATATAGAATCTAAGATGACTTCCAGATATCTGACTTCAATGGTGAGGTGAATATGGTATCACCAAAATATAAGGTACATAGGAACTCTAGTACAAGAACTGTTCACCAGAGAGTGAGACTCATGGGTTAAATTTGTTGTTATTAAATTTGAGATGGCTAAGGAACATCTGGGAGAAGATGGGCAATAGTAGTTGGATATATAGGTCTGCAGCTCAAAACAAGCTAAAGATAAATCTACCTTCAGCCTACAGGTGGTTGTTAAAACCATGGTAAAGTGTGTAAAGTAAAATAAGAGAGACAGATATCAACTATAGGACTCCAAGAAAAAAACATACAAAATACTTCTGGCCTATATATTCGTTTGGGAAATTGAGAATTAATAAAGAGACAGGAGCACAAAAATCAAGAGAGTTTCAGAAGAATATGTGGTCAAAAATATCAAATACCATATGTAAATAAAATTAAACATGGATTTAATCATTTACATTGTATGTGAACATTGCAAGAGCATTGGGCAGTGATGAGAATTACATGTTTCTTTATTTACAGTCAACACTTCCTCACATTTCCATATTAGTTCAATAATGTCATTCCTCTGTTCAAAATCCTAAGCAGCCCTTCATTTCCTCATTAATTGAATACAAACTCTGGAGCACAACATTCACAATTGTCTACAATAGGGACAATTTTTCAATTATACATATGTCCTTCACTACCCTCTAGACAGTAAATTTTATGTAGGTAAAAAGCTTTTCTGTCTTATGCCTGGCCAACTGTTAGCATGTAGTTGACACATAATTGATATTGTTGAAGGAATCAATGAATTAATTACTCTCCTGAAAATGAAGAAACTTTCAGTCATTGTGATCCACTCACCCTCTCCTGAACATATCTCATACATTTCTTCTCTTTTACCTTTGTTCTTGCATTGCATGCTTTCATGAATAATCATGATATCTATTCTTATTAAAACTCTATCAACCCCTCATATCTGATCTCAAATGTTATCATCATTCTCCAGGTCTTTTCTAATATCCTCAATTAGATATCTTCCTTCTTCAAATCTTGATGAAGGATTCTATTTCATGATACTTATATACATTCAGGTTTGTTATATAAACATTTTTATCTTCAAGAATTATATATTTATGAAGATAAGAGTTTACAAGAATAAATATTATCTATCTATCTATATATATTAGTGCATTGCACATAGCAAGTACTTCAATAACTATTGACCATAATAAATATAAAATATATTTTAAAGCTTGTAATAAAGTAATATATATGTAATTTCAATGTAAATGTACTGTGATGTGACGTAAATGTACTCAGTCAGATATGATACATCTGAGTATATTTCACCTATTGGGTTCAGGTTTGTCAGTATCATAATGTAGACCATAACTTGATTCCCATGCTAGCCAATCCACGATTCAATACCCAAAAACTGGATATTAGATACTCACAAATTCATAGCTTTGGAAAGGCTCTCAGACATAATATATTTCAACCCTTTCATTTTATAGATGAAAAATGGAAGGTCAGAGAGGTGAACTGAAATACTTAGAGTCCTATAAGAAAATTATGTCCATAGAGGAGGACAAATATGGCTAACCATGGAGATGAAGTGATGTCAGTTTCAACTCCATAGGCAAGAAAGACTTTTTTTCTATCACACCTTTGAGATGCTATTACCTAGTAGCAGTATCAAGTGTGTCACTTAGATCATATGCATTTGAGATAGTTGAGACATTCAGAAGCTGTGTCTACTATTTAGAAAAGCAGATCTCATTTCAGAAAATTACTTTTCATTTCTCATAACTTAATTTACTTTAACTGAGCAGAAGATATGTTAAAACTCAGAGGGTATGGTGTTCTGTTGTTCCAAGTGTGTTTTCTAGAGATTTATAGTTAAGTTAGAGCCTGGATAACAGAGTAGGAAAAGCAGCTTCCTGTATAGGTTGGAAAGGGCTGATCTCATATTTACACATTTTGAATTTGCAACACAGTTTGAGACATTCATGAAAGTGTTCAGAAGGCAACTGAATATGTAAGTCTGTCAAGCTGGCGATACTGAAAACATTCGTATGTGGAGATCAGCATAGGGAGAGTGTTTAAAACTTTGAATGGGATGAAATCATTGAAAGAAAAGTTACAGAGTAGAGAATGCTGAAGCTATCTGTGAGGCTTACCACACTTACAGTGTAGACACTCATTTATCTGTCCTTCGTGTATAAATTCTAGTTCTCATTTCCTTACCATTGAACTTTTCATTCTTTACACTTTACCGTGTTTTATTTTTCTTCGTGGTTCTTACATCTGTATACTATAATACTTATTCTGTGTTTTTCTAACTCTGCATTGACTATAAGCTCTGTAAGAATAGATAGTTTGTCTGAGAATTTTCCTATACTATCCACAATATATTTGGCTATTCAAAAAAAATCACCAATATATCAATGACTTAACATAGTAACGAGTTACTTTTCACTGTCACAGTCTGAAGAAAGGTAAAGCAATCACCTCAATCTTGTATCTCGGCATCTGAACACATAAACTCCAAAGGCTCCATCGCAGTGGAGATAGGACTAGAGGATGGAGGAAAGATTTTACATCACTTACAGCCCAACAGCCAGAATTCAGTCGCATGCTCCCAATTTAACTGCAAAGGACAGTGAAAAATACAGTCTTTGTGCTGGGAAAGAGGTAAAGGTGTTCTGAATGCATTTTCTCTGCCCCAGACCCTGCTCTATCACCAGGGTCCAGAATATTCTTTGATACCCAGTACTTCCAAGTAAATACAATTAAATAAATATAACAGAATTTGTTATTTAGAAAAAGGGAGGGAAATAAACAAACTCAAATTCTGAACTTTTTGAATTTCTACACTTTCTTTTCACAGGCAGATATCCATGAAATTTAGCAAATATTTTCAGGAAATAGTGCAATAACAACACTATTAAATCATAGCACAATGCTATCATAAATTTACTTTTGAGGCATAATAAACACTAGAATCAACTTATCACCTACTTTATGGTATTGATAAATCCCAAAACTTTTGGTAAAAGCAAAACAAACAAACAAACAAACAAAAACTAATATCTAATTATATACTCCTCCCACAGTGACACTCAGGAACATCCCAGGATCAGTTACATATCACCATCCTCTCATATTAAAACAGAACTATGTTTAAAACTGTGCATAATTGCAGGGCAGAGGACACTCCTATTCTGGAAGAGACTAGTCAGAAACCCAGTATATCCCAGACACACTTAATAACCCAGAAATAACCCTGAAATCTCCAGTTTCTTACCACATAATTTGGCTTAGTATTAACCACCCCTCCTTGCTTTCTGCACTCCAGGCACACAGGCCTTATTCCTCTCTCCTATCAGAGGGTGTTTCTACATGCTATTTCCTGCCTGGGAAGTTCTCCTCCAAATTAACTCTTGCTTTTTCCACAGAGAAAGTATTTCTAAGCAGCATCACTGTCAATTTTCCTCTATTTGTGGATAAACCTCTGCTTCATAACAAACTGAGAATCGGATAAACATTAATGGACTGAATACATATGGAAGGAATTTCTAGAAACTGTATTCCAGGAAGATTATAAAATCTCTTCTAGAAATCCTCTATCAGCATAGGTGCATTTAATATAAGTAGTCATGTCACAGAGCACAAAGAGCCTGTAACTCGTGGGATGAATTGCAAATCAAGTCAGTTTCAGTGGGGCTGGGACAGGGGCAAGATAGAGTAGAGAAGGTCAGCATCTCACTGAGCATTTACATACTGGTTTCAGAAATGCTGATTACATACTACATAGCAATGATACCCTAAAACATTTTTCATTTTGATGGTTTTTTTAATGTAGTAGAGAACAAAAAATTAAAGAACTTGATTTGGAGTAATGAAGCCTGAGTTTTAGTACCAGCCTGACAGCTATTTCTTGTGAAAGAAAGAAGCTGTGAGTTATTGAGAAGAAACAAAGTAAGGCAACTGGAAAGCTTAGCCCAGTCTAATAGAAATATGAAAAAAGAAAAGACCATGGACAAGATTTGAGAAGTATGAAGCAGGGACACCGACCTTAGCTACTTTGAGAAGTTAATATATAAAGAAAGCAATCATGATCGTAAATTTAACAAGTATTAAAATTATTTTTTCCTGTTATTATATTTTCCTCCCAAGATCTTAATTTTTGGGTGGAGGGATTGAGTGGTTATAGGAACATAAATGTATCTGAGGGCTATCATATAAACGTATAGGCTTTCTGTGTTCTGAGGTTGAGTTACTTAAGGTAAAGTTGCAGCTCTTTTATGAAATTCTTGGTAAAATGATTTGGATTTTAATTAGAAAATAATTGTTAAATAGTTTCAACCGTAATATCGTACAAGTCAGAGTAAATTTACTTAAGGAAATAGACAATATTATTTTTTATTGAGATACAATTGACATATAATATTAGTTTCAGATGTGCAATGTAACAATTCAATATCTGTATATAGTGTGAAATGATCACAATAAATCTAGTTGACATCTGCCACCATACATAGTTATAAAATTTACCTTGTGATGAGAGCTGTTAAAATTTACTCTTTTAGCAACTTTCAAATATGCAATACAGTATTTTTTTTTTCTTAAAGGTTTTATTGGGGAAGGGGAACAGGACTTTATTAGGGAACAGTGTGTACAGAATTCTTAAGTATAATCACCGTGCTGTACATTACGTCCCCATGGCTTATTTTTTTTTTTTTATAATTGGACATCTGTGCTATTTGACCCCCTTCAACCATTTTGCATATTTCCAAAATCCTACCTCTGGCAATCACCAATCCACTCTCTGTATCTATGAACTCATCATTTATTTGTTTTGTTTTGCTTTTTAGATTCCACATATAAGTGACATAAAATGGTATTTGTCTTTTTCTGTCTGACTTATTTCACTTAGTATAATGCCCTCAGGGTCTATCCAGGTTGTCACAAATGGCAAGATTTCATTATTTTTTATGGCTGAATAATATTTAATTGTGTGTATATACCATATCATCTTTAGCCACCCATTTTTTGGTATAGACTTAGGTGATCTTCGTGTGCTGGCTATTTTAAATAATGCTACAATGAACATGGGGTGCATATATCTTTTCCATTGGAAAAGGAAAATTGGTGTTTTTGATTTTCTTCAGATAAATACCCACAAGTAGAATTATCAAATCATTTGTTAGTTTTATTTTTAACTTTTTGAGAAAACTCCATACTATTTTCCATAATGGTTATACTAATTTACATTCCCACCAACACTTCACAAGTGTTCTCTTTTCTCCACATCCTCGCCAATGCTTATTATTTCTTGTCTGTTCTAAATATGTGAGATGATATCTCATTGTGGTTTTGATTTGCATTTTCCTGATGATTAATGGTGTTGAGCACTTTTTCAAGTCCTTGTTAGCCATTTGTATATCTTCTGTAGAAAACGTCCATTTTTTAATTGGATTGTGTTTTTTTTTGTTTTTATTTTGTTTTGTTTTTGTTTTGTTTGCTATTGAGTTGTATGAGTTCTTTATATATTTTGGATATTAGACCCTTATATATATGATTTAAAAATATTTTGTCCCATTTGGTAGGTTATGTTTTCATTTTGTTGATGGTTTCCTTGCTATCCAGAAACATTTTAGTTTGATATAGTCCTACTTGTTTATTTTTACTTTAGTTGCCTTTGCTTTTGGTGTCAGATCCAGAAAATCATTGCCAAGACTGTTGTCAGAGAAATTAAGAAAACAATCTCATGTTTTCTTCTAGGAGTTTTATGGTTTCAGGTCTTACATTCAAGGCTTTAATCCATTTTGAGTTAATTTTTGTGTCTGGTGTAAGATAGTGGTCCAGCTTCAGTTTTTTGCAAGTGTGGCTGTCCAGTTTTCCCAACACTATTTATTGAAAAGACTGTACTTTCCCTAGTGTATATTCTTGGCTTCTTTGTTATAAATTGACCAAATATTTGTAGATTTATTTCTGGGCTCTCTACTGTGTTCCACTGATCTATGTGCCTTTTGTTATGCCAATACCATATTATTTTGATTACTATAGCTTTGTAATATACCTTGAAATCATGGAGTGCGATGTCACCAGCTTTGTTCTTCTTTGTCAAGATTGCTTTAGCTACTTGGGATCTTTTGTGGTTCCATACAAATTTAAGAATTGTTTGTTCTATTTCTGTGAAAAATGCCATTGGAGTTTTGATAGGGATTGTATTGAATCTGTAGATTAGTTTTGGTAGTATGAACATTTTAGCAATATTAATTCTTCGAATAGATGAGCACAGAATATATTTCCATTTATATGTGTCTTCTTCAATTTCTTTCATTAATGTCCTATGGTTTTCAGTGTACAGGTCTTTCATCTCTTTTGTTAAATTTACTTGTGGGTATTTTATTCTTTTTTTGATGCAATTATAAATGGAACTTTTTATTTTATTTGTCTTTCTGATAGTTTGTTATTAGTGTGTAGATATGCCACAGATTTTTGTGTATTGATTTTATATCCTGCAATTTCATAACCTTTTAAAATAAAAAGTCCTTGGGTGAGGTAGGGTAGGGATGGAGTTGGGAAGACTTGAAAAAAAAGAAAGAAAGAAAAAAGATTGCACTTCAGTAAAGGTGGAGATTAAACTTTATCTATGACTCCAGAGACTTCTGATTTTAATTCTTAAAGACAGATTCAGCAGCTGCTAGAAGGTCTCAGGAAGACTTTTAACCCCGAGATTGTTTTTCTAGAACTTTAGAGAAAGAAAAATACCCATTCAGCTCATGCTAAATTGGGAAACAACATGTTTTAGAGTAGGACTTAGGATATATTTCAAACTCTTCCACTTTTATATATAGCAGCTAAAGAGAAATAAGAGTACCTTCATTAGAGCTATGCCTAAATTATAAAATGACATATGATGTCACTAGGACTAAAAACTTCATCAGAGCATTATATTTCCAATGCTATGCTTACCTCAAGCTCTTTTCTTTTACCTTGTTCTTTTTGTCATTTAATTTCTCTTCTCTATCCTTCCTTCACATACCCTTTCATTCTTGTGCTGTTGTAGATAACTTAGATATAATTATTTACCAGCCAAACCAGTAATTTAACAGAAGCAGGTACTAAGTTAGGCCACTCCTGATTTTGCAGTTAAGAAGGCCCAGTGCACTTTGGAGCTTGTTCAGATTTTCCCTGCAATGAAATAGCAGTGCTGTGGTTGAGACACTCTCCTGACTCCAAAGTTTAGTCACTTTATTGCATATCCCAGAAATCCTTGCCAGAGAAAGTGCTGTACAATATTGAGTACACTGATGAACAGTGTTGATATTTAACATATAAACAGCACATGTGAAATAAATTGTGCAAGACCTTATTAGTTTTTAACAATATTTCTTCTTTCACTGATTCATAATACACTGTACCATAATATGATGTTGCTGAATCTAGAGTAATATTAATTTATTTAATTAAATATTAATTTGTTTTTTAATTTGATTGATGCTACTAAAACAAAGATGTTTTAACATATTTCCCTTTGTATAAAATCTAGTCTCAAAAATGGACAAGCTGGATGTCTTCAGAAGGGAGTTAGTGGATATCCAGGGAGTCCCTCTCTTCTGGAGCATTGTTGAGGAGTGGTCCCAGGTGGAGTCATTTGAAGCCCGACCAGATGACCTTTTGATCTCCACCTACCCCAAATCTGGTAAGATCTTTTCATTCATTTGTACAGCTGACCCTTGAACAACATGGGTTTGAATTGCACAGGTTTACTTATTCACAGATTTTTTTTCAATAAATATAGTGTCAATCATCTGTATCCCCAGCTTTTTCATCCATAGATTCAACCAACCAAAAATAGAAAACAGTATTTTTAATCCCCAGATGGGAATCAGTGGATGTGAAAGGCTGACTTTACGCATTGTTTTACATCATTTTATATAAGGAATGTGAGCATCTGTAGATTTTGGTATCCACAGGATCCTGGAATAAATTTCCTATGAATAACGAGGGTTATCTGTAGTTAAGTTTTTGGGAAGCCAAATGTTAGTGTTGGCACCCCTAACTCCCATATTGTTCAAGGGCCAACTGTACTTGCTGATTAGTTATTGATCCATATGTGTAAGCCCACTGATCTGCAGATCACTAGTCAAGGGAATGCTGTAGCTGTAGATGAAATACTTTTGTGTCAAATTAGACAAACTCATTGCCTATTCTGAAAGGTCTGCAATTAAATTAAGGCTATGTCTGAAGGAAAATTAAAGCTGTTTGTCTCATTTTCCTTTTTAATTTCAAATACAAATTATTAAAACTGATATATAAATGATTTTGTTGCATTAGAATATAAATATATGTATATATACCCGCTATACATTTTAATGTTTAAATAATTTGTTCATTCTAATATATAAAAATATTTTGTCAAATATTCATGTTTTATTATTTTAAACATATTTATAAATATGTTTAGAAATTATTTGTTATAAATTTAAACAACTGCTGACTTAAGCATATGGTCTCAGAGAAGAAAACTTAAGATGACTCAATAGGAATCAATAGCTTTTATATCTCCAGATCTTTCTTTGATAGAATCTTCCAATTTACCCAGTGATAAATGTACAGAGAAATAGCAGAGAAATGAGGTTCTCTCACCTTTTGTCCAATTAATTTACTTGAGCTCATACTAAATCAATTGTTCTAATTACTAAACTCTCTAAAGTCAACTTTCTTTTATATTCTTAAAGGAATATATTTATTCCTTTAAGAAATATTAAGTATTAAGTATTAAATATTAAATATTAAATAAGTATTAAATATTAAATATTAAATATTAAGAAATATTTATATTTCTTAAAGGAAATGAGGAAAAGGCATTTTTAATAAGTATACAAACCACTGATCTTCTTTTCTAGATTATAAATATTAAAATTACTTCAAAGGAATATGTAACAAGTCCTGGGAGGAGAGCCCAGAATTTAAGGCATTCTAATGTGCCAACATTACAAACATTGCATGAGAACAAAGAGCTTCCACCAGAAAGTAAACAAACGTACCGTACAGAACTTTGTAGATATAAAAAACAAGCTTGTTTTGGCAAAAGCTTGTTTTTTCTTTCTTTCCTACTGCTTACATTGCTCTTTGAGCAGTTTATTGTACCCAAATTATATAGGACCAAACCTACCTTTCATTTCCTTGTTGAGGTACAAGTTTAGAAAAGGAAGGGCAATCATTGAGAATGTACATGCTCTTTTGTTTTTGCTATTTTAAAAAAATATGTTTACAAGCAGGAAACCATTACAATAATCTTTGGAAGGTATCATTATACAAATAGTTCATCTACTAAGACGCTCTTTGAAGCTGATTTTTTTCTGATGTAGTCAAAGTTAGATAGCTAGATGGCTACACATAAATTAATCATATGCTCTTCAGTCATATTTTAAATTTTGTTTCCTCTAGAAGCTGTTGTGAACCTATCTTAAAGTTATTAATATACCAGTGCCCTATTCATTTTGTTTTACAAGATCCAAGTTAACTACCACCTTACATGTGCTAAACCATGTCTTTAAAAAAAAAAAATAATGGAAAATAAACATTTCTCAAAGCATAGCTAAGTTGGCACTTCTTCCAATCAGGTTTCATTGGCTACAATTTGAAACACACACTGATAGAAAATAAAATGTGTTATGTCGTACTTTGGAATTTAGTTTGTTGTTTGTTTGTTGATTGGTTGGTTTGTTTTTCTATGAAACATTGCTTAAGCCTAAACCAGACCAGGCAACAAACTATTCAAGTGTAGTATCAATTTGACCCACATTTTTTCTTAGCACTGTAATTGTGTCAGAATATGAGGGACAGAGCCTTTACTTATGATTTAAGGACAAGAAGGAGTGAGAGTTGTCCATAAGAAAGGACTAAATAAAATGAAGCCTAAAGTATGCTAATATCTGGAGCCAATCCAAAATACATCCGTGTGCAGATCATCCTTCAGAAATTTTGCTGTTTGCACAGATTAATTTATTTTCTTAGTTTCCACCCATGATTATTCAATTTAGTGACTATCATTACCCGCTTGGTAAAGAAGAAGGAGATGGGAACAGTTAAGAAGTTATTTTTCTCCTATGTCTTATAATCTCTTTTTCAGCAGTGCCTTGATAACCACATCATCGAATTCCATAGACAATTAAGTAGACCATATGCTCACGTACTTTAGATCCATTTCTCAAAGACTGGTGAGACACAATCTCAAAAAGATCAGAGTAAGGCGGCCCGGTGGCTCAGGAGCTTAGAGCTCCGTGCTCCTAACTCCGAAGGCTGCTGGTTCGATTCCCACATGGGCCAGTGGGCTCTCAACCACAAGGTTGCAACCAATTCCATTCCTCGACTCCTGCAAAGGATGGTGGGCTGTGCTCCCTGCAACTAGAAAAATGGCAACTGGACCTGGAGCTGAGCTGCGCCCTCCACAACTAAGACTGAAAGGACAACAACTTGAAGCTGAACGGCACCCTCCACAACTAAGATTGAAACGACAACAACTTGACTTGGAAAAAAAAAAAAAAGGCCTGGAAGTACACACACTGTTCTCCAATAAAGTCCTGTTCCCCTTCCCCAATAAAATCTTAAAAAAAAAAAAAAAAAAAGATCAGAGTAACTTGATCTACTCTGTTCAATCAGGATGTATTGTTTTTTGTTTGTTAGTGACACAGTAGTTACCACAGATACAATCACAAAGTTGTCTTTGTTTCCCTTCATTCGTCTACCAAATGTTGATCATTTTTGACTGAGTACTCTTCAGTCCCAAAGTCCAATAGTCTTTTTGATATTAATAGGAAATATACAAATTTGTGGTCAGACTCATTAAAATTGGCTACTGCTTCTATCTATCCCACACGGGAAGATGAGCTATCATTACTTACACAATGTCTCTTTTATGCCCCATATTTTACTTCCTTTTCAAGTTTTACTTTTGTGATTATTTTAATCAGATTTTACACACATACACACATAATACATATGTATCCTGTTTCCCCGAAAATAAGACCTAGTCGGACCATCAGCTCTAATGTGTCTTTTGGAGCAAAAATTAAGATAAACCTGCCTTATATTATGTTGTATATTATACCCAGTCTTATGTTATAGTAAAATAAGGCTGGGTCTAATATGGTCCAGCTAGGTCTTATTTTCAGGGAAACATGATATGAGGTTATGCAATTAAGTTTGCGAACTCAGAAAAAGCGCCACATGCCTCATTGCTGAATATCACAAGGGTTACCTTTGAAGTACTCCCCTTGGGAAGCTATGCATCGAAGCCAATGCCTAGTCCACCCTTCAAAGCAATTTTGGAACTCTTTTCCTGGAATGGCCATTAGAGCTGTTGTCATAGTACCCTTGATGTTCTGAATTTCATCAAAATGTCTTCCTTTCAATATTTACTTTATCTTCAGATAAAGAAAGAAGTCATTAGGGGTCAGATCAGGTTAGTAGGGCGGGTGTTCCAATACAGTTATTTGTTTACTGGCTAAAAACTCTCTCACAGACAATGCTGTGTGAGCTGGTGCATTGTCATGATGCAAGTGCCATGAATTGTTGGCAAAAATGTAAGTCGTCTAACTTTTTCATGCAGCTTTTCAGCACTTCCGAATGGTTAACTATTTGTCCAGTTGGTACAAATTCATAATGAGTAATCCCTCTCATATCAAAAAAGGTTAGCAACATCGCTGCAACAAGTTTGCAAACTTAATTGTCAGGCCTTCGTGTAAGTTCAAGATAGATAAGGCTATCTCTTAAGAAAAGGGAGAAGAGAGAAAGGGAATGTAAATGGAGAGCACATATTTGGTTTTGATGTTACAGAACTTCCTGTGACCCTCTCACACTCGTTTTGACAGAGAGTTTAGAGTCCCTTTCATTATTTTTTTTTTTTCAGGAACAACCTGGGTCAGTGAAATAGTGGATTTGATCTATAACAATGGAGATACAGAAAAATGTAAACGGGATGCAATATACAACCGCGTACCATTCATGGAACTTATAATTCCTGGATTCTCAAATGGTATTTTCTTTTAATGTTTCTTTTCACTATAGGAGTAAATAGATCCTCCTGTCTTTTCGTGGTATCTGAAAGAATCATGATGGAAAATGATACAGATAGAGCCTGGACAGTGGTATCATAAATGTCTATAATAGAAGAGTAAAAATTTGGTTATTCCAATAACCATATTATACTTCTCTTCCACCAAAAGATATTATCTGCATAAGAGGACATCTTGATGAGTATATTTTTTAATAGAACAGGTGGAAGTCTTTAATGTTTAAATATTGTATGAGGATTATATATTGAAAATTCAGCATTTGATCCAATATAGAATCCTATCTCCTGCTAGTTAGCTGATGTTCACAGACACAAGGAAAAGAATTATGAAAATATATGGTCTTACATTATTAAAAATTTTTAACTTAGCCATGGACTTCACAGCTTAATTTGCTCTCAGAATTTAATACAAGAAAGCTGGAAAGGGATTAAGAAATACAAACAGCTAAAAAATATTCATGGGGATGTAAAGGGGATGTAAAGGGTAATCACTTTGCAAGGTATATAAATGTCTGATCACTGTGCTGTACACCTGACACTAATATCATATTGTATGTCAGCTGTAATTGAAAAACAAATATATTAAAAGGCAAAAAAAAAAAAAAGCTGGGAAGGGATTTTGAAATCTTCTATTCATAGTTCAATTTCCCCACATTGTAAATGAGACCGAGGAAAATAAATGAAGGAAAAATTTGGACATCTTGACACTTGACCTACTATTTCTGCCTCATTAAGGCATTATATCTGAGGATTTTTATAGACACTTATAAAGATAACAAACCCCACTATTCATAGGCAATAAAACAGCATAACAAACCAGAATTTATCACTTTTTTAATCTCATTGTAGATTTTAGAAGTATATGAGGCCATATAACGATATAGCCATTTCAAGCATGTAGAGAAGTTAATGTTTTAAAAGTCTTAGATTATAATGTAATTGACCTTTGTGATTCTACATTTATAATGCAGTTAACTTTTGTGCTTGTAGGTGTTGAGGATTTGAAAAGGATGCAGTCTCCTCGATTAGTGAAAACACACTTACCTGTTCAACTTCTCCCATCTTCATTTTGGGAGAATAACTGCAAGGTAGCAAATTTTAAAGAAAAAAAAATCCTTATTTGTGTTGTAATTTCTTTTACTAATTATGCAAAAATTAAAGTGAGGGATTGCAACCCTTGAATAAATCATTGCAAAAGTAATAATATGGTTCCTATATCCTAAGGATCAAAATAGTACCAATGCACGTCAGTGCTTTAGATAAGTGATTACACTCAGTGCCCTGGCCCTGAGATTCTCTCAGGTTTTTCTGTTCTCTATATGCCTGTCTTTCTGTCTAAATTGCTTTACTCACTGTCTACTTATAAACAATAGATATTTAAATAAACCCAGAGCTGCTTCTTCATGAATTCAGTGTAATTGCAATTTATAAATATATAATTATATAATTTATGGATTATAAACTATATATAATTATATATCTAATGGAGTAATCATTCTAATTTAAGCATAACATTTAGGGAGAAAAGTGCATAAATCCTAATCTACGGCTGATGAATTTTCATAAAGTGAGCATACCAATGAAATCAGGACCCAGATCAAAAAATTAAACATTACCAGCCCCACGAAAGCTTTGTTCTTGCTCATTTCCAGGCAAGAATCCTCACATCCACAGATAACCACTATCCTGAATGTTTTCAACATGAATTAGTTTGCCTATTTCTGTAATGATAAAGTATATAACCTTGAATATTTAGCTTATTTAAATTTAACATAATGTTTGTGATATCAATCCTTATCATGTTTGTTATTTTTTTCTGTTTTGTTTAATGTAGCCTGCTGGATCACAAAATATGGTATTCTGAGCAAAAATAGCTCATTAGAGATACAAATTCTCAGGTCCCATTCTGACCTACTGAATCAGAAACTGTGGGGTTAGGGGTCCAGCCAACTGAGTTTTAATAAGACCTCCAGATGAATTTGATTCATGCTAACATTTGAGAACCACTGATGAGGCATTTCGTTATGTTAATTACTTATCCATGGTACTATTGGTGGATAGTTGGGTGGATAGTTGCTACTTGTCAGTAATTAAAATAGTGCAGCAATGAATGTTCCTATACAAGTCTTTCATTGCACAGTATGCACACATTTTTCTTGTTTAGATACCTTGGAATGGAATTGCTGGATCTTAGGATATGTATTTGTTCACTTTTAGTAGATATTTTCAAATCATATGCACCAATTTACTCTTTAACCAGTGTGTATAGAGCTAAAGTTACTCCACTTCCTTATTAACACAAGCTTTAGCTAAAAATATTTATTTTTAGCCATACTACTAGATGTCTGGTGGCATTTCATCGTGGTTTTACTTTGTATTTCCCTAATGACTAATTAGGCAGAGAACCTTTTCATAACTTACGTATCTTCTTTTCTGAAGTATCTGTTCAAGTCTTTTGCCCTTGTTCCTATAGGGGCTTCTTTTCTTTTATTATTAAGGTAGAAATTCTCCATATACTCTGGATACAAGTCCTCTGATTGTATAATTAAATTTCTTTATATCTTAATCCACACTGCTTTTTTCTTTCTTTATCAATTTCTTAACAATATCTTTTAAAGTTCTTAATTTTGAGGTTGATCAATATATCATTTTTTCTTTATTTTTAAAGCTGTTTGTATTTGTTTTAAAAAATGCTACCTCCCAAAGTTATGAATATATTCTCCCTTCTGCTTATTTCTATAAGCTTTATTATTTCAATTATCACATTTATATTTTAATATCTGCTTTATATCTATAACATAAGTAAACATTATTTTTAAATATTTCTAATATAATAGTAATTCACATTTTCTTCCCCACCTCACTTTCACTTTCTCACTTTCTCTTCTCATATACGCATTCACATGTACACAATCACACATTATTTTCTGAATGCTTGTTGCTAGTATATGAACATAAATATTTTATGCTAGCATGTTGCTAAATTCACTTAATAGAGTTAGCAGCTGTTTTGTAGATTCCATTCATTTTTCTATATAGATGCTCATGCTGTCAGTAAATAAAAAATAATCTTACTTCCTTTTTCCCAATCTGAAGGCCTTTTACTTATTTTTCTTGACTTATTGAACTAGATATAACCTCTAATATAATTCTAAATAGGAGTGGTGAGAGCAGAAGCCCTTATCTTGCTATTGATCTTAGGTAAAATACATTAGTATATCGCTACTAAGTATATGATTATGTTACTTATAGGCTTTTGTATGTGCCATTTATCCAGCTGAGGAAATTCCATTCTATTCCTAATTTGTTGAATTTTTACCAGGAATGCATTTTTGATTTTGTCTATTTTTTTTTCTGTATCTATTAGGACCTATTATATTGAGTTCCATTATTTTAGTCTGTTAATATGATTAACTACATTGGCAGTATTTCATCTTTACTTATGACTAATATTCTATTGTATATATGTACCATGTTGATTGATTTTCAAATATTCAAACGAACTTGCATAACTTGTATTTAGTCATGATATATTATCTTTTATATATGTTGGTTTCAATTTGCTAATTTAAAAAAAAATTCCATCTTTTATCATGAGATTTTGGTCTATAGTTTTTTTCTGTTTGTTTTTTGTGTTTTTTTTTTTTGTTTTTTTTGGTAACATTAGAAGTCCTTTGTAATGTTACAAGTCCTTCATCATTAATGGTATTAGGGTAATGTTGGCCTCTTGAGTTGAGAGGTATTTATTCTTTTTTAATTTTCTGGAAGTGGTTGGTTGGAATTAATATTATTTCATTCTTAAATATTTTATACAATTTATCAGTGAAGCCATCTAGGCCTGGAATTTTCTTTTTATCTGGAAAGATTTTTAAGTACAAATTCAATGTACTTAATAGATGTACCATTATTCAGGTCATGTATTTTTCCTTGCATGATCCTTGGTAGTTTATACATATATGCATGTCTTTCAAAAAATTGGTCCATTTCATTTAAATTGTCAAATTTTTGTAATAAAGATGCTCACGGTATTTCATTAATATTTTAAAAAATATATCTGTAGAATCTATATTGGTGTCACCTTTCTCATTCTTCATATGTTTCTATCAGTTATTAAGAAAAGGATATTGAAATATGACTGTAATTTATTTCTCCTTGGAATTCTATCTCAACTTCGTATAAACAAAATCATTCAATAAGCATATAATCAGTAAACATATATGGAAGAGCTACCATGTATGTATCAGATATTGTGATTTTCATTATAAATGCAAACATAAATAAGATATTCTCTGCCATCGAAGAGCATGTTATTTTATTTGATTTCTATAAATAATATTAAAATTTGCTTGCCAGTCACTTTTCTATGATGTGTTAATTAATGGTTAAATAGTCAATGATCTCTGCCATATATAGCCTATGGTCTTGTAGAACACTTCAAGTAGCAGGAAAAAAATATGTATATATATATATGAAAATCAATTACATATTAGTAAGATAAGTGCTAATATATGAAGTAAAAAAAGAATACTCATGTAGTGGGAAAAATATATGTATGAAATATATATACACTCATAGACACACACACACATAACCACATACACACACACACACATACACATATCTTGTTTCCCTGAAAATAAGACCTAACCAGAAAATAAGTCCTAGCATGATATTTCAGAATGACATCCCCTGAACATAAGCCCTAATGCGTGTTTTGGAGCATACCTTAATATAAGACCAAGTCTTATTTTCAGGGAAACACAGTGTTTATAGATAGATAGATAGATAGATAGATAGATAGATAGATAGATAGATAGATAGATGATAGATAAATAGATGTATATATATATATATATATATATATAGAGAGAGAGAGAGAGAGAGAGAGAAAGATACATATATATCTATATACAGATATATATATAAACATATATATGTATACATATATATATCTTAATAGAATACATATAGATATATGTACATGTATCTCATATATATATATATATTTGAAAAATAATTACAAACATAATTACAAACCTAAGTGCTAATACAGGATGTAAAAAAGATTCTATGGGACAATGACATCTCAAAAATTAAATCAGCATCATAAAGAAAGAGTAGGAGTTTTTCAGATGCACAAGGATATTTTACAGAAAGAGAACTACATGTACCTAGGCTAACATGTGAAACAGCAAGACTTGTATCAAATTTTACAAGTGGTTCAGTGTAGTTAAAAAATGAATTTGGCAAGGTAGGCAATCACCAGTCCTAGATCTGAGAAAGATGTTTATAGTATTCCTTTTACCACAGCACCTTTAATAGAATGACCAAAATAGCTGCTTTCTTTTGAATAATTGATTGTTTATACTTTCAACCTTGTTATTCAAAAAGTCTTTGTACATGTGTTTATGTGTGACTTCTCTTTTTATTCAAAGTCTAATTAAAAACAAAAGTGATAAGAAAGTATACATAAAGTTCATAATCTTAATTCCAGAAATAAAAATCCATAGAAGCCCCCAGAAACACATGGCCTTGCTATTAACAGAACTCGGAGATATCTTCTAGATTGCCTTATGTCCACACTGAGGCAAGTGGAAACAGACCTCACTAAGGAATTTAGAGGTGATGATGATAGAAAAAGAAAACAGCAGTTTCATTACCACAGTGTCTTGGTTTTGAAATAAGAAATAACTGGTAATGTTTATAAGATTTATTTAGTATTTTCTCAAGAAATAACATCAGCAGCAGAGTCTGAACTCTGAACTCTATAATCAATCTTTTGAAAAACTCCTTTCCAGTCATTCCCTTCCTCCCCCCAGAAAGTGAGAACTACTACCAGTGACTTGGTAATATAAAAGTTATCATTTCCTTTTTCCATCAGTTAGAAAAGAAGAAGGAAAGATACCCAGGAGAGGGATTGCTGGGTCATATGGTAATTCTATTCTTAATTTTTTGAGGAACTTCCACACTGCCTTCCATAGCATCTGCACCAATCTGCATTCCCACCAACAGTGTATGAGGGTTCCTTTTTCTCCACAGCCTCTCCAACACTTGTTACTATTTGTCTTGTTGATGATAGCCATTCTGACTGGGGTGAGGTGATATCTCATTGCGGTTTTTATTTGCATTTCTCTGATGATGAGTGTTGTTGAGCATTTTTTCATGTGTCTATTGGCCATCTGTATGTCCTCTTTGGAGAAATGTATATTCAGGTCCTCTGCCCAATTTTTAATTGAATTATTAAAGGTATATGTGCTCCAATGTTCATTGCAGCTTTATTTATGGTGGCCAAGACATGGAAACAACCAAAGTGTCCTTTGATAGAGGATTGGATAAAGAAGATGTGGTGTATATACACAGTGGAATACTATTCTGCCATAAGAAGAGATAAAATAGTGCCATTTGTGACAACATGCATGGATCTTGAGATTATTATGCTAAGTGAAATAAGTCAGACAGAAAAGGTCAAGAACCATATGATTTCACTGATATGTGAGATATAAAACTGAAAACAACAAAGGGAAAAGACAAACAAATAAAGAAACAAAAGTTCATAGACATAGACAATAGTTTAGTGGTTACCAAAGAGTAAGAGGGGAGGGGGTGGTAGATGAGGGTAAACAGGATCAAATTATGATGATGGAAGGAGAACTGACTCTAGGTGGTGAACACACAATGTGATATATCAATGATGTATTACAGAATTTTACACCTGAAACCTATGTAAATTTACTAACCATTTTCACCCCAACAAATTTTAACTTAAGAAGAAGGAAGAGGAGGAGGAGGAGGAGGAAGAGGAAGCTCTGTTTCTATTAAATAAAAGGAGATTTCTTCTTGAATGCATTTTCCCTTAGAAGTATGTTTACTGCATGGGTAGCTGGAGTCCCCACATTATTAGGTGTGCTTCAGTGGAGAAGTAGGCTTAATGGATTTCAGTGGACTTCATTGAAAACCTAATTACTAATGAGGTATAACAATGTCATGTCTATTGGGAAATATGTTCAAAATCTCTGCCTTTAAGCAGACTTGAGGGCTTCAACATAAAATAAACTTCAATCTCATACCAATCATTATAAACGTAATGATTATTGTGTAGCCATGATCATGGACAGAATGTCTAATCTGTATTGACTAAATTTACCCAAATAATAACTTATTTTTAATAAAAAGTAGGACATTTTTTTCAGTTATAAAAATTGCTGTTTCTTTTTATTTGTTTTAATAAGTGATGATACATAAAATATTCTAAATTTGAGAACAATATTAATTTTTGTTATTTAATATTTACTGTAATTTTTATGATACTTGGTTTCCCATGTTTCAACAGATGTTCTTTTCAAAGGCTAAAGAGAACATGGTGATATTAGAGATGAGTAGTCTTTGTATTGTGAATATCCTGTGTGACGATGTAGATATGAACATCCAGGTCAGGAAATAAGAAAGACAAAATAAGCATTCTGTCAAGGTAGGCAAAGGTTTATAAACTATTGAAGAATAAAAACAAAATTATGATTTTCCATCTCTCCACAGATTGTCTATGTGGCACGGAATGCTAAAGATGTGGCTGTGTCTTACTATCATTTCTACAAAATGGCAAAAATTCACCCAGAGCCTGGTACCTGGGAAGAGTTCCTGAATAAATTCATGACTGGAAAGGGTGAGACCAACTCTTATTTTAATCATGGCATTCCGTAATGAAAAGTTTTTTTTGCAAGGAGATAGCTCAGATATAAATTCTGTATTCATTATAAACCTAATATGTGTCCAGCACTTTACTAATGCAGAAGACAATAGAAGCAGAATACATAGTCATTGCTTCCCTTTAAGGACATCTGGGGGATATGTGGCACACAGATTTTAGTCTCTGGTTCATTAGTACTTGGTGACTGCTGCTAGGTGCTTTCTTCTCTTGCTGTCCATGTCATTGTATTGTTTTGATTTTATACATATTTCTTGGAATCTCTTTTCTCTACCATTCCTTCACTTTTAGTCTGTAAACTAAAAAATTCTTGAATGAAGTTTATATCCTCAGGCTCTGTTTTTGTATCTGCGTACGTTTCAGGAAAACATACTAGTACCCATGGTAGTAACTCTACTTATAATTTTCATATAAATATTCTCCTATAAAAAGTATCTTTTCAAGGCAAATACATCTCAATGGTATCTTGCAAATTTTTACTCCTGCCATTGTTTGGACTATTCTCTGTCCATACCATAGAATGTCTACTCATTCTTATTATTATCAATGCCTCTTTTTAGAACCAGATGCACTCTACTTCCTCCACGGTCCTTTCTTAACCTCTTCATCCCTATTGTTTTCTCTTTCTCTTTCCCTCTCCTATGACTTCCATACTACTTATTGTCTGCATTACTATTTGCCATGTTGCTCTTGTAGTTTTAGTTTTAATTAGAAGTTCTACTCATTTGCTAGGGCTGCCACGACAAAGTAACACAGACTGTGTGGCTTAAACAGAAATTTTTTCTCTCACAAGTTTGGAAGGTAGAAGTCCAAGATGAAGGTATCTTCATGATTAATTTATTTTGAGACCTTTTTCCTTGGCTTGTAAATGGCCATATTCTCTCTGTGTCTTCACATGGTATTCTCTCTGTGCCTGTCTGTGTTGTAATTACCTCTTCTTCTAAGGAGACCAGTCATATTCGATTAGGATCTTGAGGATAAGGAAACTTTTCCCTTTCCTTCTTATTTCTTCTGGTTGGTAGAATTATTAAAATTACATAAGGCACATTAACAAGAGAAAATCAAGTTTTAATACAAGGGGGATTCACATAGGCATGAAAATTCCAAAGACAGTAAGGTAAAATGAGGTACATATGTCATTCTGGACCAAGGAGGGAGAAGCAGGGAAGTATGGCAAATGTACCAAAGGATGAAAAGAGTTAGTGTTTAGTAAACAAATGTTTTCTGTGTCATCTTGAAACCATGGGCTACAGGGAGGTCTTTGATCAAATGGGCATTGCTAGGTTCCTTCCTGTTTACCAGTTCAGATTAAGCTGTAGTTATCTATTATAATATTTATCTTCCTGGAGTAGGTCTGCTATCTTAAATTATTTTGGGCAGTGAAGGGGAAGACCCACGTTTCTTCCTAAACCTTCTGAGCCTTGATTGTTTTTAGCTTGAAATAATCTGCATGCCAGAGTGGCACATAATGGGGAGACTCATTCTGAACACTTACACACCCATGTTAATGATCTAATTTTAACCTAATTACCTCTTTAAAGGTCTATTTCTAAATTCAATTATATTCTGAAGTACTGGGGTGAGGACTTCAACATAATAATTTTGAGGGGATACAATTTATCTTATAATGGAAGTATTTCCTTCTTTCTAAGTAGATTGTAAATTCAGTGAGAGTAGGGGTTATTCGATATATTTCCCTAATACTATCATCTCTCTTTTTTGAACTAATAAGTAAACAGTATGTATGTATTGATAATGGTGACTTGGAATAACAGTTAATAATTTTTTTACTTCATGTACATAGTTTTAATTTCGCAAACATTTTATCTTCCATTGTAGTAGCCTTTGGTTCTTGGTATGACCATGTGAAAGGCTGGTGGGAGAAGAGGAAAAATTATCGTATCCTTTACCTATTCTATGAAGACATGAAACAGGTAAAAAGCAATTACAATTTCTTTATTTTTTAAGGAAACCTAAGATTTACCTTCTTCATATCACACTTATCTTTCCTATTGATCTGTAAATATGACTAATCTACTACGCTGTTAACTGTGCCTTGAAAATTTATCTTTCACTCAATCCACTTCTTTCTATCACTACTGCCTCCTACTGTAGTACAGGCAACAATGTTGACTTATTTGGATTACCTCATTTTGGTTCTATTATTCATTCAGAGAGAATGATCTTGAAACCTAAGTCAGAATATGTCCACTGCCTTCTACAAATCTCTCAGTGGCTTCTGTCCCTATGTGAAATAGAAGATCATCAAGATAATTTATGAAGTTCTGTATTATTTAGTTCTTGTCTCTCCAACCTCTTCTGGTGCCACTTTTCCTTTTCTCTGTAAGTGAGCCTACCTGAAACAATTTCCCCCCCCTATTTTCAGATTAACCTCTTCTCATCCTCCATGTCTTTACTTAACTGTTAAGGGTTCTTTCATGTCAATAAGTCAAATAATCTACCTTGTTATTATCTATTACAATTTCTTTTTCTGCTGATGTTCTTTTCATAGTATGTACCACCACTTCTCATTATTTTAAGTATGTGTTTCTTTAATTATTTTTTCTTTCTTTCTTTCTTTTTTTATCTCCTCTACTATAATACAATCTCCTTGAATGTACAGACTAAAATTATCTTGTCCATGGTTGTTTCCCCAAGTAGCAAACATGGTGGGGAAACAATGTAATTTACTTATTTAATCTATAAAACATCCAGTTTTTATTTACTGATCTTCCATCTGATTATTAGCATGGAAAATAACTCACTCTCAATTTGATCAAAAAATTATTCTAATCAAATTATTTAAAATGCCCATTTAAGAAATGTGGAACATTTCTTAAACTGAATGTATATCAGATAGCACATCTACACCTCCTCTTTTCTCTTTAAAATGGTGTCTCGGTGTGTGGGACAAATGGTAAATTATGTAAGACACCACAAAAATGAGAATGTGTTGGGATTCCTGGAAACAATGTCCAGTGATCTCTCCCCCCAACAATGTATCTGGTTTATCTGCCTGAATTTGCTCAGAATCCAGTACCTTGACTCAGCCTCATCTTGGTTCCTTAGGTTTCTCCAAATTCCTTTAGATGACTATGACTACCATTGATTGATCTCTTATTTGGGAAATCTAGTCTACAGTCTCTAGGGAAACCACTATGCCCAGCTAAGGTGACTTCCTCTGGTAGATTTCTTAGTCAAATTTTCTGTCTCTTCTGCATCTTGTTTAAGCCATTTTGTACCTGGCACTCTAAATTATGGTGATTTATTATGCTAGTTATGAATCTAGAAGCAACAAGTAGTAACTGAGGTGGGTCTTGAGGAGCACAGACAGTCTTGAATGGAAACTTCCCATATTAGGTCACAATAAGGTCTTCCAGCAAAGAAAGTTTAGTTTCTTCAAATATGAGAGGGCAATTTCCATCTGCTGGCAGAAAAGCCTCAACATTATGCAAGGGTTCCAGAGTCTCTGTGGCATCAGGTCCACACCAGATATTCCCAGTACAAGTCTGAACAGTCTACTCTTTCCTCATTACTTCCATTTAACTTTCACATGATGGACTTGGCACCACTGGGAATTCAACTTTCATTGTAATTTACCCACTTGAGTAATTAAGGTATCTGTCTAATTTCCAATAAATTCAGTTCTGTAGCTACAAGAAGTAGATTATTTTAGAGCCACCAAAGAAACTCTCTGGTTCTGTTTCCGTGAATTAGGATGGCTAGCTCAGGAAAGCTAAACCTCAGATTGCCTTTCTGCCTGATCTCACCAGGTCACTAAGATTATGGCTCTCTGCCTCAGTTTGGTTTGGACCACTAAGAAAACTTTCCTGATGTGTAGCAGAGCACAAACTATTTGGCTTGAGTGCCATCCTTTCATCTTGTCTAACATGCTGTCCTATGTACAGTCAGAAGCACAGGAAAAGGAAATCATAATAAATACATCAAATGGATTTCTCCTCTTCATTATTGCCTTTTTATCCTTCCCACCTTTCCTTAGACTGGAAAATGGACAGGATTATATTTTACTTCCTCCTGATATATTCATACTATGAAAAAAATCTATGTGGATATGAGAGGTAGAAAGGTAGAATATCTTCTTTCCACTATAAGAGAACTCTCTGAGACAGGTAATCTATTCTTTTTTTATTGAGATATAATTGACATATAACGTTAGTTTCAGGTATACAACATAATGTATTTTTTTAAATTAAAGTTTATTGGGGTGACTATTGTTAGTGAAATTACATAGATTTAAGGGATATAATTCTGTAATACATCACCTACATATCACATTGTGTACTCACCACCCAGAGTCAGTTCTCTTTCTATCACCATATATTTGATCCCCTTTACCCTCATCTCCCACCCCGTCCCCCATACCCACTGACAACATAATGACTTAATATATATGTATATTGTGAAATGATCACAATAAGTCTAGCTGATGTCTATCATCACACGTAATTACAAAATATTTTTCTTATGATGCCGACTTTTAAGATCTACTCTCTTAGCAACTTCCAAATATCCAATATAATATTATTAGTTAACAATTGTTCCTGATCTTAGAGGAAACACTTTCAGCTTTTCACCATTGAGTATGTTAGCTGTGGATCTGTCATAATTGTCTTTATTGTGTTAAGCGGTGTTCCCTCTATACCCATTATGTTGAGAGTTTTTATCATAAATGGACGTTGAATTTTGCCAAATTATTTTTCTGCATCTATTGAATTGATCATACGAGTCGTATCCTTCATTTTGTTAATGTGGTGTATCATTTTGATTTACTTCCTCTCTTGCTTTCCCTCTGGTACAGATAATGAACCATCCTTACATCCCTGTAATAAATCCCACTTGATCATGGTGTATGATCCTTTTAAAATGCTGTTCAATTTTGTTTGCTAGTATTTTGCATTGATATTCATCAAAGATATTAGCGTGTAATTTTCTTTTCTTGTACTGTCCTTGTCTGACTTTCATATCAGGGTAATGCTGACCTTGTAAAATGAGTTTAGTAACATTCCCTCCTCTTCTACTTTTTTTGAATATTTTGGAAAGGATTTGTATTAATTCTTTCTAAAATGTTTGGTAGGTAATCTATTCTTGATGTTAGCTATGGGGAAAAAAACAGACCAAGGGATTTTGAAAATTATAGCTCATGATAATAGTATCTTGCTTTATCACCATCTGTTATTAATTCTATTTTTGAGTATGAAATGTTGAATATTAAACCAATCATTTTATTTGCAGATTTTGAAACAAATTTTAATCTTCCTTCTAGTAGATGGTTACTTGGTATAACCAAGAGTAGGATGTATACTTGGGAAACGGAACTGAAAATTGCATATGAAAATATAAAATAATTTCCTTCATCAAATTGATATATGTAGAACTTTATTAAATGTATTGCTTACTTCGTGACCAAATCTACCTAAAATAATTGCTTTTCTTTATAATTTCTTTAGGATCCAAAGCGCGAAATTCAGAAGTTGTTAAAATTTCTAGATAAAGACCTGCCAGAAGAAACAGTGAATAAGATCATCTATCATAGCTCTTTTGATGTCATGAAGCAGAATCCTAGTGCAAATTACACTACTGTACCAGAATATGATATGGATCATTCTGTGTCTCCCTTCATGAGAAAAGGTGAGAACATCATATACTAGGTTCTATACAGTTTGCTAGTCATATTATATAGAGTGCAGGTGGGTTGATAAAAGTAATATTATAGCAAATAGAAATAAACTGAGTGTGCTGGGAGAAAACAAAATGAGAAAAATAAAAAACCCTGGGGAAATAATTTGTGGCAAGGAATTCTATCATTTTTGTAAGCCTAACATGTAAAACAAATCTTCTAATGAGACGTGTATATTGAAGAACCTACGCATCGATAAGCATGAGTCTTGGCTCCCATTTCTATCTCATAAAAATGCCCTTTATTTGTTTGGCTTATCTACATATTCTTCATATTTCTTAGAAATTTTGCTGTGGTAGATAGCTAGCTTGCATGATGTTAGATGTACTAAACTAACAACTCCTTAAGGTTGTTGCTATGATTATGGTAAATTCATTGCATCCTCAGCATGGAACTCAATGTATAACTAGCATCTTGCACAAAACAGTTCTTTAATAGGTAATTAAAAACTGTTGAATTGCCATGTGTGTGCCTGCGTGTACACATGAGAGAGGGAAAGAGAAGAGGGAGAGAGAGATAAATTACATCTGTTTTTCTGTATTAGTCAGCTTTGCTATAAAACAAACAACTCCAAGAATCTCAGTGGCTTAAAACCACAAGATTTATTTTTCTTTTAATGCTGATGGATGTTGGTCACCCATGGCTGTTGCATTTTTGCTCAACTCTTTTTGACTCTGATCAGTTTTGATTGTCTTTCATGGGTTCAACCTCTTGTGTCTTCTCTTTCTGAAACTCAGGCTGAAAGAACTGTCCATTTGTGGGATGTGCCTAACATCATGGTATAGAGGGAAAGCAAGAGAGGAAGTGTAATCTTGAAATACCTTTTAAAGTTTCTGTTCAGATGTGGTATATATTTCACATATTAAAATTCCATTGGATCAATATCAAAAAAGCATATCAAAAATCTAAGCCCAAAGTTAATGAGGCAAGGAGGAATCACATACAACAAATGCCAATTGGCAGAGATCTAAAATCTACTTACAGTGGAGGAAAGAGTGACTGATACAATCTGAGACAGTTTTGGAGAAACAGGTGTTTTGGTAACAGCCTATAAAGGGGCTATTAAGGGTAATTTTAATTATAATGTGTTTTTGTGAATTCTAGAGATTTTTTTTTTTTAAAGAAAGTTAGGAAGTATGCCATTAATAAGACTTTCTGGGAATATCTGGATCCCTTCCAGTTATAATTTGGCCTCCCAGGGGTCATTTGGCAACATCAGGAGACATTTTGATGATCATGACAGGGGTATGCTACTGCCATCAAATATGTAGAAGCCAAGGATGCTGATAAACATTCTACAATGCACAGGGCAACCCCACATTGCCCCCCGGCCCCCATCAAATAATTGTGTGGCTTCAAATGTCAACAGTGGAGATATAAATTAAATAAAAAGCTAAAGTTGAGAAATCCTGGCCAGATCGACAAAGTTATTTTGGCATGTTTTCATCCCTTTTTTCTCTAAAACTGGGCTTCCAAGTGTGTCTTCTGAATTACTCTGTAAAATATTCTGTGAAAATGACATTATTTTTGTTATCACATATTCGTTGCAAATGCTCTGTCCTATATCCCTCCTTTGAGGTTTTAAATGTGGTTAGTAGTTTGAAGATTGAACAATCCTATAATTAACACGTGTTTAACTACATTTAACACATTTCCAAATCTTACCTGATTATAGAACATTTTAAATAAATTTTAACTTGGTGTTGGAAAACATAATTTTAAAAGTACAGAAAAATTCTCTGTATTCTTTGTTAACAAAGCTCTTAAAACCAGAGTGAATATTTTGAGATGTTGGATTTTATCCCAGTGACATTTCTTGAAACTACTTAAAGGACTATTTCATTATATAAGATACTGGAAAAATGAATAGGAATTTTGGGAAAACCAAGAAGGTCTAGGAGTCTGGGAGTGGTATTAGGGGGTAGGTAATAGAGTTATGGAGTAGATATGACATTCTAAAGTTAAAGGCTTAAAAACACAAGTGTGATAATTTAAAATAAAACTAATCCTAGAAATAAATTTTACTGTTTTACCTTTTAACCATTTTACTTTTATTTTCAGGTATTTCAGGAGACTGGAAGAATCATTTCACTGTAGCCCAGTATGAGAGATTTGAAGAAGATTATGAAAAGAAAATGAGAGGGTCTACACTGCAGTTTCGTTCAGAGATCTAAGAAATACCTGTTCTTTGTCCAACTTCATAGCTGGTACTTAAATTAAAAGAAAGAAATCTCTTAAAACATTTAGTGAAAGAAAACCATTTATGCAAGTTTTCTTTATTTACTGTTAGTGATCTGTAATAGAATATTCAAAGAATTTCAAAGTCTACATATGAAAAATCAATACTGCCTATGATTTTTAACTATCATCCACAATGTTATTATTCTTAAAGACTAAGTAATAAAGTTAAGTTTAAAATCTATAACTTTACCTGCTTTATTTTTTGAATTCAAGTTCTGGGTCTTTGGACTTGCAAAAAAGATATTTAGGGGAATCTTCAAGATGGATAGATTAGAACCAAAATATCCCCTTAAAAGGCTTTAATTTCTCTGTTATATACTTAGAATGAAAACTATGTGTGGTGGTGGATGTTAACTAGACTTCTTATGGTGACCATTTCACAATATATACATATATCTAATAATTATGGTGTACACCTGAATTTAATATAATGTTATCTGTCAATTATACCTCAGTTAGAAAAACAACAATTGAGAGTGCCACTGTCAACTTCTCTGTCTTCCTAAAATTCTTGTTTCCTGAGAATATTTGACTGTCACACATGACTCATGGTCATCTGACATAAGGAGAAAGTAAAGATGCCAATGTAAATCTATAAATTTTATTAGATTAAAACTCAATTTTTTTTTTAAATTTTGTCCTTATATATAACTATACATACATACATACATACATACATACATACATACACACACCAGGGGCACCAAACGTGACTTGTATTTATCTTTTGTTATCAGTATATATCGAGTATTACAATTTTAATAGTTTTGTTTTCCCTTCCTTAAAATGTGTACACATTTTTTTTTGGCACATACAAATCATGTTTGACTTCTGCAATTTCAAGAGGCATTCAAAGTGGTTACCATCAGCATCGGCACTCTTCTATTTACAGAGAACTACTGCTTGAGCAATGTTGACCAGTGTCCATTTGTATAGATTTTTTTGGCACCCCCGGTATATATGAAAGAATCACTACTTATATATACTATATATGAAATACACATACACACACACACACACACACACACACACACACACAATACCAAACAAATGTATACACATTTTAAGAAAGAAAAATCTGTATTAAAATTGTAAAGGGGATCAAATATATGGTGATGGAAAGAGAACTGACTCTGGGTGGTGAACACACACTGTGATATATAGATGATGTATTACAGAGTTGTACACCTAAAATCTATGTAACTTTGCTAACAATTGTCACCCCAATAAACTTTAATTTAAAAAAAATTATAATACTCAATATACGAGTGTACCAAAGTCAGGCCTCGAATGCGGATGTCTCATTGGACGTCGGCAATTACAAAAGGTGCTCAAAGTGGTTACCATCAGCGTAATTTTAATAGTTTTTTTTCTTTCTTAAAATGTGTATACCTTTATTTTTGTCACGCTCTGTATTTATAAACTACATTTTCTTGAATCATATTTTTTTGCCTTGGGTGCTCCATGGAGTGCATGTATAATACTTTGGAGACCAATCCTATAAATCACAAATGATAACCCTCTACTTGTTTTCTGCCTTAGAAGACAAGTTGTTAACTAGTTTTTTCCATACTTCTTTCCTATTAATATGTTATTTTCAGAGGCTTCACATAATATTACCTTTCACTGACTAAGAATTTCCCATAACTCTATTCTTAGTCTCTCATGCTCTTAGAACTCAGGTTTCTGAAAGATGTTTTTTTGACTCCAGCATTTAGATCACTATCTAGACAAAGACTACAATTAACTCATTGACTTACTCTGAAGTTGTTTGATATCTTAAGACATCATGACTTGGACATAGTCAATTTTATCAAGGTCATGATGTCAGAATGCCTCATTTCCCCTTAATGGTTCGTTTAGATACATTTCAAAAAGAATGAGCCAACAGTAACAATTCTGTAGCACCTAAAGCAAGGACGTTTAGGATGATTCAGTCATTTTCATTTTTTATGTTGCATATTGAAACTATTGTGAAATTCTGCTGCTGTAGCTGGTTATATTTGCTCCAAATATTCTCAGCAATGACCAACATTTTGTTTTAATATTTAATCATATTTGGATCACTTTCGTCAATATTTTCATGTATAGTGAATCCCCTTTCAGTCAGACCTCTTTTCTTCTTTACCTGGCTTCTGGCCTGCATCAGAATACTCGGCTATAGCATTTCTACCTCTGTCATTAACCATTCTTACTTGTACAAACGCTTTTATCCAAGATTTACTACTACTGAACAATAAAAAGAAACAAGCTACAGATACATGAAACAACTTAAAGAATCTCCAGAGATTTATGCATAGGAAAAAAGCAGGCTAATCTCTAAAGGTCAAAGACTATATAATGTCATTTATATTGTAAAATAAAAGTGACATAAACAGAACCATTTCAAGATGGAGTTGGAGCCGCCATCACAGAGGAACTGCCTTTCATGTCTTATTCCTTGGACACACAAATTTATAAAAAAACTCACTCAACTCAACTCCAAAAAAACAAACAACCCAATTAAAAAAATGGGCAGAGGACATGAAGAGACATTTTTCTAAAAAGGACATACAGATGGCATACAGACATATGAAGAAATGCTCAACCTCACTAACCATCAATGCAAATAAAAACCACAATGAGATACCACCTCACCCCAGTCAAAATGGCTATCATCAATAAATCAACAAACAAGTGCTGGCTCGGATGTGGAGAAAAGGGAATGCTTGTGCACTGTTGGTGGAATTGCAAATTGGTGCAGCCACTATGGAAAACAGTATGGAGGTATCTCAATAATCTGAAAATGGAACTACCTTATGATCCAGCAATTCCACTCCTAGGTATCTATCCGGAGAAATCCAAAACTCGAATTCAAAAATCTGTATGCACTCCTATGTTTATTGCAGACCTATACACAATAGCCAAGACATGGAAACAACCGAAATGTCCATCGGTAGATGACTGGATTAAGAAGCTGTGGTACATTTATACAATGGAGTATTACACAGCCATAAAGAAGAAAGAAATCTTACCATTTGCAACAACATGATGGACCTAGAGACATTATGTTAAGTGAAATAAGTCAGACAGAGAAAGACAACTACCAGATGATCTCACTTATATGTGGAATCTAAAGAAAAGAATAAGTGAATGAACTAATCAAAAACAGTTTTGGAGACATAGAGGAAAAACTGAGGGTTGCTAGATGGGAGGCAGGGTGGGGATAAGGGGGAAGGTGAGCGGATTAGAAAACAGTCAGTAACCACAAGATGGCCACAGGAGTTTGAAAATGAATTTGGGGAATGTAATCAATAATGTTGTAAAGATTTTGTAGGGTATCTGATGGACATTTGTCCCATTTGGGAGACCACCTCAGGGATGATGTAGATGCCTGATCACTGCACTGTACACCTGAAGCTGAACAATAATGAATGTCAACTATAATTTTATATATGTGTGTGTGTATGTGTGTGTGTGTGTATGTATATATATCCTTACAAGAAACGGAGTACAGCCTTAGGAATAGAGACAGTGGAAATGTAATGGCTCTGTGCGATGTCAGTGGGATAGCGGATGGGGGGAGAGGGGATACAAATGATAAACATCTAAGTATTACTTTGTCTTGTGCACCTGAAACTAATACAAAAAATAAATAAATAAATGAAGGAAAAAAACATTATTTGGAGAAAGTAGATAAATATTAGGGAATCTCTTAAAATTAATAAGAAAATCCAGAAAATGAATATGACACCTTATAAATGCAGAAGTATCAAAAGCTTTCCTAATATAATGGTAATATCAGAGATATAATGTAAAGGAATATTGTTCTTAATGACATTAAACCTAAAATACATAAAAAATAGCATATTTAACAACTTGGGAATACCTAACTATCAATAAACTCAGATGTAGATGTAGGCAGGATAGTTTCATATCCCTAAATTCCTTCTGATTTTTTTTTTTAAACATGTCTTACCACCACAGGTTGACCAAAAGAGAACCTAGCACCAAAAGAGAACCTAGCAGGATGGTGAGCACGCCTATGTTAGAGATATTGTCCCACTTGAGACCTCATAGGCAGAACTATATTTTAATTGCCAACCTTATGTGGAGCTTTCTAAGAAACTATGCATATGAATCAAGGACCTAAAACAGAACTTCAAAGGAAATCAAACATTAGCTTTTTGTAATTACATGATGAAAAAAAGATTCAGAATGAATATTTCAGTTTTAAAATTAAATTAACTACAATTAGTATTTCAAACATTCTTTTATAACTTTAAATGAATATTAAAATAAAAATACTTTCATAAATATTAAAGCCTATAACATAAAATTAGTAGCAATTAATAGCTTCTTTTTTAGTTTTACTATATAAATAATCAATGAACCAGTTTTTTTCTCTCAGTCTTGCAAAACCGGATAATCAATGCAATTGATTTCAGATTTAGCATTTTTAAAAATAATCACTCAAATATCTATAAAGTTATTTTAATAGTTTTGAAAAATTATAGGATTATGGAAGAAAAAATGTAAATTCGTGCACTTTTTGCTATTAGGGAGTTCCAAGACATTTCAAAGTATTTTTCTTTTTAACCCAGGTAAGAATTATAATGTAAAAATAAAATAGATTCCTTAAAAAAAAAGAATTATAATGTGCAGAAATATGAGAGATTTTTGTTATACAGGTAAATAATTGTGCTTCAGACTGTAATTGCTTTTGAATGTATGTCATTTTCCCTCTAAAAAGAAAACAGAAAGAAGAGAATTCTGTGAAAGTAATAATACATCCCAGGTGCTTTCAAACGATTCTGTTTCATACAGGAACTTCTAAGCAAGTACACTATTGTGTGGTGGGGGGTATCTTCTCACTCCTGTTCTTCTTCATCTGGCAGACCCAGTGAAGCTATCTAGAGAAGATCTCAGAGAAAGAACACTCATGAATGCAAAGGCGTACATCTCCTCTGATGGCAGCTGAGTCTGGGCAGAATTCTGCTCATTGCCAAATTAGCTAGTTTCTGTGCATTGAAAAGAGAAAGACTCATCATAAAAATAAAAAATACAAAAAAGAATTGTTGAGGGCGGCCTGATGGCTCAGTTGGTTAGAGCATGAGCTCTCAACAATGAGGTTGCCAGGTCAATTCCCACATGGGATTGTGGGCTACAGCGACTGGACTTGGAGCTGAGCTGTGCCCTCCACAACGAGATTGAAGGACAACGACTTGGAGCTGATGGCCCCTGGAAAATTATAGGATTACTGTTCCAGCATTCCAATATGGCCCCTGGAAAATTATAGGAATACTGTTCCAATATTCCCCAATAAAAAAATAAATAAAAATTTTTGAAATCTCATTTTTCTGCTGTACTAAAGTGGAACAATAGCTCTCAAAGTAAACCAAACTTCTTTGAATAGTTTGTGCAATATCTGTGTGGCTCTTCTCACATTCTAAAGACAAACCTCGGAATGGATATGCCCACCTCTTGAAAGATTAATAATCTTGTGATACCAACATACAAGTGTAAAAAAACAAACAAACAAAACACTGAAATTTGTTAAAACTGCTCTTATGACCTTAACTGAAGTAAGGTTGTGTCAAGCATTTTTCTAAATAGTCTGACTTTTCAGTTATAGTTTGTAGAACAGCAAATGTAGGAAAATAATATTTATTAGTATTCTGGTGGTCTTTTAATAATGGCCTCATGTTATTTAATTATATGTGAAGTAGTGATCATATGATGTATACATTAATCTCTTAACAGGAAATCAGTTTAATGCAAGCCGATTAAAGAGCTTGAGTTTCCAGGAAGAAAACAAATCTACACACGTACTGTTCCTAAAAGAAAAGAAATATATCCATGTTGTAGAATTGGGACTTTTTTTTAAGCCAGACGGGTTCAAATTTTTCCTTCTTTCCTTGGGTAAGTTTCATTATTTGTTTATTCTTCTCAATTACCTACACCTTTACTATACATTAGTTAAATGCTTCTCAGGTTCCCAAGGCAGTCTACAAAGTGAAATAAAATATTCTACCTATTTCAAAAGTGCTGTTTTTGCTTCAAATTCTTTTTCTTATTAAATTTATTGAGGTGGCATTTGTTAATAAAATTATATAGGTCACATTATACTACATACTCTGTGAGGATATTCACACCAGGTTTAATAAGTGTGGTTAACTCATCTCCGAGTTCCTGAAGGATTAAAAGAAAGCAAGAAAAAAAAGAAAACAGATTACTGATTGAGGTCAATTTATTGGTGCAGCCTAAAATATCTGACAGCCTGGAAATAAAAACAAAAAAGATGTAAAGACTTCTGGCCCCATAGCTTTTGGTCCACTATTGCATGCTTGTGGAGCAGTAGGGGACATTAACATAGAATCTTCTCATGCCAGGGGTGCTTCATGGGTGAGATAACTGTGCATTAGAAAAGAATGCCTTTCTAATGTGTTCAGATTTCCGTGATCTCCTGAGCGTAGAATCTGTCCACCTCTAGTAGCTGTGTGAGCTTGGGGATGTTCTTTAACTTCTCCAAGCTTCATTTACAAACACATTTATGATGAGGATAATTATAACAACTTTCAAGATTACTATGGGGAATTGGATTTCATGTAGATGAAATGCCTAGTACGGTGTCTGAGATTTAACACACACTCGGTAAGTATCAAGTTGTTATAAATATGATTTGAGCAAATGGAAGAGAAATACCTTTAAAGGTATATTAAAGGAGAATACCGTTAGCAGAAGCGCACAGGAAAGAATCAGCCTGAAGTGTTTTTGGAAGATACTTATTGTTTTTCTGCTATATTACATAAAGTTTTCTAACGTGTCATGAATATGGCCATGAACACGCCATGGAAGTATCATAATACTCCTTATTCAGTTACTTCCTCATTTCATCAGATCAGTTTCACTTGTTTTATTTTTTTTAAATCTTTTATTGAGCATACATGGTAAAGAAAGCTCTTGGTTAAGCACTATAAAGTGTGTTAAGATGAATTGGATACAGATTTGCTATCAGAGGATTTGTGTGGAGGTTGGGCTCAGATATCCAGTTACGGTAACTGGAGGAAGGACTGTGAGAAGTGGGGAGCAGCGGGACGAGTGGGGGGTGCTGATTATGGCTGAGCCAGCCTAAAACCCTGACTTAGGACTTGGACACTTCCCAGGCCACTGGGGGCCTGTCTGCTGGTTTCCTGGTATGGGAACAAGTAAAGATCTGAAGGACAATACCTTTTACAACCTACACTTGAAGTTTGGATGATGGTGGACAGTGAAGAAGCACTTTCTTTAGGGTGTTCCCCCAGCATCTTGGAGAACTTTTGGAGGGATACTTAGGACTACCTGATGAAAATTTGATCTGAAGTGCTCTTGTTGCCCTTTCTTGTATTGTACATTTTTTGTGGGAAGTGTGCGCTCATTGATTCTGTGTTTGACAGTGCAAATAATGTCTCATTTGTTATTGGCCTATTTCAGTATTAGTAATTTCACTTGTCCCTGATGTTATTCAATCTAGCCTGCTTTTAAAATTTGTAAGTGAAGCTTTTTGTGGACTGGATTTTCTTGAGGCTTTCTTTTTTATCCCCAGCGCACCCTAGTCCCCTCACCCTTTATCTCACATGAGGTAAGTTGCTTCACCAAGTCCCCAAACTCAAGGCATTTTCTTGAATGGTGTCCAGACTCCAAGGAACTGAGTCCTGGAATTTGCTCCTAACTCTAGAAAATCAAGTCTTTACATCTCAGCTGGAAGCCTCCAGAAGTAGATTGAATAGGAATTTTTATGATTGAATATGAATATTATTATAAAGTAATAAAACTGATATTTTTCACTAAAACAACAACAATATGGCATTTTTAGATCTAACGAAACAGTGTTTATCCAAGCAGTCATGCTCAGTGGAGCTTTTTATATGCTCTTTTAGAGTGGCATGAGAGCAGATTTCCCAGCAACAGAAGGTTCCCCATCTTGTGACTGGATATTTTTTTTTTTTCACTCCTTAAGATCTCCTCCATTTAGCTTCTTCACATCCCCTGCTCTTGGCCCTTGGCTAGTGCATCAAACTCTAAAATTTCAGAATGCCATATTTGAAGTAATTACAGAAGTAATTTAGAATAGTTCTCTATCTACCTTAATATAATTATATTCATCGTGTTTTTTTCATTGTCTTTGATTTGTTCAACTGTGTTCACCTACTCGAATGAAATATGCAAATAAGAACTTTATTCCATGGTAGAAAAAACATTTTGAAATGAGAAAGCTATCCTTGTATTTTTTGGCAATAAGGAAATTTCACAGCAAATTACTGAGTAAACTTAATATGCTTTATTGTACAAGTATTTAATAAAATCTAAGATTTACTTAATGATTAAACGAAAATCCACATTTAAATATGTGAAAATGCCAGCATATTGTTTGGCTGAAAAAATTTTATTTGATTTTGATCTATAACTTATGCTTTTGTTCTTAAGACATATTTTGTAATGACCCAGCCCTAAACCATATATTTGCTCCAGCTGACAGGTGAGAAGGATTATCGTTTATATTGCAGAATTTTGTTACTAAGAAAATGGATTTCTTGTGGAACACACGAATTTTGAAACAGTATGGAAAAAAATTACTTGTTTTAAAATGTTCAAGTCAAAATAAGTAACTTCTTGGATATTGTTTTTGTTTTAATTGTCTATGATAGATATACATAGTAGAGATTTAATAAAAATGGAATTAATATTAAATGCTATAAACCAAATCTTCAAACTTATTTTAGTCCATATTTATTTTCTTTTTTGACTTACGTTAGATCTTGAAGTATCCCTCACTTTTCTTTATGCTATAGGTATTCTTAACAATTATAAGTATTTTATATAAAGAAAATGCATCACAAAGAAATTAAAATAATTTTTTTAAAATCAAATGTCTAGAAAGCAATCAGATTTTTTCTATAATACAAATAACTGATACCTGTTTTACCAATGCAAGTCATTGAAATGAACCAGTGGACATCTCAAATTTTCTATCAGTATCCTCTATGCCCTGTCCTTTCTTTTATTCAATTGAGATTTTAAATTGTATTTTGAATACATCAAGATATTAATTTTGGCTTAAAATATGCTAGTTTGGGGGCTTCTTTGTTTTGTTTTGCTTTCATTCAACAATAGTGGAGAATCAAACACATTTCAAATTTATGTAAAATGTAACCAACATGCAGATATGGACAAAACATAACTCCCATTCAATATTAATGCTGCAACTATAAACACAGCATGCTCTGATAAGGAAAACAACGACATGAACATGTCAGTAGTAACCACACACTCTGGATTTTCTATAACAGTTCTCATTTGAGATAGTTTGCCTCCTTTTTCTTATATATATGCAAATAATTTTTAGATCATGTTCCCAGTATTTTGATTCAGAAAACGCTGGTACTGCACATGTAATTCTTGACTTAATCAGTATAAAAATAACAACTTGGGCTTTAAAAATATTAACTATTGTTTATTTACAACATTCAGTTTCAGTGGAAGAGTTCAAATGGACTTATCTAAAATGTACATTTGATGTACAAATAATGTGAAGAGTGTTGATAAATACTGTAATCTCATGTGATTTTGACAATCAGGTCCTTTTCAACTCTCAGCAATTCTAATTTTCTAATAACCGTCATGAACTCTGAATTGAGGATAGGAAATCTCAATTTATTGAAATTAGCCATTGAATAATTGAACGTGTCATGTTCCTGATTTCTATTAGGAAATGTGATAGTTCTACTTTGAGTGTCTAACATTCACCTAAAACAAATTATAAGACAGTTGTCAGATATCATTCTAAACATAGCCACATTATACTTTTAAAACTAAAATGAATACACAAAGAATAGATATTCAAGATTAAAACTGCAGGTGGTTGCTCAAAGCAACCATCTTATTATGTTACAGTTAGTGATGTGTAGTCATTTTTCTTGTGATAGTAATTTTGCAAACCAATAACCTACTTATACATAACGTTAAATGGCCCATTTCTAGTGATTAAATAACTTTATAAACTGAGTATAATGTTTCATAAATTCAGTAACAATACAATATTATATATATATATATATATGTACACACACACACACACACATACAAATATACCAACTCTAGGTGATACATCTTGGCATACTTATTACTTATACAGAATCCAAAGAAAGAAAGGCAAAAATTGGAGCTGTTTCTAGGGGAAAAGAATGTAATTAAAAATACATGTGATTTAAATCCGTACATCGTCTATTTATAATGACAACATTTAGAAAAATTAAAGCCATAGAAGTAAATAGAACTCAAAGAATCATTAAAAGAGACTGTTTCTCTAAACCATATTTTTCTAGAGTTTATTCACTTATTTCCGTCAACCAATTAATGAACATGTGGATCTATGTTTTTATCACTATACTAGTCAAAGTTAGAAACAAATTAAAAAACAACAACAACAACAAACAGAGCACATGGCTCCTGTCTGTCTTTGGGGAGTTTACAAATGAATAAATCAAAGATAAATGTGGGATTGCATATTATGTGTTAAATTGTCTTTTTCAGATACTAAATACTTACGGAATTCAGCTATTTATTTCAGCTGTTAGAGACAGAGTACATATTGCCTGTTGGCATAAGACTTTGTCTCTAGAAGAAAACAGAAAGACATTTTTCTTTAGGATTTTAGCAATTAATTTTCTTAGTAAACCCCTAATGCTCTATATGGGAAAAGATGTGAGAAGATGTGAAGCACTGAGAAGATGTGAAGCAAATTACTAGAATCAAAACAACTAGATATAGATCAGAATTTTTATGTTAAATGCTAAATAGCAAAAATGGAAGAAATATTTTAAAAATAATTTTAAAGAGTTAGCAAGAGACAGAAGAGAGGAGGAAAAAAAGAGGGCAGAGAAAGACAGAGATAAGAGAGAAAAAGAGAGAGAATTTCGATTTATACATGTGGTCTAAGACTACTACATGAGAGGTGTGAAGATGAAACTTATTTTCCATTTCTTCCTATTCTTTATCTTCTTTAGAGAGATAAAATTTATCAATACTAGAAATCGAAAACTTTTTTTAAAATTTATATATTTTTCAAAATCAAAATCTTTTTAACAAGTATAGAATCCTATGTGATTCCTTGAACAGTTTAAATCAAAAATAAACTTTATGAATCTTGTTCATTAGTATGGTCTGTATTTCTATCTTTCAAAGTGGAAAAAAAAAACTATGCTGAAAAATGGAAAAATATTTTACATTTTTAATCTCAACCTAGGACTTTAAGAAAGACCCTATTCATGTAAATATAAGGGTTTACAACTTCGATCAAAAGTTGTGGAGGATCTCTGAAAATTTTTAAGCGGTATGGACATGGCCAAATTTATTTTTTAAGATAATTTAAGAAACAATGGATTGTACTTTACATATAAACGTGGTATAATGACATGTATATATACCATATATGCAAAAAAATATATACAAGTAGACACTTTGGTCAATGTTGCTCAAACAGTAGTTTGCCATAATCAGAAGTGTCTGGACACTGATGGTAACCACTTTGAGCATCTCCTGTAATTGCAGAAGTCAAATGCGACTTGTATCCATCTTTTGTTATTGGTATATATTGAGTATTATAATTTTATTTTCCTTTCTTAAAATGTGTATACATTTTTTGGTACCCTCTGCATATATACCTTTGGTACCCTCTGTCTGCGTATGCATATATATAACATGCATATAATATATGTATATGTATATTAAGTATATATCAGTATCCACCATTATATATGTATATATAATGTATCCACCATTATAATATCATAGAGAGTACTTTCACTGCCCTAAATATTCTGCATGTTTTGCCTATTCATCCCTTCTTCCCGTAAACTCTGGCAACCACTGATTATTTTACTGGCTCCATAGTTTTGCCTTTTTTAAAATGTCACATAGTTGGAATCATATAGTATACAGACTTTCCAGATTTTTCTCCTTTTATTTAGTATTAAGCATTTACATTTCCTCCATATCTTTTCAAGTCTTGGTAGATAATTTTTTTTTTTTTTTAGAGCTGAATAATCTTCCATTATCTGGAGTTTATTTATCCATCCACCTATTGAAGGAAATTATGAATAAAGCTGATATAAACATACTCATGCACATTTTTGTGTGGACATGATTTTCAACTCATTTGGATAAACACCAAGGAGTGCAATTGCTAGATTATATGGTAAACATATGTTTACTTTTGTAGGAAACCGCCAAACTGTCTTCCAAAGTGGCTGCACCATTTTGCATTCCCATCAGCAATGAACGAAAGTATCTGTTGCTCCACATTTTGACAGCATTTGATGTCAGTGTTTCGGATTTTGGTCATTCAAATATGTGTGTAGTGGTATCACACTGATATTTTAATTTGCATTTCCCTGGTGATATATGGTGTGGAACATCTTTTCATATGCTTATTTGTCATCTGCATATCTTCTTTGGTGAGGTGTCTATTAAGGTCTTTGGCCCATTTTTGAATTGGGTTATTTGTTTACCTATTGTTAGGCTTTAAGAGTTCTTCGCATATTTTGGAGGATGGTTCTTTATCATTTATGTCTTTTGTACCAGTCTGTGACTTGTCTTTTCATTCTCTTGATAGTGTGTTTCAAAGACCAAAAGCCATAGAATAACAGGCAAATTGCTGTGAGAAAATATTTGTAAAATTTAAATTATGTGGCTTTCATTGCTGCCTGTGAAATCTGCCGAGAGAACAATTGTTATTTTTTTACAGGTTATCTCTTTCTTACTTTTAAAACATTTTCTTCATTGTTGTTTGCAGCTTCGCAGCTCTGTGTCTGCATGTGGGATTTAAAAAATTATATACATATATATAATATAAAATATAAATATAAATTATATATATATTTGTTTGCAAATATATATATGTGTCCATATATATATACATATATATATGTGTATATATATATATATATATATATATATATATATATATATATGTTTGTTTGTAACATGTTTTACAGCTTGAGCCTGGGAAGACACTTTATCATTTCTGGGAAATTTTCATCCATAATTTCTTTAAATAATTAATCTCCCCTATTCTTTCTATTCTCTCCTTCCAGAATTTCAGTTACACATATCCTAAAATTTCTCATTTTATCTTATTTTCTACATCTCTTACTTTTCTTCTATATTCTCTCTTGTTAAAGTCCTTTTTCATTTTCAGGACTGTTCAGTGTCTTAGTGTTGTTCACTTTTACTGTTTTGCTGTTTGTCCATTTATTGAATTTTTTATTTCAGTGATTTTATTTTTAAATTTCGTTTTAGTGTTTTCTTACAGCTACATAGTCATTTTGATAGTTTAATTTTTATTGATATTTTATTTCTGAAAACACTTTATACATGAATAATTTAAATTCTCTGATACATACAACACCTGATATATTAGAAGATTTAGATCTATTATTTTTGTTTCTACAATCTCTATTTAATAGGGGACTTTTGCTTCATGTACTATGTAATTTTATTGTGAGGTAATAATTTTGTGAACTTTATATGTTGAAATTTTTAGAGATCCATATTTAAATGCTTTTTAAAGAGAACACGTGTATTTGTATCTCTCAGGCATAAGTGGCCATACTGACCTGGAATAATTTTATTGCAACTTTAATATTTGGTCTCCAATTTGCAGGCCTGTGTAGATAGTACAAATTTAATCACAGACCCACATGTGGCAGGCTAACGGTTATGAATGCAATGTCATTACTAATATTATCAACTCAGAGTTTTATCAGATAGAGTCACCTTTCATTCTGGGGTTTCCTTGATTTCATTAGCTCTGCAATATGCATTGTAACAAATTCTATTTTATTATGGAAGGACGTGTTAAACATTTTGCTTGACACACTTAAAAATCCTGTTTTATGTTTTCACTTTTTCTTTCTCATTTCTAGGAACTGCTGGTGACTGGAAGTTACTACATAATGGCACAAAATAAAAGATTTTATGCATATTTTACCAAAAAGTTGAAAAGCAGGGACCACACAAAATTTTAGAAATGAAAGGAAACAGCACTGACTTCAGCATTGTGGAGCTTACTGTTGGATTATGGTGGTTTTTATTGCTAGCAACACTCTCCAAATGTGCCCATGGAACCAGACACAATTAGTATTCAGCTAGCACAAAATTGGGAAAAGAAAAGAACTAGTTTTATATTAATCAAGTTCTAATAATTATGAAGCCATATGTTCTGCTTCACTCTCAGATCATCAACAATTCTCATTAAAGACTGTGTCAGGAAAGAATAACATCTGTGCCTATATGGTTTCTGACAGTCAAATAATTTTCAATGACATGTGTGTTCTACTTACATCCCTTTGTTAGATATCTGCTAAAGATTATCACATGAGGTTTAATAAATCAAAACCATAGCTTAACTCAGCAAGCCATGGTACTTTGCTTTTCTTTGGAAAGCAAATAAATTCTCAGTAAAACAGAAGTCACAATTTCTTCACCTGCGTCTGTAGTAAGAGCTTCTATGACCAGAGCACTGGGATGGCTTTCAAATTCCTGAGAACAAATTTCATAAAAGCAAATGTAAACAGTGTAGTGAGCAGTGGAGTCTGTGGATGCTTCTGATGTGTGAGTTTTAGGTGCTAGGGTGTTATGAGAAAAGAAGGTAGTATGACAATTGTAGAAGGAGAGGAATGCCGACATGCATTGAAGTTTTACATGCACATAGAGGTATACAGGAACAGCAAGATAATGAGCTTTCTGAGACAATGGAAAGGAAAACTCAAATGTAATTTCTAGGAATTCCCTCTAAAGAAAAGTAGATTTAGTATAGTTGAGGGGGAAGCCAAATCTCAATGGCAGTTCCTGGGGATAAAGTCACTACTGTTGTGGACAAAACTCTTTGGAAGCATGACTGTATGAGGCTCATTAAGAATTTAGCTAAACATCTAATTTCTCCCTAGTTACTGCTCATAAGCCATATCCATTTTTGTAGCCTATCCTGCTATTAAGTTAGAAAGTGAATTAAAGGAATAATAATGATAAAAGTTGACACTTAAATAATGCTGACTACCAGTGGAGCATTAGACTACCAGTGGAGCACAGACTCCATTTTAAATGTGCGTACTATCGTTATGAATTTGGTACAGTATTATCTCCATTTTACATAGTATAAAATGGAAGTACAGATATACGAGGTGTGATCAAACAATATGGTAAGTGTTTAAATACAAAGAACATTACAGTAAAAGATTCATTGCCATTAATCCTCCTCAAAATACTCACCCTTGCTTCGAACACACGTGTCCCATCATTCTTGCCACGTTATGAAGCAGTTCTGGAAGTCCTCTTTCGTGAGTTTCTTTAGTTACACTGTCCTGGCGGCCTCAATGTCCTGAATCATTTTGACTTTGGTGAAGAGCCAGAAGTCACATGGTGCTAGATATGGTGAATAAGGTGGATGAGGACACACTGTGATGTTTTAATTTTACAGAAATTGCCATATACTAGTAACGATGCGTGACATGGAGCATTGTCATGATGGAAGATGTTTATGACACACTTTAAAACACACCTTCTCAACCATAAGTCACACCCGACTGACTGTACTGAACAAATTGAAACTTGTCAAACACTGTTACTAAGATTAGACGTGCCACTTACCCTATTGAAGATCCCTTCCTTTCTGTGAGATGGCACTTGGCAGCAGCATTCACTGTATTTTGTGACCATAATGAAAAGACTCCATGTCACACATCACTTCTGGTACGACAATTTTTGTCAAATGTAAACATTATGGTATGTCCTCATCCACCTTATTCACCAGATCTGACACTGTGCAACTTCTGGCTCTTCCCCAAAGTCAAAATGATTCAGGACATCAAGGCAACCACAACAGTGCAACTAAAGACACTCATGAAAGAGGACTTACAGAACTGCTTCAGAAAGTGGCAAGAACGACGAGATAAAAGTGCGTTGGAAGTGAGGGCGAGTATTTTGAAGGGGATTAATGGCAATGTGTCTTTTACTGGAATATTTTTTTTTTATTAATTTAAACATTCAGCGTATTTTGTGATCATACCTTATAGTATACGAGTTCCCCAATGTCCAACCAAACTGGGATTTGAATCTGGGTAATTCTGCTTTGCTATAAAATCCTATCTCATTCTGACCAATGCCAGTGCTTTATAAATTAGAAAATTAACACTGAAGTAATTAAAGAATATTTCCCAAGATGTACTGATAGCAAAGTGGCAAAGACCAGGTTAGAAAGTATCTTCAGTTCTAACCTTCAACCCTAAATCTCTAACATAATCAACTGAAAATTGTGCAGACCAGAAAGTGAAGGGGATTTAAAAATGAAGTCATGACAAAATAAAACAGAGTTAACTACATCCTGGGCAAAAAATATGCAATACTGGGTATGGGATAAGGGTATGTTTTAATATGTCATTCTGTGCTTTCTATAGTTTTACCCCTTATAGATTTTCAATGTACTCAGTCTGTCTCAGAAACAGAGTTTTTCAGGAAAAGTTAAAAATGTAATAGCAAATTTATGAGCTACCTATATTTATAAAAGTCTGAATCACCATTCTGTATTTATTTCCTGGTTAAAGGTCTTTATTATTTTTTAGTATGTTGAGATATATTAGATGTTGTGTATTCACCCAACTATGTCAATTAAAGTATGGTACAGCAAAGTGACATGAAATTAAAACCTAAACTCTACAATATACAAAACATACAAAACCTTAAAGGGTCTCACAGATCTCAAGTTAACATAAAGTTTGGAAAGTTCAATAGCTGTAATGTATAATACCACCTTAATTTTACTAAAACCAAAATGAAAATATTATTATTCCTTTTAAAAGAAAAAAAGATCCATTTTATTTCATGTAAGTAAAATCAAAACAATTATTTGTATTTCAAATAGTCGTAAAACAACTATTTACACTAGTTACTCTTTGATATGTGTTCACCCCATTCAGCTCTGAAAATCAAAATTCTTAGAAGCATTAAGAACATAACTTCTAAGTCAGTACATGATGGCAATTATCTGAAAAGGCAATTTGGGTAAAAATCTAGAAGATAGATGGTTAAAAGACAGCAGAAAACTCTTCTAAGGACTAATTCAGCTATGAAATCACAATTTCAAAGATTATATATTTTCAATTGGTTATCTAATATTTTGACTCAGTTGTTGATGTGTGCACAAAGAGATACTACTCAGTTGGAAATACAAACCACTAAATATTCATCTTTTTAAAACTTTTACCAAGCAATGTATTCCACAGGGACATTTGCGCAACCATACACTTCATCAGAGTGGGTGAGGTTCAGGTATGGAATGGGTATCTGATAAGCTGTAGATGTCCAGGAGGGAGGAATAATAGAATAAAGGTTGGGATATTTAAGTGCAAATTACATGTTAATAGAAAATATCTTTATGTTTTGCTGAGGCAGTTTGTGAGTTCTCAGGCCAGACACCTTCTTTAAGAGAGGTGGGGTTTTGTTTGTTTTCAGGAAATGGAAACCCCAGGCAGAAGTATGGGCAGTAAAGGCAGCTTCTCACCTTTCCTAAGGCTACTAAAGGAAAGTAGCCTTTCCTTTAGGCTACCTTTCCTAAGGCTACTAAAGGAAAGAAAGAGCCTACTTGTATTTCTACTTCTTCCCTCACCTTCAAAAACTCCAGTCCTTTAACTCTACAGTGAACAAGAGGTTGGTAACCCTCCCAGTATTTTTGTGAGTCAGAGTGTGAGTGTTGGTCTGGTTCCCAGAAAAGCAACTCTCTTGTGCTCTTTTTTCTTTCTAGAATGTGTGTGTATGTATGTGTGTGCACGTGTGTGTGTGTGTGTGTGTGTCTGTGTGTGTGTGTGTTGGGGGAGAGGTTGGGTGGCGTGAGTATAAATGGTAAGGAGACTGGACATCAAGTTGCTGACTTTGTTATTACTTCTTTCTCCAGGGGCAAGATAAGGTCAGCAGTACAGATTTCCCCCACTATCCAAAAGTAGAGCCTTTCTATGAAACTTTTCGTATGCTGAAATTTTATAAAGAAGCAATTTGCTGAAGGATGCACAAAATAAATTGAGATGAAAACACAGATGCTTACAGACACATCTCAAAGCTCTAGTGGCTTGACGTTGAGATGCTGAGTGCAGTTTCCAGGGAAGGAGCCCCTCTAAAGGGACCATTCTCACTGCTCAGTGTTCCTGCTGACTTTGCAAAGGCTCAAAACAAATGCTAATGTTCTTTACGCTTTTCACCTTTTTCCACAAAAGCAGAAACCCTCTTCAGATTTCTTTTGGTTAGCTTACCAGAAGCAGGTACAAATGCAGGTATTTTGTAAAAGCAAAGTAAAGTAAACTAAAGTAAACTTTCAAAAAATGAGGACACCTGTATATACAAAACCACAGCTGTCAAACAGGGCTTTGGTCTTTGACAGCTATGAAAATAAGCACTCCTATTGCACCCAAGGTTACAAATTTGGTGCGGAGACAGTCGCTGACTATTGTTCTGTAAACTCACTTTTATTAACAAGTAAAAAAGAAAAAAGAATACATAGACATACTCATAGTTCTGCCTAACCAAACAACCTTCCTTTCTTGAGGAAAAAGGGACTATATTTGGTTAGTGAAAGTTGTATTACATTTGTGCTCATTTTGATCTCGATAGCCGTTTACCCAATAAGGAACAAGTGGGAGAACTTACGTTTGAACTCAAATTTATCTTCCAGGTACAGAATTCATAATATCATCACTTCACTACGTTCTATTGAAAGCTGATTACTTGGACTTGGGGTTAAATTAATAATTGGAGATAAAACAATATCAGATTAAGTGCACCCTAATATTCACCAAGCACAATTGACTAAATAAAATTAATCTATTTCCTATATTTAAGACTAAAGCTTCTTCTTAATATATCTTCTAACTCTATGGTTATTAACATAAATGTAAAGACTTTCATTCGTCAGAACATTTACCAAGCACAGTCTAAGGGTCAGGAGTATTGCTAGTCTATAGCACCAGCAAGTACAACTGTGCATGTTGTACATGCTACAATTGCAGGAGGTAGCATTCATATTGTACCATACAACCCAGTGTCACAACCCAGACCTTGAAAGACAACTACTTTATAAAATTTGCTAAACTGATAAATTGTTGAGTTTGGGATTAAAAACCCAAGAAGTCTCGTTCTAGAACCCACCTTCTTGCTTACTAGGCCCCTCCCACTGCTTTCAGAGTGCCTGCTGCTATTTCACACAGCTTTCTACTTATGGCTAGGATGGCACAATTGTCTATTGTACTGATAAATTTACATAAGAGAATCTGAGGTAGAACTCCACAAGTCTCCAAACTGCCTAATTTCAGGTGGTCTAGATGTCCATTATTATCTTGCTTATTTCAATTGGTTTTTAACCAACACTGAAAAAGCTGAGTTTCAGAGGAGAGATTCAAGATGACAGAGTAGATAAATACTGTGCCTGCTCCTTCCACCAACACATTAAAATTACAACTAAATTACAGAACAATCAACCTGGAGAACCATCCGAAGGCTAGCCAAACGAAAGTCCTATAACTGAAATTATAAATAAGCCACACCAACACTGGTAGGAGGGGTGAAGACACAGAACCGGCCCCAAACCTCCCTGTGGTGGTTAAGAATCAGGAGGAATATCTTGGCAGCCTTAGTTCACCCCAGAAGAGCGAAGGACCTCAGCCCCCCACATCAGATTCCTAGTCTGGAGTACTGGTAAGGACTCCAACATGTGGCTGTGAAAAATAGTGGGAATTCCAACTGTTTGGGTGGGATGGAAGACTACCAGAAACCCAGACGTCCCCTTAAATGGCCTGCACACAGACTGCCTCGCTCGCAGACATTTACCTTGGGCTCCAGCGAAGGGACAGTGACTCAGGGTGCCTCAGAGACATATGGGGATTAGCAGATTGAGGTGTGTGGCTGCAAGGGGAAGGACGGAGGACAGTCAGCATTTTCCTGCTGAGGTGTCCACCTTCTGTGCAGCTGGCAGGCAGGCACCATCTTTCCTGTGTTGAACCTACCACCTCTGGCCAAGTCTAAATCTGATAGGGCTGGTGAGTTGTGCTGCTCCTTCCTGGTGACTCACCTGAAATTAATATAAAATAATATTGAATGTCAACTGTAATTGATATATTTTAAAAGGGAGGAAAGGGCAAAAGGGAATAAGAGGTCTAAATTTCCAGGTATAAAACAAATAAGGCATGGGGATATAATGTACATCCCCATGTAAACATGGGAAATATAGTCAATAATATTGTGATAGCATAGTATAATGTCAGAAGATGGTTGCTGGACTTATGGTGATCACTTCTTTAGGTATATAAATGTTGAATAATTATGGTGTACCCCTGAAACTAATATAATATTGTATGCTATCAATTTTTAATAAAAATCTTTTTAAAAAAATAACACACTAAAAAAGTTAAATTTTCACAAATCTATATACCCAATTAAAGACATAATTATACAATTTTCCAAATGGTGTTTATTTGTTTGTTTGTTTGTTTGTTTTTGGTGGTCCACTGCTGCCGGTGGTAGACCAGGAGGTAGCATTCCAGGAAGTAGCATTCATATTGTACCACACAACCCACTGTCACAACCCAGATCTTGAAAGACAACTATTTTATAAAATTTGCTAAACTGATAAATTATTGAATTTGGGATTAAAAGCCCAGGAAGTCTGGTACTAGAGCCTGCCTTCTTGCTGTATAGAATTGTATTGACCCTGTGTCTTTGGAATGTATCATTTCGTTGTGTGGCTAGCTGGAAAGGGAGGTGATTTGTGGTAGCCAATGTCTTTATGCGCCATCAAAAGGAAAAAAAAATTACTTTAGTCTACAGAGTCACAAAATTCATACAAAATCACATCAAAAAATGAACTTAGAAAATAGCTCAGAAAACATCAGATGTTCCAGATCCTTAAATAAAACCAGTTTGACATTACTGTGTTGTGTCTCAATGCTCTCCAAATTCGGGTACCAGATGCACTGAGAAGGATTATGGTTCCCCATAACTGCAACAAAACTATACCAGGTCCACATAAATACTTTTACTTTGTGTTCTCTCTCACACACACTTCTACCCTCCACACAAACTAAACATTAAACAACACTGGCTGGCAGAAAAAAAAAAAAAAAAAAAGAAAGGAAAAGAAAAAAGAAAGAGAGAAAAGAAAAGAAATATGTTGACCATGGCAAGGTCTTTTAGAAACACAAATATGTCTTTAAAATTTCCTTAAAAATCTGTAAGTGAAATGCAGGATCTAAAAGAATGGGTGAGTTTCTTTCTGTGCTCTTTGACTTCCCCCGGTTATAGGAGTACTCGCCAGAGCAAGGCAGAGCAAGAGCTTCGTGGTTGCAGCTGTATCTAAGTTAGAGACAAACGCCCTGAACAAAAGGATTGATACCAGAAACTAGACCATAAAAGAATCTTATGGGTGGTTGAGGTAGTGAGGGTGGAGGATAGGAGCATATTTCTTACCCTCCACACATAAACTTTTTGTTGACTCTCTCTGTGTATCTGTGACTCAGATACACACACACACACACACACACACACACACAACACACACACACACAAAGCTGTAGAGCTTGTAGAAATGATTAGAGTGACAAAAGACAAAAAGCAAGTACATTTCTGAAAGCAGTCGTTCTATCCTCTCTCTTTCTGCTACCAAAATTATTATTTCATCTTTAGTATGTTTGCTCTTTCCATGACATTGCGAACACGTTCTTCCAGATGAAAATACACATACACATATATGCATACAGGCAACACACACACACACACACACACACAATTTTTCATGATGAACAAAATTATTAGAAGACATTCTTATATGTCATAGAGAAGCAACAGTCTTACATCCACTGACTCTCTCCCTATGCATTTCTCTCCCTGTGCATTTATCTCAGACCCTTTGAAAGGCTTGAGGGAACATTCAAATCTAGGCAATCTATGACTTTATTCACTGTGGCCTCCACCCTGCTCCATTTCCTCCTTAGGGCTTCCTGGCTCTGAGCAGGGCTAGCCTCTGTATGTATGTGTGTTTAGTTCAAACATTTTATATCACTGACTACTATATTCAGATCATATCCTTGAACATATTTTTTCCCCTCCCCTGGCTCCCTAGCCTAGCCCTTCCAGGTCTATTGCCAGCTTCCAGGTTCCTTTCAGCAAGCAGCAGCACCACTGACTAAAAATTAAAACTGAGAAAGGTGATTGAATTGTAAGGTAAAATTTGCTTTTTAAATCTCTTTTGAAGTTTTTGTCCTTCATCCACACAGGATTGTGCTCTTTGAATGATTTCCGTTTGAACACATTTGTAATTTGAATGTTTTTGCTTACTTTCAGTTTTCCCATAGGAAACTCAGTTATTGTTTATACTGTGCAGAATCTCTTAAGGCTTTCAATGATCACTTTTATTTTTCTGAACATGCCAGAATTGTCTTCTCATGAAACATTAAGCCTCATAAGGGAAACAGGAATCCACTTCAAGTCCTCACTTCTTTGCTCCCATATTCCCTGCACCTCTACACACACACACACACACACACACACACACACAAATACTACTTTAAGGCACTTTCCAAAATATAGAATATATTGTTCATTATATATTTCAGCAGCTGAGGTTCAATGTGGACAAAATAGAGCTGTACATTGTATAGAGTGGGACAAATGGAAGAATTGTTGCTTTCTCATTAAAAGAACCATTCAATTTTAATGTCCGATAACTCAGTTTCTCCTGAGGTGCATTGTTTTTCATTATTCTCTCTTTTTCCATTAATCTTCTTTAAAACCAAATTTTAGACATTTTAATTTATAGCTTATAGCTTAACTTAAATAGAAAGACTTGCTGTGTCATGTAAGCTATAATATATAACCACATAAAATTGTTACTTTCTGGTAGGATTTAAAAAATTTTTATGAACTAATTTTATAATTGAAAATAAATATTCATAAACCATCTTCCAAGGTTTCTGGTTCAATGAAATTAGTTATCTTATGTCTTCTGCACCTTCCTCCTGCACGCATCTCCCCATATAATTTTGAACCCGTCATCATCCACTGGTCACAATGAAGCAATGCTAATTCAGGACTAATCCTCCTAGGTTCCTGAATTGGTTACACCCACTTCTCAGAGGTGACTAGTATGTATTCAGAATCAGCTGCCTTGTTTTCATCTTGTTACTTATATCCATTCTTTTCTAACATTTTTTTAATTAAAGTTTATTGGGGTGACAATGGTTACATTTCTGCAGTGTGGAGAGCTTGAGCTTTTCGTCAGAAGGAAATTTGTTTTGTCAAAGAAAGATTTCCTTACAAAGTGTGAACACCCTCATTTGACTAAGATAAATTAGGGACAGTTTTTGACTCTGGTCAAGCCCACACATGCTAAATTTGCATTATGAGCAAGTGAGCAGACCTGGGAAAACTAAAGTCTATTTCTGGATTGCCACTCACTTGTTTTGTGTTTTTAAGCCGACTTGCAGACAATCATTATAACTATTCACTATATTGGAAAAGTTGAGACAGGAAAAATATAACCATTCCCAAAACGATCTTCTAGAAATGAAAACTATAAAATCTGATAAAAATGCATTGGTTGGGATTAACATCAGATTACACATTGTAGAATAAAAGTTTAGTGAACATGAAGGCATAGTAATAGATGCTATCAAAATGAAACAGAAAAAAATTTTTTAAAAATGAATAGGGTATCAGTGAGCTGTGGACAACCACATGGGGCCTGGAGTCTCAGAAAGAAGAGGGAGAGACAGAAAAAGAATTTGAAGAAATAATGACCTTAAACCCACATTTCTAAGAAGCTTGATAAACCTGAAGCATGCGCGAGCACAGTCACACACAAGCACGCGCGCGCGCGCACACGAAAGTAATGACACCAAGGCACATCATAATTCAATTGCCCAAAATCAATGATAAAGAAAAAATAATCTTATAAGCACACAGAGAAAAAAGGTGCATTAAGTATACAAGGACAATAGAAGAAAGACAACAGATTTCCTATAAGAAAAAAAGTGAGGTAAACTGAAGTGTAATGATGAGTGACAGATTTATTTTGCCTGAAGTCCAGATACTTTTTAGCATATTTCTATGAAATGTAATTTTTAACTCAAAGTAAGCTATGCAGTTCCATTTCTTTCCAACGTTTCCACTGAAAGACCTTTGTTCTTCTTGTCACTGAGCCAGTTGCTGCTCTTGCAATCTACAGCTTTATACCCACAGAAATGCCCTTTGTATTTAGATCTCTGTTTTCTCGGTGTGTTAAAGGCCAATTTTACTTTGTGACAAGTTGTAGGATCTTAAGAATAAGATTTATTACTCAGTTTCGATTTTTACCCTCTTTATGTCTCCAAGATTTGATTGTCAGTGAATATTCTATTAAATATTTGCACGATCTAGTACAAAAAATGATTTCTCCAAAAGACGTCCTGAGAAAAAATTTGAAGATGGTCCATGGTTACCCCATGATCTGTGTTTTTGCGGACAACTGGGAAAAGGTTGAACAGTTCCACAGCAGGCGAGATGACATTGTGATAGCCACTTATCCCAAATCAGGTGAGTGTTATGGCCTGACAAATGCAGGTCTGACTTCAACCTTTGTTTCCTGAAAATCAACTTCTCTTTAAAATTACTATCATCTTAAATAAAATTAATATTCCTATCAGTCAGTGTAGCCATCTACTTCAAATATATTAAAATGGGTTTGAGGGCGTATAAAGGGAAACTGCAGCATTAAGTTTCCAATAAAATGTATTAAGATGGCAGGCTTCCAACAGGTATTTTTCCCTCAGATTCAGGTGATGGTTATAAAAAATGTTACCTTTTACCACAGGTACCACTTGGGTAAGTGAAATTGTGGACATGATTCTAAATGATGGAGATACTGAAAAATGTAAGCGAGATTTTATAACTGCTAAAGTTCCAATGTTGGAAATGGCTCTCCCTGGACTAAGAATTTCAGGTAATTTTAAATGATCTGGGAATTATAATTTTGTAATGTTATTTACATAGCATGTATTTGTAATTTCCACTCAAAGGAAATTGAGTAGATTTGGTAATATAAAGTGCAAGTTAGAAAGTAGTACAATAACTAAGGCATATAGAGAAACTAGTTTTAGTCCATTATATATCCAGGTGTGATAATAAAAAATGAAAGAATTTTGTTGTAGAAAACAACAAAAAAATTGGTCAATGAGATTAAAAATGTTCCTTATTTTTTATTGACTTTTGTTGTATAGAATTTGGCAGACTAAAGCAATAAATTCCTAATTTAGGACATTGCTGTAGTTAAATAAATAAGTAAAGAAGTACCAATGCCTCTTAAAACATAAAAGTTATTATTAATCCAATTCATTTTTTCGTTCCACAAATATTTATTGAGTGCTTCTAAAGAATGATGTAGTGTGCTATGGGCTAGATACAAAATGATTAGTAAATTAGATGTTTTATCCCCAAGGAGCTTACAGTAATATTGTAACATTAAATAAGTAAATGAAATAACAATATGTGAATCTTACATATCCAAAGACTAGGGCTCAATGAAAGAGAACAATAGGAGAGATTACTTCAGATTGGATAATTAGGGATAACCACTCTGAATTGAGATCTAAAGCCATGCACATAGAGAAAGCATATTTTAGGAAGATAAATTATTTGTTTTAAAGGCCTAGAAGCAGGAAACACACAGGTATAGTTCTGGAACTAAAAAGCAGTAACAACTACAACAACCAATAATAACAATAATGAAAGAAGGGAAAGTGAGATGCAAAACAATTGACAACGACTAGGCAGGAACAGATCATGTAAGGCTTGTGGTTCTTAAGATACATTCAGTGAGCTAAGAAATTGAAGAAGACACAAAGAAATGGAAAGACATTCCGTGCTCATGGATTGGAAGAATCAACATAGTTAAAATGGCCATATTACCCAAACCAATATACAGATTTAATGCAATCCCCATCAAAATCCCAATGGCATTTTTTAAAGAAATAGAACAAAAAATCATCAGATTTGTTTGGAACCACAAAAGACCCCGAATAGCCAAAGCAATCTTAAGAAAAAAGAACAATGCTGGAGGTATCACACTGCCTGACTTTAGCTTGTACTACAGGGCTACAATAATCAAAACAGCATGGTATTGGCAGAAAAAACAGACACATAGATCAATGGAATAGAATTGAGAACCCAGAAATAAAACCACATAAATATGGACAGACAATTTTTGACAAAGAAGCTAAAAACATACAATGGAGGAAAGACAGCCTCTTCAATAAATGGTGCTGGGAGAATTGGATAGCCATGTGCAAAAGAATGAAACTGGACTGTTATCTGTCACCATGTACCAAAATTAATTCAAAATGGATCAAAGATTTAAGCATAAGACCTGACACAATAAACTGCATAGAAGAAAACATAGGTACTAAACTTACGGACCTTGGGTTCAAAGAGCATTTTATGAATTTGACTCCAAAGGCAATGGAAGTAAAAGCTAAAATAAACAAATGGGACTATATGAAACTTAAAAGTTTCTGCACAGCAAAAGAAACCATTGACAAAATAAAGAGGCAACCGACCGAATGGGAGAAGATTTTTGCAAACAGTTCCTCCGATAAGGGTCTAATATCCAAAATATACAAGGAACTCATGAAACTCAACAACAAAAAAACAAACAACCCAATTGAAAAATGGGCAGAGGACCTGAAGAGACATTTCTCCAAAGAGGATATACAAATGGCAAATAGACATATGAAAAAATGCGCAACATCACTAATCATCAGAGAAATGCAAATAAAAACCACAATGAGATATCACCTCACCCCAGTCAGAATGGCTATCATCAACAAGACAAATAGCAACAAGTGTTGGAGAGGCTGTGGAGAAAAAGGAACCCTCATACACTGTTGGTGGGAATGCAGACTGGTGCAACCGCTATGGAAGGCAGTGTGGAGGTTCCTCAAGAAATTACGAATAGAATTACCATATGACCCAGCAATCGCTCTCCTGGGTATCTACCCAAAAAATTTGAAAGCATTTCTCTATAGAGACACGTGTACGCCAATGTTCACTGCAGCTTTGTTTACGGTGGCCAAGACATGGAAACAACCAAAATGTCCTTCGATAGATGAATGGATAAAGAAGTTGTGGTATATATACACAATGGAATACTATTCGGCGTTAAGGAAAGATGATATAGGAACCTTTGTGACAACATGGATGGATCTTGAGAGTATAATGCTAAGCGAAATAAGTCAGAGAGAAAAAGCAGAGAACCCTATGATTTCACTGATATGTGGTATATAAACCAAAAACAAGACAAACAAATGAGAAACAAAAACTCATAGACACAGACAATAGTTTAGTGGTTACCAGAGGGTAAGGGGGGTGGGGGGAGGGAGATGAGGGTAAGGGGGATCTAATATATGGTGATGGAAGGAGAACTGACTCTGGGTGGTGAACACACAATGGGATTTATAGTTGATGTGATGCAGAATTGTACACCTGAAATTGTGTAATTTCATTAACAATTGTCACCCCAATAAATAAATTTAAAAAAAAAGATATATTCAGTGAGCTAAGAGAGAATCAGAAACATATGATGTCCTGGTAGGCAAGTGAGAAGGGTTTAAGAAGTGAGGCCTGGCTCTCCAATGCTGTTGAAAACCTGGGATAAGAAGAAGTACAGTGGTGAAAATGTATATCAATAGAAAGAACAGAATCCAAATTCTCTCCCTTGCTGGAGCTAGTCAGAGAAGGACCAACTGTGAGGGTGTCACTCCTTCTGTATGGCTGCCTGAAGTCAGAGAGCAAATGCTGAAGCTTGGAACTGAAGGATTATTCAGGGATAAGCAACCAAAATGAGTGCAGCGTGACTTAAGACTCCAGAGCCATAGAAAGTATAAAATGAAAAAGTGATGGAATCAAAGTAACCAGCGATCAGGAAGTCAGGGATTGTTGGTGGGAGATGGGGGTTGAGGGTGGGGAGTGAGGCTTGTAGCACTGCTAGAGAGTGAATCGGTGAGTTTCACCAGGCAAAGAAAGATAAACTGGCACTCAGGTTTACTCTGGAGCCTGAACGTGAATACTTGTGATGTCATTACATATTCCCAACATTCATAGTTGTGCATGTAAAGGGTTCATTTAAAGGACCTCACATGGCAAAACAATTACAAGACAGAAGAGGCTGATAAATCTTTCAATAAAGTTGAGGGAGAGAAGAGGAACAACAATATGGGAAAACTTCATAAAAGAAACAGACATAAAAGTTCACATCATGGCACTGAGGAATAATGAGCTGTGGAAGATTATGATTTCTCATTCCTGTATGCTGAGCAAAGTGTAACTGCCAGGTCATAATGAAATACCTGGTGGAATTTTATAGGTGTATAATTAATTTTTCCAGATGAAATTCAGGTTACCCAATTAAATTTGAAATTCAGATAGCTATTTTATTTAGTAATAGTATATCCCAAATATTACAATGGGAGATGCTTATACATAAAGGTATCTGTTGTTAATCCAAAATTCAAATTTAACTGGGATTTTTGCATCTTTATTTCCCAAGTGTGCCAAACCTATTTGCATTGGTATTAAGAGGTTCTTCTGAATACAACCATGGGTTATGTACTATTCTCTACAGAACATTTGTTGGTGAACAAAACAAGCAACATCCCTGATCTCATGGACTCTCCATTCTAGTGTCTGTTTTTGGGGGTGGAGATAGGGAACATGCATGGGAACTGACAATAAACAAATAAATAAGTAAATAAATTATGAAACAAAAATAAGTGCTATGTATAACATTTAAAAGGATATTTTAATAGAGACACACTGGGTGGCTTTTTAGCATATGTAATAAATTTGTGTAAGCAATTGAAGCATAAAATTTGCTTTGAAACAATGAGTCATACAATTATGGGTAGGTGCGCCTTCATGTCCAAAAGGTGAGGAGATAATATAGGATTAACAGGTAATCTAGAGGTTAGACTGGATATAAGTAATAATGTGAAAAATGTGCAAAGGATTTTAAGAATTATTGGATGGGAAACCTGAAGGAAGAGACAACAATAATTGAGATCTTAGGGTCTGGCGACTCTAGAGGAGATAGCATCTTTAATAGATATACATGGGGTATAACAAAGGCCACTCAGTCCACTAAAAGAATAGTAAGTGAAAATGATTAGCCAGATCTTGTCAGTCTCTGCCAGAAATTCTCTGAGTATGTTGTTACCCCCAAAGTGCCTTCAGACTGGCCAAATCACTATGTAGTGAGATCCAGGCCCCTGGAATCTCTAAATATAGAAATAAATGGATACTTTCTGTCTCAAAGAAGTTCATATACCCCTTACCAAAGACTTAATATGAAACCAAATAGTACCACATATTAGTTGTATCACTTTGGAGAGTTCAGCTAATACCTAAAAATTACACAACATTTTCATTTTAAATATATATGACACATAAAGGAAATAATGAAAATGATATCTATACTAAAATAGCTGATGCAAAACAATAACTGATGTGAGAATTACTAATTATCAATGTCTCTTTGACATACAGAAAATAATTTTATAATTATTTATAATACACACAGGAATGATAAAACTCCAAAATGCTAAGGTTGGTATATTATTACTCCTCATTTTGGAGAGGAGAAAGTGAAGCATACAGGCTGGGATACTTTCAAATGTCCCACAGTGAGAAAGTGATAGAGAGGATTTGAATTGAAGGAGGATAACCTCAGAAGCTATGCTTTTAACCATTGTACAGTATTGCCTGTTAGGTAAATAATGCCTCTGATTGGTTCAAAATTTAGCAGCATTATACACCGCTCAGAAATATTTTAAAAGGTTGGTTGAGGAAACCCAGAAATGCGGGCTTCTTGGAGACTCTAATATCTCTATATGCCAAACTAAATTTTCCAAGGTGCAGAGCAATTAGAGAAGAATCCATCACCTAGGCTTGTGAAGACACACCTACCAATTGATCTCCTTCCTAAGTCTTTCTGGAAGAACAACTGCAAGGTACACTATATACTGCAAGTGATTTTCTTAATGTGACCCTACCCTTTACTTACTCACATAGTAAATAATTGCTCAAATGTTTCATTTACTTGTTACCTTGAGAACTGAGCTACATAAGGTAGTGTTTCAATTATTTCAGTCTGAATCTACATACTCAAGTTTTCCAAAGTTATATAGTAACAGGATTCGCATCTCAGCACAATATCTCCTGCTGTCTCAGATGTTCTGGCCTTCTCTGAAAACCCAACATAAGGATGTCGGTTTTTATTTGGTTGTTTGGTAAAATTCTCCAGTGAAAGATCTGTGCCTGGATATTTGCTTTTGGGGAACTTTTAAATTTGAAACACAGTTTTTTTCAATAATTGTGGGTCTACTCAGATTATCTATTTCAACTTGGCTGACTTTTGCTAGTTTGTGATGTATGAGGAATTCTAAGTTGTTAAATTTTGTAAAGAGACGTTATTCTTAATATTCTCTTCTTAGTCTTTCTGTTAACAGACTTTAGGTTTCTAACAGTTTTATTTATTTTAGAGCAATTTTAGGTTCGCAGCAAAATTGTGAGAAAAACAGAGATTTCCCACACGTGTACACCCGGGCCTCCACACGTGGTTGGACTCCCCATTATCAACATCCCCACCAGAGTGGTGCATTTGTTAAGTTGATGAGCCTACACTGACACATCAAAATCAGCCAAAGTCTATAATTTATATTAGGGTTCACTCGGTGTTGCACATCCAATGGGTTTGGACAAATGTATGATAACATATACTGCGGGTGCCAAAAAATGTATACACATGACTTATGTTCATCTTTTTTATCAGTATATGTTGAGTATTACAGTTTTAATACAGTTTTTTTCTTTCTTAAAATGTGTGTAAATTTTTTGGCACCCTCTGTATATTCACCATTGTAGTACCATACAGAGTAGTTTCACTGCCCTAAAATCTTATGTACTCCACCTGTTCATCCCTCATCCCCCCAATCTTGGCAACCACTGATCTGTCTCCATAGTTTTCTCTTTTCCAGAATATCAGATAGTTGGAATCATATAGTATGTAGCCATTACAGATTGGATTCTTTTTTCACTTAGTAATAAGCATTTAAGTTCCCTCTGTGCCTTTTCATGGCTTGATAGCTCATTTCTTTTTAGTGCCAAATTATATTGCATTGTCTGGATGTACTAAAATTTATTTATTCATTTACCTACTGGAAGGACATCTTGGTTGCCTGCGAGTTTCAGCAATTATGAATAAACTGCTATAAATATCCATGTGCAGGTTTTTGTGTAGACCTTGTTTGCCAGCTTCTTTGGGGAAATACCAAGTAGTGTGATTGCTAAATCATATGGTATGACTATTTTTAATTTTACAAGAAATTGCCAAAATATCTTCCAAACCAGCAGTACCAGTTTGCATTCCCACTAGCAATGAGAGTTCCTATTGCTCCACATCCACAGCAGCATTTAATATTGTCAGTGTTTTGGATTTGGGTCATTCTTAGAATTGTAGAGTGGTATCTCATTGTTGTTTTAATTGGCATGTACTTCATGACATACGATGGGGAGCATCTTTTCATACCCTTATTTGTGTCTTCTCTGATTTTGTCAGTCTCATTAGCTGTTTTTCAATTTTATTGATTTTTCTTAAAGAGCCAACTTTATGTTTGATTAATTCGCTAATGTTTTCCTGTTTTTAATTTCATGGATTTCAAATCTATTGCTTTCCTTGACTGTACATTAATTTTTTTGTTTTAAAATAAAATACCATTCAATTAATTTTCTTTCTCCTCATCCTGTAGATGATTTATCTGGCTCGAAATGCCAAGGATGTTGCAGTCTCATATTACCATTTTGACTTAATGAATAATCTGGAACCCTTTCCTGGCACATGGGAAGAATATCTGGAAAGATTCATGGCTGGAAATGGTAGGTAGGACTTAGCCTAATATTAATAAGTTTTTTTTTAAATATTATTAGCTATTGCTAGTATAACTTTTCCTTTCAAAACACTTATTTTTTCCAAGTCAGTAACAAGTACACTCAAATATTATTTAAAAACTAAATGAAATACGAGATCAGACAATTAAGTTTGCAAACTCATCTGAGAAAAAGTGCTACATACGTCATTGCTGAATATTACTGTGATCACCTTTGAAGTCCTCCCCTCGGGAAGCTATGCATCGTTGCCAGTGCCTAGTCCACCCATCAAAGCAATTTTGGAACTCTTTTTTTGGAATGGCCATCAGAGCCGTTGTTGTATTACCCTTTATGTTCTGAATGTCATCAAAATGTCTTCCTTTCAATATTTCCTTTATCTTCGGGTACAGAAAGAAGTCATTGGGGGCCAGATCAGGTGAATAGGGAGGGTGTTCCAATACAGTTATTTATTTACTGGCTGAAAACTCCCTCACAGGCAGTGCTGTGTGAGCTGGTGCGTTGTTGTGATGCAAGAGCCATGAACTGTTGGCAAAAATTTCAGATAGTCTAACTTTTTCATGCAGTCTTTTTAGCACTTCCAAATACTAAACTTCATTAACTGTCCAGTTGGTACAAATTCATAATGAGTAATCCCTCTGATATCAAACAATGTTAGCAAATCATTGCAACAAGTTCACTAATGTAATTGTCTGATCTTGTATTTCTAATATTTTACTGTGATATGAAATATATAAACCTGGTATTAAACACTGGCTTAATGAAAATATTCTTTAATCTCTTTTCAGTTGCTAGAAATCCAGGCTCAGTTCCTGTTCACAATAGAAATTGCTTACCTTGCCGGAACCATTAGTAAAACCTATCATACATATAAATATAGTCCTTAGATAAACAGTTGATATGAGTACTTCATAAAAGAATAGTTCTTTCCATGTGAAGCTAAGTATAACCTAGTGGAGGTCAATGTATTTTCAGTTGAAATGCTTCCTTTGTACTTTCCTTTTTTTTTTTATCTTGTTTGTAAATTCATATTTGGCTGATTATATATATTTTTAAATTAGCTTTATTTCTCAGTTCCCTTGATTACAAAATTCCACAGAACGCTTAGACAATCTGACTTATTGTTCAGAAACAAAGCTTTAATTTCGTGAAAGCTTATGGAAACCGACTGTTTCTCTGGTTTTAGTTGCCTACGGTTCCTGGTTTGATCACGTTAAAAGCTGGTGGAAGAAAAAAGAAGAACACCCAATACTCTTTTTGTACTATGAAGATATGAAAGAGGTAAAAATAGTAGAAATTCATCCTGGGTAATTCCCCCACTAAATCATGGGGTAAAAGGATAAATATATAGTTTTCAACATAATCTATAGAGTCAAAATGATATGATTGCTTTGCCTATTCACCATGCCTGCTTACTCAAATCTTGCTAAGATCATTAATGACTTTCTAATTATAAAATCAGTTATGGTTTTATTCCTCTTATACTTTTTAACCATTGTGTTTTACTGAGCACCTTTCTTTTTACATGATTTTTCAATTAAATTTATTGGAGTGACATTGGTTAGTGAAATTATATAGGTTTCCAGTAGAAAATTCTATAATACATCATCTATATATTCATTGCATTGTGTGATCACCACGCAAAGTAAAATTCACCTTACGTCACCATGTGTCTGATCCCCTTTACCCTCTTCTATCACCCCCCCCACCCTTATCCTCTGGTAACCACCAACCTATCTTCTGTGTCTATAAGTTTTTACCTGTTTGTTGCTTTCAGTTTTATATTCCACATAGGACTGAAGTCATTTTTTCTGTCTGACTAATTTCACTTAGCATGATAATCAATATGCATCCATGTTGTCGCAAATAGCAGTATTTCATCTTTTTAAATAGCCGAGGAGTATTTCATTGTATATATGTACCACCTCTTCTTTATCCAGTCATCTATTGATGGGCACTTCTGTTGTTTCCATGTCTTGACCACCGTGAATAGTGCTACAATGAACATGGAGTACATATATTTTTACAAATAAATGTTTTCAGATTTTGTGGGTAGAGTCCCAGAAATGGGATTGCATGGTCATATGGTAATTTTATTTTCAGTATTTTGAGGAAGCTCCATACTATTTTCCATAGTGGCTGTACCAGTTTTCATCCCCACCAAGAGTATGAGGATTCCTTTTTTTTCCACAGTCTCTCCAACACTTGTTATTACTTGTCTTGTTGATGACAGCCATTCTAACAAGTGTGAGGTGGTATCTAATTTGATTTGCATTTCCCTAATAGGTAGTGAAGTTGAACATCTTTTCATATATCTGTTGGCTATTTGTACGACTTCTTGGGAGAAGTGTCTGTTTAGGTCCTCTGCCCATTTTCTAATTGGATTGTTTGTTTCTTTGTTGCTGAGTGGTACAAGTTCTTTATATATTTTGGATATTAGCCCTTTATTGGAGGTGTTTGCAAATTGTTTGAAATTATCTTCTCCCGTTCAATTGGTTGCCTCTTTGTTTTGTTGACAGTTTCTTTTGCTGTGTAGAAGATTTTTAGTTTGGTATAGTCACATTCATTAATTTTTACTTTTACTTCTCTTTTCTTTGAGGTCAAATTCATAAAATCCTCTCTGAACCCAAGGTCTATCAGTTTAGTATCTATTATTTCTTCTTTGCAATTTACTGTTTCAGGTCTTATATTTCAGTCTTTGACCCATTCTGAGTTAATTTTAGTACATGGTAACAGATAGCAGTCTAATTTCATTCTTTTGCATGTGGCTTTCCAATTTTCCCAGCACAACTTATTGAAGAAGTTTTCTTTACTCCATTGTATGTTTTTGGCTCCTTTGTCAAAAATTATATGCCCATATATATGTGGGTTTATTTATGGGTTCTCAATTTTATTCCTTTGGTCTGTGTATGTGTTTTTCTTCCAATACAATGCTTTTTTGATTATTGCCACTTTGTAGTATAATTTTAAGTCTGGGAGTTTTTATACCTCTGGCCTTGTTCTTTTTTTTTTTTTTTCAGGATTGCTTTGGCTATTTGGAGTCTTTTGTAATTCCATGCAAATTTGATGATTTTTTGTTCTATTTCTTTAAAAAATGTCATTGAGATTTTGATGGGGATTGCATTAAATCTTTATATTACTTTGGATGATATGGCCATTTTAACTATGTTGATTCTTCCAATCCATGAACACAGAATAGTTTTCCATTTCTTTGTGTCTTCTTCAATTTCTTTTTTTTTAGTTAAAGTTTATTGGGGTGACAATTGTTAGTAAAGTTACATAGATTTCAGGTGTACAATTCTGTAATACATCATCTACAAATCCCATTGTGTGTTCACCACCCAGAGTCAGTTCTCCTTCCATCACCATATACTTTATCCCCTTTACCCTCATCTACCACCTCCCTCCCCTCTTACCCTCTGGTAACCACTAAACTATTGTCTGTGTCTATGAGTTTTTGTTTCTCATTTGTTTGTCTTGTTCTTTTGTTGTTATTGGTTTATATACCACATATCAGTGAAATCATAGGGTTTTCTGCTTTTTCTGTCTGACTCAAATTCTTTTAATAAAGTATTGTAGTTTATAATGTATAGGTCCTTCACATAATTTGTTACATTTATTTCTATTTGTTTTATTCTTTTTGTTGCAATTGTAAAAGGAATTATTTTTCATTTCTTTTTCTGAAATTTCATTATAAATATATAGGAATGCAATGGGTTTTTATACACTGATTTTGTATTCTGCAACTTTACTGTATTTGTTTATTGTTTTTAATAGTTTTTTTTTGGTGGAGTCTTTAGGGTTTTCTACATAAATAATCATGTCATCTGAAGAAAGTGACAATTTGACTTCTTCATTCCCAATTTGGATGCCTTTTATTTCTCTCTCTTGCTTGATTGCTCTGGCTAGGACTTCCAATACTATGCTGAATAACAGTGGTGAAAGCGGCACCCCTATCTTGTTCCTGATTGTAGAGGAATATCTTTCAGTTTTTCACCATTAAGTATGTCATATATGGCCTTTATTATGTTAAGGTTTTTTCTTGTATACTGATTTTATTAAGTTTTTTAATCATAAATGGATGTATCTTGTCAAATGCTTTTTCTTCATCTATTGATTGATCATATGATTTTTGTCCTTTATCTCTTTTATGTGATGTATTTCTTTAGTTTTAAAGCCTGGGCATACAAATGAAGACACTCTTTAGAATTTCAGATTCATGATAGAAGGTACCATATCTATCATTCTTCCTACTACATCTGCAGTACCTCATATAACACCTACCACATACATAGGGTTGTCACTTGTATAAATAATTGATCGCTTGAATGAATGAATGAATGAATAAATTAGTAATAATAAACATTTTAGTGACATCAACCCTACTTTGCATAACAGAAATCATGCCCCAGGTAAAAATCTCCTTTGCTCCCAAGTATTTCTGGGAAACCCCAGATTATTTCTCACACCTTATCAAAAAGAGTCCTCTGAGTTTTTCTGTTCTGCACAGGCTCTACCCTCCATCACACTTGTTTGCAGCACACAGAGAATCTGTATTCTAAACCTTACTAGTTTTTGAGGCAATTAGTGTAAATTTGCCAGTATATATACACAGATGCAAAACAAATATGATTTTGATTAATCAAAGTTAAGTTACAAATTCTTTACAAGAGAGAAAATTGTCCTTCTGTACCAAGTATCTCTCTCTACTTTCTGGACTCACGAGCAGCATTTATTAGCTTTATGAAAGAGCAATATTAGCTTCTGAATATATTCCCTTTTCTCCACAGAATAGAGAAATACATTTGCTATGTTGGGCTGGTATCCAAATTCTGAGTCATATATAATACTGTCCCCCACACGACACTCTCATGTTAACCATTTGTCTTATTCAGCTAAAATGCCTTATTCAAATCAACTTATTATATTGATTTACAGTCTGGCCTAATCAGCTTTATAAGCATATCCAGATATTTTGAATCCCATTCAAATTTTCTACATACAGCATACTTAAAAGACAATGTTTCTCTTCTGTCATGCATCATTTTTAGACAAAATTATATAAGAGGTTTAATATAACAATAATATAATAAAATTGTAAGTACATATCAAGAATAAAATTCAGAGGGAAATCTAATAATTTACATCAGGTTTATGAATGTCTGCATAAATTCTCAATGAATGAGGTGAAATAGAAACACAGCAGAGGAAGATTCAATAGAAGCCAGCACTCTGTACTTTAACTTCTACTGGTTTATAAACTAACACCATCAGTGATACTTTGGCAGTGGACAGATTATTCTCCAAATACTTTGAATCCCTAACAGAAATTGCTCTCTATTTGCCTGTCCATCTATTTCCTAGTACCACTACGAACTTTTTTTTTGGCCTTTTCTCCACTATGATAATTTCTGACCTTTTACTCATTCTAAGCACTAACACCCCTTAAATTACTCATCTCATTCTTCTCTCTTCAAGGCCTGATACATAAAATATTGCCATAACTTTCCTTCTGGGGAACTCCCTGCCAAAACATACACATGTGTACACATGTACACACACACACAGAGTTAATAAGACACACTATTAAATGCTATTGCTTCCTTATGGCATTATAGATACAGTCCAAATCTTTCAGTAGGATATCCAAGGATGTTCTCAATTTTATTCTAACTTATCTTTCCAGTTTTATAGCATCTCTCACTCCTGAGCACAACTCAAACCTAACTCCAACCATTTTGCTTTTTTTCTCCCTTTAACACAATGAGACACTAACACCTCCAAGAGTTTTAATTATTTTCTCTATTGGAAATTCACCCTCTAACATCTCAAAAAAACATGCATCTTGCTCAATTCTGATTCATCTCTTTCTCAACTTAGATGTCACCTCCTCAAAATGTTTCTAGACCTAATCCATGCAGCTTTTAGTTTAGCTTCCTAAAAAGTTACAAATATTAAATTTATGTCATTAGCATCTGGAAAATGATCCATTTCTTAGATTTTGTTCTTTTTATTCTCAATGGCTAATGAATAATTTGGGTCTTGGTAGCTTTGCCCCTTCATTAGAATTTATTTTTTATAAATTATGTCCAAGCAAGGTCTAATCAATATATGCACTTTAAGGCAAACATACTTGAAGTTGTCCATAAATTTATTATTTTTGTTCATAAATATTGTTATTAAAAACAACAAAGAAATTTTGATTAAAAATAGAAAAAAAGAGGTAAGAAGAATAAAAAAGATATGGGGTCCCTAAAACATGCACAGTTCAAATCTGATTACAAATTGAGCTTAAAATAACTTTTAAAATTGTTTTTTCTAAATACTGTTAATATTTAGCCCAAGTTTTTTTCTTATTGTACTTTGAACTAAAAATATAAGGCTTAGTACAAACAAAATATTTCTACTTATTTTTGCTAACCACAAATTATTGTTTTTTTCATTTTTATGATTAATTTTTAAAAATTATTACTAGACCTAACCAAATATGAATTAAATATTCAGAATCAACATTTAAGAAAAAAGATTATAAAAATTATAATTTTTACATTGTTAATGATTTGTTTACTATTTTCTTGGATATGTTTCTTTACCCACTAATAGAATCCAAAACGGGAAATCAAGAAAATTACTAGATTTCTAGAGAAGAACCTGAATGATGAGATCTTGGATAAAATAATCCATCACACCTCATTTGGCATGATGAAGGACAACCCTCTAGTGAATTATACACATCTACCAAAGACAGTGATGGATCACAGCAAATCCTCTTTTATGCGCAAAGGTGAGTTTAATATCCCTCTTTCTGTATTTAATTTCCCTTTTCACTTTCTTTTGAATTATTCTGAAATGAGGATTAACTTTGTGATCACTACCAAATTATGTAGCCTTGAGCATTTGATATATATTTCTCTTCTTATTTAATAATCTGCTAAGTGGGAGTGGTCTTGTCAAATCTGATGTCATTCCAGATTTATTTTTAAATCTTCAATCTTTGTCTGAATTGGCATAGGCCTTTTTCTCCTTCTCATTGAAAAACTCAGTACAGTACCATTTTCTTTAAAGACCCCATATCATTTAGAAAACAGTGGTCTGGTCACATTATTAAAAAGGATTCACCAAGAGAAAGGGTTTTATTTATTTATTTATTTACACCTTATGGGAAGTTTTTGCTCCCCCCAAATACTGACTGAATTATAGGATACATGGAATCTAAATATAACCTAGGTAGATGACAATAGAGAAATATTGCATTCATTGTGGAAATACATCTTTACTTCTATTGAAGCAAGTCCTACATATATTGTGGCTTGTTGTGTATGACTTGTGCCAAATGTTTTAATAATGATAAAAATAATGCATTTAACAAATTATTAATTTAAACAAATTTGAGAACTTATCCATCTAATAATGCTACCCTCTGTTTTCAATATTCTTTATTGAATTGGACAGAAAGGAGAATTTCACTTGGTGAACTGGGAAATAAAAATAACCCTAGGAATGTATTGTGCATAAGAATATGTGGATGAAAACCCTTAATTTTGAAGGAGTTATATGGTTAATTTTTTGTCTAAAACATTTTTCTCCATAATTTATTAAAATGGCAAATAGTCCCAGTGTTTTAATTTTTTTTAATTTTCAAAAACACTACACTTAAATTTTCTTTTTCTCCAGATTTACCTTTGTGTATATGCTTTTAAACAAAGTTATTAAATTTATTGGGGTGATATTGGTTAATAATATTATATAGGTTTCAAGTGTACAATACATCTACATAGTCTATAATACATCCTTTGTATATTGCAGTATGTGTTCACCACCCAAAGTTAATTCTCCTTCCATTACCATGTATTTGACCCCCTTTATCCTCTTCTATCTCTCCCCTCCACCTTTACCCTATGGTAGTCACTAAACTCTTGTCTGTGTCTATGACTTTTTGCTTATTTGTTTGTCTTGTTTGTTTGTTGCTTTCAGTTTTATATGCCATATATGAGTGAAATCATATGGTTCTCGACTTTCTCAATTTGACTTATTTCACTTAGGATGATAGTCTCAAGATGCATCCATTCTGTTGCAAATGGCAGTACTTCATCTTTTCTTCATTACTCGACAAATGGCCAAGTAATATTCTATTGTATATATGTACCACATCTTCTTTATCCAACCATTTATTGAAGGACACTTCAATTGTTTTCCTATTTTGGCCACCATGAATAGTGCTGCAATGAACATACGGGTGCATATATCTTTCAAGTAAATGTTTTCAGATTTTTGAGTAGGTACCCAGGAGTGGGATATCTGGTATGATAATGCTATTCCATATGATAATTCTATTTCTAATTTTTTGAGGAAACTTCATACTATTGTCTATAGAGGCTGTACCAATTTACATTCCAACCAGCAGTATATGAGGGTTCCTTTTTCTCCACAACCTCTCCAACACTTGTTATTACTTGTCTTGTTGATGATAGCCATTCTAAGAGGTGTGAGGTGGTATCTCATTGTGGTTTTGATTTACAATTCCCTAATAGTTAGTGAAGTTGAGCATCTTTTTATATACTTGTTGGCTGTTTGTCTTCTTCGGAGAAGTATCTGTTCAAGTACTCTGCCCATTTTTTAATTTGATTGTTTGTTTTTATTGTTGTTGTTATTGTTGAGTTGTATGAGTTCTTTATATATTTTGGATATTAGCCCCCTTTCAGAGGTGTTGTTTGCAAATATCTTCTCCCATTTTGTTGGTTACCTTTTTGTTTTGTTGATGGTTTCTTTTGCTGTGCATAACATTTTTTAGTTTGATATAGTCACATTCATTAATTTTTACTTTTACTTCTCTTGCCTTTGAGGTCAAATTCATCAAATCCTTTCTGAACCCAAGGTCTATCAATTTAGTATCTATTTTTTCTTCTTTGCAATCTATTGTTTCAGGTCTTATATTTAGGCCTTTTATTCCATTTTAAGTTAATTTTAGTACATGGTGACAGCAGTCTAGTTTCATTGCTTTAAAAGTAGCTTTCCAATTTTCCCAGCACCATTTATTGAAGAAGCTTTCTTATCTCCATTATATGCTTTTGGCTCCTTTGTCAAAAATTATCTGCCCATATATATGTTAGCTTATTTTTGGGTTCTCATTTCTATTCTGATGGTCTCTGTTTCTGTTTTTCCTGCTAATACCATGCTGTTTTGATTATTGTCGCTTTGTAGTATAATTAGAGTATGACATCTCCAGCCGTGTTCTTTTCTTAGGAATGCTTTGGCTATTCAGGGTCTTTTGTGATCCTTACAACACTACTCTGATACCAAAACCTGGTAAGGATAACAAAAGAGAAAATAAAAAAAACACTACACACCAATATTGCTGATTAATAGATTCAAAAATCTTAAACAAGGGAGCATTTGATATCTTGCTCCCAAGCATATGTCATCAGTTTGAGTCAAATAAACTTTTATGAAAATTCTTTTTAAAAAAATCCTAAACAAAATACAAGAAAATCAAATACAACACATTAAAAAGATAATACAACATGATAAAGAGAGGTTCATTCCAGGAGTGCAAGGGTGGTTCTGCATATACAAATAGATCAATGTGATAAACCACATAAAAAAATAGAAGATTAAAATCATATGATCATATCAATAGCTGTAGAAAAAGCATTTGACAAGACACAACATCCATTTATGATTAAAACACTTAATAAAATTTGTATAGAAGGAAAGTGCCTCAACATAATAAAGGCATCTACGTCAGCTAATATCATACTCAATGGTGAAAATCTGAAAGCTTTTCCTCTATGATTAGGAACAAAGCAGGGATGCCTCCTCTCACCACTGTTATTCAACATAGTATTAGAAGTCCTAGCCAGAGAGATTAGGCAAGAGAGAGAAATAAAAGGCATCCAAATTGGGAATAAGGAAGTCAAATTGTCACTTTTTGCAGATGACCTGATTCTTTATATAGAAAACCCCAAAGACACCACTGAAAAGCTATTAGAAACAATATTAAAAAAAAAAAAGGGTAAAGTTGCTGGCTACAAAATCAACGTATAAAAATCTATTGCATTACTATATACCAGCAATGAAATATCAGAAAAAGAAATGAAAAAAAATTCTTTTTGCAATTGCAACAAAAAGAATAAAATACCTAGGAATATACTTAACAAAAGATATTTTGTGAAAGACCCATACACTGAAAATTATAAGACAGTATTAAAAGAAATTGAAGAAGATACAAAGAAATAAAAAGTTGTTCTTCATGGATAGGAAGAATCAACATAGTTAAATGGTCATATCAACCAAAGTAATATACAGACTTAATGCAATCTCATTCAAATGGCATTTTTTTAAAAGAAATAGAACAAAATATCATCAGATTTGTATGAAATTATATTTAACTTTTCAAAAGTAATCTCTAGTCTAGGAGGGCAAAGCAAATTTTTCATTGTAAATGGTGCATTATAAGTTTGAACAAAGAAGACCCACATACACACACACACACACATACACGCTTTTTTAGTGTAAGACTCAGAAAAAAATATATTTCTTAAACAGGGCAAATTTTCATTATGCCAGGTCACTGAATATAACTTCCAGGAGAATTTTATCCCTACTCATATGAAAATTGATGCCACCCTCATGATATCTCAAGATATAGAGGTAGAAGAGATAAGCTCAGTATGTGAATTCTATGATTTCTCCAATTTCAACCTAAAAGAATGCATACTGGTCTAATAAGAGAGATGTCTTTACATGCCTTCCAGAAGTAGTAAATAATATGTCCTTTGTGGTCAGATCAATCTGGGATCTGCCACTCCCTGAATCTATGACTTTGAATACATTAATTAGTCTGCCAAAACTCTGCTTACATCACTGACAATATGGAGAAAGTACTAACATCTATGGCTCAGGTTTTTTGGGAGGACGATGGTAAATAATATGTAAGCATTTAGAATATTTTTCTGATCATAAATAATACATACAAAAATAGCAAGTCTTACTAGCTCAAATAGTTTAAAATTCATCTCTCCTTTACTCATTCATGCATTCAATCATTCATCCATTTATTTACACATAGGAAAAACTCTCCATGAACACCTATCTGCAGCATGTATTCTTTAGGACACACATGGTTGAATGACAAGTGCATCTGCCTCAAGACATTCATAATGTAATGCAAGAGCCATGCATGTAAATAGATGGTGAAAAGAGCTCAATATGACCGAAAGACCAGGCACACATAGTCTTGAAGGATGCCTTGCTGGATAAATCAATGTCATAATTTAGTCACACAATAGTAAAGATAGTAGGGAGAGGATAGGTGATGTCAGTGTTTATATCTATGTCCCAAATTGCAATAAAACAGGAAAATCTGGGCTTTGACCAGAATTTATTTTATCAAAATAAAATTTTTTATACATTCCTTACTCTTGTGAAGCAAATGTGTTTGTGTGTTATAAAATTTATACTCAGATTATTGGAATACTTTATATATGACTATTGTTTAAATCTGTGCTCTCTGTTTTTAATGACATCTTTACAGATGTACTGTCCTGAAAATACACTTCCCTCACTTACATCCTAAAGAGCTCTTTCCATCTGGTAAACATAGAACAAAGTATAACAACCAGGGAAACAACCTTGTCTAAAGGGATGTTTTTCATTAAAAAGATTTGAAATCTTCATCAAACCATCAGGGTTAATATAGCTTGCAATTCAATACCGTGTTTCCCCCAAAATAAGACCTAGACAATCAGCTCTAATGCGTCTTTTGGAGCAAAAGTTCATATAAGACCGGATGTTATACTGATTATATTTTGTAAGACCTGGTCTTATAGTATAGCAAAATAAGACCAAGTCTTATGTTATGTTATATAAACTCCAGTCTTTTAGTAAATTAAAACTGAGTCTTATATTAATTTTTGCTCCAAAAGATGCATTAGAGCTGATTGGCTAGGTCTTATTTTCGGGGAAACATGGTATAATATATTTAATAACACATTATAGCAAAAGTAAATGTTTTCCCCCAAGCACATTGGCAGTGCATTGAAAATGTATTTGTTTTTTAATAAATATTTATAAACATCTAAGTATAATAGATTAAATAAATTTATATCACGTATGTTTTACTTTTGAAGAAAGGGTTCAGGGATGTTATATGTTTACCGCTATTCTTCACATCTAAAATGCAAATACAGTATAAGTCTAGTGAACTCAGAAATAACAAGTATCCTACAGGTATTATACCATCCTTATTTACACATTCTGAGAAGTGATACTTATCAGCTTTTTATTCCGAGGTTTGATTGTGCTGATGACCAGTCCTTTGTAGAGTTTCCAAAAGTTACTCATGAAATAAAGTATGCCCCGACCATTTCCAATGTTCAGTAGTAACCCCATGACCCAGGATAATTAGAAACAGTAAAAGAATCTTTTTCAGGAAACTATTCTATAGCCCATAAATTTAGGCAAGGAAATTAACCCTTATCAAAACATGTCTTTAAATATCAGCCTCTGATTAGTCATAAGCCACCTTTATAGATGGGATTACCAGTAAAAGAGAACTGACATTTTAAAATATTCAAATACAAGGAAAGTCTTTAATTTTTCTAAGTTTTTCTTTTGATATACGTTAGCTTTTTTTTCATAATGGAAATATTTTATTCCTTCATAAATTTTCATATTTGTTATTTTTAGGAATTACAGGCGACTGGAAGAATTACTTCACAGTGGCCCAAAATGAGAAATTTGATGCCATATATAACAAGGAAATGTCTGGAAGTGAACTTCAGTTCCGCACAGAGATATAAGAGCCTAAGCAGCAAATCTGAAAGAAGTGACCTGTGATTTGTTGAAACGGGAAGTTCTGACTTGACTTGGATTTACAAAGGAGAAAATGTGTTTTTAAACATTTGATTTTTCAGTGTCATTAATCGGTTTCCAGTTTTGCTCCTGACTCTGAGCTTCCAAATTCCCTAAAGTTAAGGCCAATGGCTATCTTTTCATAGGCTGTTCCTGCCTCTTCCTACACTAGTACTGACAAGAAAGTATTTATCTGACCTAATATCCATATATGTTGGCTTAGAATTAAGTTCCCCCACTTACTCACATAACCCAAGAAATGTTGTATGCACACTGACACCACATTTCCTAGCTCTGCCCTAATTTCCCTTTGCTGAAAACTTGACCCAGGACACTGTGTTCCACTGCTGCCTTCTGGGTTTCAAGTTGTTCCCTGAGTCATAGCTCATCTTAGTGCAGTGTCTTTATTTTGATAACAGAGTTCATGTGCCAAATCATGTGATTCGGATTTTGGAAATGTTTCTATTCCTAATCTGATTTTCCAAATTTCTGATTGCTGAGTATCTAATTTCTGAGTTTTCAGAAGTGAAAGATCTACATTAGTCTCCCTTGAGCTCTTTGTTGGGAACTAGAACTCTACTCTGAGAGCCTGGACTGAGAGCTCGAACGTGCTTCCTGTGTAGAGTCCTTTCCAGACTTTTATGGCCTCTTTTGAACTTCTGAGAATCACCTATTGCCATGCTTGGTCCCCATTTGGGAATTTCAGTTATTTCACCTGGTGTCTGCATAGGTTTGGATACCTTAATAGCACCATCAGTACCCCCAGATTAAGATCATAGCTGCTGCTAAAATTTCCCAATCCGGTCCCTCAGGGAGATTCTCTAGGCTAAATTGCCACTATGCCCTCCTGACCCAAGTCCCTTCTTCCCACTATCTTACACTATGCACCTCAACGTGGATTCTTTGATACATGTCTCCTTAGAACATTTGTTGTTCAATTCCAGCTTTGCCTTAGAAACAGTTATTTCTATCACCTTGTACAGCAAGATCTTTTGCCAGCAAGTCATAGCTGAACGTGCCAAATTCAATGCCAAGCCCAGGTTCCCAAACTCAAGCTCGGTTTGAATGCCCTGGGCCCTTATTCATTCTGGAGAGGAGTTCTGTCACATTAAAGGCCTTCTGAGCCATAACTGAGTTAAGGTGACAACGTGGGTTGCAATAGTTGGCCTTCACAGGTACATCTCCGCTGTCAGCCTCTGCAGCTGGAATAGCTCCTCAAGTTTATAACTTCTTTCTTTCCCAATCCTAGGGGATTGATCTAATGCCAAATGCAAACCTCCTAAGAGTGCTATATCTATGATTCTGGAGATAGTTGTTCGGATACATTTATTATCACACGTGTTATAAATTATTTCAGGAAATGAAACTTATGTGTACATTCCTCAGAAACATGTTTAGTAGTTAACCTTGAATGCTTAGGGGTATTGTAAACTAGCTCCAGCTTTCTAGAATACTCTTGCCAACAAGGAAGTAAAGCCAATCATGTATCCATTTGTTTTATTATCTCTATTAATAAGTTAATGTGGTATGATTTCTGATACTACAATCTATTTTCGAAAACAATTAAATGTCTCTGAACTAGTCTTTAATCTGTCTAGTAGATTTGCTGCACTAACTGCCTTCACTACCAAGATAAAATAATTCTACTTTTCTTAGTTTTCCTGTGTGGAAATAAGTCTCTGTAACTGGACTTTATTAAAAAAATTTGAGTGAGCTTTAATTATGTCCTAGGCATTTGGGGGGCACTGGAGATAGAGTGGAAAAAAAATAGAATTTAGATTTTCCTTTACATTCCTTACAGGTTGTTGCCTCTTATCCATTTTTTTTTTAAATTAGTTTCAGGTGTACAAAGCAACACAATAGATGTTTACACCTCTCACAAAGTGATAACCCCTTCCCCCAATCTACTACCGCTCTGACATTACATATAGCTGTTACAATACCATTGACTATATTCCCTATGCTGTACTTTACATCCTGTGACTATATACATATACATATTTAATTATAGTTGACATTTAGTATTATTCTCTGATTCAAATGTCAACACCCTGGTTCACTGTCTCATCAGCTCACGCTCACATCACACAACATAATAGTACTTCTGCTAGAATTCCAGCTTCAAAAGTACTTGATATCCTGTGAAATCATTCAGAAAACTGCCACCAAATTAATTTTCCTAAAACAGTGAGTTTATCATTATTTCTCCAACAATCATTAGTATAATTATCAAACAAAGCCACTTAGAATAGTCTCATTCCATTTTTCTCTAACCAAAGCACGTGATGTAAGGACAGTGAACAAATATGTGGCAATGACATGATTACTCCCTCAGCCATGTCACCTCACTAATCAATCAATGAGTGTTTTCCAAAAAGTCAAAGTGTGGCTTAAAAAATATTTTCATTATTGCATTCAAAGCAAGTACTAGCACTTGTTTAGAATAGGTACCTACTGTGAAACTTTGTTATTATTGGTCAAAGAGAAAGAGCCAAAAGATTCCCAAGGGAACTGTATCTTAGCTTGTCCATTAGTGAGATGCTTAAACTTTAGAAAACCTGTAAATAAGATTTTAGTTTCGCATCTGTAAAATTAGGCAATTGGTTTGTGTTTCTTCCACATTCCAAAATTCTGTGGCTCTATTTGCTTCCTCTTTCCTAAAAACTGTATTTAAACTGTTTCTACATGTGCAAGCATATACACAGATATGTATGCAAATATATATGCAAATATGTATGCAAATATATACATGTATATGTATACATGTACATATGTGTACATATCCCACTGGTTATGTTTCTTTGATGAATATAGTACATATGCTGAACTTTTTTGCTATTTTGTGCTTTCATGAAAGCTTTTGGACCAAGTCTTTTGATTATTCAGTTATTGCATGTGTTGTGAGTTTCCAATAGGTTAGAAGTATTTAAAGCTTTATGATTCCTCCCTCATAACTCTTCCAACAGGTAGTGTGAAACAGTATCACAAAGCATTCTACCTCATATGCCAACAGCTATTAGCAAGGAGGCAAAAATGTAGCTATATATCCTTGTTCTCTGCCCTATCAGGAACTCCATAATACCTTTCATGAAAGATGCTCCTCAGTGAAAACTGAGTGAAATGGAAAATTGTTCTTAGTAGTGGTAATTAGTTGACCAGTTCAGAATCGTAATCCTAGGGCATTATTCTAATTGTCTAGTGATCTTAAAGGTTTAGCTTGTAGTGTCTCCAAAATAATCTTGAAAAAAATGATGTACCATCTCACACATTTTAAATTCATGTTTGATTGAATAGCTGGGTAACATAGACAGCCAAGTTGACACCTAACTTTTTCCCAATTATGAGCTTAAATAGTAGCTAAAGATAATTTACACTGTCCAGAAAATGTTGACGTTTTAAAATAAAACTTTTGTAACACTTTCAAAAATGTTTCCAATGAAACTCAAATACTTTAGTGATTTGATATTCACTATTTTTCATATAAAATGCAGGAAAATGTCACTTTACAAAGTGATTTGGAAAACAATGATTACTTTTCTATTTTAAATAAAATTTCAATATCATTTTTCTACAGAATTTTATCACAAAACTGCTTTCATATTTTATACTGAAGCTGTTTTATTTATAACCCTATTATATTTCTCTGCAATAAAATCATGAATATATATTTAAATTTTAATTTTAAAATGTCTTGTGATCATAAGTCTTTAAGTAAATGATAAGTCTTTAAGGTAAACTTTTATAGGAAATGTCTCATTTAATAAGATAGATGAATATTCTTTTTCAATTAGTTCTTCAGTCCAGATAATGACTACATTTTGATACAATAATGTAGAATTCAGCATCTTTTCTACCCATTTAATTTTTTATTGCTATAAGTGTCAAAAATGTATTTCTTTTTTTTTTTTCATGGCACCTTTATTCGCAAGAGCCAAAAGTAGAAACAGTCCAAATTTACAACAACTGGTACATGGATCAAAGAAAAACAAACAGGTATACTCAAACGAAGGAATACTACACAGGAATAAAAGCAAACTACAGAAGCACAGAACTGCATGGATGCGTCTCCAGTATGCTAAATTAAAGCCACACACAGAATACAAGAAGGATGTGATTTCCTGTCAATGGCATTCTGGAAAACGCACAGCTATAGGCACAGATGTATATCAGTGGTTGTCAGGGAAGGGGAGCAGAGAGAGGAGCCTGACGGCAAGTGGCACAAGGGAACACTTTCAAATCATGAACATTTTCTATATTTTTATTGTGCTGGTGGTTACACAGTTGTATACAGTTGTCAAAGCTCTACAGACTGTATGTTCCAAATGTAAATTTTATCTCGATACCTTTGACTTTAATAAATGGAAAAGGAACTGTGAATGGAAGTATTTAATCATTGTCTACTACATGCGCTACTGCATGACTCTCTCCCTGTGATTGTCAAACCCGCTTTTATTTTATTTCATTTTATTTTAATTTATTAGTTTCAGGTGTACAAGACAAGGTAATACTTAGACGTTCATCATTTATATCCCTCACCCTGTGAAGCCCCCTCCCCCCATCCACTATCCCTCCGACCTCACACCGAGCCATCACATTATATATATAAAATTATAGTTGGCATTCATTATTGTTTAGCTTCTGGTGTACAGTGCCATGATCAGGCATCCACAATATCCCCGAGGTGGTCTCCCAAATAGGACGCATGTCCATCGGATACCCAACAAAATCTTTACAACATTATTAAATACGTTCCCCAAATTAATTTTCAAAAACCCTGAGGCCATCTTGTGGTTACCAGCTGCTTCCTAATCCCTTCAGCTTTCCCCTTATCCCCCCCACCCAGCCCTTCTAACAAGTCTCGTTTTTTTCTTTTTGTCCCCAAAACTGTTTCTGATTAGTTCATTCACTTATTCTTGTCTTTAGATTCCACATATAAGTGAGATCATATGGTACTTGTCTTTCTCTTTCAAACTAAAAAGTTTTTTCACAGCAAAGGAAATCATCAATAAAACAAAAAGGGATCCTACTGAATGGGAAAAGATATTTGCCAATGATATATCTGATAAGGGATTAATATCACAAATCTATAAAAAACTTACTCAACTCAACTCCAAAAAAACAAACAACCCAATTAAAAAATGGGCAGAGGACTTGAGGAGACATTTTTCTAAAAAGGACATACAGAATGCAAGAAGACATATGAAGAAATGCTCAACCTCACTAACCATCAATGCAAATAAAAACCACAATGAGATACCACCTCACCCCAGTCAAAATGGCTATCATCAATAAATCAACAAACAAGTGCTGGCTCGGATGTGGAGAAAAGGGAATGCTTGTGCACTGTTGGTGGGATTGCAAATTGGTGCAGCCACTATGGAAAACAGTATGGAGGTATCTCAATAATCTGAAAATGGAACTACCTTATGATCCAGCAATTCCACTCCTAGGTATCTATCCGGAGAAATCCAAAACTCGAATTCAAAAATCTGTATGCACTCCTATGTTTATTGCAGACCTATACACAATAGCCAAGACATGGAAACAACCGAAATGCCCATCGGTAGATGACTGGATTAAGAAGCTGTGGCACATATATACAATGGAGTATTACGCAGCCATAAAGAAGAAAGAAATCTTATCATTTGCAACAACATGGATGGATCTAGAGAACATTATGTTAAAAATGTATTTCTTTAAATAAGATAGAAAGTTTGTTTTACAATGTCACTCAATTACGTAAATTACTTCTGACAAAAAAATCACATATCAAAAATCATCAGAATCACCAAAAATTATAATGATCTATTGGATGGCAACTCTATTCCATTATTTCTTGTTATTTGTTGAATGCAAAAAATTGAAAGCCACCTGATGTTCAAAAGGATTTTCTACTCAGTAATTAGAATCATGCTTTGTCTCAGTTTGGAGAAAAAATGGCAAAATGACTTTACTAAGACTTATCATATAACCTTTAATTACTGATGCTACATTTTAACTTAAAGGCAAATTATTTAACCTGATGAACATTTCAAAAGTTGGGAAAATTAAAGTATTATTTATTAATATATACCATTTTCAATTCAATACTTCTGATAAAATATTTTTTATTATGTGCTTTGATAAATTTTCTTCATAATTTTAGCATTTAGAATAGGATATTCAATCTGCCATTTATACTTATTGGTCGTGTCAGCCCATATTATTACATGAGTTGGATCACATTTATTTTTGTTAGCATTTTATTATTTCAATGACAATAAAGAACATTCTAGTAAATTCAGATAAGAGGTAGGATTCTACAATATTCACAATCCATCCTCAAAATCATAGCTTCTCCTTTCCAGAACTTGCATAATTATAAATCAATCACCTATTATAACACATTTTAGATACATTGAAGAAAGTATCAAAATGCTTTGCAATATATTGGTCAGCAGTAAATTTGACCCTATAAAGAAAAAAAGATTATACCAAATCAATTTTATATGTTACATAATAGGGTCCCTTTTGCTTCAAGGGACAGGCCTTGAAGCAAAAGAGAAATGGGCTTTTCATTTACTAGGCCTCAGTTACACTTCTATTTCCATCTTCCAGTCTTATTGACAGTTAAGTCCAGAGGTTTATAAATCATACTGCAAGAAATTCCTGGGGTCTGTAAAAGTTTCTCCAAAGGCTGTCAAGGGACTGGGAACATAGCAATAGGGGTGATGGGCATTTGGCCTCCTCTCTCTGGTTTCAAGTACAGCAGTTGTGCATTTTTGCTTTTTTTTAAATTAAATTTATTGGGGTGACACTGGTTATTAATATTACATAGGTTTCAAGTGTACAATTCTATAACACATCATCTATATATTGCATCATGTGTTCAGCACCCAGAGTCAGTTCTCCATCTCATATATTTGATCCTATTTATCCTCTTCTACCACCCCTGCTCTCCCTTACCCTCTGGTAACCACTAAACTGTTATCTGTGTCTATGAGTTTTTGTCTATTTGTTTGTCATGTTTGTTTGTTATTTTCAGTTTTATATCCCACATATGACTGAAATCGTATGGTTCTTGACTTTTTCTGTCTGACTTATTTCACTTAGCATGACAATTTCAAGATTCATTCATGTTGTTGCAAATGGCAACATTTTTTTCTAAAGGCTGTGTACTATTCCATTGTGTATATGTACCACATCTTCTTTATCCAATCATCTATCAAAGGACATTTTGGTTGTTTCCATGCCTTGGCCACCATGAATAATGCTGCAATGAACATAAAGGTATATACATCTTTACAAATAAATGTTTTCAGACTTTTTGGGTAGATGCCCAGAAGAGGGATTGCTGAGTCATATGGTACATTTAATCTTAATTTTTTTAAGGAACTTCCATTCTGTTTTCCATAGTAGCTGTACCACTTTATAATACATTCCCAACAGCAACGTTCATTTTTCTCCACAACCTCTCCAACACTTGTTATTACTTATCGTGTTGATGACAGCTATTCTGACAGGTGTGAGGTAATATCTCATTGTGGTTTTGATTTACATTTCCCTAATAGCTAGTGAAGTTGAGCATCTTTTCAATATTTGTTAGCCATTTGTATGTCTTCCAGGGAGAAGCGTCTGTTCAGGTCCTTGGCCAATTTTTAATTGGATTATAAACTTCTCATTTAGAAAAGTTTTAGATTTATAGAATTATTCTAAAGACAGTTTCGATGGTTTCTGGGTACCCACACCCAGTCTCCCCTATTTTCAATAGCTTACATTAATATGGTACATTTGTCACAATTAATGAACAAATATTGATACATTACTACTAACTAAAGTCCAGACATTAGGTTTTCTCCATTATTCTATACTGACATTTTCTGTTCCAGGATCCCACTCAGGGCACCACATTATATTTAATCATCATATCTTCTTATGTTCCTTTTAGGTGTGAAAGTTTCTCAGACTTTCCTTGTCCTTGATATTTTTGAGGAGTACTGGTTAGCTGTTTTGAAGAACATTTCTCAGTTGAGATTTATGTGACATTTTTCTTGTGGTTATACTGAGGTATTGTGTTTTAAGGAAAAATGGCATAAAGTACCATTCTTATCACATCCCATCAAGGGTATATACTAACTGTATGACTTATCATCATTAATGTTGACCTTGATTACTCAGTTGAAGTAGTGTTTACCAAGTTTCTCCACTACAAAGTTACTCTTTGTTTTTTTCTTCCTTTCTATAGAAGAAAAACAATCTACAGTTACCTTTAAGAAGTGGGGAGTAATGGTTTACCTCCTGAAAGGTGGAGTATGTACAGAAATTATTTAGAATTATTCTGTTTGGGAGGTATTTTAAATTCTCTACCATTCATTTATTTATTTAATCATTTACTTATGTCAATAAGGACTTATGGACATTTATTTTATACTTTTGGTTATAAGTCAGTAACACTTAATTTTCTTGCTCAAAATTTCCAGTGTTGTCCATTGGGAGCTCTTTAATTTCCTGTTCCACATTGTTAGCTGGCTTCAAAATGTACATATATTTTGCAAATTACTGAGAGTCAAAAAGGTTTCTGACTTCATTAACATATAGGTATAATGTATAAAGCAAAATTAAATAACATGAGATATGTGGAATAATGTAAAATTAAATAATAATAATAATTATTATTATATTTTATAACTTGTTAATATTTGCATTGATTATTTATTAGCTGTGAGGCAATCTTTTAGAAGTATTAATATACCTCTTTTAAACTGATGAAAATCAAATTTTGCACTAGGATTTAAATCTAAGCCTGTTTGACTCTAAAATGTCTTTTTAAACCACTCTATGACACTTTACAGAATTATACATAAATAATATGCTTCAGATATTAGATATTAGGTTACCTCTCAAAACTTTACCATAAACAGAACTAAGTGATGGTGCCCAAACCGACAATGTAAAGTTTCCAAGCTCTCTCCACTCTCAGCGCCTTATTGTTGCAGAGACACTACCTACAAACCTATGAAAATTAGGTCTGTGAATGCTTTTTTATCAGAGCTATGTCCTAATTGACTCTTGTTTTCATTTAAACAAAGATGACAATACCATAGTCCAAGCTCATCTAGATTAAGGTTAGTTTCAAGTGTTGATTTGAAAACTAAAAAGAAAGGTCTCTGTTAAAACTCAGAGAGTCCAAATAAATGACTAATAAGATAGTTTGGGTAATGCAGCCTATTCATAAGATGAGGACTGACTGTACTCTGTCCTGTTCTCTCTTATTCAGGGAGGAAAAGAACAAGCTGTCATAAATTTTATGGAGAAACTTCACATGCAGCTTTGAATAGGGCAGCAAAAGGAGGAGAAGGAACAAAATATTTCTTCACGGCTTGTATCTTCTCTATCTCCTCCCTCCCTCTAGTCCTGTTAGCAGCAGTACCAAAATTCCTGAACTTATTGGAAGCATTTGTAAAGAAAAGAAGATTCTTGTAGTTCTCCTTGGAGATTCTGATACTATAGCTTGGAAGGGGAGTGTGCAGATTATGAATTTTATATAAACACCAAAGGTGATTCAATAGCTGTATTATCTATTGCTATTTCTAAGTGATAAAGATTATTCTTGTTTTCCAAGTAATAGATGATAGATATAGATAGATAGGTGATAGATAGATAGATAGATGATAGATAGATAGATAGATATAGATGATAGATAGATAATAAAGATATGTAATAACAGCTACAAAGACATGCCTTTTGTACTGATTTAATTCATATTTGGAAATTGAAAAAAATTAAGCAAATAAAACATAAACTTATAATTTAAAAAGAAAGAGGAAATCTAGAAAATCCAATGAATTATACAGCTCAACCCTAAGCCTTTTAGCCAAATATACACTGTGTTTTAAAATAAAAGAAATGGGTAGGTATTCCACTACAGTTTGTTCAGTGTGGGAATTATTTGTTAGCTTAAAAAAATTGGTGGAGATTCAGCTTCATTGAGAATGTTTTTGCTTATTTCCTGGGTAATTATACCTTCCACTGGATAAAAGCTAAATTTCTAACTGGATTAGTATGTGAGAAAACTGAATTTGTTCTTATTGACATATTTTGGTTTTGAAGCATGCTGGGCCTCTGCCACAAAGCCAAAACACAAAGAGAATAAGCCAGAAAAAGGCAAGAATATATAATAAAAACTAATTATATATAAAGTAAAATCTTTCCAAAGTTGCCTAATAGTGAAGGCATAGTATTTGAATCATATAAAACTTCTATCCCAATACTTGAGTTTTCCATCATCAGTGCAGTTTTCCTTGTTTTGAAGTATAACATATACACAGACAAGTATACATACATCAAGTATCCAGATAAATCTTTCCAAGTAAATGTATCTAGGTAACCAGGTCAATATCTCAAGAAAAAGAGCAATACCAGCATAACAGTCTTCCCCTCCCAGGTATTCCCTTCCAGTCAATAGTTCCCATAATGAAATCCACAATTCTGATTTCTAATACCAAAGATTAGGTTTAACTTTTTTGAAATTTATATTAATTTATATTAATTTATATTATTTTATTAATTTATATTAATTTATTTATATTAACTTATATTAATAGAATTTTTATATTAATTTATATTAATAGAATTTTTCATGGGCATTCAACCTTTGAAAGAAGTAAATCTCACTATGGCACGACCTTAAGAAACCCAACAGAAAACAATACATAGAATGTGAAAAATTAATTTCCTTAGAGTAAGGATAAGTTCCCAAGACTAAGAACTAGCTATGTGATACAATTAAAGGAAAACTGAATTAGACCCATAATAAAAGCTATATCTGCAGAATTTCTCCCCATTGCATGATTCCCAATGCAATAGAAAAAGAGCAATACCAGCTAAGCATGAGAAAACATCTCAGGATGGGCTTTGCCATCTCTTGCCAAATCTCAAATGATAAAAATTGATTTTTGAGGGGTGTAGGGGAAGTAAACAGATGAACATTGCCCAGTGGTAGTGGAGATGCTTCTCCTGGGATTTCCTCTAAGTAAAGGTAGCTTGGTTATTTTAATTCTGAATTACTATTTTCTCCTTTACCCAGTCTGTCCCTGGAGAGATGAAGTGTCTTAGAAAACTAGTAAGTCTAAGAGAATGGCTGACATGTTCTGCCCATCACTATTCTCTTTCTTCTCCTGGGAGTGAGTCAATGCTCTTTCTTAAGGGATAAATTCTGCCTAACTCTGGGTTTTAGTAACTCTATTTGGCTGAGACTTGTAGTCATCTTTTCCAGCTTAGCCTCTGTCAATAACAATGGTAATAATTTGGCTCCATCTTTAACCATTTGTTTCTTAATACTATAGACAAGCTAGGCCAAGAAGAGTAATGTCAGTGAGTCACTAAAGAACCCATTTGTGGTCATGGTGAGAATATTAAAAATCGGAGAGGGGGGTGGTAGAAAAGGGTAAAGGTGGTCAAATATATGATGATGGAAGGAGAACTGACTCTGGGTGGTGAACCCACAATGTGAGATATAGATGATGTATTACAGAATTGTACACCTGAAATCTATGTAACTTTGCTAACCATTGTCACCCCAATAATTTTTTTTAAAGATTAAAAAAAAAAAAAACATAAAAAAAGAAAATTGAAATAAATAAACATTTTTAGATAACATGTTTAAAACATACCTGAGGAGAGGCTATTGGCATCGAAAGCTGTTTGGTTCTGTTCCTTAAACTTTAGTATACAGGGAGAGATGCTTGACCTTGGTGCTTTAATAAGGACTATGTTGGGCCAATCTTGACCCTTGCAGCCGTGATGAAAGGCTTTATCTCAATCATATGGTGTAATGGCCTTGGAGGTACTACAGCTTATGTATGATTTAACCTTATGCAAGTAATTCTTTTTAAATAGGGTCATGGCAAAGGTTATGCAGTCCAAAAGAACGGCTTTGGTAAGAGCCAGGAGAGGACCCAAACAAAAGGCAAATAAATGAATGGCCTCAGGGAATGCAGGGGTTCTGCAAGACAGGGTTTGCAGATACCAACAGAATTTTCTTTTCTTTTTTTTTTAAATTAAAGTTTATTGGGGTGATAATTATTAGTAGTTACATAGATTTCAGGTACACAATTCTGTAATAGATCATCTATATCTCACATTGTGTGTTCACCACCCAGAGTCAGTTTTCCTTCCATCACCATATATTTGACCCCCTTTAACCTCTACTACAACCACCCTACCCCCTTACCCTCTGGTAACCACTAAACTATGTCTATGAGTTTTTGTTTTTTCATTTGTTTGTCTTGTTCTTTTGTTGTTTTCAGTTTTATATACCACATATCAGTGAAATTTTATGGTTCTCTACTTTCACTGTCTGACTTATTTCCCTTAGCATTATAATCAAATCATCACATGTCACAAATGGTACTATTTTATCTTTTCTTATGGCAGAATAGTATTCTATTATGTATATATACCACAACTTCTTTATCCATTCATCTATCGAAGAACATTTTGGTTGTTTCCATGTCTTGGCCACCATAAATGAATCTGCGATGAACATTGGACCACATAATGTCTTTTTTTTTTTTTTTTTTTTAAGATTTTTACTGGGGAAGGGGAACGGGACTTGATTGGGGAGCAGTGTGTACTTCCAGGACTTTTTTCCAAGTCAAGTTGTTGTCCTTTCAATCTTAGTTGTGGAAGGTGCCGTTCAGCTTCAAGTTGTTGTCCTTTCAGTCTTAGTTGTGGAGGGCGCAGCTCAGCTCCAGGTCCAGTTGCCATTGCTAGTTGCAGGGGGTGGAGCCCACCATCCCTTGAGGGACTGGAGGAGTTGAACTGGCAACCTTGTGGTTGAGAGCTCACTGGTCCATGTGGGAATTGAACCGGCAGCCTTAGGAGTTAGGAGCACGGAGCTCTAACCTCCTGAGCCACCGGGCCGGCTCCAGCACATATGTCTTTATGGATAAATATTTTCAGATTTTTTAGATAGATAGATACCCAGGACAGGGATTGCTAGGTCATATGGTAATTCTATTCGTAATTTTTTGAGGAACCTCCACACTGCCTTCCATAGCGTCTGCACCAATCTGCATTCCCACCAAGAGTGTATGAAGGTTCCTTTTTCTCCACAGCCTCTCCAACACTTGTTACTATTTGACCAATAGAATTTTCTGTTTTGCCTTAGTAGAGTCGAAGATTTGACTATAGGTGTAAATACATGAAACCACCAAAGATAGGGCCTCAGAAAAGTATGGCCTTGAAGTCCTTAAGCAAGACCTGCTTTTTTCTCAACTGGAGTAACTAAGGCAAAATTTCCATATGGGGAAAAAAGTCCTTAATGCTTTTTAATCATTGGTAGGCACAACAGTATTGACTGCTTCTAAACTGCAAAGCACTTGAGTTCCCTGTATATTACAGATACCAGGTTTTAGCAGGATCTAGACAGCCGTAGAATCATTAATCCAAATCTTATTCTATTCTCAGGGCCATGGAATGAGCTATGAAAGGCTAACTTCGGACTCAACTGGTGCTGAACACAAACTCAAGAAATAACCTCCTCCCATGACTGGGAGCACTGAATTTATTTAATCAGAGGAAGCTTAGATGGATTCCTCCATATGCTCACCTCTCTCCAATACAGCAAGTCTTGAGTCAAAACTAACATCTTTCTAGTAATTTCTTCACAGCTAAATTAAGGTTACAGATCATGATGCGATGGTTAATTTTATGTGTCAACATAATCAGACTATGGTGCCAGTTCTTAGATCAAAGACTAGTCTAGATTGTGCTGTGAATGTATTGTGTAAATGTGATTAACATTTCTAATTAGTTCACTTTTACTAACGGAGATTACCTTCATAATGTGGATGGGCCTTATCCAGTCAGTTAAAAGCACTAAGAAAAGCAACAACAACAACAAAAATAGGTTTCCTTGAAAAGAAATTCTGTATAGAGACTGTAATAGAAACCTTGCCTGAATTTCCAGCCTGCCTCCATACAGATTTCAAACTCAGGACTGCAACATCAGCTCTTGCCTGATATCCAGTCTGCCAGCCTGCCTTCTGGATTTTGGGCTTGCCAGCCGCCAAAATCATGTGAGTAAATTTGTTTAAATAAATCTGTTTAAATACACCCATACACATGAACTCACCTGTACACCTTTCCACATATATGTGTGTATGTGTGTACAAATATATGTATTTATATAAATCATACATATACATGTAAAATATATATTACATATATACACGTATGAAATATATATTACATACACATACACACAGAGCAGGTCTTGAAGAACTTTGCTTTGTTCAATGTTTTTACTTAATAGTGTTGATAAGATGCCATAGGAACTTAACTCTTGTTTATATCAATTAGCCTATGGTAAAATTGTCTGTTCATTTTGGTATACATCTTTTAGCTTAAAATCACAGAACCTATTGATGATATTAAGTGAGTACTGTACACAAACACACACACGTCCTGTTAGTTTTTTTTCTCTGGAGAATCCCGAAGGATTCATGTGGTATCTGGACTATTAGTATAAACTAATAGGCACCCTAGAAAAGTTAAATCTAAGAATGTTTTCCTTTCCTCAAATGACATAAATGAGCAAAGTAAACAGAAATAGTTTCAGAAATATAGAGGAAAAATTGATTGTTATTAGATGGAAGAGGGTGGGGATGAGGAAGAGGGGGAAGGGATTAGACAACATAAATTGGTAACCACAATATTGCCACAGAGATATAAAAGAAAAACAGTTTGGGGAATATAATCAATAATGTTGTAATAATTTTATAGGGTGTCAAATGGGAACATGTCTTATTAGGGAGACCACTTCATGGATGGTGTAGATGTTTGACCACTGCACTGTACACCTGAAACTGAAGTTGAATAATATTGTATGTCAACTATAATTTAATATATATGGTCACAGGATATGGAGTATAGCATAGGGAACAGAGTCAATGGAATTGTAATAGCTATATACAATGTCAGAGGGGCAATGGATTGGGGGAGGGGGATTATCACTTTGAGAAAAAAATACCATTGATTTCTGCTATAGTCTTAATGAATACTAAGTACTGGGTTTATTTTATTTTTTTATTAAAGTTTATTGGGGTGATAATTGTTAGTAAAGTTACATAGATTTCAGGTGTACAATTCTGTATTACATCATGTAAAATCCCATTGTGTGTTCACCACCCAGAGTCAGTTCTCCTTCCATCACCGTATACTTGATCCCTTTTACCCTCATCTACCACCCCCCGCCCTCCTTAAACTCTGGTAACCACTAAACTATTATCTATGTCTATGAGTTTTTGTTTCTCATTTGTTTGTCTTGTTCTTTTGTTGTTTTTGGTTTATACACCACATATCGGTGAAATCATATTGTTGTCTACTTTTTCTGTCAGACTTATTTTGCTTAGCATTATAATCTCCAGATCCATCCATGTTGTCACAAATGGTCCTATTTCACCTTTTCTTACCGCCGAACAGTATTCCATTGTGTATATATACCACAACTTCTTTATCCATTCATCTATCGAAGAACATTTCGATTGTTTCCATGTCTTGGCCACCATAAATAAATCTGCAATGAACATTGGAACACATATGTCTTTATGCATAAATGTTTTCAGATTTTTTGGGTGGATATTCCAGGAGAAGGATTGCTGGGAGTACTCGGTTTCAGAAGCAGCAGGCTTGCCTGAAACAATTGCTTTAGGGAATAGATTTTTATTTTCTAAATGTAGTGGAGGTGGTAGCAGGGTTGTCAATTTTTTGTATGTTTTACTAATCTTTGAAATTTTTAATGTAATCCACGTCAGTAACTTTCCTTAGATTTTCTGAGACCCTGAAGGAACTAGGTCTTTTCTAATGACTAAAAATTTATGCTGGAACTGCTAAAAGAACCCCTGACTACTAAATTACTAAAAAGCCATTTGGCTGTGACTAGTGAGAATTAGAAATTGAGAAAGATACTCTGGTTTATGAACTTGTATTTCACAAAGGCATGAAAAATTTATTTTGTTTTTTGGTTTCTTTGGACTTGGAGTTGCAATAAGATTTCATGTTTAATTTTTAACTTCCCTTAGGAATTCGATAAAGGAAGTTAAATTTGGGATATCTTTATTCTGTTAGTATTTAATGATTGGATTTTTTAAAATTTCATCTCAACTATATCATTTAATTTCATTGCAGAATCTCTGGTAATCTGTTTTGATCAGCAGGGCTGGACATAATTTGATTGAGAAATGAATAGGGAGTAAATTATAGAATGACCTTAAGTTGACTTAATTAATGTGCTATTTTGAGTAATTTCTTAGGTTTCTCTGGGCAGAATGTAACTACCTGGCAGCAGTCCCAGAAGGATAGGTTGGTATGAGAGGAGAGAACTTGCAAAGTGGTACCATGAGAGTTCTGATTTAAACTGCTAATCTCATTCCTCATTAAGGGGAATAACCCTGGTTAAACTTAGTTTAATGGTTAAGCCCAAAGAATAAAGAGAACACATACTGAAAGAGTTTAAGTGGGGAATGTTTCTTCTACCTGCTTTGTGTTTCTTTTCCTTGAATGGAACTCTGTCAGTTACTCCAGGCCTCTTTCCTCTACTTTTCGTACTCTAATTCGGGTGAGGTTAAGTCATGTCTCTGATTGGTAAATTTTGGGAAAATAACAGAGTAAACTCTGTTCAGCTATAACTTTTCTACCCCTTGATAGCTATTCTGGCCACTAAAATATTTTGCTGTGCTCTTCCAAGGGTGGTTCACCCATGTGGTCTACATGGGCACATGTTCAGAATTGATTGCATCTAAGTCCGACTAATTTTGAGGTCAGTATTAACAAGCCTATCTGGCTAACAAACATAAAATTAAACCCGCTGACTTGGTTTCAATTAATAATAAAGTTATTTTAACTTTTATTATATTTTTACCTTTTATGTCCTTTTTCAGAATAGGGGTAGAAAAGTGGGATATCTTTATTGAGGGCTATTCAAAGAACTTAATAAGTATATGATGGTTTCCATAAGTATATTTTATTTCCAAATTGCGCAAGGTACTATTAAACTACAACCCCCCATCCTCTATTGCCTTCTTTCCCTGCATAGAATTTATGACCACATTTCTAACGTACAAAATTTGTATCAGAGCAATGAAGCTAGGTAACTGGTTCTCTCAATACCGTCTTATTATTAATCAGATCATCTTTACCCCACTGATTTAACAACCTATCTTTTTTATGAAACATATTTTGCACATACACACACATTTATGGATTGATAGAAGGAAATATAAAGAAAAGTAGCAGTCTTAAGTGCTCCGTAGGAACTGTCATTCAGATTTCTCTCTATCCATATCACTCAGAGTTTCACACATAAGGGCAGATAAAACTGAGAAAACTCCTTGTTTTCACCCATCAGCATATTGAACACGGAGACTGGCAAGTAATGATAATTTAAGGAGTCATAACTTCTAGATGGATATATCATATGATTACTATGTGGACACTGGCAGCAGAGGACTAGTTTAAGCCCAAAGAATAAAGAGAACACATACTGAAAGAGTTTTAGTGGGAAATGTTTCTTCCACCTGCCTTGTGTTTCTTTTCCTTGAAAGGAACTCTGTCCGTGAGGTGGGGTTGCAGACAGAATATGCATCTGTGAGCTGGGGTTGCAGACAGAAAATCAGAGACTAGACCTGAAACATCCTGGGACTAGACACGTCCTGGGACATGACATCCCCTGATGATTTTCAGAAAAAAATCTGGAGGAATTTAATGGCAACTGATGTTCCTGCAGAGCAGGTGAAGTGAAAACAGGAAAAATAGCGTTTTCATGATGTGCGTGTGACTCTGTTATTGTGGTTTACTGGACATAATCTATAAATTTCATTGTGTTGCTTTTCATTTGAATAAAAAAGGCTACCAGTTTTGAATGCCATGAAAAGAGACAGACCTTCCCTAGTTCATAGGAAATACAAAGTTATTTTAAATAAATTGATGTTCCTCTCCCTCCACTGAGGACTTTATGCAGAAAATGTATAAAGTCATATATCTACTTGTTTTGTAATCCCTGATACAATAATTCACTGTTGAAAACGAGATGTTGATATTTGTCTGCAATAAAGTGGCAAATGAATTTCATGGATGGATTTGACCTTTGAACTATTTTGTTTGGCCAGCAGAATTTTTAGTGCTGTTATTGGTGTTGTGCTTTTTGTTTGTTTTATCTTTACTTTTTTAAGAATTTGAATAATCTTTAGATAGCACATATAGTCTGCAGCTGAACATAAGCCCCACTATTGCCTCTTGTTGATGTACGAATTTATGTGACTTGCCTGACTCCAAAAAACATTTTGTTTTTTTTTGCTTGTCTGGGAAGATCTCATCTAGTTCTTCCCTAAGATACATAGTTTCACTCACAACAATATTTTCTGTTTGCCCTTTTTGGTATTAGATGTAATGTGTTATTTGAAGTTGAAATCTATTATTTGATTAAATTGTCTAGAGAGTCTTCCCTATTATCATCACACACACACGTGAGCATGTGTGTGCGCACATATACATAAAACAAAATGAATAACAAATTTCAAAACAGCAAGATAAAATGAGTTTACAAAAGTAAAATGAGTTTAGTCGTTAGATACAAAAAAACTCCCTTTAGTATCTAGATGCTCCCAGTTACTAGCTCTATGGCTTTGGCCAGTTAGCTAGCATATCTGATTCTGTTTAGCCATTACTAACAAGTATTTCATAGCATTATTATGAGAATAAAATAAAATGTTAAAAAATATAACACATGCCAAATCTCATAAATGGTACATAAAATCTCACGTACATTTTTTTACAGTAAAAGAATGTAAGAAACAGTAATTGCTAATATCAGTAGTATTAAAATTAGTCAATGAAGTAGTGTATTAGAGATAAGATTGTAATATTTGGAGTTAGAGTGCTTGTGTTCAAATCATGGCTATGCTACTTACTGTCCAGGTGATATTGGTCAGGTAACTTAATCTCTCTGCCTCAATTTCCTCCTCTGTAAAATTGAGCATAACTGTACTATAGTTCTTGACCATAAGATTGCAATGAGGGTAATATTTAAGCATATATCAAGCTCTTAGAACTGTTATTCACACATAGTAAGTCTCAATAAATGTTAGATTCTCTTCTTATTAAATTCATTCTCAGAAGAAATTTCATTCCAGAGAATGAATATGCTGTTACCTCTAGACATTGGCCTTGTGAAAACACATTTAACTGGAAACAACATAATTTTGTCTAAAAGCAAACATGAGAAAGCACGTCTAAAAAAACTAAGCATGGTAGAATGGGGGAAACATACACACACCCATACACACACACACACACAGCAAATAAACTCTCATGGAGAGAAAAGACTAGGAATATCAATCTCCAAACTACTCCTCTGTACTGTGAAGGAGGAAGCACATTTGAAACTGATATATTATTGAAGTCTTAGTATAGTATCTTGCATCAACAAGTTCTTACTGAATTTTAATGGACAGAATTATATTTCCAAGTTTTTCATTAAACATATAAGTGAGAATTCCAAAATCATTAATGGAAAACTATGTTCATTTTGAAAAAGGAAGTTAAGAAAAAATGAATATTAATGGGAAAAACATACAGAGAAATATTGCCTCAAAATTTTTCTATCAAATCCATCTGTCATTGTATACCATGGAATGTGAAATTTAATAAGGTTAATCTTATATAAAGGTACACTTAAAAACACACTCAAAAAAAAGAAAGAAGGAGAGAGAGAGAGAGAGAGAGAGAGAGAGAGAGAGAGAGAGAGAGAGAGAGAGAAAAGAAAGAAATTAAGAAAGAAATTAAGAAATTAAGAAAGAAAGGAAGGAAGGGAGGGAGGGAGGGAGGGAGGGAGGGAGGGAGGGAGGGAGGGAGGGAGGAAGGAAGAAAGAAAGGAAGGAAGAAGGAAAGAAAGAAAGAAAGAAAACACAGGCATGCCTAGAACTGGGAGGCAATTATGAGCTGCCCTAGGCAAAACCTTGTTTTGTAGCTATGTTGATCTTGCCCCATTCAGCTATCACAGGTATGTTTAGTCCAAAGCATTTATCCAGTGAAATTTCCCAGATAGTGAGAACATTCTGACAAGAGTAATAATTACATACTACATAATGCACTTGCCCAAAAACAATGCTACACAAGCCAGTTTTAACACTCCTATGTGGATCCTGTAAAGCTTTAAGTACAACCCAAAGAAATAAACAAAAGTCTAATTTTATGTTTCATGGCTTGTTTATTAGAGACCTCTTGGATCCTGAAGGTCAAATAAGAGAAGTCGGTTATTCTTTTTCTAAAGTAAAATAACCTTGCTAAATACAATGTCACTAAAGAGGTATGAATGATTTTCAAAGTGAATTCATACATATTTTCGCATTTTGTCTTGATATTCAGACCATGCAAAATAATTTGTCCATCATACAGCTCAATAAGGGATTTTTGTAAAAATTCTAAAATGAAAAAAAAGTTTCTTCTTCTTTCCCTCTCAAATTTCCTTTTTCCCACCACATTAATGTACGCTTATCCCTTCAATTTCACTACACATGTTAAAAATAATCCCAATAACTTGACCACATTTCCAGATCATTTTGAATTTAGAATAAGTGCATGAAAATCTTACAAGCAATAAGTTGGATAATCAGTTTCCATCCTTAAAAAATGTTCATTCAATTTTTTTTAAATGCCTTTTCTTGAACTAACTTTTGGAATTGAACAAGAATGTAATAGCTTGAGATAAAACATTACTATTGATTTCTGTTTTGTAGAATTGAAAAACAATATTCCTGAGAGCACAGTCAAGTTAGAAAATCTAATGACAAGAATGAGCAGCATGAATTGAGCAGAGGCATTCACAACTGGAAGCTAATTTCTAATTCTGCCTAAAGAGTTATGTGATCATTGAAAACTCACTGTACTTTCCTGTGCCTGGTTTCTTCTTCCTTCCAATAGGAATAATCACTTGTGTGAGTGTAACTTTTCACGATCACCAAATCACCTCTCTCAGTGACATGAGTATTAAAAATTACCAGATATGATTCTCCTATAAGTAAGTGTACTTATAGGAGAAAAAGCCAAAATGTCTCCAGACGAAGGAGATACCGCAGATGTTTAAGCAGATGATTTGCATGGAGATGAAAGAGGAGCTTGTGAGGCTTGTCACTGCTTATTTCTTGTTTTTCTGAAATTGTTGCAAGTCTTATCTTTGTGTCATTCTAAATCATATACTTGCTGGAAAATGCTAGAGCTAAGTTTGAGAAATAAAATTTATTGATAAAATACAGTACCCCCTCAATAAAAAGATGAAGAAAGAAGGATGGCATATTTTTATTTTGGAAGTTTGTTGACCTGTTGAGATATTTACTTTTTAGGACAATGTTCACTTGAAAAAGAAAGTCCTTTCTTTTTATACATGTTAAAAACAATGAGAAGTATACACCTCCTCTGTTGTTATAAAGCATAACAACACTCTTATAATGATTTTTTAACTAATTACCTCTGCTGGAGATTATTCAAGGAAATGGGTGTTAATATCTGAGGGCTGCAATAAGAAGTTACCTTCAATAGTCCACTGAGAATGCTGGATAAAATTGGACATCTTTAGTTGCTACCATGAGGAGTGAGTACCTTAGTCATAACGTACATGTCTGGTGTGTTAAAAGGTTGTTGTTTTTCCTTTGTCTCTTGATGGATGAGAAGTCTTACTCAAGTTTCTGACAAACAGCTTCAATGTGTACAGTCATTTTACTTTACCATGAAGCCTTCAAAAATTGAACCCGGGTAGGCTTGCCATAAAAGCCATATATATATATATATTTGCCACTGTCTGAGCTGATTAAATATATCATTTAGTACACCTCCCCCACATACTCAGAATAGCATCGGTTAAAACATTTTTAACAAAAACAAAGATGAGGAGTGGGGGCCAAAAATATAAAATGGAAAATAGAGCAAAGGAAAACCACAAAGAAGAGATGAGAGGGTTTTCTAGAAGAGTAGGAAAGTGACAGGGAAATATAAAAAGACAACTGGGGGCATGGTCATGTTATTGAATTTAAAGTGAGACCAGTTACTATAGTAGTGTTTATCTCTAGCTTTGTTTGGGCACAAAATAAGTGGAATGCTTGCTTTTCAAGGTTGGGATTTTTCAAAACAGGTAAGATGAGGACTGACAGAGGCAACAAAGTCCAATGAGTAGAAAGGGATGATTAGAATGAGTTACCATGAAATGTTTATTGAATAAAGTCTCTAAGATATCATTATTAAAAACCATAAATGTAACAATAATAGCGAGCATGTGTTACTTTCTATGAGTCAAGCACTGGGCTGACCTTGTATCATTTCATTTAATCTTAAAGATTCCCTTTTAGATAGCTCATTTCATTATCATTTGATTTAATCTTAAAAATTCCCTTATTCATTCCATTTTATAAATGGAGATCCAGAGCAATTAACTATTCTAAATCAGATAGCTCACTTACTTAGCTATTAAGTATAACATGTTCATAAAAACCTATAAAAATTAAAACTAGGATGAAATCAAGACTGTGTAAAATTTTTAAATAAATAAGTACAATAGTTTGGGGTTGGAAAGATAGATCTTTCTATAGAAAATAGGAAATACGGCAGTACTTAGAGCACAAAACTAAAACAGAGCAAAATATTTTTTGAACCGGTTAACCAGTGATTATTGAGAGAGGTAGAAGAAAATAGACAGCCTGACCAACATAAGTAAATTGCCATGAAAGAACATTTTTGGAGATTTGAATCTCTTCAAGCAGGAAGGCTACATAAAAATACACCAAAAGGAAGACCTTATTTAAGTAATACTGAAAGGACCCACAAAACAGGAAGATCCTATTTAAACAAGACTTAATGAAAAAAACAGATTTAGAAATGTGACAAAGAACATTTTAAAAAATCATGCTTTCCAAATTAAAAAGTTCAATAGTGGAACAGAAATAGATATTCATGAGAACAGTTTTCTTAAAAGTTAAATAAAAAAAAACTATCCTATAAATAAAAATCCAAAATAAAAAAAGTATAAGTGACAAGATTAGGTATTAGAGAAATGGTGGAACAACCAACAGCATTCTGTAAAAAACAATAGGGGATTCAGAAAGACAGAAAAATTGGAAAACAAAATCAATAATCAAAAAACGATTTTAAAAATTGTTTTAATTTTATGAAGAATTAATTAAATTTTCAGATAAAATGTACCCAACAGATTCAAGGCAGGATTTAAGAATAAAAGGCTCACACTAGAAAGATCTCAGAATTTAAAGAGAAAAAAGCTTATGTTCTGTGAGGATAAATTGGTGTGTTTTATTTCAAAGGGAGAAAAATCAGACCACTATTGGATTCCTCATCTGCAATACTGTAAAATATAATGTCTACAGCTTTTTAGAAAAATAAATGTGCCCTAAGAATCACCTGTCAAAATATTACTCATGTAGTAAGACCAAAGTAAAATATTTTGAGAGCATTTAATGGTTCAAACAGTATTCCCTCCATTTACATTTTGAGAAAATTATTGGAAATATTTATGCCAAAAATAACCAGTATAAAGATCTCAAAATAAGATGAAATAAATCTCAAACAGTAATAAGCAGAAACTAATAAAATGAGTAGTTAAAAATACACAATACTAATGTGCTTGGAAACTGCTTGAAAAGGAATGTTTAAATAGCACAGGTAAATATAATGCATTAATAAAAATATTTGTAACACTTATAAGTGATAAGATACTATTACTCAAAAAGTAAAAGTTGACAAAACAATGATCTTTTTAAAAATGTGTGAAAATGATGAGTAGACAATGTTTTACAAGGAGATATCCAAATATTCATGAAACTCACTCTTTCTAGTATTACAGTTCTAGCAATCTTTCAATATACTGGAACAAACAATCCATTGATTTTTCCACTTGTCACTGTCCCTAATTTCCTCTCACATTCTTATTCACTTCTTCACACAGCAGAGAATTTATGGCATATTAATCATTGTATCAATCATACATCATTATCTCCTCTACCCCATCCTCATATCAGTCTGGCAAAACCCCAATTGTGGCAGTTAAAGGTGGCTGGAAAAATCCACATAATCGTGCTGAATAGTACCATTATATTCATAATCATGATTATATAGTTCAACACCCCCACAGCATTCCGGTTTCATTCACTTTTCCACTCTTCTAGAAAGCTATTTCCTACTTTCTCTGCTGTTCTCAATCTTCCAAAACCTCCTCTCATTTCATGGCAAAGGCAATAAGTAGAGAATTACCACAAACTCCTCTCCACCAGCCTATTCACATCTGATCCTTTATGCTCTTCCCACTTTTTTTCTGTAGATGTACTATCTCCCATTCCCACTTCTCTCTTGACTCCACCAATATTTGCTTCTTTCTTGCACAATCATTCTCTCATCTCATGAATGTTTTCTTCCATGTTAAAAACAAAATACAAAAATCTCTTTGCCCTTTATAGGGTTCAAGCAATCACTTCATTACTCTGCTTCTTTTCAACAAACTCTTAGAAAGTATTGACTATATTCACAATCTCCAGATTCTCTCCTCCTTGAATCAACTCCTGTGAGGTTTTTATCTCCACCATCTCATCAGACTGTTTTTGCCAAGTTCCCCAAAAGACCATACATATTAGAGTGTATGTGGGTATATATGTGTAGGAGTGTGGAACTAGGTGGGAATAACACACAACGAATGTTAACATTAGCCAGGGAGACAGGGGAAGTAAGAAATGCTTGACAGGAGAAAGAAAAATTATCAAAATTTTTATTAAACAACTTAGAACGCCTTTGCTGGTTGCCATGATTGTGCATGTATAATAGCTGTAAATCGGAATTGGGAAAGCTAATAAAATTTGAAGACCAAAACAGAACAATTTTAAGGCCTCAGGAACAATTTAATTATAATTTAGTACTGGGAATTCCCAAGTTTTCCAATAAAACCCAGAAATTGTGAGAGGGAGAGAATGGAAAGGAAAAAAAATATTAATATTTTCACTGTACACGCTATGTGAAAGAGAAAGCTATTAATGAAGAGGCAAAATTCCACTAAAGATTTCCACTTGTAGAACATAATATTTTATTTGATGTGTAGAATTATATATCTTTGATAAATTTGAAAAACATTTGCTTTATAGAAATATATAAGTAGAAATAGAAAAATTATTAGAATTTGCAAATGACATGAGGAAATAAAATGAATTAAATCAATACGTAGTAATTAAAATAAAATAAGATAAAATGTTAAAAATCTTGAGCAATCTTAAAAAATATACATATAGATTTGCATCTATGCGTCTCTCTCTCTCTCTCTCTATATATATATATATATGTATATATATATATATATATACCAGGCAGAAAGAATGAAAACAGCAGAGAAGAGAAAGAGAAAAAGGAAGGAAAAGACTATGAAAAACAGACAAAATTAGCATTTTTAATGACAGAAGACAGAATGACATGTCTGACATCATATAGAAGAAATAATGAACTGGAAACTTTGAATCTAAAAATTGTAGTGTGAAATAAACAAAGATTTAAATGAAACATATTGAGGATCTTAATATTATCATTAATATGCATGACATGATTGACATAAAACTTTCTTACAGAGAATGCACAGTTCTTTCATTCATAAAGCATTTACCAAATTGATCATCCAATAACCCCAAAATACAATAAAAAGTAAACATATTCCAAATTAAGAATGGGTGTGGACTATATTTTTTCTGGTCAAGTGCAATACTAGAAATTTATTATTAAAAGTGAAAACAAAAATCACTCTCACCTTGAAATTTAGCAAAGAAATTATTCTCTCAAAATCTATTATTAAGATATGCCAATCTCAAAGTGCTAACTTTAGAATGTTATTTTTTTTCACAAATATTGCCCAATTTCATGCTCAGATGGAGTATTTTCTGGATCACATAAGGAAATGGGTTCATGAGTTGGTAAGTATTATAGCTATGATGATATGCATAGGAAAAATAAAATAAGATTATTTCATAGGAAATAACATCTAGTATGTATATTAATACTGAAAAGAAGTTTCTTATTTTCTCTTAAATGATCTATAGATTGCTTTCCAAACCCTGAGTTCCCTAAGGAAACTATTCCTATACAGATGACTCCTACATAGAACAATTAATTAGAACATTTAAGGCTTCTTTTAATTAGAAGTGATGGCAATAATCATCTTCGTTCTGACCTCAACATACGTAATGCATCTACAAATTAAGGTCTGGATAGTTAGACTATTTTACCTGTGATATTTTAGCCAAAAGATGGTAAAAAAATCTCAGGAGCAGAAGGGATTTGAGAGTTTGGTACTTCCAGTTTAACATTTCTTGAAAAACCATTGGTGCTTCCATGTGAATAAATTTAGGACAGAAATGAAGTCAGGAAACGTATCTTTTTATTTTCTAACTGGGACATGAAACAGTTTATATAAGGAATGGAAAATGCAAACTACAAGTTCCTCCATTAAGCTGAAATTGTGGATGCCAGTTAAAACAGAAATCAACCGTATTGAGGTTCCTTAAAAAATTAAGAATAGAATAACCATATGATCTGGCAATCCCTCTCCTGGGTATATACCCCCCAAATCTGAAAACACCCGTAAAGCTATATGTACTCTGATGTTTATTGCAGCATTATTTACGGTGGCCAAAACATGGAAACAACAAAAGTGTCCTTCGATAGATGATTGGATAAAAAAGATGTGGTATATATACACAACGGAATGTTACTCTGCAGTAAAAAAAAGATGAAATGCTTCCATTTGAGACAACCTGGGTGGATCTGAGATTATTATGAAGTTGGACAATTAAGTTCACGAACTCATCCTAGAAAAAGTGCTACATACCTCATTGCTGAATATCACTAGGGTCACCTTCGAAGGACTCCCCTTGGGAAGCTGCGCACTGATGCCAGCGCCTTCAAAGCATTTTTGGAACTCTTTTTCTGGAATGGCCATCGGAGCTGTGGTCGTATTATCCTTGATGTCCTGAATGTCAACAAAATGTCTTCCTTTCAATATTTCCTTTATCTTCGGGAAAAGAAAGAAGTCACAGGGGGCCAGATCAGGTGAGTAGGGAGGGTGTTCCAAAACAGTTATTTGTTTACTGGCTAAAAACTCCCTCACAGACAGTGCCGTGTGAGCTGGTGCATTGTTGTGATGCAAGAGCCATGAATTGCTGGTGAAAAGTTCAGGTCATCTAACCTTTTCATGTAGCCTTTTCAGCACTTCCAAATAGTAAACTTGGATAACTGTTTGTCCAGTTGGTACAAATTCATAATGAATAATCCCTCTGATAGCAAAAAAAAGTTAGCAACATCGTTGTAACAAGTTCGCGAACTTAATTGTCAGATCTCATACGCCAAGCAAAAAAAATCAGAAAAAGTTGAGAAGCGTATAAACTTCACTCGTATGAAATATAAAACTGAAAGCAACAACGGAACAAGACAAACAAAGAAACAAGAACTCATAGACACAAACAACAGTTTAGTGGTTACCAGAGGGCAACAGGGGCGGGAGGATGGTAGAAAAGAGTAAAGGGGGTCAAACATCTAATGACAGAAGGAGAACTGACTCTGCGTGGTGAGCACACATATGATGCATTATAGAAATATACACTTGAAACCTATGTAATTATACTAACCATTGTCACTCCAATAAATAAATTTAAAACAAACAAACAAACAAACTGCTTTCTGAAAGGCAGACTTGGGGGAAAAAACCAAAAACAGAAATCAAAAGTTAATGACACCTTGGGATTTCTGTGACAAGGATTTTTTTTTTTAAATAGTAGTTTCTAAATTTAATTTTTCCCTGGAAACTGCTTTCTATATAGGTGGCATCTCTCATTAATGACAATGAAGGAGAAAAAAAATCTAAAGAATTTTCTGCCCATGATTTTGTCACTATCATTTTGCAGCCAAAATATAGTGGAATGAGAAATACATAATTCATGCTACTGAGATATAATTCCAAAGCTTCCAACTGTCATTCTCAATTTCTCCGACCTTGATTTTTTCATCAAAATAAAGCTATAAGAAATTGGTGAGTATTCAATAAGAAATTGTTTATAAATGCACTTTCAAAACTATAACATTCAAATTTGTATCATTTGACAGCTGTTGCATATTAGGCCTTAGGTTAAATATACCGTGTTTCCCCGAAAATAAGACCTAACCGGAAAATAAGCCCTAGCATGATTTTTCAGGATGACATCCCCTGAACATAGGCCCTGCTGCGTCTTTTGGAGTAAAAATTAACATAAATCCCGGTCTTATTTTTGGGGAAACACGATAGATCTCACTGATGAGTCTTTTCCTTCAAGTGTAATAGTTTATGTGGCTTTAGGCTGTGCTGCCCCCACGTGGATAGTAGCAGATAATGCAAACCAGGTACTATCATGAGTCCAAATTGTTAGGATTTTCATAAATTAGTTGATGGAGTAAAAGTAAAGTTTCACCTAGATGTACTGTGTACATTAAATATTTTGTTGTATTTGTATAAATATGTAATGTAAATATGTGGGTATATCTAATATAAAGCAAATTATGCCTTTTTACATGTACACATAGATACATGAAACCAACATGAACACACACAACATACTTAATAGGGAATTTCATGGCTATTTTCCAATAGCTAGTCACCTTGATATCTAGCAAGAAATGGCTTTTCTGGTTATAGCCACTGCTGAGTATAAATTAAAATAATAATGTAAGTATATTAAAAGTTAAAGCCAATTGCATTAGCAACATATAGGACTCATGACATGTTTAAAATGATTTTAAAAAACAATGATATAAATGATATAAATTATTATTTATTACTGGCTATTAACATTTCTAAAAATATTATTATTAAAATTTAATTTAAAGCTAAGATTGTCTGATATAATTTTCAAGACTATTGATATAAAATATAACAATTGTTAAACACAGCTGGAAAATAGTTTTGCCTTTCCAACAAAATTTCACTTTTAGTTCCATGAGAAATTACCAAAACAAACTGCAATATTAACAAAAACAACAATGATAAGCAAGGTGTCAGTATTTTAACATTGTTGTGTTTTAATGTTTTTTGGAAATTATTCACATCTGAAATTTAGTAAGAGAGAAATTTCTATGCCTTATTTCAAAACTATTCAATTAGGAGTCTAAATAAATTCAAATTGCAGAAAAACTGGATTAGATGCTTTGCATGTAAATTTAATATACATCTCTATAATCTTTACAATTCTATAAGAAAAATATTATTTCACATGTAAGAAAACTAAAACTAAAATTCTCATGTTAAGACCTTGTCCCAGGGTGTGTGTGTGTGTGTGTGTGTGTGTGTGTGTAGTAAAGCTAAAATTTGAACATTTATCAACGGATTATAACATATTCTTTCCATTGCACTGTAGTACAGCTAGAGGTAAAGGCAAGATTATCTCTTAATATTGGACAGCTATACAGATGGAGTAATGAGCCTGCAGGTAATTGTGTGTGTGTGTGTGTGTGTGTGTGTGTGTGTGTGTGTGCACGCGCGCGCGCTTGGGGGCATACATTCAATTTGATGGGAGTGATTATAGTTCTCTTGAAAATATGTTGGGGGCATGAAAGCAAATAGAGTCAGAAACTCCACAAAATCAAATCAATCAGCCTAGTGGGAGATTCCACTGTAAAGGGAGGCAAAGGGCATTGTCACATGAGAACAAATTGAAAAAGATAAATTCTCCAATATTTTAAGTAATAATAATGTGTACATCTATGTAGCCATCCTTTGTTTTAGAACTAGAACACTTCTAATAATTTAGAAGAACCCATCATTACCAGTCACTTCCTCCTCCTTTTATTTCAGATTTAACCACTATCCTCACTTTTTGATAATGAACCCTTTTGTTTCCTTGTTATAGTTTTACCAGATATGTATTCATCACTAGATAAAATGGTTTAATTTACCTTGTTTTTACATCTTTAAGGATTTATTCCTCAGTAGATTTTTATCAGATTAAAGAAGTTCCTTTTAATCCTAGTATTCTATTGTTTCTAAATATCATGAATAGCTGTTCAATTTTACTAATGGCTTTTTCTACATTTATTAAAGTTACATTATTTTCCTTCTTTAATCTGTTAATATTGTGGATTATATTAATTGATTTTGAATGTTAAACTTGAATTTCTAGAATAATCCTGACATACTTGAAGCTTATTATACTTAACTGAAAAGGTTGTGCTAATACTTGTTTTATTATTTGCCTTATATTTATCATTGTGATTTTTCTGTTATTTCTCTTTCTTATACTTCTCAAATCATGTTTTGGTATCATGGTTACCAACATCCACAGAAGAAAATTTAAAATTACCTATTCTTTGAAAATTTGGCAAAACTTGACCAGGACCCCATCTGGTCTGGAACTGTAGTGTTCTTGCAAGAATTTACTTACCACTGACTCAATTTCCTATATGATTGTAGGGACAAATAGATTTAACTTATTTGTCCATTTTTTATGTAATTTATTTATTTTATTTATCAATGCATAAAATTAATCAACATTTTTACTTTTCTCCTGCACAATCCTAGGACACTTTAACTCCATTTACTCCTCATGATTTATATGTTATTATTATTAAAATTTTATTCCTTTTCCTTTTATGTTTTTCAATGTCACGAGTGTTGTTTTTTTATGCTGTATTCAATTAATGGTAAGATTTAACCATATAGTAACCATTTTTTGCTCTCCATATAAAAATATGTATGCATATATGCATACATAATAAAATTAACAATATCTAAAGATTAAAAGTACAAAAAATAATATCATGTTATTTAATGATAAGTACACAAATAAATAATACCACAAAGAAATTCAGAGCATGCAAGAGAATGCACAGATTGAATTCACAGTTATGAGGGCAAATTAGCAGGCAAGGTATAAAGAATTGCATTATAATGTTTACTTTCTCTAGCTGGCTATTGGATAGATTAGTATTTGTTTTATCTCACTTTATATGTGAAATTATGTATACTATGTTTTAAATTAATTTAAGTTGCACTTCTGAAATTAGAGTTAAAGATCCAGCTTAATGCTTTTCATAAAAATCTCATCTGAAAAAAATTAAGCAAAATAGAGACCTGGACTAAAGGTATCAGAAAATAAAAGAAACAAGAAGAGAAAGGCTTTTACAAAATTAATGCAGGCAAAAAAGCCTAAAGAACTTTGAAGAGGCATGTTGTATAAGGTAAAATATACGAGAAAGCCTAATTTTCACAAATATTTTTGCCATGAATAATATAAACTCCTTTATTTCTTAACTTACTTTCTTTTTGCTTTTTCTATTAATTACTGGGAAAAGGTCATCAGAATCATCAAGTATAATCGCGAATCTGTCTATTTCTCCTTTCATTTCCATGAATTTGCTTCATGTATTTTGAAGGTACATACACATACACATTAGGTACATACACATCCAAGGCTGTTATATTTTCCTGATGAATTAACACCTTTAGCTATAAAATGACCTACTTTATCCCCAGTAATATTCTTTACTCTGAAAATCTACTTTATTTGATATTAAGATAGCCACTTCACTATATTAATACATTAGTTTAGCGTGGTATATGTATTCTCATTTCACTTGTAACTTCTTTTCTCTGTAGATAAAATGGGTTTTTTGTAGACAGCACAATTTAGTCTTGCTTTTTAAAAAAATCCCATTTGACAATATCTACCTTTTAATTATAGTCATTAAACCATTTACATTTAATGTGATTATCCATATATTTGATATGTTTGAGTTCAAATTTACCATCTTGCTATTTGTTTTCTCGTTACTCCTTCTCTTTGTTTTTTTCCTCTACTTTCATTTCTACTAATAGAGTATTTTTTGTGATTCTGTTTTGTCATTTTTATTAGCTTTTTAGATATTTCTCTTTGTTTTGTTTTTTAGTGGTTACTCTAAAGTTACAGTTTATGCATCATCTTTAGCATAACATTACAGTTACTTCCTGTACTGCTTCCCAGAGTTTTTGCTATTTTCTCAAACGTATTATTTCTATGTATTATAAAGGTCACAATACATTGTTACTCTTTTGGTTTTTTTTTTTTTTTTTTTAATTAATTAATTTATTTATTAGTTTCAGGTGTACAGTCATTTAGCCTTTAGAGATACTAAATACAATAAGAACAGTCTTTCATCTTCACTCACATATTTACTATTTTCAGTACTCTTCATTCATTTGTACAGAACTAAATTTCCATTGGAGATAATGTTCCCTCTGCCTTTAATATTTCTTAAAGTGGTGGTCTAGAAAAATTTAATTCTCTTGGTTGTCATAGCTATGAAAAATGTCTTTAGTTAGCCTTTTTTTAAAAAAATTATAGAAAGACAAACTGGAGACCCTGGCAAGATGGTGAAGTACATAATTACTGTGCCTGCATTCTTCCACAAACACATTAAAATTACAACTAAATTATAGAACAATCAACCATCTGGAGTCTGGCTGAACAGAAGTCTTATTACTAAATATATAAAGAAGGAACCAAGTCGAGACTGGTAGGAAGGATACAGACACAAAAACGGCCTCAAAACTTCAGGTGGCGGATGAAAATCAGAACGGATATCTCAGTTGTGGAGGCTCCTCCTGGAGGAGCAAGGGACCCCAGCTCCCAATACCAGGCTTCCCAGCTCAGAGTACTGGTGTCAGGAAGAGAAGCCCCCAAAACATCTGGCTGTGAAAAACAGTGAGGATTCCAACCATTCAGGTGGGATAGAAAGCTGTGGGAAACTCAAATGTCTTCTTAAATGGCCCATACGTGGACTCACTCACTCACAGGCACTCACCTTGGTCTTTGATGGAGGGACCATGACTTGGTGTGCCTCGGAGACGTATGGGAGGGGGCACACTGAAGTGTGTGGCTTTGGTGGGAGGACTGGAGGACAATTAGCATTTTCCCAGTTAGAGGTCCTCCTTCCCTGCAGCAGGCAGGGCAGGTGGGTGCCATCTTGCCTATGTTAAACCCGCCTCCCACAGGCCAAATCTAAATCTGATTGGCATAGTGAGCTCTGCTGCTCCGCCCAGCTCACTCAGCTGAAATCCTGCCCCACCTGGCTCACGCACCAGTGGAAGCACTTTCTCAACGAGCAGCCAGCCCTGCCCACATTGAACTCTTTCTTGGATTGTACACATTACATACCTGCAGTTCTTTACATACCACTTTTACTTCAGTAAAGCTGTTTTTAAAAAAAATGGTGAAAATTAGGAAAAATAATTTGAAGATGATAGGAAGGAAAAGTACTAATTTAATTTAATGAAATATGACTATTTTTGTGTATTTCTGGGTTTAAAATTGCTCCTCAGGCAGGTTTTGTATATTTCTTGGTAAATTTATGCCTGGTAATTTTATCTGTTTTTGTTAGTATTATAAACGGCTTTTTCATTTCATTGTTTCATTCATTTCAAATGTTCATTAAACATTTCATTGTTTGTTCTACTGGCTATTGTTTGTATATATAAGGTTAAACTTATATTTCAATTTATGTTTTATATCTTGCTATTTCCTACACTCTCTTGTACATTGTAATAGTTTTCCAAATAGTTTTCCAAACAGCAGTTTATATGAACATAAAGATAGATTACCTCTATCTTTACAACTGGTTACCTTCTTTTGTCTAATTTATTGTCTATTTCTCCAAAAATGTGTTTCATATATTGAATGAGTTTATTACCTAGATGCATTATGACAAATAATTTATAGATTAATGAAAATCAAATTCAACATACACACTAACTACCGTATACAAATTGGCTTGAAGACTCATTTTATTTAGCTGATAGGTAAATTATATTAGCAATTCAAAGATGGAGAAATTGCTGTATAAAATATGTGCTGATTTTTTTTTTAATCTAGATTGAACCTGAACTCCACGAACTGATCAAGAATATTTGTAGTCAGGTGTATGCAGTGTAAATGAACTTGAACTTGAAGAGCTGTGTGATGCTTCCAAAGATCTCTTTCGTTTCCTCTCGATTACCATCACACAAAGGGCATCCTTAAGGGACTAATCCCCACTTAAAATCTGCATGAAATTATTGCTACATTTGTTTACCAAGTAAAATAATAAATGGTCATGTTCTATTCCAATAATTAGTTATTAGTAAATATGACATATTTGGAACTCTATAACAAAAGACATACTCAATTAACTTTCTCCTCTTTCAAGATGGTTGCACAGAGAAACATAATGATAATTAGTATTCCCAAAGGTGTTGCATAATGAAACTGTGAAGCTTTAAAACATTTAATAATCTAAATTAGTATCTTCTTTTTTTATATATAAATGTAAAGATCAATAAACCACTAGGATTTTTCAGATATATCTTCATTATACAGAACAATTCAGCTCTGCTGTAGTTCATACATTTGAATTAACATAACCAACTCTCATCATTGTAGGACTCAGAAAAAAAAAAGACATTTCAATTTAAAATATATATATTTTATAATTAATAAATTTATATTGGATGAAATTAAAAGATATTAATTTTACATACTCTTAATAATAACTCAAAATTATTAATCATTACCTGTCATTGTTTCAGATACATGTGAATATACTTGGTTGGTAGATGTGGTGGAAAACATGTTAACAAAGGCACTATTCAAAGCAAATAGTTTCCAGGGAACCAATAAAAGGCTATGTCTTTAACAAAAGTTAATCTGCTTAACAATGTAATGTATGAGGAATGCTAAGAGTAAACAAATCTGTGTAATTTTCTCCACTTAAGATCATATTTCTCTTCATATCACACTTACCCAACTACGCGTTATTTAAGTTCAGCTTCCTAATAGCAAGTTATTGCTATTAAAGTTCCAGCTGGAAACTTCAGGTAAGATATTTAAGGCAATATATAAGCTATATAAAACCAGTAAATAGTATGGACTTTATTTTACATTTTACATTTGGACTTATTTTATATTTTCCTCTAGAAACAATAACAACCATTACAAGGTTGTGGATTAACTTTTATTTTCTTTATTTACTTCCCTTTGAAGAAGTTTTCAGTTCTGTTTTGAAATAATTTGAAAGTTTCCCCACCCACCCCAGGTGTTACACTTTACAATAATTATATAGATATTGAAGGAAATGCATTATAGAGCAAGCAATAAATTGAGAGTTTTATCTAAGTGTGAGTTTGTTGGCATCTTTAAAAGTTCCTCTATTGCCTCTAGTTCCTACCAGTGAAGAGTTCATTTGTTCCTTCATTAGGCACACATAAAGTAACAAATAAAATTTATACAAATGTATGGTGAAGGCAAAAATGATTCTTATAAGTGACCACAATGGTCTTCAAAGCAGCAAGTGTACAAGGATCAAAATGTGATTCTTTGGTAGGTATTTTATTTTCTTAATATTTTATAAAGGATTATTTATTTATGTATTGTAAATTTATATCATATATACATATATATAGCAAATAAGTTTTATGCAAAATCAAATTTATGTATTAAAGAAGAAATTTAAAGTTTCTCAAGAAAATCCTGTTGTAAAAGTAATAACCAATTGTAGTAATATAAATATCATGCTTGCTTCCTTTTTGTGCAATTAATTAAAGTACATCTTTTATTCCCATCTATGATAAAAATATTTGTACATACTAACTTCTTTTTAAATATGTTAATTTTTTGTTTGAACACGCCTGATTTCACTAATATTTTAATCATATTTTTAGTATAATCTCTCCAAAAAATTTTGGAAATAGACTAGCTTTTCCATGATCTTAAAATCAGAATAATTAAAATCACAAGTATAGACCCTCATTTTGGAAAAAAAATTTTTACAACCTCTTTAAACCTTTATTGTCAATATAACCTCATTTAATTTTATATTAAATTTAGGAACAAATCTAAACAAATCTAAAATTTAGCCTAAATAGTTTGAGAAATCTCTCAATACCAGTCATATTACTGTGTTGTGAAACTAGAACTGGCGTATTGAATTGAGAATATGCAGATTATGACCTGCTGAATGAGGAGGCACAGCCCACTCACTCAGAATTGGCAGGTAGCTCCCTCAGCATCTGAGCGCCCACTTTGGGGATGTGAAATACAATGGGTCTTTTTGATTGAAGGTGCAGTTTCAGTACACCACACAATGGAAATAAGATTTATTACTTAAAGATCCCAGAAATGAGGGAGTGCAACCGAGCCATGGGAAGGGCAGTTCTCCGTTCTGGTCAGGAGCCAGCAGGAGACAGAGAGCAGGCTAGCTAGCTTTTTGAACAGCACTTCCATAAAAGCATGCTTGACCTAGAAATTTTCTTCAAAGAGCCCCCATTCACTAGTAAAATTATTCATCATCTCTTTCATAGATACTTGTACATAGTTTACTTACTTGTAATTTTTTTCTCATTGATTCATTAAGATAAAATATTGTCCCAAACATATTATTAAAGTAGTAGTAAATGTTATACTTACTATGTTTGTTCTTCACATTTTAAGTATTCTCTTTGTAATAATCTTATCTATCGGAAACTAGTAACTACTATACTGTTTAATTGCTGCTAATGACATTACATAAAATGTATTTAGTACTGGAAAACCGACAGAGTTAGATCTCTATATCTCTGGTCCTATCTGAGTTTTCTGTACCCAGGCCTGAGAGTTCAGAAATACAGTTATTTCAAGCAATCTAATAGTAAGAATTTAAGAATTATGAGATGCAGAGATAGGATTGAAGGATTAAGTTCAAAAAAAAGAATCATAACCAAAGCTAAAGCAACAGGTTGAGAAGTACAACATATGTTACTCTTAAACCTGTAATTACCATAAAATATGGAGCTACTATGTCAAATATCATGTCATAAAGAGAAGCTCATAACGGTATTGTTGGTTTGAATCCAAACTAAAAAATAATTTATCTTTCTTTTTTGCTTGAAAAGCAGAGAAATTCATTTGTCTCATCTCCTCAAATCTTCTACATCAAGCTACGTCATGTTAATAAAGAACATTCTGCTGTTGTCTCTTCAGATAAGTCTCCTAGGAAACACTCTTGGTGGGAACATTCTGATTTGGCCAATGGAAGGTAGTCATTGGCTAAATATTAAGATAATTATAGATGAGTTGATTAAAAACGAGCATAATGTGACTGTCCTAGTTGCTTCTGGTGCACTTTTCATCACACCCACCTATAACTCATCTCTGACATTTGAAATATACAAGGTGCCCTTTGGCAAAGAAAGAATAGAAGGAGTAATCAAGAACTTTGTTTTGACCTGGATGGAAAATAGACCATCTCCTTCAACCATTTGGAGATTCTATCAGGAGATCACCAAAGTCATCAAGGACTTCCACATGGTATCTAGAGAAATCTGTGATGGTGTCCTCAAAAGCCAAAACCTGATGGAAAAGCTGAACAAAAGCAAATTTGAGGTTCTGGTATCAGATCCAGTATTTCCTTGTGGTGATATAGTTGCTTTAAAACTGGGAATTCCATTTATATACTCCTTGAGGTTTTCTCCAGCATCAACAGTGGAAAAACACTGTGGGAAGGTACCATACCCTCCTTCCTATGTTCCTGCTATTTTATCAGAACTCACCGACCATATGTCTTTTACTGATAGAATAAGAAATTTCATCTCCTACCACCTACAGGACTACATCTTTAATACTCTTTGGAAATCATGGGATTCCTACTATAGTAAAGCTTTGGGTATGTAGTATATATTTTTTGTATTATTTGAATTTGAACAAACAGAGATTTATATCACCTCTTCTTTATTTCCCTATGCCTATTCTTTTTCAATTCTACATATAGATTACTATCTATTGCTATCATTTGATAGCAGGAAAGAACATAAAAGACAATATGCTTTGAAACTATAGTGTGTTTTTCTAATTTTATGGATTTGAGGATACCAACCAAGTTTATAACACATAAGATATAGTTACAAATACCTTAATTAAAAATTAGGACTGGATTCTCATATACATATTGCATTGAAAATACAAATTGCCTAGAAACTTCAGGCGTGTGTGTGGAAAGCTGAAAGAGATTAAGCTTTCTACAAATCCGTTATTAATACTGACAAATGTGTGTGTGTGTTTAAAAACATGTTAAAAACATGTATATGGATCATCTCTGATCACTGCTCATAGATTTCCTGTTGTTTACTAGGCACTTCCCTGGATAGAGTGGGTACAACAAAGACTGAGATGAAGTTCCTGGCTTCAAGGATTTCACAGTCAAACAGAGAAGTTAGACATGAAACGGAATATTTACAATATGAATGATGTAGATAATAAAAATATGTACAAGGAACAGAGATATTATAAAGAAGGTAGGCAGTATGTGACAAGAGAGAAAGGTATCCTGATAAACTTCAGAATCGAAGTGATGCACAAGGAAATTTTTAAACATAAGTGTGAATTTTCTGGCAAAACTGGTGTGGAGAAAGAAACAGTATGCCCAATGTTGTGGAGTCTAGAAATAACACGTGGTGTTGGGTATTGCTGATAATTCAGCACATATGAAGGTCAAAGTGTAAAGTGGGGAGGCATGGAAAAGAATGCTGGAGATGTCAGGAATGCAAGGATGAATTAATTCAATAAATATTTTTAAAACATCCTGTATGTCATGCTAAGCATTTGGCTTTTATCTAATAAACAACTGGGAACAGTTTAAAGGAATGTATTATGACTAGATTGTATCTTATATAAAACACACGGACAAATGTGGACCTAGAATGGAGAAATGTCAGGCTGTATGCTACTGCATCATTCCAGGAAAGATGTGGTAAAAGCATGTACTGCTGAAGTAGCTTATGAACTAAAAACATAAAGCAGATGAGAATACATTGTAACACAATCAGGAGAGCAGGCTCTTGATAGACAATTTCTGCTTACCTGTGTGACCATGAAGAAGTAATCCAGTTTCTTTGGATCTACACTTATTAATCCCATCTCTAACAAGGATACTGAAAGGACTAAATTAATTAACATATAAAAAGGTTTTAGAATAGTTTCTGGAAGATAGACAAGTGTTAGTTGTTTATCAGGTAAAATAAAAGCCGATGACTAATTGGTGAGTGTTATAAGGGGTGAGAAAGAGATTAAATTATTTCTTTTTTAATTGATATATGATTGACTTATAACATTAGTTTCAGGTGTATAAGACAGTGATTCGATATATGCAAAATGATCACTACAATAAGTCTAGTTATTTTTTCCTTGTGATGAGAACTTTTAAAAAATCTACTCTCTTAGCAACTTTCAAATATACAATATTGTTATTAACTATAGTCACCATGCTGTACTTTACATCCCCATGACTTATTTTATAACTGGACGTTTGTACCTTTTGACCCCCTTTACCCATTTTGCCTATTTCCTACTCCCACCTGTCAAATACCAATCTGTTCTCTGTATCTACGAGTTTGAGATTTTTGTTTTTATAGTTTTTGTTTTGTTTTTTTAAGATTCCACATATAAGTAAGATCACATGGTATTTGTATGACTTATTTCACTTAGCACAGCACCCTCAAGTTCCATCCATGTTGTCACAAATGACAGGGTTTCCTTCTTTTTATGGCTGAATGATGTTCCATTATAATTATATATACATACTATATCAATATATATTATTGTATATGTCACATTTTCATTATCTATTCCTCCATCTATGGACAGGTTATTTCCATATCTTGGCTATTGTAAATAATACTGCTATGAACATGGTGGTCCAGATATTTCTTTGAAATAGAGATTTTCTTTTTTCCAGAATTGGAATTGATGAATCATATGGTATTAAGTTGGTGCAAAAGTTATTGTGCTTTTTGTAATATTTTTAACCTTCTAAACCGCAATTACTTTTGCACCAACCTAATAGTTTATTTTTAATTTTTTCGGTAATCTCTATAAAATCTTGCACTGCATAATGACGTTTCAGTCAACAATGGACCACTAAATGAGGGTGATCCCATAAAACTATTATGGAGCTGAAAAATTCCTATCACCTAATGACAACAGATGTTGTAACATTGTATCACAATGCATTACTCGCCTGTTTGTGGTGATGCTGATAAACACAAACCTACTGTGCTGACAGTTATATAAAAGTATGGTACATACAATTATGTACAGTACATGATACTTGATAATAATCAACTATGATACTGGTTTATGTATTTACTATACTATACTTTTAATCATTATTTTAGAGTGTACTCTACTTACTTAAAAAGTTTGCTGTAAAACACCAGCAATAGCCTCAGATGTCTCATGTTCACTGCGTCTCTGGATTGCATCATTTTCTCTTGTAATTGATTCAATCACATGTTGTTTTATAAACTTAGAATAGCTGAAGTGCAGTGTTTAACAATCTACAATAGTGTACTGTAATGACCTAGGCCTTCACACTCACTAATCACTCACTCACTGACTCACTCAGAACAACTTCCAGTCCTGCAAGCTGCATTCATTGTAAGTGCCCAATACCAGGTACCATTTTTAATTTTTTATACTGTTTTCACTGTGCCTTTTCTATGTTTACATGTTTACACACACACACTTACCATTTTGTTAATAATTGTCCACAGTATTCAGTACAGTAACGTGTACAGGCTTGTAGCCTAGGAGCAATAGGCTGTAGCATATAGTTAGGTTTGTAGTAGGCTCTACCACCTAGGTTTATGTAAGTGCATTCTCATATTCACACAATGATGAGATTGCCTAACAATGCATTTCTCAGAACATGTCCCCATTGTTAAGTGGTGCATGACTATACTGTTTTCCAAAGTAGCTGTACCAGTTTACATTCCCACATCCTTGTTGTCTATTATCTTTTTGATAATTGCCATTCTAACAGGTGCAAAGTGATATCTCATTGTGGTTTTGATTTGCATTTCCCTGATGATTAATGATGTCGTATATCTTTTATGCACCTGTTGGCCATTTGTACGTCTTCTTTGGAGAAGTATTGGTTCAGATCCTATGCCCATTTTTTAATCAGATATTTTTTTTGCTATTGAGTTGTATGAATTTTTATGTTTTGCATATTAACACCTTGTCACAGATATGATTGGTAAATACATTCACTCTTTGGTAGGTTGCCTTCCCCTTTGTTCATTATTTCCTTTGTTGTACAGATGCTTTTTTCATTTGATGTAGTCCCACTGTTTATATTTGCCTTTGTGGTCTTTGCTTTGGGTTTAAATCAAAAAAATCATCACTAAGGTCCATGTCAAGGAGCTTATTGCCTTATGTTTTCTTTGAGGAATTTTATGGGTTCAAATCTTATGATCAAGTGTTCAATCCATTTTAATTTTTGTATGGTGTAAGATAATATTCAAGTTTTATTCTTTTGCGTGTGTTTGGCCAGTTTTCCCAACACCATTTATTGAAGAGATTTCTTTTTCCCATTGTATATTCTTGGCTGCTTTTTCATAAATTAATTGACAATTTATGGGTGGGTTTATTGGTGAGGAGTGTTAAGAAAGGTGTTAGTTACAATTGCCACATCATCTTCTCTGAGTATGTTAAACATTCTCCAAATTTTTAAAAAAATAGATGTTTATCTCTTGGGATGTAAACAAAGACCTATTTATTCTGTCATCTGGATAGAATAAGCATAGCTACTATGATGAATATAAACTATCCTATAATGATAGAAGTAAATAGTCAACATCGTAGGGCTAAAAGTGGATCTTAAAAATGAAAAATAGAAGATGAAGTGATGGCCATTTTATCTGGCAATAAAGCTATTAATATCGGCAAAAACTGTCTCATCTCCTCATGCATACTGTAAACTAACAGTGACATCTGAATATGCGCAGCATCCCAGTTCTTGGAATAGAGGAATGAACATGGAGGATTCCTTGTTCACAATATATGTCTCTCATCATTTATGTCTTTATCAACTACATCTTCTCAACCTTGGAATAATAATTATTATGATTACAATTCTCCTTATTCATATTGGTGAGATTACCCCCAGATAAAACTTCCCTATGCTGGCAGTTCAAATCACACATCCATTGTATTTTGCTTGTAAATTAATGCTTGTAATAAAAACCACACTATTCTTTCAGTCTTAATACAGGAGACTAATATTTCTTAACAATTTGTTCATGGGAATGTAATGAAGATTTCTAAAAATGCTCTTACCGTCTGATTTTGATAATATCATGTTTCTAACCGAATTATACTCTTCTAACTTAGAATGACTATTTAAGTTTGCTTTACTAAAACATGATATTCTTACTGATGTCCAGGGACATGTACACTCACATTCAGGAGACCAGGTAAGAAGTGAAAGTAGTTACGTGACAGAGTAATTTATTTTGTGTTTAAATCTTTGTACATGTGATAAATGAGAATGACAAATGGAACTGACTTGTAAAAATTACTTATTTCCAGTTTGTAATTTGAATTTATCTTTATCTTTAGCTTCAATGCTTTAATCAAAGTCATTGCAATAAATCCATATACACTCAGGTCTCAAATTGTCACACCTGAGTAAATAAATAGTACAGCTTTCTGTAAGATTACTTTTCTACAGTGCAATGCAATAAGAATCTCAGAGTGAGTCCTTAATCTTTGTTAATTGCTAGAAATTGGATATTATATTGTCAAAATCCTTTTTCTTTTTCTTTTTTTTTTTAATTTCAGGCCATGAGTATTTTGTTCAAACTCATGGATATCATTATAGTAATAGCAGTTAACATTTGCTAATCTCCTATGACTAGACACTGTGAAAAGTGCTTCTCATATATTATCTCTTAATCCTTGCAATCAATTTGTAAAGGAAAAACTACTATCACAAAGGAGAATACTGAAGCTTAGAAATATGAAGCATGTTAAAATAAAATCATATAGCTACTAGTTTGAGAAAATGGTTTTCTAACTGAAGTCTTTCTGACACCAAAGCCTCTAGAAAATTTGTTTCTCCTTTTAAAATTTCAGGTACAAATCCAAAAATTATTTAGAATATTTTAGGTTTAAACTTTCTTGGGTGCTTTCTTCTTCCTTTCAATGTATTTTGCTTTTGAAATCTGCTGTTCTATTTGTCACCTATTTCAGTTTGCTGAATGGTGTTTAATTGGGCTATGTTATAACTAGGGAACTTGCTATTCCTATAGGCACAAGTCTCATAGTGACTGTTGCCTGAGGTGATTTGTCTGAGGATAGTTTTCTGGTCCGCAGAGAGCTTCTCTTTAACTAAAAGAAAGAAAAGTCTTCTGCGGATTTCAAATATATTTGTTTCACTTTGAATCTGGTAAAGTTTATTTTTATGTTCATATTAGAAACAAAAAAAGCCACCCAAATTGGGGAAACATTTAAGGAAAGAATAATGTAGCATTTTAATGCCACTAAAAATATTTGTAATCCATAAACATTACCTATTGCTACCAAGTTTTACTCTTTGGCCACTGAAAACAAACAGGTTCTTTTTTGTGAGTAATCTTTATATATTAGATGTATATAAATATAAAGTATTATTATAAATAATTAGGTGAATAATTCCTAAGAAATAATGCCATCTATAATAACAATAGACTATCTTGCAAATATATTAAATTAAATAGCAAAAGACAACAGGTCTTCAAAAAAAGAAAGATTATGACCATAATATTTAGATCTTCCCATGAACTAGGTACTCACAGAACACAGGTAATTAATGTAAAATAAAACGATAGAAATGAAACAAATTTGAGTGTGTATATCTCCATAGTGCTTGATTTACAGTAGACATTTTAAAGGAGGAAAATATGTATTGGAGTCTTTTCCCTGAAGAGTAATATATTTTGGCTTGGATATGTTTTTTTTCTTCCTTTCTTCCTAGTCTTTCCTTTGCTTCCCTCCTTCCTTCCTTCCTTCCTTCCTTCATTCCATCCTTCTTTTCTTCCTTCCACTTTTAAATTTAATTTAATGTTCTTTTGTTAGAACCTTTCAAATCACTGCTGGTAGCATTTCCTTTCCACAATGACTCATAAGCCATGTGACAGCCATAGCATGTCATCCAAGGTGGAATTTGTTGTGGGACATGCACAGTTCCCAGAGAAGGCTATCACACTTTTTTGCTCCCATTCAATGAAAGAGAATGGAGGTTATAATTTTTATGAGTATAATCTTGAGTTTTATATTGTTCACCTAAAAATAAAAGGCCAAAGTGAGAGGCAACAAGCATTTACCATTATTTGTGAAAATGAATAGCTATTTGGCAAGCACTGATTCAGACAGAAACCCAAGCCAAGTAGTGTTCCAATTAGAAGACAAAGGCAAGGGGTATTTATGAGAAAGGGAACGGGAACAATTACATTAGTAGAAGGAAGGCATTTTTTTGGTGTTTTTGTTTGTTTGTTTGTTTACTTTCTTTTGTTTAATTTTTGTTTTTTATTATCTTTTTTTAGTATTATTTTTAATTTTCTGTTTTATTTTAGAAGGAAGACATTTCTGTTGGTGCAGATAAGCTAACATAGGGACAATCTTCTAAGCAATGTTTTTAATTTTCAGTTCAGTGCTTTCTTGCAAACAGTTCTTTGGAACACAATGTTTTTTAGGCCCAGTCCAAAGGTTATTTTGCCCTGTTTTAACATCCCAAAGGTCTGAAACATGTATTGTGCAAGACAGTTCCTTTGGGATGGCAGCTCTGACTCTACTTTAAAGTGGCTCTGTTTATATACATACCTAGATATAGATGATATAGAGATAGATAGATATATTTTTTACAATATTTGTGTATTTCTTAAAATATGTCATTTGTGAACTTTAGTACTAAATACATTGTTAGAAATAGATCATTTGTGACATGACTGGAGACTGAGCATGACTGGTGCTTGAAAAGGAAATTGCAGTGTTTGGGACCATCTGCACTGTGGGTGCAGAAAAATAAATTTTCCTCCTATCCTTCTAAGTTCTTCTGGTTGAACTAATAATCATATTAACATGAGGCAGATTAACAGGAGAAAACAACCAAATTTATTATGTATGTACATACATGGGTTCCATACAATAGGAGAGCTAGGACAGATCTGGCTTATATGCCATCTTTAGCTAAGGAGAAGTGGGGTTAGTGTGGTTTGGGACTTCAAAGGGCAAGAAGGTAATTCACATGGAGACAGAAAAGTGTTTGGTAAATTAATGTTTGCCGAGTCATCTTTAACAATGAGACACAGAGAGCACTTAGATCAAATGGGCCTTGCCAGGTGCCTCCCTGTCGACCACACATTAGTTCGTATTAAACTATACTTTTCTGTGATGATAGCTCCCTACTTGAAACAGGTCTTCTATTTTAATTCTTTTAAGCAGTTAGAGGTGAGATCAAAGTTTTTTCCTTTGAGTTTCCATTTCTTAAAAACAGCCAGCTTAAAATAATCAATATCTCAAAAGGCATATTTTACAGTGGTAAACTGCTTCCCCACAATGGGCCATTGTCGGAGGAGTAAAAGAGAGGAGGTGATGCAATCTGGTTAAACTGGTCATTTTTAAAGTAAGATTTTCTCCCTACAATATCATATATTGCTAACATTTATTGAGTACAGATGCTATCCTAAATAATTAGCATATATTGTTTCATTCAGTCCTCACAGCTATAGGAAATAGGCACCATCATTCTTCCTTATTTTGTAATGAGGAGGCTGAGTAACTTGCCTGAGATTACAATCCAGAAAGTGATGAATCATTTGATGCCACACCCAGGGCTAAAAAGAAAGCTCTAGAAAGATACTCAGTTCATATACAACAAAACAAAGAGGAAAAAATTTGTCTAAATTTAAGCTTTCTAAAGAATTAACTAAATGCCATCAAGAAACTCAAAATTGAAGCACCAATGCAAGGCTAAAACTTGAAGTTACTCAGGATTTGATTACTCATGTTCCTGAGACAGTGTGAAGGCTGGTTCCTAGGCTTTTGTGGCAACTGGCACTGCTTCCAATCTGAGAGACAATGAGAAATGAATCAGCACAATTATATCCTACCCATCCTGTGCAATGTTCAGGGAGCACACAGGAAAAAGAGACCTTCAAGCCAGGGCATGTCTTTGGGGATAAAAAATATATAAGGAAGAACTTCCATGCACAAATGTTGTTTTAAGGATTACTAATTCAAGTTAATAGCGTTACACGTTTTAAAAAACTTTATTCTAATTTAACTTTATACAGATGAACTAGACATTCTTCAGCAATTATTACATACAAAAATCTTATTAAATATGATTCTGAGAACTTTATATCTGTTTTGTTACCCTTTTGAAGTAAACGGATTGAAATAAAAATGAGAACTTGATTCAAAGTACAAGGACAATATTCTAATTAGTGCAAATTTTCTATGACTAATCTATTTTTAACTCATGGTACTCATATATTGATGTTTCAAAGGCACATGTTTTTAAAATTATTTTCTAGGCTCTTTAGTTGTGTTTAAGATGTCAGTTATTAAATAGTCACATATTCAAACAAAATTATTCACAATTATGAAATATAATGTTTTCTCATTTTTACTATTATAAAATGTATCGTAACTATTGGATTTAAAAAGTAGAATACACCAGAAAGAACCAACTTTTCAACTCTGAGTTGTTTACCTCTAGCAACAAGGCGTGTCTTCCAGGTGTAGAAAGGACACCTTTCACAGGAGGGATTTGCGTCCTGCATTTAAAAATACAAAGGAGGATCAAGATACACTTCTAACACTGGCTGCTTGTCAAGTAATTTTAATTCAAAGTAATCAGTATGCCATTGTGGGATATTTGAGATGGCCTATCTTGGGTCACTGGCACTAGCATTGTGACTTTGAGATTATTCAAACCTCTCTTGATCTGTTATCTTACATGTGAAATAGTGGAGTTGCACAAGCTAGACCCAGGATGTCTGCAGAATGACAATCCCACTATCCTGTTTATTCAACCCTTATTTAGAATATCTATTAGTGAACTCATAAAACAAACAAATACATTAGAATTTTAAATTACTGAACTTCATTTTTGTCATGAAATTAAGTATATTTGGTAAGAGTTATTATTTTTTCTGTTGATGGAAATTTAAATCTAAGGTTGTACCTACATAAATCCCCAAACATAATTTATTTTCCATCTTTTTATAGTTTTTGAATTTGCAATAATGAAATATTTCAGGCATACAAGAAACCAGTGAATAAATGTAACAGACACCAATGAGATTAAACACTTTAATATCCAAGAATAATTTGAAAACAAAAAATATGTATTTCAGTTATTAATATAATTATATTATCTCTATTGTTCTTCACTAATTTAGATAATTGTATTATTGTCCTGAAGAGACCACTCAGTGGCAAATTGATTCCTTGAACTCTTCAATTTTTTATTTTTATTTTATTTTATTTTATTATTCAGGGTAATTTAGGGTTGCTGACATCTATTTGATTCTGGGATATATTTCAATAAGCTTTTAAGGGATATTATAGCTATTGCTAGTCAGAAATCCCTAATTAATTATTATATTTTACTCAATAATTAGACAAAGCTAAGTATTTTATAGATAAACTTTCAGTTATGCTTTGTTGTTTTTGTACCCTTATTAGTGGAAGGTCATGACAGCAACCGATTTCTTTATGAAGATATTTCAAATTATTTTCACTAGGCCTATTTTAATGACCATAAAGATTTTTCACACTCTTCTTTTGTTCTTTTGTTTCAAAATCTAATTAAATTTAAAGGCACTGCCTCTACATCCAAATTAAGGCTAACTCTTGAAAGGACACAAATACAATAATTCTAAAAGCATTGTTTCTCTCTCCCCTCTTCCCTTTTTCTGCCTTCCTGGTCCTTTTGTTACTCAAGGGCTTGAAATTACACAATTCAAAGGCAATTGACTGAAGAAAAACCTACCATTTTATTTCTATTCTCAATTCCTGATTTCCATCCCTCTAATCATTTTATTTGTTCTTATTTTCTCTTTTTAATGGTAGCCTCTAATGATTTCAACTTTTAAAATAACATTATTATATGGCTGCCGTTGTTCAGTTTGTCATGCACTAAGAATCTCAAATGATAGATATTATATCCATGTGTATGCAGACAATCTGTAGTTAGCCCGCGGATTTATTCACCAATCTTGAGGCAAATTTATTAAACTGCTAATGTTACTAAACTCTTGCTGTGAACTACGCACTTTGCAAAGATGCTTTGCAGACATTCTTGTTAATCCACAAGGTCATATAACAAAGTAGTATGAGTATCTCTCATCTATACATGACAAAACCAAAGATTAGAGTGTTTAGGGTCACAGAGCTTATAAAAGGAGTGTTTTGAATCTGGGGCTATTGAACTCTAGTACACCTAATTTAATCTACTTACTACACAGTTCTGAGTGAAAAAGCATATGGTTCCTTGGTATCCATGCCATATCTCCTTTGTTTGTGTATGAAGATGTCATATGGAGGAAAATGAAAAATTCCCTACCTCAGGAAGACAATAATCAATTGGCTTTACCAGAGAAGAAAATTATCCTCTATCAAATATGTAGTAATTTACTCTATAATTCAATTAATCTAAAACCATCTTAAAGTGTTTGAGCAAATTGTCCTCTAAGTGAAGCTCGTTTCAAATTGTTTTTCTAAATATGCACCCTGGGAAATGATAATCATGCTGGTCATTGTGCATTGCCAAAATTCCTAAAATGTATAAAGTTAAGGTGTAATATTGTAGAAATCCAGCAACAAGTCAAATGATGTTATGATTATAATCCGAATTCTACTATCTTGTCATATGTTTTTGAGTGTACAACTCAACGTTAGTTTCATTATTCATCAAATGGAGTATATAACTTCTGCCACATAAGATTGTAAAAATAATCAGGCAATGCATGTAAAAATGCCTTGTAATAAAGGCATACAACCTGAGGGTATTATGAGTTTTGGCAAAGCGGCTTTAGCAGTAAGAACCATTATTTTTCGTTTAACTTAATTTTGGAAAGATATGTCAAATTGAAGACATATTTTGTAAATCATAGTTATCATCATAGAGTACACAGATGTCAGGTTAATGACCTGCTTGCTTCTTTTTCTTTAAAATAGGACTGATCATATTCCATTTTTGTTGTTGAAATAATCATATTAATGCACATACGAATTTTAATTATATTGTTTTCCTTTTAATCTATAGATCAATTGACCTATGAGTGAGTGTAGCCATTACATTAAATATTATTTTATTTGAAAAAAAAACCTACCTAATTATACTTTAAAAGTTTCTTTTCATCTGAAAAGAGCTACAGTAGAATAGTTTCCATAATGGATATCATCATGCCTAAGAAGTTTGTCCATTTGCTGGTTTTTAATTTGACTCTGACTGAAATTGTTCTAAGTGGGAACGTGCTAATTTGGCCAACGGATGGTAGTCATTGGTTAAATATCAAGATCATTCTGGATGAGTTGATTCAAAGAAATCACAATGTGACCATACTGGCTTCATCATCAACTCTATTCATCAACTCCAGTCCCGATTCTCCTGTGAATTTTGAAGTGATACCTGTTTCCTTCAAGAAGAGCAATATAGATTCCTTAATTGAACATATGATAATGCTGTGGATGGACCACAGACCAACTCCTCTCACAATCTGGACTTTCTACAAAGAACTAGGAAAACTTCTAGATACCTTTTTTCGAATTAATATACAAATCTGTGATGGAGCATTAAACAACCCCAAGGTAATGTCAAGACTTCAGAAAGGTGGTTTTGATGTGTTGGTAGCTGACCCCGTAACAATTTGTGGGGACCTGGTTGCTCTGAAATTAGGAATTCCATTTATGTACACATTGAAGTTCTCTCCAGCCTCAACAGTAGAGAGACACTGTGGGAAAATCCCAGCACCAGCCTCCTATGTACCTGCAGCCTTGTCAGAGCTCACTGACCAGATGACCTTTGGTGAAAGGGTTAAAAATACCATATCTTATGCTCTGCAAGACTATATATTTCAATCCTACTGGGGAGAATGGAATTTGTACTACAGCAAAGTTCTGGGTAAGTCTAAAATATTATCTTCTTAATGACTCCAGATACCTTATTTATTATATATATGTATATTTTTACCTTATTTATTCTTATTGTTAATACCACAAAATGTTCCCACCCTACTGCATATGCCAAACTGAAGTAAATTATGTCTTCATACAAGTCCTTGATCATTATCTTTGTATAAATTCCTAGAAATGGAATGGTGGTATTAATATGTATGCTATTAATGCAACTAATTTTGTGCCTATTTAAGTAATAGTTTTTCAATATGGAAATCAATGCTCAAATATAAATGGAAGTACCTTTACTAGGATAAATTATGACCCTGCCAAAATATACTTTGCCTAACATGTTGAAGTCATACATGATTTACTTTCCCTTCTTGGTTCTTCATTCTTTTCTTTGTCTGGAGAAAACTTTTAAAAGTCCTGAGTTTATACCATCCTCTACCTCTCACTATCTCTCCATCCTTAGGCTCCTCTGTGCATTTGGGCTAGCACTGTCTCCTACTCAATTTCGTTTTTCTTTTGCTTTTGCTTTTTCAAAGCACTTTGTTAAAATATGATTGACACATAAAAAGCTGTATATATCTAATGTTTACAATTCAGTGACTTTGCGATAAGTATAGATCCATGAAATCATTACCATCATCCAGGCCATATACATATTCATCATCTCCCAAAGTTTCTTGCTGTCGCTATTATTATTATATTTAAGAATGCTTAACATAAGATCTACCCTCTTAGCGAATTTAAGTATAAAGTATAGTGTTGTTAGCTAAAGGCACTATGCTGTGTGGTAGATCTCTCCAGAATTTATTTATCTTGTATAATTAAAACTTTGTAACCTTTGACCATCACCTCTCCATTTCCCCCTACCTCCAGCTCCTGGCAATGACCATTCTCCTCTCTGCTTGATATCCTTTGGCAAGCCTCAAGTTTCCCGGCCTTGCAGATTCCTTATGAGGATCAAACAAAATAATGCAAACTATCAAGGCCAGTTCTGGTTGGCTATTTATATTACCCCACTTAGTGACCTCCATGAGCCTTCTTTCCTTTATTTTTCTTTTTTTTTCTCCTCATTTTTTCCTCCATATCTGTTAGTAGTAACAAGGGTATTGACTAACAGCGGGAATTAATAATTGAGGCTATCAATGGTACTTTCTTACAAAGGCAATATTCAAAATACTGTTTTTTTATATACCTTTTGTTCCCGAACTGAAGGGGTTTGTTTTTCCTGCATACATCAAAGCCAAAGGAGACAGGAACAAGAGCTTGCAGCAAAGAAAGTAGAGAGGTTTTTTTTGTTTGGTTTTGATTTTTGTTTCAGGAAATGGCACCAAGCCTAGAGACACAGGTGAGCTAGCCCTCAAAGACCTGGCTCTCAGACAGTATGTAAGTTAGGAATTGTAAAATACAAGGCAAACTCATAAGACACCGTGGGTTAGGGATTCAAGGTTGTATTGGGAGCTGATTGGTCAGAGCTGAGGTAAGGGTAATGAATCATTTCTTCAGGTCTTGAGGACAGTTCTGAGGTCTTTTCTAGAGTCCTTCTCTCCAGTCTCATGGGAAAGCAGCCAGGGGGGTCATTCAACTTAGGGCTCAGGATCTGAAATATAACTTGTCAAGATGTTATCTTTAGTCTACAGAGGTTCAGAAGGTGTGACCGTTAGTCAGGTTTGGGCTACTGTCTTCTGCTGCCTTGGTGGTTGTTGATTATCTGGGGAAAATGCTAGATCTCTGAGGGATATACAGAGAGAGAGGGATACGATTTCTACAACTAGGATTTAAAGCTAAATTTAATCAGTCATAAGCCCTTTGGTTTCATGTTCGTCCCTCCTCTCCTTTCACTTGCTTTCCTTCCTTTCTCCCTGTGTTCCTTCAGTTATGTTTTTTCATTCATTCCTTCTTCCTTCCCTCCTTCCCTCCTCCCTGCCTTCTCTTCCTTCCATTTTGCTTTTTTGTGCAAAAAAATATTTATTGATCTCCAACCCAGTATCTACAGCTTTCCTAGTTACTGAGAATAGAACAGTTAGCAAAACAGATCAAAATCTCTACTCTATCCCCATAGAGCTTACATTCTAGTAAGAGGAGACAGACAATAAATAAAATAAATATGTAAAATATATAGGATGTTAGACTGTGATGTGTGCTATGTAGTAAAGAAGACTGGATAGTTCTGGGAATAGGGTTACACTTTTAAATAGGATGGCCAGGGAAGGTCTCAAATGAAAGGGTGACATTAGAACAAAAACCTGAGGGCAGTCAGGGTGAAAGCTGAGGGCAGTGAAGTCTCCCTAAAGGAAAAACATTTCAAGCATAGATAAGAGTAAGGCAAAAACCTGTGGCAAGCCAAAGATGCAGGAATATTCTTACTATAACTTGACATTAATCTTACTTTTCACAAGTAGGAATTGCATATATATTTTTTCTTTCCTTGATTTTGGAATATTCTTCATCTAATTTTCAATCACTTAACTTTTAAACTTCTTCATAGAATTTGTCTAGAGAGAAGATATTAAATATATCACACATATAAATAAAACATATACAAAGTAATTAAAATTTGCATATACTTTTGAAGATATGATCATTAGAATTTTGAAAGTAAAATTCTATGTTTTTATACTCTTTGTAATGCAACTTAACTATATTTTCTTTATTTCTGAATTCTAAATTTCCTATGCCTCAAAAACTTTTTGCTATATATTTAGATGTTAGTCACATGATTATTTTCTAATATATCTGAAATGTGTTCAACAATAATTTTCACTGCTCATATACGTACCACATACTGACTATTGCAGGTACTCAATGAAATAACAGTCTAGATGCCTTAAATAAGGGAATTACAAAAAGTAAGATGGTGAAGTGTCTTGAAAAACACAAAAGATTCTGAGTTCAAGTTCCACCTACTAACCGTGTGATCTCAGGCAAGTAACTAAAACTCTGAGTCACAGTGTGTGCTGCTTTTGAAAATGGGTAATTATTTCACCGTACTCCTTAGGAGGATCATATGATACCAGATGTGTGGATATGCTATGTCAATTATAAAGAATTATACTTATGTTGAGTGTTATTTACACAAAACTATACAAGAACTTTGCAGTGGCAAAGCCCTGATTACACTACCATGAAGTTCTGTACATAGAAAGTAGTCAAGTATCTACAGAAAATAAATGGCCTCTGCGATGTACTAAATCTCTTTTTCTTCCCCTGAAAGGAAGCCATGACAAATTATATAATATGTGAAAAAGCCTTTATGAAACTGAATGTTTGCAGCTTCTCATTTTCACAGGATAATAATCTGTTTCAGAAATCCCACATATTGAGAAATTCAGTGTATTATTTACTTAAATTCTTTATGCTCCTCATGTTACTAAACATATCTGAACAACAAATAGTTATCTTGGATATTTTATTTCAAATTGAAATATATTGTCAGGAAGAAATGGTATAATCCAAAATGTCTTTTGTTTGCAATTACATTTTTAAAGTATTAGGGACACCTGGTAACTGTAAGCTAATACTGAAATAGGGCAGGTATCTTATACTTGATATTATCTTTGAACACAAGAGGTTTAATAATGTGTCAAATTTCTGTGGAGTTTCCATTTCAATGACTGTTCTTCAGTTCTGTGGGAAAAAAATAGACCAGAAAAATAGCATGTTTAACAGTGGTAAAGAAAAAAACCCAAATATCTATATTGAAGGAAATAGATGTAAGTAACAAAGAAATATTGAACTGCAATATCCTGTTTTATTTATCAGGGGTGAAAACTTAAATCTTACGGATGAAGCAAATAAAAATGATCATTAGTTCAATTTTAAATATGCTTCTACCACTTAATGAAACAGGCATTTTTGGAAATACAACAATCGTTGCTATTCACATCCAGGAGTGAATCTATTAACAAATGTTGCCCAGGCCAAGAGTTCTGCAGGTCACCTTCAAACTGCACTGAGCTTGATCTCTACCCCAACCCTTGAGAGATCTGCTGTGCCACATGTAGATAATTCTCATTATGGGTAGGATTTGGGACTAGCCTTCGCAGCAGCTATAGGAAAGCATGGGCTTGAACGCTATAGTGAAAATAGTTAAACCGGTTAGGCCATTTGGATGGCCCCATTTTTCCTGTCTTTTGGTTTCCCAGTCTGTCTCCATCTTTCCCAGTACACTGCAGATGAGTAGAGTGAAAAGCTCAGTACTAATCGATGCACCACTTGGCCAGTGTAGCCTACTTTTACCTGTCAGTACCATGTTTGTCTCTCTTTCCCTGCTGCTAAATATTAGATGGATTTCTTAGAACTAAGGCTACCTTTTTCCAGCTCATGAAAAGAAATAAGCCTCTAAACATTTCCCCTCTATCCCACTTGCCTAGACCTAGGTTAGATTACTCACATTACTTATATTTGATCTCTGGCTCCCTTTCTGGGCACAGTATTTTGTTTGTTTTTCTGTGTCCCACTCCCATTCTAATCCCCATTCCCAACCTTCCATTCTCCCCCCCCCCTTTTTTTAAAATTTTTCTTCAATTACAGTTGACATTCAATATTATATTAGTTTCAGGTGTATAGTATACTTGGCCCTCTGATAATCTTCTGTCACATGTGTCTTCTAATTCCTGTCACATGCAGCTTTCCTATGGTCAGTGCTGAGATGTTTTCTTAAATTTTGTGTAATCTTTCTTTTGAAGTAAAACAAAAATCAAAGATTTACAGCTCATTGAAATTTCATAACATGAACTCACCCATGCAATCAGCACCCAAATCCAGAAACAGATTATTACAACCCATAGTAGTCCCTATAACTCTCATCTAAGGGTTAACACTTTCTTGACTTCTAACACCATAGATTTTTCCTGACTTTAAACTTTATATAAATGAACCACACATTATGTACTCTTTTATATGTTGCTTCTTTTACTTAACATTACGGTTTTTATTTTTGTCCAAGTTGTTTCATGTAGGTATAATTTGTTCATTCTCATAGTTATATAGATTCTATTGAATTAATATACCACATTTGGCTTATCCAGTTTGCTGTTGATGAACATGTAGACTATCTTGGTTTTGGTTATTTATGATAAACACTGCTATAAACATTATTTTACGTGTTTTTTAATAAAAATACATGCACCATAGACTTGGATATATACATAAGATTGCAATTGCTAGGTCATAGGACATGCTTAGTTTTAGTGGGTATTATTAAAATCTAGTTTCCAAAGTATTTGTAACAATTAATAATCCCATCAACTATTTACTAGAATTCCAGTTGATCTCCATTCTTACCAACACTTGGAGTGTTCTTTTGCACTTTTTTTTATTTATTATAACCATGTTGTTTATATGTAGCATTACCCCAGTTTTTAAAACTACTACTTAATTATCATTCTTCATTCTTATTCACTTCTATTTTTTTCTTTGTGGTCTTTTTAATTCATCCGGTGATCATTTTAATTGTACAAGTAAGATTATTACATTCCCACTCCAGTTTGTGATCCATCAAGAATCTCTGGTCTATTCTCTATTCAGTGATTCTGCAGCTAATTAATGTCTTTGCTAATTGAACCTCTTATTCTCCGTCACCTTCATCCCCCTTTAAAATTTTTTTCAATGACAGTTGACATTCAATATTATGTTATATTAATTTCAGGTGTACAGCATAGTGGTTAGACATTTATATAATTTAAGAAGTGATCCACATGACTAGTATAGTACTCACCTGGCACTATACATATTTATTACCATATATTGACTATATACTCTATGCTTTATTTTATATTCCTCTGCCTATTTTGTAACTAGAAATTTGTACTTCTTAATCCCTTCACCCTTTTCACCCTGTCCTCCAACCCCTCTCCTATCTGGCAACCATCAAATAGTTCTCTGTATCTATGACTTTGTTTCTGTTTTGTTTATTATTGTTTAGATTCCACATATAAGTGAAATCATATTGCATCTGTCTTGCTCTGTCTGACCACTTATTGAAGGCTTTTTTCTCCATTGAGTATTCTTGGCTTGCTTATCAGATATTAGTTGACTGTATGTGCATGGGTTTAGTTCTGGGCTTTCAATTCTATTCCATTTGTCTGTGTCTGTTTTTATGCCAGTATCATACTGTTTTGATTACTATAGCTTTGTGATATAATTTGAAATTAGAAAGTGTAATGCCTTCAGCTTTGATCTTTTTTCTCAGGATTGCTTTGGCTATTCAAGGTGTTTTGTGGTTTCATACACATTTTAGAATTGGTTTTTCTATTTTTGTAACAATGCCAATTAAATCAAATCTTATAAAGATTTCATTGTACATATAAATTGTTCTGAGTACGATGAACATTGTAACAATTCTTACAATCCATGAACACAGAATATCTTTCTATTTATTTGTGTCTTCTTTAATTTTATTCATCAATGTTTTACAGTTTCCTATGTACAGATTTTTCACTCCCTTGGTTAAATTTATTCCCAAATGTTTTATTGTTTTTGGTACAACTGTAAATGGGAAAAAGTTATTTTTCAGCTGTTTGATTTTTAGTGTATACAAGTAGAAATACAACTCGTTTTTTGTATCCTGCAACTTTATTAAATTCATTTATTAGTTCTAACCGTATTTTGGTGGAGTCTTTATGATTTTCCACAGATAAGATCATGTCATCTGAAAACAGATAATTTTACTTCTTCCTTTCTAATTCAGGTTACTTTTTACTCCCTTTTATTGCCTGATTTCCCCAGCTAGGAATTCCAGTACTATGTGGAATAGGAGTGGTGAGAGTGGGTACTCTTGTGTTGTTTTGATCTTAGAGGAAACACTTTCAACCTTTCACCATTGAGTGTATTAGCTGTGGGCTTTTTGGTATTCTTTCTCCTAAAATATCTAGGGCTGAGAAATTTATTGCAGGAGATTCTTTGGCAATTTCTATACTTCCTGAAATGTAGAAGTATTCTCTCTCTACTCATGTCAATTTGTTTAACGTTAGATAGAATAGATGATTGATAGATAGATAGATGATAGATAGATAGATAGATAGATAGATAGATAGATAGATAGATAGATAGATAGACAGACAGACAGATAATATTATGTTACCCATCATTATCTAAGTTGTCAAGTGTATTTTCTTAGAGTTCTGTGAACTAGCTTCTTAAGTGTCATCGTATCTACTCTTTTTACATTTTTTAAAGTTATTTTTATTATGAATTTTTCTGCTTTCTTATATCTACTCATATGTACAGTCATTTCCCACACTGACTCTAGTCTTGGCTATTTATCTTGCTTTGGCCAATGTAACTTGTAATACAAGGGGTCTCTTAAAAATTGAAGCATATTCTCACTGCTTTGTGAATGTTTGTTTTGTGATCTAACTTATCTAGCAGGCTGAATGGTGAGGGACTCACAGTTCCAAGAGATTCACCCACAAAGTGTTAGCCAGACAATTGCAAAACATATGATGGCCTCTTGGATCAGCTCCTCTCCTGCTGACCCATATTCACATGAACATGAACTAGACCAGCCCAGACAGCTCTGCTTAGCCTAAATCAGAATGGTGAGCAAAATTATGAGCTAAATAGGAAGTTATTGTTTTGAGACACTAAGACTTTGGGTAGTTTATCATTCAACAATGGAAAATAAAAAGACATAGCTTTGATTTACTCCATTTGTTACTCCCTAGAATTCTATCTTGCTTTTTACACATGCGTACTCTTTCCTACATTTCAGTATCCAGTGACATGCCATAAAAATTTAACAACTGGCTTTCCGTGATGAAAGAATAAAAAGAAAAACCAAGTACTTTTGTAGCATTTACTAATATCTGTCATGTAAATTTTCCCACTTTTACTAACTTTATGCTATTGGTGATATAACAGTTAGCATGAAAAAAACTCCTAAATATTAACAATTAACTCTCATGAGCTATGATAACCAGATCCAGATAACTTTTGGAAGATCCATTTATGACATCAGCCTTGATTCATTCACATGTCAAAGTTCATGAACACTAGTTTTATTATACAGAAAAGTGTTATTCTCTTATTCTCTTCAACACATTTTGAAGACTAAGTGGGCCTATATAAATATTAGGCCCAGATATTTCTTCAAATAATGAATATAAGCATATAGAAATTATTTGCTTGGCAAAGCAGAAGCTTCTCTTTTTGGGGGGAATAAGTACCTTCCTCTGTGGTTCACTTTTATAGCTACAGCATACTTTATGTCCACTGCGTATATCATCAATATATGCATTTTCAGCATATATCATTTTTCACTTTTCAGGAAAACTATTACTTTTTAAAATGTTTCTGAAAAGTCAAATGGATAGAATATTTCTATTTTGCCAACATCTTCCCAAGTACTTTTCAAAAGAGTACCTTCTAGGAAAGATGTTTTACTAGGGGGAAAAAATATGTCATCTAACAATCCTCCAGTAAAGAAGTATTGCTTTAGCAATCGACTAATATTGAACACTGCAACAGGCTTGACATTTTAATAAAATGTTTCCAATGTTCTGGATACTTAGAGAAATAAAAGAGAAAAAAAGAAAAGTGACAACTGATTGTTTATCTTATATAATAGTGTTAATTTCTTTTATTTAAATATTAGTAATTCCTTTTAGAATTTAGGATTTTTGAATCAGGCCAATTCTCCAGAATGTCACAGGAATTTTACTACTTATATATTTCACTGACAATGTAAATGTTCATTAAACCTGAAAGTACAGACCATCTGGACACCATCAAAAATGGAAAACATGAAGGCCAGCATGCTTTTTATTAACATTTGACCATAGGGAATCCAAGGAAATACTAGATCCCTGATGTGTCACATTTTTCTAGCCCTGAGTAAAGATAATAGGAATTAGATACCTGACCATGCTCTATATTTCATGAAGGTAATATTCCAAACAGAAGTTTGAAAATATTTTGACTGACATTGTTAATTTAATGGCACAACATTAGAATGATGTTTATAGATTAGAATGGAATTTCCTCCAATTACAAAAAAAAAAAAATTACTACAGTTTAAAATGCAGGTGCTTTATTACCCTGACAAATTCAGTTGTTTTTTTTAACTTTGTAAAATTATGTTGTCTTTCCCTCTTGGATATAATCCATGAAAGAAATTTTTAAGCTGTACTTCATTAAATTTAAAATCTCCTGTGAAAGACAATGTCAAGAAAATGAGACGACAAGCCGCAGAATGGACATAATACTTGCAAAAGACATGTCTAATAAATGACTGTTATCTAAAATATAAAAAGAACTATTAAATCTCAACAGTAAGAAAACATAGAACCTGATTAAAATATGGGCCAAAATTATAACAGACACCTTACAATAGAAGACATACAAATGACAAATAGCATGTAAAATGATGTTCCACATCATTTGTCATGGGGGAAGTGCAAATTAAAACAACAATGAGATACTATTACATACCTACTAGAATGGCCAAAGTCTGGAACACTGACACCACCAAATCCTGATGAGGATGTGGAGCAATGGGAACTCTCGCACATTGCTAGTAGGAATGCAAAATGGTATAGTCACTTTGGAAAACACCTGGCAGTTCCTTACAAAACTAAACATGCTGTTACCATAGGACCCAACAATTAGGCTCCTGACTCTTTAGCAAAGGAAATTTAAAACTATGTCTACACATACAAGTAAATCTTCACATGTATGTTTATGGTAGCTTTATGCATAATTGCCAAAACTTGGAAGCAACCAAGATGCATATACTGTGGTAGATTCAGATAATGGAATATTATTTAGTGTTATAAAAATATGACCTATCAAACCATGAACACATATGAAGGAACTTTAAATGCATATTACTAAGTGAAAAAATCCAATCTGAAAAAGTTACATTCAGTATTATTCAATTATATGACAGTCTGGAATAAGCAAAACTATGGAAACAGTAAAAAGATCAGTGGTTGCCAAGGGTTGGAAGTGAGAGGATACATGAATAGATGGAGTATAGAAGATTATTTGTCCAGAGAAAATACTCTGTCTGATAATATAATGAGGGATTCATACCATTATACATTTGTCCAAACTCATAGAATGTATACACTGAAAATGAGCTCTAAGATAAACCATGGACTTTGGTTGATTATGATGTGTCGATGTAAGTTCATCAGTTGTAACAAATGTACCACTCTGGTGCAGGTTGTTGATAATTGGGCAGACTATGCACGTATGGAGGCAGGGGTTGTTTGAGAAATCTCTTTACCTTCTTCTCAATTGCGCTATGAACTTCAAATTTCTTTAAAAATAGTCTTAAAAAAATGAAAATGGTATCCTTATCTTGGATTAGGAATTGAATTCAACCAATCTTTGTTTTGAGTTCAATTATTATTTCATCCAATACTTCAATCCCAGCATCAGTATGAGCCTACTAGCATGTCAACACTCTTCAACCCCCTGAAAACTTCCTGAGACAGTGACTACACTTATCCTCATGTACAAGTCCTCAAAGTGTAATACCTTCAGTATGGCCAGCTGGGAGAATTAGTGGGCATCCATCAATGCCTATATTCACAATTTTCCTCCCCTTGCTTAATGGGTTGGAAGACACGTCAATGTGACTCATTTGGGGTTAACGCTCTTCACTTCATAAAATACTCTGCATTTCTTAGGAAGCTTTTAGTCATGCCTTTTACCACATTCATGGTTTTATAATGGACATGTTGTTTTCTAAACCTCATCCTCCTTGCACCACATCTTGAATGCCTTCTAACTATCTGGTGCTATTATATGTATTCAACATTTATTGTTATAATCACCTTATTTCTTTTAAACTACTCTATAAGAAACATGTTCTTATTCATAGAAAACTAAGTTTCTCCTTATTTTCTGTATATTCTTTGAAAATATATCTTTCTGATTCAAAAAACATTTCTCTTTCTACAGTGCCACAGAGATTCTCTAGTTTCATTTAACTCAGTACAAACTCTGACTCTCATGGCATAGAGAGAAGAATTTTCATTTCAAAAAATCAAATTTATTGTACCTTTTAAAATCTACTTCTTTGTGTATTCTTCTAGATACTCCATATCTTTCTAAACTCAGCCAACTAAATAAAAGTCAACTTTTAATCTTCATTCTTAATTTAAAATCCCATACTAAGCATTATATTTTTCTTGTCTGTCAATTTTTGTTGATCTTATGATAATATGAATAATATTGTTCAAAATAGTATTATGAACTCTGTTATATTTGGGGATATGGAAATGTCACCACACGATTTCTCAATATTGATGTCTAAGCAATTAATCTGTGGATGACCTACCTTCTTATGGTACAATCTTCAGTATTGTATTAAAATCTATGATGACTTAACCCTCCACTGAAGCATTTTTCTAAATATTAGGATTATTATTATGATTTTTCACAATATGCTAATAAAATGTTATCATTAACTCCATTTTCATGGATGATGAAATAAAAGCTGAGAAAAATTAAGTAACTCTCCCAATCACAAACATCATTTTGTAAACAATATAAGAACATAAGTCTATTTATCTCCAAAGACCACCCATCTAATTTCATTAAATACCTTATAGAGACCCCTGTAGTTCTAGGATTAACTCAAGTTTTAGCTCCCTGCTTTTAGAAAAATAAATCAATGAAAAGAGAAAAGACATCACTTAATACTGAGTCTGGTAACACCGATTTCATTTTTCAAAATAAAAAGTTCCATTATATTCTTTCAAAAGGGAACAGTAGAAACTATGTCAATGTTAATCTATATCTAAAAAGTGGAGACATCCCATACAGAGAGCAGATACCAGTTATTAATAGAATTTAGGTAATATTATTAACTCTGTCAGTCATGCATTCTTTAGTAAACACAACAATGTAATAATTTTTGCACGTACATTTGTGTATATATATATATTAATATATATGTACAGCTGATATATAATGTATGTATGTGCTGCAGTATCAATTCACCAGTGATTTCTGCAGCTATATTTTTGCATTCATGGCTTTGTCCTCAGTACCTCAGTGATACTGTAGTACTAACATAATAAAATATTTGAGATTTACAATTTTCATATGTCCTTATAATCAATGGTTTTAATTTTAACCAGTTTAACTACTGGAAACCCATCTTGTTTTATTTGCATTTCTCTTTTTCTTTTTTCAGATACTTATTTCATAATTCCCAGTTTATAACATTTTTTTACTTGGAGTGAGGGGGATCAATACTGGCTTGTAGAAAACTAGAATAAAAACTGTAAATATCATAAAACCTGCAGAACTCTATTGAAGGTTGCAAAAAGTAGAAGATGATATAGTAAGGATGCAAGTAAACCATGGCTTGTGGTGGATTGGAAAATGGAAAATGTAGCTTTGGCATAGTCATGATAAAACTGTAACACAGAGGGAGTGGGGATGGAGAATTATGGGGACTAAAGACGACCCAAAGCACACCTGGGAAGAAGAAAACTGTGTAAGGGTCTTGAAACATGTGATCCCACTCAAGTTGCCTCAGATATATAGAAGAAAAAATACTGGAAAAATGACCAAGTATAGATGGAGCTATTACTATTGGTAAATCCTCTTTAAAACAAAAAGAACAACAAATGTCTCCAAAAATAGCTGCAACTCTTTAGACTGGATTTGAGCTATGAATTTAATTTTATATAATCCTCAATATCTATGAGAAGTCTCATTTAAATCTGGAAAATAAATTAAAATGAAAGTTTCCATGCTGTATTTGGAATATCTACTGTACTTGCATGTTCAAGATTCAGGGTATGGGGAAAATATTTTACATTGCAATTATGAATCAAACTTTGTTTTGCTACACTATGGTTTACTTATTTTTCTTAAGGTCTTCTGATTCCAAAATCATCAATATTATATACATGTGTGTGTCTATGCTGACATTGATGATGTTTTTTAAAGTTGAACATCTATATATATATATATATATATATATATATATAAAATGGTATATAATACTATATGTACTATATATTATATTCAACTTATAAAACATTACATATGTATAATATGTATATGTATTATGACATGTATATTATATATGTCAATATGTATATGCATACACAATATTTATGTGTAAATATGTTCAAATTTGAAAAATATATATATTAAACATATCTCTATATAATAATATTATGTAATTTATTTTTTATATATGTGTGGGTATATAAAAACTGAAAGTTGTCTCCCTCAGTACAGAGCTGTAATTTGGCTATAGGTTTCTTTCCATTTCAATATAATCAATTTTATTATTTGAAAGTTATGGCCATCTTATATTCTTTTTAATTCCTAGGTATTAATATATATGTATATATGTGTGTGTGTGTTTGTGTGTGTGTGTGTGTGTATATATATATGTGTATATATATATATATATATATATATATATATATATATATACATATATATATATAGTGCTTACTGAGACTTTCCATTTAATATTAAATAGAAGTGGGTAGTCTAGGTCTTTCTCATGTTTGAGTTTAAAGGGAATGTTTTTAATTTTTTCTTTCATTTAAAATGATGTTAAATATATAACCATTCATATTAGTTCTAAGAAGTTTTCTTCTCAAATTTGTAAAAAATTATTTTGTTGAAAATGGAAGATTATGCCAAATGCTTTTTAATCCATTAATGATATTAACAATTTTTTCTCCTTTTATTTTAAACTGCTAATATTGTATATGACATTAAATGTTTTCTATGAAGCCCTCCTTCTACCCTTGAACTAATCTTAATGCAATACTCATATTTTATGTTTTCTTGTTCATCATTGAATCCATTTTGCTCATATTTTGAAGGAGATACTTGCCTTTGTATTCATGAGTGATTACGGATCTTAAATATGTTTCTCCTTCAGTCCTTTTCTCATAAGCTTGTAGTGCTTTTTGGGAGTGAATGAAGTGAGTCTCTCTCTCTCTCTCTCTCTCTCTCTCTCTCTCTCTCTCTCTCTCTCTCTCTCTCCTTCTTTTCCTCCCTCCCTTCCTATCTCTCGCCCTCTGTTCCATTCTCTTTTTCATAGCCTATGGAAGGAAGAAAGATTACTTGGAATTTTGCTAAAATACACCTATAAAATCATATGCATGTAATATTTGTTGTTTTTGTTGTTGTTAAAAAGGTATTTAACTGTTGTCTCAATTCTATTGAGACATATTTATAAGGCAAATACTGTAGTCTAGTTTGCAAATTTAGTTTTTACAGGTCTAGGGGCTAGCAATTCTATCTCATGTGTTTACTAAGAGTCACCAAATAAGTAAATGTATGGTGTTGTTAGGAGACGTGTTTCTCAATGTTGAAGAAAAAACTTAGAAGAAACAGAGAAAGCTAGATAGAAATACTGTGAATATGCATTTATATGAGTATTAGTATGTGCAAGTATATTTACCAGCTTTGTCCACTGAATAAGACTAAACCCCGTGGCAACGAACACACTTAGCATACTCATCTTGATTTTTAAATGCCATTCTCTAACATAATTAACCAGTATTCTTTGGAGAGATATTTAATTTAAAGGTTGGGGCAGTGAAAATAATAGATAATAAATAATAAAATAATAGATCTTGAACATCTTATAGAATCAAAAAAGTAAAAAGTACTTAAAAATGAGGGGACCATATCAAAAAGGCATAGAAACCAATACATAAAAATGTTCCCAAAATCCGTGACCGTTTGAACAATAAAATAATTATAATTTAATAGAATGTATAAAATAAAATAAATTTATGAGTTATACTGATATAAGGTAATAAATTGAATAAACAGGCAATTCCTTAAATTCCAATTAATAAATACAGAAGAAAAATGAACATTTTTAAATTGACCTAGTTTTTAATATTAACATTTTACATAATCATAACAAAATTATCAAAACGAGGAATTCTTATTAAAACATTGTCAAATATCCTGCTAATGTCCTTCTATTTTTCCTAATATGCAATCCAGTTTCTCCCCTTGCATTTACTTGCCCAGTCTCATTACTCTCCTCCAATTTGTGACAGTTCCTAATATTCCTTTGTCTTGCATTTATGAAGAATACTGGTTAGTTATTTTTTGGAATATTCTTCAATTTGGGTTTTACTGATATTTTCTCATGATTAGAATGAGAATATGCATTTTTGGTAAGAATACTAGAGAAGCGATCTTGCGTCCTTCACAGTATGGCTCATCCGGAGGTACATAATTAGATAGGTTATTACTAATAACAATTATTTTGATAATTTAGTTAAGATGGTGTCTGCCAGGAATCTCCCTATTGTATCTTTGTAATTAATATGTATCTTAAAGACAGGTATCATGAGACTATGCAAATCATACTAATCATATTTTTGCACATATTTTTGCAACGCTTTGCAGTAAAATTCTAATAAACAACTGCAAAAGGAATAATGAAATAAAAACTTTATGCAAACACCACAGTAATAATGTCTGCAGGGTATACAGAAATCTCTATACTTCATTTGCAACATTTTTATGTCAAAAATGATTGTTAAAAAAATTAAAAGTAATTAGAAGATTGGGTTAAAATAACATAAATGTAGGGCTTAGTTGTGCAGTCTGGTTTGTAAAAAAGGAGCAAACTTTAAAGAGTGGAAAGAGTTGAGAGAAGAGGTAACAAAGGCAAAATGAACTAGGTTCAGACAACTTAGTCTACTCTCCAGGTCTCTTAACCATTCTATATTTCCTCCTGCATATTTTGTTTATTCAAAACTTAATTCTAAACAATATCTTCAGATTTCCGTTTCAGTCACCGTTTATTTCTACAGCTGTGTCTAATCTACTCATTAATCTATCCACTGAGTTTTACATTAGTTTACTAGAATTTTTAATTTCTAGACATTCTCTTTGGATCTTTAGCAAATTTTCACAACTATTTTAATCTCTTGCTTCATCCTCATATTTTCAGGTTTCTCTTTCATACCCTTAAACATGTTGTATAAAATAAGTTTATATTTTACATTACGTAATAATATTTCAAGTCATTGTCTTATTATTTTTGGTCTCTTGCTTTTGTGGGTTCTCAGTGATGAAGCCTTGTAAAAGGGAGCTGCTTATTTACCTTGGAATTTTATCTGTGGGAAGCCTTTGAAGCTAGGATCAAAGTTTCTATGAAGAAGCTTTTATAGTTTGAACTGAAAATCCATATGAAGGCTGACTGTGTTAAGAATTCCAAGGAAATATTGCCAAGTGAAAACCAGCAATTTTTCTTGCTGTAAAACTTCTGTATAAAGGAATTCATTTGAACAAGTGAGGACAGATCTTGGGAGTCTGGCATTACATGAAAGTATTGTGGGGTGGGGCATCTTGGGCAAAACTTCAGACTTTCCTACTCCCCCACTTCTGCCACATACTGTGTATTCTTCAAGGAAACATCTCAAGTTTTGGTGGAAACTGTACATCAAAATTCCTGGTTTTACTTAGTGTAAGGAGTCTGCTGACTTTTTATTGCCTTGACAAATCAAAAAGGGAGGGGGCAATTTTATATTTCATCCAGAATTTAAATATTTCAATTTGACATAAATGAAATTATGCTATACTTCCAAATGTACTATGCAAAAGAATCCTTCTACATAACCTGAGTTCTACCTTAGTTTTCTCATATAATAAAATAACTTGGAGATATTTCTCTAATAAGAAATGCTTTGAGGTCAATATCTGAGCTACATTATATATCATTGTTCTTTCTTTAGCTTTGTTTAAATTGTTTATAGTGTATCATAAACCTTGTCATAGTGAGGAGATAAATTTATCAGTCTTTTTTTCTTATCACTTCTGGGTTATTTATTCTGTATCAAAGGACTTTCATCCTCTAAGATTATATATAATGTTACCTCAGTTTTGTTCTAGTGGATTTATGGCCCTGTCTTATCTTCCTGTTTCTGACTCTTGTTTGGCCCTGCTTTCTACCACTTACCACCAGAACTTATGCAAAGTCTAATTACTCAACACAGTATAACTCTCCAATCCTTGACCATGGATTCATCTTTGCATCTTCTAAACAAATCTACTCTGAGTTTTCTTTTTAAAACGGAAACACTCTCAAAGGATTTAAAATTTCAATAATGTGTCTGTTTCAAATTATTGAAATGAATATAATTTTATAATAATATAACACTGGATATAACTATGTCACACGTAGAACACAGATACATTAATATTTTCTTTTACTTCCAAACGATACTTTTCAACCAGCTAAATATAAAGACTTAGTTAAAGTATTATTTCTTCATTTCCTTCCTCCACCAAGCAACCTCCTTCATGGGCATAGCCCCTCCTCAATTCATCCTTACCACTTAAGATCCCTACCGTGCAATAAGCATTGATTTAACTGACTTTTCTGCAATAATCTGTGAACTCATTTTGAATTGGAATTGTTATCTTGTCTCTTTATGCCCTGTGTATAGTATAGAATCTGGCACATACTAAATTCTAAAAATTGCTTATTGAAGGTATGAAATATTAAAGGATTTAGAGATGGATGATTGGATTGAATAGACAGATAATTGGACACAAAATCTGTAGTACTAAATTTTACCCCTGCCTAGAGATTTAAGTGGTCGCGGCCAAACCAATATTTCCACAGACTTGTTTAATCATTAACTCATACACTGCAAGTCAAAAGATGTTTCCATAGCTACTTCTTCTTTAACGTGTCATGATTCTGCTAGAGTCATTATCATATTTTCATTGCTCAAACTACATAAACTGAGTACTTCTTTTGTTTTTTAACTACTGGTCACCTCTCATTTCTCATCGGTCATAGATTCTCATTCTGTACTTTCCATTCACAAACCAATATTATATTATCTCTGACACTCTCATCAAATCTTGCTTTCCTAATATTTATTTTTAACCCATTAACCTAAAAATAAAAAGCCAAACTAAGAAGCAACAGCCATTTATTGGAGATTTTAAAAAATGCAATCTGGTGGCATAGATTCAGGCACAAACACAAACTATGTCCCAATTATGGGGTGAAGAAAAGGGGTTTTTATGAGAAAGGAGAGAGAAATAATTGCATAAATAAAAGAAAGGAATATCTATTGATGTTAATAAGCTAAATTGCTCTTTAGCTATATACATGCTGGTTACTGATTAAAAATGTGCATAATTCATCAGTCCTTGTGGTCAGGAAGTCTGCTTTTCTGTTCGCTTTACAAACAGTTGTTTACAAGACAATGTTGGTTTGGCTCAATCCAAAGGCTATTTTGCTCAGTTCAAACGTTTCAAAGGATTTGAAGAGCAAGACATGCAAGGCGTTTCCTCTGGGATGACTCTCCATTTCCATTTTGAGATGTCTCTGTTTATATCAACTTTCTCATGCCTTAGACATTTTTTCTCTATATATAACTCATATCCCATTTAGAGGACAGAATTGTTTTATTAAAGGATACATATGACCATATTCTGAACTTGATTTGAAAATCTGAGTAAACATCTTCTCATGGAGATTAAAACTGAACCCAGACTCAAGTTTCTATGTAACATCTTATTTTAACTAATATTTTCCTTTTCTACACTGTTATGTGTTAACCTCTGCTCTATGCATACTGCATTGATAACAATGTACTTAAATGACCATGATTTCCATATATTTGTTCTTGTTCTCCTTTTCTTCCATTCATTGTCAGAACACTCCTTCTGTCACTTTTGCTTCTGGGCTCATCTGAAATGCCCCCAACCTGAAGCTGTGTCTAATTTTCCTCACATTGTAGTGACAGCATCTTATGGGGTCCTGAAACACTATACCTGTGTATAATATTTAGGATATTCCTCTTGTTATTATGTGATGTATGCGTCTTATCCATATACTAGCATGTAACCAACCTTATGAGAAGACCTACATTATTATATTTCCCCGAATTATCAATCATCTTGTTCCATAAGCTATACCATATTATTTACTAGACCCACTTAAATGGGTTCTTTCATGATATTTAAAAATTTTCAATTAAAAAGTACTATTTTCTATTTGAACATATTTAAAACAAACTCCTTTATAGCATTTATAAATGTTTATAAATAGAATAGAATAGAAAAAACATTTATAAATGTTTGCAGCATTTATAGGAATGCTGCAAACATTTCCTATAAAATCTTTAAATATTTCATATTGCCTCCTGCACAAGTGCTGTGCCCAATCTACAACAATGACAAAGTTCTCTGCATGTAAGTATCACTTACTAACTCTAGAAATTAATTTTTAACTAATCTGTGTATAAACTGCCACTTCACTTCCATGTCCAGCAAATATTCAACCACTGCAGAGCACCGTGTGAAAGAACTCTGTCATGGTATCTGAGAAATGGATTTCAGCAATTCTGCTGCTGCAGCTCTGCTACACTGGCTGTGGGTTCTGTGGGAAGGTCCTGGTGTGGCCCTGTGACATGAGCCACTGGCTCAATCTAAAGATTATCCTGGAGGAACTCACAGAAAGGGGTCATGAGGTGACTGTGCTGGTTTCTCCAAACTCTTTTATCATTGACTACAGCACACCTTCCTCACTGAACTTTGAGGTGGTCCCTGAGCCTCAAGACAGAGAGACTGCTGCAAATACACTAAATGGCTTTTTAGACCTAGCTACTAACGTCATACCAACATTGTCGCGCTGGCAGGCAGCAAGAAAACTGCAAGATTTTCTTCTTCAAGTAACTGGAAATTTCAAACTTCTGTGTGAGAGTGTAGTCTACAACCAGACAATCATGAAGAAGCTCCAGGAAACCAACTACAATGTAATGGTTATAGACCCTATGATGCCCTGTGGAGAGCTGGTGGCTGAGTTGCTGGAAGTCCCTTTTGTGTACACACTAAGGTTCTTTTTGGGTGGCACTATGGAGAAATACTGTGGGCAACTTCCATCTGTGCCTTCCTATGTGCCTGTTGCCATGGGAGGACTAACAGACAGAATGACCTTCTTGGAAAGGGTAAAAAACTTAATGCTTTCCATTTTCTTTGACTTCTGGCTCCAACAATATGACATTCAGCTTTGGGACCAGTTTTACAGTGAAGCATTAGGTAAGAGACTCTGCTTTTCGTTCCAAAGTAGTTACTAAAAGAAACCTAGGAGATTTAAGAAACATCTAGGAAAATTAAAGAAATGTACTTCAAAACTTTCATTTTCACATAAAACTTTACAAATGATAGCAATAAACTGTTATCAATATTAATTGGGGAGGGGAAGCAAGAAATACCTTGCCATGGATATTCTTTCTTTTCAGTCACCTATTTTGTGAGATACCTTGATACTCAGTAGATTGTTATCAAAACAAAACAAAATATAAAACACACTAATAAATGTCAATCCAATGGAAGTTGTATTTTTTTGTCAGATGCAGGATACCACAAATAAGAATATACACTGAGTTTTCATAGTGGAGGAGGTTTGACTTCTTACTGGTACAAAGAGTATAATGTTCCTTGTAAGAGTAAGACCTTCTCCCTGACTGATTCCAGTAATAAACTGAAACCTGACCTATATTAACAATGAAGTTAAATTTGGAATACAATTGACTTTGCCTGGATTTGTTCCACAAATATTGAGAATTAAGGATTATTGCATTCAAAATGTATACCATGTTCCTGTTGGACTAGAGTACCTATCATTCTAGTCTCTCATAAATTTACGATGAAACTTCAATAAGTCTTATGTGAACTGTATCATGATGGCTAGTTATACTGAAAAGTTTCCTAGGATTCTTATACTGCTTCAGGGAGTATTGTACAGAAGCCTGAACAATTAAATAGAAAACTCTAAAAGAGTTTATATTTGAGTTTTGAGGTTTCGAAAGATAGCATACTTTTTTATTTCATGAATTACATATATTCTGTCTACTTTTCATTGCTTGTCCTTCTTAACAAAAAATGGTTTTGCTTTGCAATTTTCACATATATTACTCTCATCTGATTCCATCAACTGAGGCTGGCTGCCACTCCAACTATTTTTGAGCATTGTTAAGGAACATGAACTAAGAAACAAAATATCATATTGAGTATTAGAAATATTAACTAATTTAAGTCCCTGTTTATATTAGTGTTCTAGGGCTGCCATAACTAAATACCATAAATTAGGTGGCATCAAAAACAGAAATTCATTTTCTCACAGTTCTGGAAACTAGAAGTCCAAGACTACAGTGTAGTCTGGCTGGTTTCTCTTGCAGCCTGTCTCCCTGGCTTGTAGACAATGACCTTCTTGTTATATCCTCTCATATTCTTTCTTGTGTATATACACATACACTTCTTATAGGAAACCAGTCATCTTGAATTAGGTCCCACTCTTCTGACCTCACTTAACCTTATTTACTTCTTTAAAAGACCTATCTCTAACTACAGTCAGATGTCAACATATGAATGGTAGAGGAACACAGTTCAGTCCATTACACTGATTTTCCATTAGATGCAAGTTTCTCTGAATTAACATTCAAAGAAACCCATTTAAAAAATCCTTAGCTGTATACATAATTTGAATTTATTCTGCATTGATTTAACAGCAAATAATTAAACAGCCAGTAAGCACCTGTGTATAGATGTGTGTCATAAAACTTGACACTTTTTGTAGAATTTTACATGTGGTTTCAAAATCAATATAGAAGAGCAAAGAGCTAAGAATAATCAATGTACTCTAGAAGAAGAGTTACCAGAGGAGAGGGTGTTATCCTTTTAGATATCAAGAACCAATTGTTAGCAAGATACCAAATAAGGTGACCCTCATGTAATCCTCCCAACAAAAATAATTTAGAATCTATCCACAGTCAAGTGTACCTTTGTGTGAGCTTTGAGATCTAGGTAGGAGACTGAAAGCTCAGGGTAGTCCAAGACTGAGGAAAGACCTCTTTGAAGGCAGGCTTGCAGCCAGGTGGCTCACTCACTGTTTAAAAACATGTTTAAAATTTTTAAAATATTAAAAAAACATAAAATAAGTATGTAAAGAAAATTTGTTTGTACAGCTGTACAATGTGTTTTAAGCTAAGTGTTATTACAAAAGAATTGAAAAAACTGAAAATATTTTAAAAACTTATAAAGTAAGAGAAGTTACAGTAGGCTAAGGTCAATTTATTATTAAAAAAGACATTTTTATACATTTAACATAGCCTAAGTGTACAGTGCTTATAAAGTCAACAGCAGTGGACAGTCATGTTCCAGGCCTTCACATTCACTCACCACTCACTCACTGACTCACCCAGAGCAACTCCCAGTCCTGCAAGTTTCAGTCACAGCAAGAGCCTTATACAGGCATACCATAAAAAAACCCTCTTATCCTGTATTATTACAGTGCCTTTTCTATGCTTAGATTAATTTAGATACACAAATACTATTGTTGCAACTACCTATTCATTACAGTAACATGAAAAATAGGTTTGTAGCCTAGAAACAATAAGCTATACCATATAGCCTAGGTGTGTAGTAGGCTATAACATCTAGGTTTGTGTAAGTATACTCTATGATGTTTGCACAATGAAATTGCCTAACAAAACATTTCTAAGATTATTTATCCATCATTAAGCAAAATATGTAGAAAATCTGAAAGGATAACAACAAAAAACAACAAAAAACAAACAAAAAAACAAAAACCTTCCTGGAACTAATAAGCAATTATAGCGAGGTGACAGTATACACAATTCATATAGAAAACTCAATCACTTTCGTGTATACTAGTAATGAACGAATGGAATTTGAAATTAAAATACAATGTCATTTATATTAGCACCTCCAAAAATGAGTACTTAGATATAAATCTAACAAAATATATGCAAGATTTTTTTTAATTTATTTATTTTTTTTATTTTATTTTTACATCCCTCACACTGTGAACCCCCCTCCCCCTATCCACCACCACCCCGACCTCACACCGAGCCATCACATTATACACATAAAATTATAGCTGGCATTCATTAATGTCCAGCTTCTGGTGTACAATGCCATGACCAGGCATCCACAGCATCCCTGAGGTGGTCTCCCAAACAGGACACATGTCCATCGGACACCCAACAAAATCCCCAAACACTATTGAATAAGTTCCCCAAAGTAATTCTCAAAAAACCCTGAGGCCATCCTGTGGTCACCAGCCGCCCCCCAATCCCTTCACCCTTCCCCCCATCCCCAACTCCCTCCCCCCCGCCCATCTAACAACTCTCGGTTTTTTGTGTCCCCAAAACTGTTTCTGATTAGTTCATACACATATTCTTTTCTTTAGATTCCGCATATAAGTGAGATCATATGGTACTTGTCTTTCTCTTTCTGACTTATTTCACTTAACATAATGTTCTCTAGATCCATCCATGTTGTTGCAAATGATAAGATTTCTTTTTTTTTATGGCTGCATAGTACTCCATTGTATAAATGTACCACAGCTTCTTAATCCAGTCATCGACCGATGGGCATTTCGGTTGTTTCCATATCTTGGCTATTGTGTAAAGTGCTGCAATAAACATAGGAGTGCATACAGATTTTTGAATTGGAGTGTTGGATTTCTCCGGGTAGATGCCTAGGAGTGGAATTACTGGATCATAGGGTAGTTCTATCTTCAGATTCCTGAGATACCTCCATACTGTTTTCCATAGTGGCTGCACTAATCTGCAATCCCACCAACAGTGCACTAGCGTTCCCTTTTCTCCACACCCCTGCCAGCATTTGTTGTTTGTTGATTTATTGATGATACCATTTTGACTGGGGTGAGGTGGTATCTCATTGTGGTTTTTATTTGCATTTCTCTGATGGTTAGTGAGGTTGAGCATTTCTTCATATGTCTGCTTGCCTTCTGTATGTCCTTTTTAGAAAAATGTCTCCTCAAGTCCTCTGCCCATTTTTTAATTGGGTTGTTTGTTTTTTTGGAGTTGAGTTGAGTAAGTTTTTTATAGATTTGTGATATTAATCCCTTATCAGATATATCATTGGCAAATATCTTTTCCCATTCAGTAGGATCCCTTTTTGTTTTATTGATGGTTTCCTTTGCTGTGAAAAAACTTTTTAGTTTGATGTAATCCCACATGTTTATTTTTTCTCTTACTTCCCTCGCGCGAGGGGATATATCAGTGAAAATCTTACTCCGGGTAATGTCCATGAAGTTTCTTCCTATATTTTCTTCAAGATATTTTATGGTTTCAGATCTTACATTTAAGTCTTTAAGCCATTTTGAATTTATTTTTGTATATGGTGTGAGGAGGTGGTCCAGCTTCATTTTCTTGCATGTGTCTGTCCAGGTTTCCCAACAGCACTTATTGAACAGACTGTCTTTACCCCATCATACATTCTTGCTTCCATTGTCGTAGATTAGATTGGCAGATAGGCATGGATTTACTTCTGGACTCTCTATTCTGTTCCATTGATCTATGTGTCTATTTTTATGCCAGTACCATGCTGTTTTGATTACTGTAGCCTTGTAGTATAGTTTGAAATCAGGTATCATTATACCTCCCACTTTGTTCTTATTTCTCAAGATTGCTGAGGCTATCCGGGGTCTTTTATGGTCCCATATAAATTTCAGGATTATATGCTCTATTTCTGTGAAAAACGTCGTTGGTAGTTTGATAGGAATTGCATTGAATATGTATATTGCCTTAGGCAGTATGGACATTTTAACTATATTAATTCTCCCTATCCATGAACATGGAATGTGTTTCCATCTATTTATGTCTTCTTTCATTTCTTTCTTCAGTGTCGTATAATTTTCTGAGTACAGATCTTTTACATCTTTGGTTAGATTTATTCCCAGATATTTTATAGTCTTTGGAGCAATTGTAAATGGAATTGTTTGTTTAATTTCTCCTTCTGATATTTTATCATTGGTATATACGAATGCAACTGATTTCCGAATATTAATTTTATATCCTGCTACTTTACTAAATTCATCTATCAGTTCTAATAGTTTCTTGGTGGAGTCTTTAGGGTTCTCTCTATATAGTATCATATCATCTGCATATAGTGATAATTTTACTTCCTCCTTACCAATTTGGATGCCTTTTATTTCTTTCTCTTGTCTGATTGCTGTGGCTAGAACTTCCAGCACTATGTTGAATAAAAGTGGAGAAAGTGGGCAACCTTGTCTTGTTCCTGATCTTAGGGGGAATGGTTTTAGCTTTTCCCCATTGAGTATGATGTTAGCTGTGGGTTTGTCATATATGGCCTTTATTATGTTAAGATATGATCCCTCTATTCCCACTTTCTTAAGGGTTTTTATCATAAAAGGTTGCTGTATTTTATCAAATGCTTTTTCTGCATCTATTGATATGATCATGTGATTTTTATTTTTCATTTTGTTAATGTGGTGTATCACATTAATTGATTTGCAGATGTTGAACCACCCCTGCATACCAGGGATGAATCCCACTTGATCTTGGTGTATGATCTTTTTAATGTATTGCTGAATTCTGTTTGCTAATATTTTGTTGAGAATTTTTGCATCTATGTTCATTAGAGATATCGGCCTGTAGTTTTCTTTTTTTGTGGTGTCTTTGTCTGCTTTTGGGATCGGGGTGATAGTGGCTTCGTAAAAAGTGTTTGGGAATCTTCCTTCCTTCTGGATTTTTTGGAAGAGCTTGAGGAGAATAGGTGATAATTCTTTTTTGAATGTTTTGAAAAATTCACCTGTAAAGCCATCTGGTCCAGGGCTTTTGTTTGTTGGGAAATTATTGATTACTGATTCAATTTCCCTGGTGGTAATCTGACTGTTCAGGCTTTCTGTTTCTTCTTGAGTTAGCCTTGGAAGGTTGTGCGCCTCTAGGAAATTGTCCATTTTTTCCAGATTGTCAAATTTGTTGGCATATAGTTGCTCATAGTAATTTCTTAAAATTTTTTGTATTTCTGTGGTGTCTGTTGTCACTTCTCCTCTTTCATTTCTGATTTTATTAATTTGGGTCCTCTCTCTCCCTTTTTTAATGAGTCTGGCTAAAGGTTTGTCAATTTTGTTTATCTTCTCTAAGAACCAGCTCTTGGATTCATTGATCTTTTGTATTGTTTTTCTGGTTTCTATTTCATTTATTTCTGCTCTGATCCTTATTATCTCCTTCCTTGTGCTCCCTTTGGGCTTATTTTGCTGTTCTTTTTCCAGATCCCTTAAGTGTGAAGATAAACTGTCAATTAGTGATGTTTCTTGTTTCTTTAGGTAGGCCTGCAGTGCTATGAACTTCCCTCTTAGGACTGCTTTCGCAGCATCCCATAGATTTTGGGTCGTCGTGTTCTCATTCTCATTTGTCTCAAGACATCTTTTGATTTCTTCTTTGATCTGCTGCTTGACCCATTCATTATTTAGTAACATGTTATTCAGCTTCCATGAATTGGTGTGTCTTCCTGGTTTTTTTTCCCTGTAGTTCATTTCTAATTTCATAGCATTGTGGTCAGAGAAGACAATTGGCATGATTTCAATTTTCTTAAATTTATCAAGGCTTGCTTTGTGTCCTAACATATGATCTATCTTGGAAAATGTTGATGTGCACTTGAGAAGAACGTGTATTCTGCAGCATTGGGGTGAAATGCTCTGAAAATATCAATTAAATCCAACTGCTCCAAAGTATCATTTAAGGCTGTTGTTTCCATATTGATTTTCTGTCTAGAGGACCTGTCCCTTGTTGTCAGAGGTGTGTTGAAGTCCCCTACTATGATAGTGTTGCTGTTGATCTCTGTCTTTATGTCCATCATTACCTGTTTTATATATTTAGGTGTGCCTATGTTAGGTGCATAGATATTTACTAGGGTTATGTCCTCTTGTCAGATTGATCCCTTTAATATTATATAGTGCCCATCTTTGTCTTTTAATACGTTCTTCATTTTAAAGTCTATTTTGTCAGATATAAGTATTGCAACTCCAGCTTTTTTCTCGCTTCCATTTGCATGAAATATCTTACTCCAATCTTTCACTTTCAGCCTGTGTGCTTCTTTTGATCTGAGATGAGTCTCTTGTATACAGCATATACAAGGGTCTTGCTTCCTTATCCACTCAGCCACCCTATGTCTCTTGATTGGAGCATTTAATCCGCTTATATTTAAAGTGATTATTGTTAGGTACATAGTTATTGCCATTTTTAAATTTGTAGTAAATTGTTTTCATCTTTCTTCTATTTACAGAAGTCCTTTTAGTATTTCTTGCAATGCTGGCTTGGTTGTAATAAATTCTTTCAGTTCGTTCTTTTCTGGGAAGCTCTTTATCTCTCCATCAACTTTAAATGATAGCCTTAGCAAGGACTTTTTAGATACAACACCAAACCAAAGACACAACCCATGAAAGACATAATGGATAAGATGGACTTTATTAAAATTCTATTTTGTTAAAGACAAGGCCATGAGAATGAAAAGATAAGACAAACACTGGGAAACAATATTTGCAAAAGCCATGTTTGATAAAGAACCATTACCAAAAATATTTTTTAAAAAAATTCTTAAAACTCAAAAATACCATGAAACCTGATTTTAAAAATAGGTCAAAGACATCAACAGAAATCTCACCAAAGAAGATATACAGTTGGCAAATATATAAGCATAAAACACAATTCTGCCTATCATTTGTCATGAGGGAAATGCAAATTTAAACAACAAAATACCACTACACATCTATTAGAATGACCAAAATATGGAACACAGACAACACCAAATGCTGGTGAGTTGTGGAACAGGAACTCTCATTTATTGAAAATGGAAATACAAAATGGTACAGCCACTTTAGAATACACTTTAACAGTTTCTTACAAAAGTAAACATACTCTTACCATATATTGTGCTCCTTGGTATTTACCCAAAGGAGTTGAAAAGATGCCCACACAAAAATGTGCATGTGGATGGTTAGAACAACTTTATGCATAATTGCCAAAACAAGAGTATATGGGAAATATCTCAACCTCCCCTCAGTTTTGCTGTGATTAGAAAATAGGTTTAGAAGACGGCAAAGTAGGTAAATGTTGTGCTTGCCTCCTCTCATGACCACATCAAAATTATAACTAAACTACAGAACAGCCATTTTTGATAATCACTTAAAGTCTAGCTGAATAGTAGTCCTACAACTAACGACATATAGAAGAAGCCACCTTGAGACTGGTAGGAGGGGTGGAAACACGGAACAAGCTGGTCCCACACCCTAGTGTGGCAGTTAAAAATTGGGAGATCTATGTCAGCTGCAGAGGTCCTGCTGGTGGGGTGAGGGGTCCCAGCCCCACGCCAGGCTCCCCAGTCTGGAATTCCCCAGGGAAAGAAGTTCCCATAAGTACTGGCTATGGAAACCAGCAAAAATCGTGGTTGAGTGAGACAGAGGATGGTTGGAGTCCCAGACGTTCCTGTTAAAGGGTCCATGCATGGACTTAATCATAGATGGACTCACCTGCTCTAAGCTCCAGCACTGGGGCAGCAACTCGAGAGGTGCCAGGGACAAACAGGGAGGAACTGAGTTGTCTGGCTGCAGGATGAGGGCAGGAGGGGAAGCTGTCTCCCAGACAGAAGTGCTGACAGACTCCATTGTTCCATTATTGTGCTTTCCCATTCCTGGTGTGCAGAAGCAAGTGGGTGCCATACTTGAGTCTCCATCAACCTGGATAACACCATTGGCCCTGCCCTGGTGATTCCCTGAGACCCCCACCCCACCCAACTTTTGGACCCACCCAACCTTCTTCCAGTGTCTTTGCTGTATAAATGGCCTGTCCTAGCCCATGCTATGGCTTTTCCAAAAATCTCTCAAAGTTTTACAAACCCCAAACAATCACCATCTGGTCTCGGTATTCCCCCATAGGTCTTGCTGAGCAGCCCCAATCCCAGCACTACTGGCAGCCAGCCCCAGTTCACAGCTTAGCCTCTCAAAGCAACTCTAAGCCTAGCAAAGGTGGCTGCCATCTGTTTTCTGCTTTATGGCTCATGCCAGGTGGCTCCAGGCAGGGCACAGGCTGTGGCTGAACTTAACTTGTGGTGGGGTTCCTCCTAGGAGGCCTTGGGGATGGCATCCCTGGTGGTCTGCTTCAGTTGGGACTGAGCCAAAGCACCACTCAGCTGCCTCCAAGAACTATATTTATGAGTCACTAGGAAATACAAACTGACTGCATATTACTGATGGGCTACATCTAAATTGTCAAATACTACAAAGTGAGAATTGTTTCAAAAACCATTCAGCATGATGTTTAAGGACACAATGTGTGTAATATTCTTTGTATCTTTGTATTACATATGTATTTTATCATATGCTCAGTAAACAAAGCTAAAGTGCTTAATCCATCGAAAAAATTAAAAATACAATTTTTACATTCTCTATTTGTCAGTAGACAGGACTCTAAAGGTGAATCTTGAACTCAGAATGATTAGTCAATTTTCAAAGAGAGCCACATAATCAGTTACTCTCGGTAACTGCTGTTCATTGCAGATTGGTGGAACTAGGGTAGGCTCTGATAAAGGAATAAAACCTGTTAAAAGAAATATCCAGGGTCCCTGCAACTATTACCATTCTTGTGGTAGGTCAGTTTGCCACCCTTGTTCTAATATAAAATATTAATTTTTAAATGGTGATTCAGAAATTGTACATACAGATGGTGCCAAAACAATGTATACATTTTAAGAAAGAAAAACTATATTAAAATTGTAATATTCAATATATACTGGTAACAAAAGATGAATACAAGTCACATTTGACTTCTGCAATTTCGAGAGGTGCACAAAGTGGTTACCATCAACATCCAGACACTTCTGATTATGGCAAACTACTGCTTGAGCAATGTTAACCAAAGTGTCCACTTGTATTCATTTTCTTGGGATCCCCAGTATTAATTTTTCTCTCATGCCTTTGGAAAGAATAATTTTGGGAGCCGAGAAATGTTGTCTCTAGATTAACACAGCTAACACGACTTACCATTTAAGGAACTGGTAACTGTCTCCCACTGAATTTCCCATCTCACATATATTTTAAGGCATATTGCCATAAATTCAGGCTACCTCCAAGAATTCTTCAAAATTAAAGCCCTCAGTAGACTCATTATGTAGGATTAATATAATAGATTCAAGCAATAACTATATTGACATGGTAACTCAAATTTAGTAGCCAATTTATTAATTATATATTATTTACCTCATTCTTCACTGTGTTCATAACTCACTTTGTATAATAACATAATTATGAGGGAAAGATTGGTGGTAAATTTTACTTGCACATTTTTGTCTCATAATTTCTCAGTATGACATTCACAATGTCTTATAAAATTATTTACCAATTTTTGCATACTTTTGCTCAATTTCATTCTCTTTACTCTTTTAATTAAAGTTTATTGGGGTGACAATTGTTAGTAAAGTTACATAGATTTCAGGTGTACAATTCTGTATTACATCATCTATAAATCACATTGTATGTTCACCACCCAGAGTCAGTTCTCCTTCCATCACCATATATTTGATCCCCTTTACCTTCATCTACCACTCCCCTCTCCCCTTACCCTCTGGTAACCACTAAACTATTGTCTGTGTCTATAAGTTTTTGTTTCTCATTTGTTTGTCTTGTTCTTTTGTTGTTTTTGGTTTATATACCACATATCAGTGAAATCATATGTTTCTCCGCTTTTTCTGTCTGACTTATTTCACTTAGCATTATAAACTCAAGATCTGTCCAAGTTGTCACAAATGGTCCTATTTCATCTTTTCTTACTGTCGAATAGTATTCCATTGTGTATATATACCACAACTTCTTTATCCATTTATCTATCGAAGGACATTTTGGTTGCACCAGATTCAGAGCACATGTGTTTCAGTTCTGTTTACTCCTGCAGGGATCCACCCAGATAGGTGGGGACAGGGGCAGGGTGGGTTGTGAGAGGTGGCTCAGAGCAATGGCGGCGACCACCACCACAGCCAGTCCTGCTTCCACAGCTCCCTCCCCTTTGCCGGAACTAGTTGGGCTGCGAATCTGTGTCTGTAGTCCACAGTTCTCAGAACAGCAAATATTCTGTTCTTTTGATCTGACACTGCTACTGTTCCACTTCTAGCACCGGGCAAGTGGGGGAGGGGCAAGTGCTGGGAGGGTTGGGAGGGGGCGGCAATTCTCAGTGCCTAAGGCTTCCATTCTCTGCTCGGCAGTGAGGGCTCAAACCACAGTTTTCAGCCTTCTTCCCTCAGTCTTTACCCCGAGCTCTCTACCATGAGCATTGGGTTCAGCCGTGTTATATGCTGCCCCCTCAGCCCTGTGGGCTGTAAGCAGAGCCCTAGCAGTCCGAGTTCTTCCCTCTCCCGCAGCTGCGGTAGTTCCGGGAGCAGTGGGCTCCGAGCACTGAACTAGGTCTGTGTCCTGTGCCCACGCGGCTCTGTCTCCACACTTCTCCCTTCCCTCCACCCCCGCTCGCGGGATACTCACACCTTTAGGTGAATTCAGTAGTGAGCCTCTTCATCTTGTCTGTCTGCTGTGCAGGGAGTCCTTTGTGGAGTTATTGTTGTTCGATTAGTTGTAAATTCCAGGGGAGATTTCCAGAGGCTCACGCCACCTTTTGATGACTTCACTGTCCTCTTCACTTTTGATTGGTTTTATATTTTATACTGTGCATCATCTCTTCAAATATAAAATTTTTGTGAGTACTTTCAGCTAGGTCTTTCCTAAAATGTGGTCTGCAGTTTATGCACAATAATTTCACCTAGGGAGTTGGTAATGAAGGTAGGCTATCACACACATACAACAAGACATCTAAAGGACATAAACATTGGCATGGAAGCTGTGAAGTGGTGTTCTCATTCAATCTCTGGCAATTTCAAACTGTCTTTGTGAAATGCTTCTTCATTACCAAATTAAGGCATTTGGCTATATAATCTCAGACATATATTCAAACACTACAAAATAACGACTAAAATTAGGCTATCTAACCTGAGGTATATATTACCACCAATTTTGATTAGAATCCTTAAAAAAGAAAGATTGTCATCTAAATGTCTCTTTGCTTAGATCAAAACATTTTTTTCTGGGTGTGAAAATGGTTGACTTGGTCATTTGCAAATATTTATTTTTCTTCACAAATCTCCTAAAATTAATACTTAGAATCTGTCCCTTTCAAAAAAAACATTATTTAAAGGTAACAATAAGTGTGTGATATTGGTAATGTGGAATGCGTACTTCACCTTACAAAGAGGGTTGTACTGGGTATAAATTAACCAGGGAATTCCTACTGAGAAAAGGATGGCAAATTAATTGAAGTGATTGGATTTGACTCAGGAAAATAAGATAAACTGATAGTGGTGGAATTCTTCAACATTATGAGTGACCCAGAAACTATAACAAGCTGGAAGGTAGATATACATTTCTGATTAAAAATTAGAAAACTATTGAGAGGTGATTTGGTACTGTTATAAGGGGGTTAATCTATCACCTGCCATCTAATTGGAGGGAAACAATCAGTATTAAATTCATCAGTACTTAGAGTTCTGGTTAAATTTTTTAAGTGAATTTGTTTTTGTGAATTTATTTTTATTTGATTTTGTAGATTTTATTGAATGTAGTTTTATTTTACACATTACTGTTCTTTCACTACCCAAATATCCTCTCCCTCTCTCTTTCCCATATCCCTTCCTCCCTCTTTTCCTCCCTCCCTTCTTCTTTCCCTCCCTCCCTTCTTCCTTCCTTATATGATAATAACTTCCACCCAACTTTCTTTATGTTCTCCAGGAAGACCCACTACGTTATGTGAAACTATGGGCAAAGCAGAAATTTGGCTAATGCGGACATATTGGGATTTTGAATTTCCTCGTCCATACTTACCTAATTTTGAGTTTGTAGGAGGATTGCATTGTAAACCTGCTAAACCATTACCTAAGGTAGGTTTTTATAGTGAAGGATTTTTGTACCTTATGATAAAACTTCTGATTTTCCTTTAAAGTTTATAGCCTAAATAGCAGACATATGCTGCTGGACCTTTTCAGTTTGCTACACCAAATCAATTTTCCAAGTCATATGAGTCACTTATGAATGATATTACTTTTCTTTCTGGACTTTACTTTGATATTTAAACTGAAGAATGAAGTGATTTAAGGAACATATTGAAAATATTAGTGTGTCTGCAGTGTGGGTACTAAATTGAAGAGACAGGAAACTAGAGCTTGGAAGTCCCTAAGGAGACTGCTGTAGTTATCCTAACAATCACGATGGAGTTATGAATAGGAACATTTGTTACAATTGAATGATAAAGAGGCTTTCATGAGAACTCTTGGGTAGATTCCACAGTACTTGGTCATTAAGAAAAAGTAAGTAATGTCAGAAGACATGGAATCACATATGGCTTCTTGGATAGCAGTTAACTTTACTGAAATAAACAATTAGTGGAAACACTTTTTTGAGATGACAATTACCAGTTCAATTTTAAATTTACTGTAAGGAGCCAAAGGGATTTTCAGGTGGAGACTTCTAGAAATAATCTGGGTAATATAAGGTCTCTACCCCAGAAGAGAGCACTGGAAATAGATTGGTAGTCATTTACATAAAGCAGAAATCATAGAACTGGGAGACCCAAATGTTGAATTGGTTCTTTATAACCATGACATCAGGTTTTTTTGGAGTAAAAAGGAAAATTGTATAACACATTCCAAAGTTATCAAAGTATAAATGTAGACTTCCAGAAGTATTGGAAGAAAACAATATTAAGAAGCAAAAGAATAATAGGTAAAAATAGTAATAATATTATATTTAATTATCTTTGTCAATAGAGAGTGAGGAGACAGAAATTCATTTGCCTGGGTTGTAGGTAAACAAAAATAATCTCTGTAGAAGATTGGAAGTTAAATGGTGTTCCCAGGAGAGTTGGTTTCTGTTTAGTGCAAGATGCATATTTGTTTAAAATTTCATTTCAGAAATCTGAATATGCTTTTCTTATCAGCCAAGTTATAGCTGCAGGCAAGCTCTAGAATATTATTACAGGAGATAATGAACCAATATCTAAATAAGATGCAGTAAGAGATATGACATATTCCACTGCTCACTAGATAATACCTTGCCACGCTATTATGTTTATCCTCCCACCTCCACTTTCACACACATACAATTTCACAAAAACAACTCAGACATGTTTTACAAGAGGGGGGAATTATTCCATTTCAAACCCAATTACCAATATAGATATTTGGGCAACGTGAATTCTAATCATGGCTTCTATCTCAGATGAAAGAATTATGCCAGTCACTAAATACACAGAATAAAAAAACAATAAGAGGCAGTCAAATCAAGAATCTGAATCAAACAGGTAGATATGTAAATTTTAACACGTGTGTGTGTGTGTGTGTGTGTGTGTGTGTCTGTGTATACTGCATATGATTTTTTATTCAATCATTATCTGTTTAGGGAGATCAATCAAAATAGTAAAGCCAATTCTTGGGACTTCAGAAACATTTTCTTTACACAGACTAAGCTAAAAATAGTAGCCTAATTTCATTTATGGCATCATCTTCCCCCTAGTAATTTTATTAGCCTTAAATTGAAAAACATCAGTGTTTGCAAGGCAACCACAAATAGTTACAAAAGGAATGCATGTCACATCTCTAGAGGGTTATATTCACATAGATTATGATGTCAGACCTCAATCCCAGACTTTACAGTACTCAACTTGCATAACTGTAAGTAATGAACAAGAGAATTTTATTTTGCAGAGAAGTTTATATTTTACTTCTGTGCTAAGTCTCAAATTAAGGGTATGTAGTCAGTGTGCCACTCTTGTGGGAAGACAGAGAGTCACTGTCTCATAAATGTTATGATTGTAGCAAGAGTTTAACTGTGCTGTCACCTTTTAAACATATTACTATATATCCCTAAAAAGCCCTTTTTAGCCCTATGAATCAGGGAATTAATAAATTTTTAAAAATATTCTAAATACCTAAGAAAGTTAAATCAATTTATTGGCTGTAAACTAGCATGTTAACAATATTTAAAGCCTATTTCAAAATTCTTTTTTGGGCTTCCCTCCAAGAAGTGATTATATGAGTTTGCAACCAAGTCTTTTGGTTTATATATTAAGCTTTGGGAATAATACTTCCACATACCAGGAGAAAATCTGCCTCTTATCAACTATTCCTTAGGTACAGTGGTTTGACTCCATGCCTTTATTTGTAATCACTCATTATATATTTAAGCCATAGTTTTCAGAAACATATTTTCTCTTAAGGAGACTAAATTATTCTATGTGGCAGAAGACAGAACCAGTCTAACAATATGTCTGATACTTCTCTTGACTCTGCCTATTTAGAAGTGTATTGAACTTGTTTCCTCTGAGACCTTATATTTGCATAATAGAAGTAATTTTATCATCGCAGGAAATGGAAGAATTTGTCCAAAGTTCAGGTGAATATGGCATTGTGGTGTTTTCTTTGGGGTCAATGGTCAAAAACCTCACAGAAGAAAAAGCCAATCTCATTGCCTCAGCCCTCGCCCAGATTCCACAGAAGGTCAGTACAACCTCCAATGTTAGTAAGCAGCCACTCTGCCAACTGGAGAGAGAGTGTGGCTAATAGTGTAGTGCTCTTTCCAGATGAAAGCTGAAACTCATTATACACGGAGCACAACTGGCACCACCTTTAATTAAAACATTAAAATGTTGTATTTGGGCACATTTGATCATTTGCCTATTTAGCCTTTGCTGTACTATGAAAATGCAACTTTTAATGAAATCATTCATTTTCAAGGAAATGGAGATAAAAACGTTATGGTCCTAATAACTTCTTACTATTTAAAATCTTATGGCCTGCACTGACTACTCCCCAAACTTTTCCAGTGTATTAGCACCAAGATCCAGGAAAAGAGAGAGGCGATACATTGAGAGGAATCAGGCTCAGGCATATATTTCCTATCTCTAGGTTTTATTAGGACTCTATGAAAGTATATTTGGTTAAGAAGTAAAAGCCTGATCTTTCTAAATTGTATTTTCTACAGTTAAAAAACAATTAAAAATCCTCATATTACTTTCAAACAATATATATTTCTAATTTATGATACTCAGTTAACTTCAATTTTTTTTAAATCATTACAATTCTAGATTTCTACTCTTTATGTACTCTGTTAACCTAAAAAACTAAAAGACCAAAGTGAGAGGCAACAATTGCATGGGGTCAAAAAGGATTGCAATTCTAGGAAGAACTGATTCAGGCAGAAATCCAAATAGTGTTCTGATTAGGTAATGAAGGCAAGTATTTATGAGAAAGGAAAGGGGAATAATTACATAAGTAAAAGGAAATTTCTGTTGGCATCAATAAGCCAAGAAAGGAATTTCTACAGGTGCAAATAGGCTAAGTTATTCTTTAGCTATACATGGTGGTGCTAATTCTAAAGATGTCTGTAATTCTCAGTCCAGTAGTCAGATGTCTGCTTCCTGTTAACTCTGCCAACAGTTGTTTGGAATACAATAAACAGGACAGTTTAGTCAACTAGAGTTAGGAATTAAAAAGCATTAAAACAAACAACACTGTGTAAATTTATTTATGTCAGGAGGCCATCCTAGCTGTCAAGTTTCAAATGTAATGTTTTCCCAAAAATGTAATTAGCTTTAGATTTTTATTGCCTGGTTTTGGGATAATTGATTGTCTTTTCTTCCTCCCTCCCTCCCTCCTTCTTCTTTCTTTCTGTTTTCCTTTCTTTCTTTCCCTTTCTTTCTTTCGTTCGTTCTTTCTTTCTCTCTCTCTCTCTCTCTCTCTCTCTCTCTCTCTCTCTCTCTCTCTCTCTCTCTCTCTCTCTCTCTCTCTCTCTCTTTCTTTCTTTCTTCTTTGTTTCTTTTAGTTTTGAAGGTTTGCTTATAATCCATTATTTTATGAAGTACCTTGTTAGGATGTTGACCTTTCATAACATAGTTTTAAGTGATAAACATCACTTCTAAGTGATAATACTATATACTTAATAGACTATTAGTATAAGTTCTTTCAAAACAGGTAGATGTCAGTAAACTGCTGTATCTCTCAATGTTTGTGAGCTACACCGTTTGTACATTTCTCTCAATTATCACATAAACTAGACTGAGCTACGTGAGTTTTACATAACTCTACAGCCTTAAAATTCCTTATGGAGTGCAGTTTCCCTTCAACCTGAAGATGCGTTTCCCCAGCTAGAGCTGAAACACCAAAGATTCCGCACAACATCGAAGACATTGTGCGGAACCAGAGCAGAGAAAAGCAGAGCAGAGCAAGGCAGAGTGGAGTAGAGCAGGCAGGTACAACAGAGCAGAGCAGAACAGGGCTGTCTAGCCAGAGAAGGCCTCACCCCTGGGCCACCACACAGCCATGTTGTTTCACAGCCCTCCTGCTTCATCATTGGGCTGTAACACTATTGAGCTGTTCCATAGCTGTGGTGTTCTCACAGCCCTGCTATGCCACAATTGAGCTATTTGCACTGAATAATTTCCTTCTTTACCTCACCCCAAATTGGGGATTCCTATTGGCATTGAATTGGTGCCAACAACCATGAGTTGACACACTGAACTGCCAGCCTGCACTGTTCCTACCATTTGAGCCAATCCTTTTAAAGGAATTCCTGGAATCATATTTCAACCAATAGGAACGAGACTTTCCCTGTCCAATTGGAGCTGCACAGCTATATTCTCATTAGCATCTTCTCCGACCAATAAGAAAAGTGCTGTTTAAATCAATCAAACTGCAAGGATTTAGAGTCCTCATTTGTAGACGGAAAGGGCAACCAGGGACCAGAGACAGGGACTTTTCTCTATTTACGACAGCTCCCCTCTGATTCAGCAAGTGTACTTCCCTCCTACATTGAAGATTGAGGGCTGCATTTCCCCTGGCTAGAGCTGAAACGTCAAAAACAGCTTTGGAGCCAAGCTGGAGCCCAGCTGTGTAGCCAGAGAGGAGCCTCACCCCAGGTCTGCCTCACAGCCAGCAGCCATGCAATTCCATAATTGAGTTGTTTGCACTGAATAAAGTTTCCTGCCTCAGTGAAAAAAAGAAAAAGAAAAAAAATTCTTAATGGTGTGTTTTTACATGCAAAATTAAAGCACTTTCTTCCACAGGTTTTATGGAGATATAAAGGAAAGAAACCAGCCACATTAGGAGCCAATACTCGGCTCTATGACTGGATACCCCAGAACGATCTTCTTGGTAAGACTACAGGAAAAAAGTTGTATAGTTGGATCCTGGATAAGTTGAGTGTTTAACAGCAAATAAGTTTAATAAATATTTAATAATATAAAAATTTTACTGCCTATTTTAAAGAAGATATAATTTAAAACTTGGCCATTGCTTATATAATAGATTTCTGCTTCCTCTAGTTCATAATAGAACATTTTCAGTTAAAACTTTGATCACTTTTCAAGATTCAATCTCAGTACAGACATCACTTCCTCAGTAAAATCTTTCCAGACAATGCAGAGGAGTTATTTTCACCTTTTCCTGGGATCACAGTTTTCTAGAGATAGCAACAACCCCTGTGCTCAGCTTCTGTAGAAAATACAGACTTCTTCATTGAGTTATCCCTTAGCTTTTCTCCAACTCTTTCTGAAATTCTGTTAAAATATTATAATGAAATCTTTACCAGCTTCTCACTCCACCCCTCCCCCCCAAACTAGGTCATCCCAAAGCAAAAGCTTTTATTACTCATGGTGGAACCAATGGCATCTATGAAGCTATTTATCATGGAGTCCCTATGGTGGGAGTTCCCATGTTTGCTGACCAGCCTGATAACATTGCTCACATGAAGGCCAAAGGAGCAGCAGTGGAGGTGAACATAAACACAATGACGAGTGCAGATTTGCTCGACGCCTTGAGAACAGTCATTAATGATCCTTCGTAAGTACTACTGCTTTGAAAGGTTTACCATTGATTATGTTACCCATCATATTTGAGAATGTCCAATGTTTCATGCATTTTTAATTGGTATGCTTTCAAATAACCATACCATGACCAATACAAAAACTACTTTATTATTCCATTTCCCAAATTGCTGAAGTGATTTGCTAAAACTGCAAAAGAAAAAAACAACCCTCAGACTTCAAATAACTATCAATGTTTTTCCAACATAAATACTATAATGATTACATAAACTCCCTTAGATTTTTTTTGGATCATTATTTTATATAAATAATAAATATATAAAATAAATATATTTATATATATTTCAAATCTCTTTTTTTTTTTAATTCTGTCTGCCATTTTTTGTTTATTGCCCAATGTTGTGTAAGTTTTTATCAAGACATGTTTTTCATCTTGCTCTCTCAGTATCTGTACTGAATTTGTATAGGTGCCTTATATTTAAACTTGTTCCAGGTTATCTTAGATGCAATTATTTTTATTCAGAGGCAAAAGTTGAAGGCTAGTTATAACATTCCATTCCCATTACTCAAAATTGAAATTCAGGCAGTGGCTGAGAAGGTAAACTCAGATGGAATTTTAAGCAGCTTTTTTCAGTGGAACTATTTTGAATAAAACTATCTATTCAAATCCCTAGAATAGGGGTTTTCTAGACAGAAAGTCAGTGTATTAATTTCTAAGAGAGAGGTACTCAATATTTGCCTTAAGTCCTTGTGAAAACATAAGCCCTGGTTGTCCACTATTCCCTCACTCACATTCCAATCAAATGACTTTTATTAATATGCAAGTTTAAGTCATAATTTTCAGAATATTATAAATATCAATTCAGGAGCTGGGTATGGGGTTATGAGGTTCAGTAAAGCTTACTATAATATTTTTTTAATTTAAATTTTTGTATTAAGTGTCAGGCGTACAGAATAACATAATGATTAGACATTTATAAACCTCACAAGGTGATAACCCCAGCAAGTCTACTACCCAACTGATACCATACATATATGGTATATCTTTTTTTCCTCGTAAATGATGCTCATGATGTCTAATCTATTAGGTTATTACCAGGTTGTTAATTGATGGTAATTTGGTTCATTTTACTAAATATCAAAGTAAGTAAAATCTGTAATTTTTTAAAACTATACTTAATTATATAAAATGTTCATTAAATTTTATTGGTGATTTAAAAACTATTGATGTAAACAATAGAATCACAAATAATTCTTAGAATTTTTCAAGAAAATACCTAAAATTATTTATTTTGAAATACCTTAACATTAACTCTAAATCTAATTATCTGAAATTATCTGGGAACAAAAAAATCTAGTATAGATTTAAATATGCATGTGTTTGTATCCTATTTTATTATTACTTAAAGGAATTAATGAACACAAAATATTATATTTAAATACATAAACCACAGTAATTTCAATTATAATATTTTAAGAGAACAGTCATACAGCATTAGTGTGGAATAAATTATGAAATCATTTTAAATATGAGCATAGTTATTTCTTATCCTATCTCACTTATAAGAAAGAATATTTTTATTTAGATTCACATGTACAAGATTGTCTATCAAGTATGTATGTATTTCAAATATTAAATCTCTATAAATGGTGAAAGACTTGATTTGGAGAGATAAACTTTTATCACATTGCCTAAAATGTATTAGAAAGAAGCATGTGAAATTACTGTTTTGACCCTATCTATATTTTTATCCAATTAAAAGAGTATATGATTATTCTTTCTCATTGTGCACAAAAAAGAACACAATACCCCTTGCTGCTGGATCTGTACCACGTTCACTGGTGAATGAAATCATATCATATTTCTCCTTCCCCAATCCCAACAATGTCCTGCTCACACTAGAACATACCATCAAAAACCTTCCTTTCCATCATCTTTATGTCTCCAGGTTGGAAATTTTATTTCTGTTAAAAAAATACACAGAGAAACATACTAATTCTGTCTCAGCCATCAAGAAGTGTCAAGTGAAGACATAGCTTTCAAATACATACTTTCAAATATATAGCCTTTCAAATATATACTTTATACCCATTGTTGTTTGAGAGGCCCTTTGAGATATTGACTCTATAGCATTGACTATTGTTATGCCACAATGGTTAGGGCTCAAATTCTAGTGAGATATTTCTATTTATCTTCAAAACTCAAATTCCATCTCCGCATCATTTCTAAAATTACCCTAGTACCCTCATCTAATTTTGACATTGCTAATACAGACAATGTCCTTTGTAGAACAAACACACAGTGTGTGCAATGGAGGAATCTCAGAGACCGCAAAAATGACTCATTAATGTTGACAACCAATTTCCTGTGTCTGTCATTAACTAGTCAGACATGAGGGTCCATGCTTATGGACTTTTTAATGGCTATTTTCCCACAATATGGGTTAGCCACAATCTTGGTCTTAGAGCAATACTTGAGATCGTACTTCATACAATATTAAAATTCCTTCTTGAAAAAAGTAGGCTTATTCCTTTTTTATATGTTTACATTTGACCACATTCTATTAAAAACATTTTTCACACACCATGCCCTTTACAACTCTTAAAAAGCTATGCCACCAGCAAAGTTGATATCACAGCAAGAATGAAATGTTTCCTCAACCCATCTATGCCCTTTGGCTAGCATAACATATAATATTAGGTTGGAGCAAAAGTAATTGCAGTTTAAAAGGTTAAAAAAAAAAAAATTGCAAAAAACGTAATTACTTTTGCACCAACCTAATATGTTATACAAATGTATCACATACTTAACCTTTAATAAAAGCAAAAACTCTAATTTCTGTCCATGCTTTTGTCTACCAGGTATAAAGAGAATGCTATGAGGTTATCAAGGATTCACCATGATCAACCTGTAAAGCCCCTGGACCGAGCAGTCTTCTGGATCGAGTTTGTCATGCGCCACAAAGGAGCCAAACACCTGCGGCCAGCTGCTCACCACCTCACCTGGTTCCAGTACCATTCTTTGGATGTGATTGGATTCCTGCTGGCCTGTGTGGCATCTGCTATATTTTTGGTCACAAAATGTTGTTTATTTTCTTGTCAAAAATTTAGTAAAACAGGAAAGAAAAAAAAGAGGGAATAGCTTTTTCTAAGTGTGGTAAAGGCAATCATTCACAATGACCTTAATGAAAACCTTAATTTCAAAATTCCTTATTTTGAAATTAATTTCAAAATGACCTTAATTTCAAAATTCCTATTCTTCTACCTTAGCCTACAAATAAAGCCTAGAATTCAACAACACCATTAACTAGTGAGCATTTTCCATTCTTCCTTTGTCTTTTCCCAGGTGGCTAAATTTACCCTCTTTCTCTCACTTTTCTGACACAGGGACATAAATGGTTTTATGTATATTCTATGCATAATATCAATTTTTTTCTTTATTTTTAACCTGACGTGATATGCTGACTGACAATATGCTAAATCCTGGGGAGCACACAAAATGTGAGCTGAATTTGGTGGATGTAGGGAACATGGAAAAATACAATTTACAAGTTCCCCTAGAACATATAGATCAGGGAAATGTCATAGAAGATTAGTGTGTTTTAAGAAGAATATTGATTTCTTTCTGAATAAAAAATAAGCCCTTCTGCTTGCCCAGTGTTACTGGGGTAAGAGAACGCATTGATAGTGATTGTGATGGCACATCGCACTAGGAACAGTCCACAAATTTCCATTAAACACATAGATAATCATGAGTTAAGTTCCACCTTTAGTCAACAAGTATTCTTGGGTGCCCTTTTAATGCAAGGCTCTGGGTACTACCTTCAAACAAAAGAGATAAATTGAGTCATTATTTTTTATCAAGGTCAGAGAATGTAGCAATATATTAAAGGTGAACAGATCATTTTTAGGGGAAATAACAATACAAAAAACTTTTAGTAATTTTGTGAATTTTTTAGTTAACAACACAATTAATAACCTTACAGTTAAATGTCAATTCACTATATTAAAAATCACTAATGCTCATAATCTATAATCATTTATAATCATAGGTCTAGTTTTCAGTCAAAACAACAAATATTTACTTGGGCTATAAGATCATTATATTATTTTTCAGACTCTATCTTCTACAAATTTAAATTCATCAATTAATTGTTATGCAAAGAAAATATAATAAGATAATAGCAGACCTTCTTGACCAAAAAATATGTTATAGTAAATATTTATCAATGCAAATAAATAAAGCTAAAGACAAATGTTCATATTTCAATCAGCTTTGTATTAATTTAACTAATAAAGACTGAACTTTATCCTGTATAAACTTAATGACATGTGTAAAGATTTAATTTTAGTATTTGATATTTGAGGTAATAACTGAGGTAATCCACTGGCTTACTGATTTTTTGAAATTCTTATTCATTTCAATATAGTATATTAAAAATTACTTCCAGTTTAAAAATAGCTGTATAATGGAACATATTAAGTATTTCTTCTTGACTATGTCCATTATTGAAAATGCAAATAAATTCTACAATGTTTTTTGTGAAGGCTGAAAATGTATTTGTTATGTTATTTTTAAAGGGTGATTCATATTGATGTGTTTTTTATTTTTACAATTTTATTATGTTCGGAGAAGAACATTTTATATTTGCTCTGCCCAGTTTATTTTCTGCAGTTAGAATTCAGTGAATGGCTATGATCCAATGAGAAGTGAGCTGACCATCTGTAGCACTGCGCACTACCCAATTTCAGGCATCCATTTGATTTCTGATACTGGTCACCATTGCACAGGAGACGCTTCTGCTCAATATCCACTGCTCACCTGATTTTCCTCTCCTGCTCTCTGATTATCTGTATATTTCTTCCTTTGCCTGAATGTCATCAGAAGATAGCTGGCAAAAATTCCTGGGTGATACCAACTGCATTAGTTAGTATAACTGCAGCATATACTTGGATTAAAAAACAAAGTATGATAATAGACTTTCCCTACCAGTCATTCATAAACTGTTCAGATCAGGAAATTCTCATCCCTAACACAGCAGAAATCAAGTTCCATCAACCAGAATACTTTGCACAAGTCTTACATTCTCAGAACTTAGAGATGTTCAGGAGGCAAAACCTTATACTTTATTTTGTTCATATATTTTCCATGTGCCCCTTATGCTATGGCAGCATTTCCTCTGTCAGGGTTATTTACTTGGCAAGATGATCCAAATCTTCATGCACTCAAAATCAGTGTGGTAATATATCCCATCTGAATGATTTGTCACAGTTTTCCACTGAACTTTACTATTGGACATCAAAGTATTAAGATGGGTTCAGTAACCTGCTTGATATTAGACATAATTTTGCCTACACTTATCACATGTCGGCAACGTACTCTGTTTCCCCGAAAATAAGAGCTAGATGGACAATTAGTTCTAATGTGTCTTTTGGAGCAAAAATTAATATAAGACCCAGTATATTATATTATATTATATTATATTATATTATATTATATTATATTATATTATATTATATTACAAGACCCGGTTTTATATTACAGTAAAATATGAACAGGTCTTATATTAAATTTTGCTCCAAAAGACATATTAGAGTTGATTGTCTGACTAGGTCTTATATTTAGGGAAACACGGTAGTTTATCTGGTATTTTGAATCATCACCACAGCCAAGAGAGTAACACTTTCTCTCACTGAATTCTAAAGCAGAAGAACTCAGAATAATCAAGTAGCATCTGAAGATCCGATCAAGGTAAACCTCCAAATTGCCTGACTCTAAGTTATAATAATGAAAAACAAACTTGTCTAAGGGAAATGGCTAGGCTGCTTGTTAGAGGATGCATTCTCACTTTCAATCACTTGAACTCTGAACCTATGTATGCAAATTAAATACATAAGGCATCACATAGCAGACCATGATTTCAAGCATAGACTGCATCTTTTAAGATAGCACCTAAAATACATAGGGTATTTTTTCAGCTAAAGCCCTGAAAAGCTTTCATTAGCGAATAGGTAACTTGGTAAAACCAGCAAATTGCTTTGATATTAGACTTTGTCGCATTTTCTTAGCTACAAATATTTCCTAGATATACACAATGATGATATTAATACCATGGTTTTTACTAAGCCTTCATGCCCATGATTTGTGGTATTGGCAAAAATACTATAGAGATCGGGGGTTGAGAGGGTATTTTGTATTTAGAAATTATAACTACTTCTATGGAGAAAATGGAGGCATCCTCTAAGATGGAAAGTGACCAATGCAATCTTCTACCTTCTGGATGGCTTGAACCCTAGGGAGTGGTGTCATATGGAGAAGGAGGTGGAGAAATATCTTCTATTAACTGATTGAGCATATAATTAGCTGGAGTAGCTAGATGAGCCTTGGTGAGGTAAATTCCATGCTGTGCATTCATGTATAGTTTCCATCCCATTCTCCATTGCTTCTCTGTACATGAGTTTTATGATAAAATTCTGGAAGGTCTGGAAAAAGACAGTGGTATACACAAAACTGCTCATCTAGAACACCCTATTATTGAGACATTTGTCTACAACACTTGATTGCTAGAGGAAATTCCAGTTGAATATGAAGGCCTTCATAACCTATGCAAATCCCCAAAAAGTTTATCCATGTAATTCTACTCCAGATCTTCTTGCCTTTAGTCCTCCCTCTAAATCTTCCCAAGTTTTAGACCAGTCAATTAATCCATTAGTCACTTCTCATGAGTCTGTAGATCTGTAAAGCAGGCCATTCTCTTTATAATTCAATGCTTGTTTTATAAGATGGTAATGGCTTCATTTATATAAAATTATATAACTTCCCAATGAATGAAACATTTTGTTATCTTTTTCATTGACTTTCATTTTTGGTAATGTACTTTGAAATAAAATCAATTATCTAACATCAACATAACAACATCTACATTATTTTGTCAAGTGTATATATGACATTTTTCATATATTTACTTTAAATGTTATGTTTCAATGTTTTATGTATTCTTTTTAGTCAGACTATAATTAGACTTTTATAAATTAACTGTATAGATATTTCTAATCACAAAATTTTCACCTATTTTTGTCTATTTGGAAATCACTGCATTTCATTTTCAGTATCTTTTCATGAATTTTCTGTTTTTCTGATTATATTTCCCCATTTTTCTTTTGTTCCTTATAACTGATGGAGTGTTTTCTGCTTTGTGCTTTTCCAATTTAACAGCTACTTATTTGGAAGTTATACACTGTACTAATATTTAGGCATGTCCTCTTTTAACCAATATTATTAACATAATTAATAATTATTAATATTAATAATTATCAATTATTAATATTATTAATTAACATAACTGAATATTTATAATCTAATATGTTTTACATTTTTTCCTGGGGAATTTTATCCAGTTACATTTGCAAGGATAACTGACATATTTTATTGTTACGATCATGTAATCAAGATACTGTACATAAGAATTCAGTAACATGGCCATACCTAAATAGCCTCGTAAAAGCTGTCTCTAGATATCAATCTCCTTAAAATAACACATATCTGGAATATTGAAAATTGCTAACCATTGAAGCACCTTCCCCTTTTGCTTCACCTACAGTAAGGCATTTGCTATGTGCCAAGGCTAATTCCAGAATTCTTTGAAATTAAAACAATCTCATTAGAATTACTATATGAGCTTAGAAAATATAATCATTATATAAAAAATATACACATGGTAACTTTCAATGAATAAAATACAGATTATTAAATAGTTTTATAGATCAATACATTGTATTAATTAGAACTCAATTGTATGTGAATAATGTAACTAAAGGCAATGGTTTTTAGTCACTTATAATTCACTCTCTTGATCCACAATACCTCACATGTAACATTTAAAATACAACTTATGTAATACTTACTTTTGTAAATTTCCATTCTCTTTTATTAGATATGATCTAAATTTATTATTTTGAGTCACTCCTAAATACACAATGTTTGGTAAACAATATATGCTCAGTCATTATTAAAATGTGACCTAAATGTCTTGACACTCAAAATCACCCATGGGTTTGGTAGTGAAGGCAGAATGTGAGGCACATAAAACAAGGCATATGAAGGATATAAACACATTTTATATCCTCTGTGAGTGGGGTTCTCATTAATCACTGAAATCTCATGCTCAGTATCCTCTGGAAAAATTTATTTGTTATAAAATTAAAAGTGTTGAACTGTATGACTTCAGACATAACTATGAACACTAAAATGTGATGACTCTAAAAGGACACTTTTTGCTGTGGGGTGTATTTCACCACCAATATTGATTAAAATCCTAAAGAGAAAAGGATTCTGAGTTTTTCTCTTTAGTTCAGTTGAAAAGCAAGTTTTTTTAAGCATATTAAAAGATTGATGGTTATTTGGAAAGACTTAATCCTAAAGTTAATACTTAGTATATGTTCCCCTTCAAACAACATCAATTAAAGGCAACAGAAAGGAAGCATGCAGCAATTGTTGCATGTACACATGTCCCTCACATTCCAAAGGGATGGTTATCCTGGGCGTCAAATACTAGAATTCTTGCTATGAATATAGTGGCCCTCCAGGAGACCTGATGCAATTAGAATTAGGAGGATAAGATGGAGTAATATTCAAAATCCTTCAAGCACAGAAATCAACCAGAGACCGTAAAAAGATGAGAACCGGGATACATTCCTGACTAGAGTGGAAATTTACTGATAGCGATCCATTGCAAATATGGCTGGAGTGATTTATTATTTTCAATTTAATTGGTGGGGTGTGAGCTTTAAATTCATCAGTAGTTTGGAGATGCGCTTAAATTGTTGGTTGACTTTCTTGTAGTGAAAGTATACTAACATATAACTATTTTTTCTCTACCTTATTCCATCTACCTTTCTCTCCCTTTTCCTTTCCCTCTCTCTCTCTCTCTCTCTCTCTCTCTCTCTCTCTCTCTCTCTCTCTCTCTCTCTCTGTCTCTCTCTCTCTCTCTCTCTCTCTCTCCTTCCTTCTTTTCTTATTTTCTTCACTCTTTCCTTCCTTCCTTCCTTCCTTCCTTCCTTCCTTCCTTCCTTCCTTCCTTCCTTCCTTCCTTCTTTCCTTCCTTCCTATTATAATTTAATTAGAAGATACTGCACAAGACACTTTGAGGTCAATTCAAAGGTTTGGTAAGTGAAAGGGGTTAAGTGTTCAGAAAAAAAAAAGAGTTAAGGTGGACTTCTGGATTTCTATCTAGTGTGTTTATTTGGATACTGATGGCTTTTACAGAAAAAGTAAACAATTGGAGGGACAACTTTTTAAAGATAAATGCACATATGTTGCATTCTCTTTTGGATTTATTCACTTCAAGGAGCCAAAGCAATATTTAGGTCGAGGTTTTTAGAAGTCATTTGAAATATAGTCAATAATATTATAACTACATACGGTGTCAGATGGGTACTAGAATTATTGGGGTTATCACTTCGTAAGTTATATAAATGTCTAATCACTATGCTCTATACCTCAAACTAATATAACATTGTATGTCAACAGTAATTGCACACAATGGAACACTATTCTGCCAGAAGAAAAGATGAAATAGTGCCATTTGCAACAACATAGATAGATCTTGAGATTGTTATGCTAAGCGAAATAAATGAGACCGAAAAAGTTGAGAACCATATGATTTCACTGATATGTGGAATATAAAACTAAAAGCAACAAAGAACACGATAAACAAACAAAGAAACAAAAACTGATAGACATAGACAATAGTTTAGTGGTTACCAGAGGGTAAGGGGGGAGGGAGGTGGTAGATGAAGGTAAACAGAATAAATATATGGTGATAGAACGAGAACTGACTTGGTGGTGAATATACAATATGATACATAGATAATGTATTACAAAATTGTAATTGCACTTGAATTTCAAGTGCACTTTCAATTGCACTTGAAACCTATGTAATTTTACTAACCATTGTACCCCAATAAACTTTAATAAAAATTAATAAAAAAATAAAATAGCTACTTAAAAAATACAAGTCATTTGGATAACACAAGGTCTTAATTCTAGCAAAAGCAAAAAAATAGATTAAGGATAAACAGCATAAAGGAGAGTATGGAAATGAGAGACCCAAATACTGGGTTACTTCTTTACCAACAAGTTGGTTGATTTTTTTAAGTAATAAAGAAAATTATATTACACATTCCAAGTCTTTAAAGGACTATCAAGTGTTAGGAATTTTGGAAGGAAACAGTATCGAGAAGGAAAAGATAGTACCAGATAAATATGGTAATAATGTCCTTAGCAATCCATAGGGACTGAGAAGAGAGACCATCTTTTACTTCGGTTGTAGGCATATGAGCAAAATCTCTTTAGGAAGGTTCCAAGGTACATAGTGTTCCCAGGAGAGCTCTTGATTTCTGTTTTTATCATAAATGTGTATTGATGTCTAAAATTTCATTTAAGATCCTTTGTTCCACCAGTCAAGTTGTAACTACAATCGAACTTACATCGAAAGATACTATTATAGGAGATAATGAATCAATATTTATTAGACATATTGATTAAGACATTTCTATATCATATTTACTCTTCTATTCCCACTTTTCACATGTAAAAACACACATAAGTGCACAGACTCATACCACACAATGAACCATAGTCCTTCACAAAGTCATCTCATGTAAGTGATACAAGATGGAAAAAATTGTTCTCTTCCCCAAAAGGTCATCTGTAATATAAAAGTTTGTGCAAGATGAGTACTCATCATGAGTTACAGCTCTCCTGAATAAAACCTGGGTATAGTAGGAGGTACAAACTGCTTATTGAGTGTTTATGCATAAGTTTCAACTGTATTCCTCACATTTACTATTTTCAGTCCATGTTTCAGATTATTATGATTCCATGTTTAAGTTACTAATACAGGAGTTACGTCATAGGAATGGCAGGAGTGAAGTGGTCTTCTTGAGTTCTCCTCTGGAATTTACCACAAATTGAACATCTATAACCCATGAAAGGACTCTGCTCACCACACACAATAGCCAAGAGACTTGTACAAGGATTACTTGAAGGTGGGCAAACTGGGTAAGCAGGGGAAGAGGGAAGGGAGCGGAGTGGAGACTCAGTCCGCATTCATGATTGCGGAGATGCAGGGAGACCCAGGACAGAAGAGAGACCACAAGAGCCAGGAGGTGGGCTCTTTCCCTGTGTCCCACAGTGGATCTCTACTGTGGAGAGAACAGCATATCCAGTGTTTGAAGCAATAACCTTAGCTAAGACCTCCAGCTAGGCCCTAGGTTGGACAAATGAAGTAAACACCATACCTAGGCCCCTCCCCCCACTCTCCCAATCTTAACCTGCCCTTCCAGAGACACAAGCTGGCCCCTGACTTTAGGAGTAATGTCAGATTACAGAGGGGTAGTAGGACTCAGGATCTGGGAGGACCCCGTTTGCAGCTGCTATGACACAGGGAAGACACTGGGAAGAGTGTGACACTGCTGGGCTGGGAGAGAGAAGATTCCTCCATCCCCAGCCCCCACCTTTTCTGGCCTGCCTAGGGCAGGGCAATTACAACTGCAGAGACACACCAGGGTCACTCTGGGCATCAGGTGGCCGGCTCTGCCGGCACAAGATGCAGAGGACTCTTTGGTACAGCAGAAGACAACCCGGAGATTACTTGGTGGGCTTAAGCCAAGACTGGCGCTGCTTTTTATGTTTTGTTTGTTTTGTTTTTGTATTTTGGATATTTTTGCCTATGTTGAGTGTAGGTTATCGGTTGTTTCCACATGTGAATGTGTTTGTTTTTTTCTTTGTTGTTGTTGTTGTTGTGCTTGGTGATTTGCTTTGTTCTAAAATTGCCCTACACCAGGGCCCAGCCCAAGAGGCACAAGATTCAACACACCCAGAGGCTAACACATTACCAAACCAGAGTATTACTGGGTATGACCTACAAGAGACACACCCAGAGGGAATTCTCTACAGGCACAAGAACCCACAGGGGCCAAGCCTCAATTGAGCGGACAACCCTCACACAGCAGATCATCCACTATGGGCAGAGCCAAGTCTCACAACTAGTCAGCGTAAGAGTCAATCCCACCTAATGACAAGCCAAAAGAAACTAAAGCTCAACTTTAGCAGGACAATATACACAACACAAGTGTCACCTTTGGAGCACACGCACAAGAGAATAGGGAAGTGGTGGAAGTGAAATATAAAGGACACATACTACATAAGATCACCCAGCAAAGACCAAGAACCCTAGGGGATCTGCCTAATACACCGAAGCAAACACAGAGAGTCAGCCAGAATGGGGAAACAAAGAAACATGTCCCAAATAAAAGCACAGAAGAAACTTCCAAAATTGGAACAGAATGCAATAGAGGTAACCAAACTATCAGAGACTGAGTTCAGAACACAGATGATAAGAATGTTTAAGAAGCTTAGTGACAACATAAAAAAGGATAGAGAAATCATAATGAATGACCAGTTAGAACTAAAGAACACAATAACTGAAATAAAGAACTCACTTAAAGGAATTACCAGCAGGTTAGATGAGGCAGAAATTTGAATCAGCAACTTAGAAGACAAGTGAGCAGAGATCATTCAAAAGGAACAACAACAAAAAAAGAGAATAAAAAACAATGAAAATGGTTTAAGAGACCTCTGGGATAACATCAAGGGCAACGACATGCACATCATAGGAATACCAGAAGGTGAAGAGAGGGAGCAAGAAATCGAGAACACATTTGAAGGAATAATGACCGAAAACTTCCCTAACCTGGTGAAGGAAACCGACATACAAGCCTAGGAAGTGCAGAGAGTTCCAACCAGGATAAACCCAAACAGGTCCATACCAAGATGCGTTATAGTTAAAATGGCAAAGGTTAAACACAAAGAGAGAATCCTAAAAGCAGCAAGAGAAAGATAGAGGGTTACGTACAAGGAAACTCCTATAAGACTATCAAATGACTTTTCTACAGAAAATTTGCAGGCCAGGAGAGAGTGTCAGGAGGTATGAAAAACAAAGGCCTACAACCTAGATTGCTTTATACAGCAAGGCTATCATTTAAAATTGAAGGAGAGATAAATGGCTTCCCAGAAAAGAAAAAGCTAAAGGAATTTATTACCACCAAGCCAGCAGTGCAGGAAATATTAAAAGGGCTTCTGTAAACAGAAGAAAGATAAAAACAGTCTAACTACAAATAAAAAATGGCAATAACTATGTACCTAACAATAATCACTTTAAATGTAAATGGATTAAATGCTCCAATCAAAAAACATAGGGTGGCTGAGTGGATAAGAAAGCAAAGCCCTTGCATATGCTATATACAAGAGATTCACCCCAGATCAAAAGACACACACAGGCTGAAAGTGAAGGGTTGGAGTAAGATATTTCATGCAAATGTAAATGAGAAAAAAGCTGGAGTTACAATACTTATATTTGAAAAAATAGACTTTAAAATGAAGACTATATTAAAAGACAAAGATGGACACTACATAATAATAAAAGGATTGATCTGATAAGAGGACATAACCCTAGCAAACATCTATGCACCCAACTTAGGAGCACCTAAATATATAAAACATATTGACTGACATAAAGCCAGAGATCAACAGTAACACTATCATACTAGAGGACTTCAACACAACTCTGACAACAAGGGAAAGGTCTTCAAGACAGAAAATCAATATGGAAACAATGGCCTTAAATGACACATTGGAACAGTTGGATTTAATCAATATTTTCAGAGCATTTCACCCCAAAGCTGCAGAATACACATTCTTCACAAGCGCACATGAAACATTTTCCAAGATAGATCACATGTTAGGCCATAAAACAAGTCTTGATAAATTTAAGAAAACTGAAATCATACCAGTTGTCTTCTCTGACCACAGTGCTATGAAATTAAAATAAACTACAGGAAAACAACTGGAAGACACACAAATACGTGGAGGCTGAATAACAGGTTACTAAATAATGAATGGGTCAACAATGAGATCAAGGAAGAAATCAAAAGATATCTCGAGACAAATGAAAATGGAAACATGATGACCCAAAATCTCTGGGATGCAGCGAAAGCAGTCCTAAGAGGGAAATTCATAGCAATGCAGGCCTACCTAAAGAAACAAGAAAAATCACTAATCAACAGTCTATCTTCACACTTAAGGGATCTGGAAAAAGAACAGTAAAATAAGCCCAAAGGAAGTACAAGGAAGGAGATAATAAAAATCAGAGCGGAAATAAATGAAATAGGGACCAAAGAAACAATGAAAAAGGTCAATGAATCCAAAAGCTGGTTTTTAGAGAAGATAAACAAAATTGACAAACAACCGGACTCATCAAAAAAAAAAAAAAAAAAAAGAAAGAAAGAAAAAAAAAAGAGAGAGAGGACCCAAATTAAAAATATCAGAAATGAAATAGGAGAAGTGACAACAGACACTACAGAAATACAAAAAAATTCTAAGAAATTACTATGAGCAAGTATATGCCAACAAATTAGACAATCTGGAAGAAATGGACAATTTTCTAGAAGCATACAACCTTCCAAAGCTAGCTCAAGAAGAAACGGAAAACCTAAATAGACTGATTACCACCAGGGAAATTGAATCAGTAAGCAACAAGTTCCCAACAAACAAAAGCCCTGGATCACATGGCTTTACAGGTGAATTTTACTAAACATTCAAAAAACATTACAAAACATTCAAAACATTCACCTATTCTCCTCAAGCTATTCCAAGAAATCCATAAGGAGGGAAGGCTCCCAAAGGCACTTTTTATGAAGCCACTATCACCCTGATTCCCAAATCAGACAAAGACATTACAAAAAAAAGAAAACTATAGGCCAATATCCCTAATGAACATAGATGCAAAAATCCTCAACAAAATATTAGCAAACAGAATTCAGCAATACATTAAAAAGATCATATACCATGATCAACTGAGATTCATTCCTGGTATGCAAGGGTGGTTCAACATTTGCAAATCGATTAATGTGATACACCACGTTAACAAAATGAAAAATAAAATAATGTGATCATATCAATAGATGCAGAAAAAGCATTTGACAAAATTCAGCAGCGATTTATGATAGAAACTCTTAAGAAAGTGGGAATAGAGGGGTCATATCTCTACATAATAAAGGCCATATATGATAAACCCACAGCTAACATCATACTCAATGGGGAAAACTAAAAACGTTCCCCTTAAGATCAGGAACAAGGAAAGGTTGCCCACTTTCTGCACTTCTATTTCAACATAGTGCTGGAAGTTCTAGCCATAGCAATCCGACAAGAAAAAGAAATACAAGGCATCCAAATTGGTAAGGAGGAAGTAAAATTGTCATTATATGCAGATGATATGATATATAGAGAACCCTAAAGACTCCACCAAAAAACTATTAGAACAGATAAATGAATTTAGTAAAGTAGCAGGATACAAAATTAATATTCAGAAATCAGTTGCATTTGTATACACCAACAATAAAATATCAGGAGACATTAAGAAAACAATCCCATTTACAATTGCTTCAATGACTATAAAATACCTAGGAATAATTTTAACCAAAGAAGTAAAAGATCTGTACTCAGAAAATTAAAGACACTGAAGAGAGAAATTAAAGAAGATAAAAATAGATGAAAACACATACCATGCTCATGGATAGGAAGAATTAATATAGTTAAAATGTCCATACAGCCTAAGGCAATATACAGATTCCACGCAATTCCTATCAAACTACCAAGACATTTTTCACAGAAATAGAACATATAATCTTAAAATTTTTATGGAACCATAAAAGACTCCAGATAGCCTCGGCAATCTTGAAAAATAAGAAGTGGGAGATATAACAATACCTGCCATCAAATTATATACAAGTCTACAGTAATCAAAACAGCATGGTACTGGCATAAAAACAGACACATAGAACAATGGAACAGAATAGAGAGTCCAGAAATAAATCCATGCCTATATGGTCATTTAATCTACAACAATGGAAGTAAGAATTTATGGTGAGGTAAAGACAGTCTATTCAATAAATGGTGCTGGGAAACCTGGATAGACACATGCAAAAAAATGAAGCTGGACCATCTCCTTACACCATATACAAGAATAAATTCAAAATGGATTATAGACTTAAATAAAGATCTCAAACCATAAAACTCCTAGAAAAAAACATAGGAAGAAAGTTTACAGACATTACCTGGTGTAAGATTTTTATTGATATATCCCCACGGCAAGGGAAGTTAAAAGAAATAAACACGTGGGATTACATCAAACTAAAGTTTTTTCACAGCAAAGGAAACCATCAATAAAACAAAAAAGGATCCTACTGAATGGGAGAAGACATGTGCCAATGACATATCTGATAAAGGGTTAATATCCAAAATTTATAAAAAACTCACTCAACTCAACTCCAAAAAAACAAACAACCTAATTTAAAAATGAGCAGAGGATATGAAGAGATATTTTTCTAAAGAAGACATACAGATGGCAAACAGACATATGAAAAATGCTCAACCTCACTAATCATTAGAGAAATGCAAATAAAAACCACAATGAGATACCACCTCACCCCAGTCAAAAAGGCTATCATCAATAAATCAAACAACAAGGGCTGGCGAGGATGTGGAGAAAAGGAAACTCTTGTGCACTGCTGGTGGGATTGCAAATTGGTGCAGCTACTATGGAAAACAGTATGGGGGTATCTCAAAACACTGAAAATGGAACTAATTTATGACCCAGCAATTCCACTCCTAGGTATCTATCTGGAGAAATCCAAAACTCTAATTCTAAAAAGTGTATGCATCCTTATGTTTATTGCAGCACTATGCACAATAGCCAAGACATGGAAAAAACCAAAATGCCCATCGGTAGATGACTGGATTAAGAAACTGTGGTACATTTATACAATGGAATATTATGCAGCCATAAAGAAGAATGAAATCTTACCATTTGCAACAATATGGATGGACCTAGAGAACATTATGCCAGACAGAGAAAGAAAAATACCATACGATCTCACTTATATATGGAATCTAAAGAAAAGAATAAATGAATGAACTAATCAGAAACAGTCTCAGAGACATAGAGGAAAAAACTGAGGGTTGCTAGATGGCAGGGGAGGTGGGGATACGGGGGAAGGTGAGGGGATTAGAAAGAACAATCAGTAATCACAAGATTGCCACTGGGATACGAAAATCAGTTTGGGGAATGTAATCAATAATGTTGTAAAGATTTTGTAGGGTATCCGATGGACACTTGTCTCATTAGGGAGACCACCTCAGGGATGATGTAGATTCCTGATCACTGCACTGTACACCTGAAACTGAAGCTGAACAAAAATGAATATCAACTATAATTATATGTGTGTGTGTGTGTGTGTGTGTGTATGTATATGTATATATATATATATATATATGTATATGTACATATATATATATATATTTACAAGAAGTGAAGTACAGCATTAGGAATAGAGACAGTGGAAATGTAATGGCTGTGTGTGATGTCAGAGGGGTAGTAGATGGGGGGGTTATCAATCTGTAAGGGATACAAATGATAAATGTCTAACTATTACATTGTTTTGTACACCTGAAACTAATTTTAAAAAGTTACTAATACACATTTGTAATCATTTTCTTCTTTTAAACTCTTGCTTTGTATGCCAATCTATATTTAGCCTCCAGAATTGTTTGCTAAAGAAAATATTTGATCTTGTGACTGCCCTTCTTTAAAAGTTGATTAAGTTTTGCCTGTAATTTAAAATCCAACCCATAGTATATCTATCAAATTTGATTAAATAAATTTTGCCTACAATTTAAAACCCATAGTATATCTATCAAGACTACATATGTCCCCTAGGTCCATCTAACTTTCTCTATAAACTATTACCCAGATCTTTCTCTGTGATCCATGCCCACTGAAGTGTTTTCCAAATGTCCCATGAATTTCTCTCATTCCTCTATTGATTGTGAAATCTGTCCTTTTGCCACATTCTGCCTAGATCCTATCAAGGCTTTATCTTGCCTCATGTTATCTGCTTTAACAAAACTGATCCCAATAATTCCATAGAAAATTAATTGTTTTCCTTTGGAATTCTGAACATCCTATATTCAGATGACTGTTAACAAAATTTTCCCCATAGGCAGCCATGTTAACTTAAGCAAATTATTTTGCTAACTCCACACAGGGAAAACAATGTGCAGCATGTGTTCACCTAATCTCCTGGCACCTTTGAACACAGAGTGGAATGGGAGTTGGTGTGTATGTATGAACTTTAGGGAGTTCTTACTATTTGTTGCCCTTGTTGCCAATCTAGAGAATCAATGTATTTCTAGGTCATTTATTTCATTTTTAAGTTCTAAAGCTGGAAGAATTTTTCTCAGATATATTTGCATTTCTTTTTTAGTCCTTCGATAAATATTAAGCTTTCACACAATGAATAAACGTTTCCCTTTAAAAGTTAATTTTTAACTCACTATGTGTCTTAATTGTTGTTCACCTCTGTGCCCAGCAGAAACACATGAAACTCCTGCAGAGCAGCATGTGAGGGAGCTGCTGACACTATGTCTGACAAGTGGGCTTTGGTGATTCTGCTGCTGCAGCTCTGCAGCACTGACTGTGGATTCTGTGGGAAGGTTCTGGTGTGGCCCTGTGACATGAGCCACTGGCTCAATCTAAAGATTATTCTGGAGGAACTCACAGAGAGAGGACATGAGGTGACAGTGTTGACTCCTGAACATACTCAGCTCATTGACTACAAGAAGCCTTCCCGACTGAACTTTGAGGTATTTCATTCACCGTACGGCAAAGAACTAGTTGAGATTGTAAATGATAAATTTATGAACCTAGTTCTTAATGTCTTACCACTCTGGCAATCCATGATAAAAATGAACGAATTCTTTTTTGAAATAACTCAGATTTTAAAATCCATGTGTGAGAGTACAGTCTACAATCAGACACTCATGAAGAAGCTCCGGGAAACCAAGTATGATGTAATGATTATAGACCCCGTGATGCCCTGTGGAGAGCTGGTGGCTGAATTGCTTGCAGTCCCTTTTGTGTTCACATTAAGAGCCTCTTTTGCAGGCATAAAGGAGAAACACTGTGGGAAACTTCCAGCCCCACTTTCCTATGTACCTGTTCAAATGGTGGGCTTAACAGACCGAATGACCTTTCTGGAAAGAGTAAAGAATACAATATTTTCAATTTTCTTTTACTTCTGGGACAGGTATTGTGACATTCATTTTTGGGACCAGCTTTATACTGAGGCTTTAGGTAAGAGATTCTACTTTGCATTTGTAGCTTGTCATCAAAATAAATTTGAGAAGATATAAGTAAAATCTATGTAAATGAAAGGAGTACATTTTAAAATATCTGTCTTCCATTTAAACTCTATATGTGACAGGAATGTACCGGTTATCAAAAACTAAGTGTAAATGGGAAAAAGAAATATCTTGAGATGGTTACTCTTTCTTTACAGTCATTAAACTATTTCTCATAAGATAGCTTGATAACTGTTAGGTTCATTCCAAAACAATATAGAACACAAAGAAGATGTTAATCCTCTGGAAGTTGGATTCTATGTCATATCTGGATGTTACATATAAGTTTAATACACTGAGTTTCCATATTAGAGGATTCATAGCTAGTTTTGGTAAAGAGAGAATAATGTTTCTTCTAAGAGTAAGATAACCTACTTGCCTGATATCAATAACACACTGAACTATGATCATTATTAGTAAAGATTATATTTAATCCTTCTGAATTTGCTTTAACAGTTTTTGGTAATTAGTGATGATTATACTCAATCTTATACCATTTTTTAATGGAATGGGATGCCCCCCATTCTTATCCCTCTCATAAACTTCAGAAAACCCTATTTGGACTGTTACACCATGGCTGGTCATAGAAATATTACTAGGATGCTTTATACTTCTTGGGGGAGTGCTACACAAAAGCTGAAAGGAATTAAAAATCTGAAAAAGATGTGTCTTCAACAGTAACAGAGAGTTGATTTTTTGCTTTTACTTCACCGATATACACTGATTCTGCTTATTTTTTAATTCTTTGCCTTCTCTGCATAAAAATGCTTTGTTTTGCAATTTCGTATTCGTGGCTGTGATCTGAGTCAGTCAATTCAGACAGGCTTCCAATTTAACTACCTTTGAGAAGTACAGATATGAACTAACAAACAAAAGATCATATCTAACACTAAATATATTACATAATTTACTTCACTAAATATCTAATTTTTCACAGAACTAATGTTCAAAGAAACCTACTTCAAAATTCGTTTGATTTAGACATGATTTGAACTTAAATGCATTGATTTTCTACAATTTTTAACTAATTAATTAGTTAATTGAGTTAATATTCTTTATGCAATGCCTGGGTGCAGACTACATGCTAAGCTTTATAGATTTAGGTAAAAGGTACAAAGATCTTGGCTTCAGGCTACTCTTGGAGGTAACTGAGAACTATAATAGGTCACTGCCACATTTTGGTACAATAGGATTATAAATAAAGACCTGAAAAGACTCCAGTTGAGAACAAGAAGACAGAAGCATTATCAAAGAACAAAGAGGAAAAAAAGAGCATCTTCTATTAAGCAAAACATGTACTTGCCATGCATTCATGCAACCCTTAAGAAGTCTTCAAAATTAAAAACAATCCCACTTGACTCACTGGATACCTTAATATAATAGAGCCATTTGATAATAACACCTATTTGGTAGTTAAAATTTAATAAGCAATTAATTATATATTATTATTATTATTATTATTACTATTATTTTTAGATTTTATTGGCAAAGGGGAACAGGACTTTATTGGGGAACAGTGTGTACTTCCAGGACTTTTTTCCAAGTCAAGTTGTTGTCCTTTCAATCTTAGTTGTGGAGGGTTTTGTTCAGCTTCAAGTTGTTGTCCTTTCAGTCTCAGTTGTGGAGGGCACAGCTTAGCTCCAAGTCCAGGTGCTGTTACTGGTTGCAGGGATCGCAGCCCACCATCCCTTGCGGGAGTCAAACTGGCAACCTTGTGGTTGAGAGTACGCACTCCAACCAACTGAGCCATCTGGGAGGCAGCTCAGCTCAAGGTGCCGTGTTCAACCTTAGTTGCAGGGGGCACAGCCCACCATCCCTTGTGGCGAACCGGCAGCGTTCGGAGTTAGGAGCATGGAGCTCTAACCGCCTGAGCCACCCAACCGGCCCAATTATATATTTTTTTAGTATTATCCATTCTCATTATGACTTAATTTTATATAAATAATACAACTAAAGGAAAAGGGGAATTTGTCAATTTTATCTCACTGTTTTATGTCTGTACTTCCTCATGTGGAACATTTCAAATTATGAAATTATTTACACACTATTATATACTTAAATTCACTTACATTCTCCATGTTTATATCTCCTAATACTCATTATTGTAAACCATGGCTTTAAATACAGGATTTACCTAATTGCTTTAAGCTTTCTTTCTAAAATGAAACCTAACGTCATATAAAGTAAATTACCTAAAGAGAAAAATGATTCAGAGAAATATGGGAATGAATAATAAAAATATCATCTAGAGGTTTGGAATCAAGGCATGATTTGAATCCCAAGAAAGCAGGCATCTAGAACACAAAAACACATTAATTCGAAGCTAAGAGGTGGAGGCCTAATCTTATCTCTAGAAATTTCAAACAAAGTGTCCTGGACCAAAGTTTCTTTATTATCAAACAACAGCATTTGTTGACTTTGGACTGTATGACTTTGGAGATAATTTCAAGCATTAAAAAGTAATGACTCTAAAATGAGGCTTTCCTCCCCTGGGTGTATATCACCGACAACTTTGATTAGAATCCTAACGTGAAAAGGATTCTCATCTCAGTTTTTTCCCTTTCTCTGTTACAAAACATATATATTTTTGTAAATAGAAAAGACCAACTTGGTTATTTGTAATTAGTCATTCTTCTGCATAAAATTTCTAAGATTAACTTTAAATGTATCCTTTTCAAAACACACCATTTAAGATACTAGTAAAGTGTGTGATAATTGTAGTATGTACTCGTGTACTCATTCCTAAAAAGAGGGTCATCATGAATATGAATTAATCAGGGAGTTCTTACTAATAAAATAGTGGCCCATGAATTTAAGTGACAAGAGATTACTCAGAAGGATAAGGTGGACTGATATTGATAGATCCTATAACAATATGAGTAATCTTGAGATTACAACATGTTGGGGGTCACAGACATATTCCTGAGTGAAAGACTAGAAACCATTGAGAGGTGTGTTATGGTGCAGATATTGCAGGGCCAATCTATCATTTGTCATTCCATTGGAGAGAAAAATTAGTAATAAATTCATTTGTAGTTTGAAGATGTGCTTAAATGGATGTTTTATTTTATGTTGTAAAAATAAATGCATATAACTATGTTTTTCTCTCTCTCTCTCTCTCTCTCTCTCTCTCTCTCTCTCTCTCTCTCCCTTCATTTTTCTACTTTTACTCTTTTTCTTTTTAGTTGTATTAATGCCCCTTTTCATTTCATATCTAGTTGCCATACTATTTAGAACAGCTAAACTTCTTTTTCCCTTGATAGCTTATCATTAAATTAGCGGTAAGATCTTCCCATTGAACTTACAGGCTTTTTTTTTTTTTTTTTCACCCAAGTGTTTTTTGCTTTTCTCCAGGAAGACGCACTACATTATGTGAGACTCTGGGGAAAGCTGAAATTTGGCTAATTAGAACATATTGGGATTTTGAATTTCCTCGTCCATACCTACCTAATTTTGAATTTGTTGGAGGACTGCACTGCAAACCTGCAAAACCTTTACCTAAGGTAGGAACATTACATTGAAGGACTTTATGTACCTTATGATATGGTACTTGAATTTTCTTTAAAGATTATTTTCTTAATACAGACACATAATACTGAACATCTCTGATAGGCCACTCCATTTCCATTTTCCATATCAGAGGGGCTCTTGTGAATAATAGACCTATGTCTTTCAGGAATCCTGTTGAGAAATTAGGCTGAAAATGGCACGATTAAAGTGCATCTCAAAATACCATTGATAGGAGTGACAGAAAACTAGAGCCATGAAGATCTCTAAGACTGCTATAGTCTTCCTCACACACATGATGGAGTTATTAACAGGAGCATCTATCATGATGGTAGAGAGATAAACATGAGACACTTTGGGGTAAGCTCCACACAATTTAGTGGGTGAGAGGAGGAAAAGGTAAGGCAGGAGAAGAAAATAAGAAAGACTCCTGTATTTCCCTTTGTAGGCTTATTTGATAGTGATGGCTTCTACTGAAATAGGAAACATGTGGAGGTAAAATTGGTTTTAGATTAATAAAATGCATTCTATTTGGTAACTATTCACTTAAAGGAGCTAGTAGGATTTTCAGGTAGAATTTTCTAGAAGCCATTTGGGTAATACAAGGTTTCATCTCAGCATACAGCAAAGGAAAGATTGGGGGTCATCAGCAAAGAGTTCATGAAAATGAGAGACCTAAACATTGATTCTTCACTAAACTAATGATTTATTTTGGAATTTAAAAAGATGTATATATTATATCCCTGAGCCTTCAAAGAAAAATGTTAAGTGCCAGAGATGTTGGAAGGAAACAGTATTGAGAAACAAGAGGGTAATGCATAATCATTATAAGGATACTATATTTAACTCACTATCAATAGGGATTGAGGAGAAAACTCTCATTTGCTCATGTTATGAGAAAATTAACAAAATCCCTTTGAGAAGTTTGCAGGGTAAATGGTGTTCAGGGCTAAATCCTGATTTCTTGTATGGTAAGATGCATACTGTTGAATGACATTTCATTTCAGGATTATTAAAATGCATTTTCTTAGCAATTGAGCAATAGCTACAATCCAACTCTATTAAGTCTTGGTATAATGAACCAATGTTTAACTAGAGAAATTTTAAAAAGCGGTGACAATTTCTGTGGCTCTCTAGATTAACTCCCATGCCAAACTATGGTTTATCCTACCATTCCCATTTTTACACACACACACACACACACACACACACACACACACACACACAGTAATGAGCCACATAATTTCACAAAATCATCTCAAATAAAATGATAAAAAGAAGCAAACTTTATCTTTCTAAATTCCACTTTCCTACTGATAAGAAGTTCGCGCTGTAACAATATTAATCTTGGCTATGGTTGCTATGTAAAAATTATTCCAGTCACCTGATACACAGATCAAAAAGCAATGAGTGAGACTGCCATCAGCATCATGGCAGAGTATAAAAGGCCCTTTATAGCTTCCCTTATACTTACAACAAATTGGACAACTATAATTTAGCAAACAATCCTCTGCTAAACACACAAATACATCTCAGAGTTGCATGCATCAGTACATCTGAAAGTGGCAGCATTGGAACAAGCCGGGTAGGTGGAATAGGAGGAAGAACAGAGATGGTGGCTGTAGACGCAGTTCAGAGCATGCCGCAACCTGTACTTGTGGACCAGCCAGGTTATAGCTCTCACACTGCAACCCAGAGGGCCATAGAGGCAAAAGCAACATACCTGCCTCAAAAGGCAGCTACCATTAATGCAGACCTGTTGATGGTGGGGGAGATATGTGTCCAACTTGCAGCAATTTTGCTGGCAGACAAGCATAGCCAACCACAGCCTTTATGGGAAGAAAGGCAAAACCTGGTCTTATGACGGCCATTACTAACAACGAGCAAATTGGAAAATTATGAACCTGCCTTCCCATGCTCTCACCATTATACCAGAACCGGGTAGAGGTGGAAACCAGTGGAGGCAGCAGAGACACGTCTTGATAATATAGGGTCTCTGGTGGCCACTGGTTACAAGGGACAACATGTGGATCTCACAGGCATGAAGCCTCAAGGCCAGCAATATCCCACCACAGGAGTGGTGCTCTATGATTGAGGTGACCCAGACACAAAAGGGACACCATCACCCCAGGAAATGCTGGCATATTCCATGACAGAGGTGAGACCACCCCACTGAGATCCTAAGTATAAGCAAGAAACAAAACTCGGGCTATAGCACCATCTCTTAGAAAACAAAAGAAAGACTTCTCCTTGTCCACCTGCTGAATTGTTAAGAGCAAAACAGTTCTGAAAAAGATAAGAGTGGTTACCAGAGGGTACGGGGGTGGGGGGTGGGAGATGAGGATAAGGGGGATCAAATATATGGTGATGGAAAGAGAACTGACTCTGGGTGGGGAACACACAATGGGATTTAAAGATGATGTAATACAGAATTGTACACCTGAAATCGATGTAATTTTGCTAACAATTGTCACCCCAATAAATTAAAAAAAAAAGAACTCACTTTTTCAAATGTGCAGGCAGAGACACAATACATCAAGTACCATGACTAGCCAAGGTAAAAAGGTAGCACAAAAAGAAATTGAAATCTCCAAAGACCAAACTCAAAAACATGGAAGACTATGACTTCTATGACAGAGAATTCAAATAGCTGTTATGAAAAAATTAAATGAGCTATAACAAATCTCAGAAAGGCAGTTCAGTGAACTCAGGAATCAAATTAATGAACAAAAGGAGTACTTCACCAAAGAAACTGAAGCTATAAAAAAGGACCCAACCAAAATTGTGGAGCTGAAGAACTCAATAAATGAGACGAGGAATGCATTATAGAGTATTAGAAAAACAGCAGAGCACATGGAAGAGAGAATTAGAGACCTCGAAGATAGAAACCCAGAAATGACATAGGAGTAAGTAGAGAGAAAATCAAGAGTTCTTTAAAAAATGAAAGAACTTTGTAAGAACAATCTGACTCTCTTAGAAAGAGCAACATGAGAATAATGCATATTCCAGAGGAAGAGAGGGAGAAAGGAACAGAGAGTCTACTCAAGGAAATAATTGATGAAAATCTCCCAAACATATGGGAAGAGTTAGACATTTGTACACACGACACTAACTGAACACCTACCTATCTCGACCCAAAAAGTACTTCACCAAGAAACATCATATTTAAACTGTCAAAAAGTAAAGACAAAAACATGTATTCTCCAGGCAACCAGGGGGGAAAAGATTCATGTACAAAAGAAACCCAAATGGATTATCATCAAATTTTTTAACAGAAAACTTTCAAGCCTGGAGAGGGTATATTCAAAGAAAGAAAACATTCAAAATACTGAAAGAGAGGATCCATGAGTCAAAAATAGTATATCCATTAAAGTTATCCTTTAGAGATGAAGGAGAAATAAAGGCTTTCCCAGATAAATAAAAGTTAAGAGAATTTACCACCCTAAGCCCCCAGTGAAAGATATATAGAAAGTAGTCATTCTACCAGAAACAAAAAGACAAAAGCAGACAAAACTGAGTAAAATGAGAAGCAACACAGACAGAAGCAATACAGTGCAACTTTACTTGAGAATAAAATATAAAACAATTATAACATAAAGGTCAAAGGGGTAAAAGCATTAAAAATAACTATACTGTAATGTGGTAATGAACACACAACATTAAAGGTGATAATCTATGACAAACAAAAATATGAAAAGGGGGGAGGAAAAGGACTAAACATGTAGAAGTGAGTGAAGATAAGTGCAAGGGAAATGTATTATTTAAATATCTGAGACATTTTAAACAAACATAATAATCCACAAAAGAAAACTCCATAGCTGAGATACAACTCATAATGAAAATATGAAACAGAAGGTAAAATAGTAAACCATCAAATCAAATAACAGAGAGAAATGCAAGAGAAACAAAACAAAACAATGGAGAAACAGAACAGCTAGAAAACAATAGATACTTTTGCACAGTGAAAGAAACCATCAACAAAAAGACAACCTATTGAATGAAAGAAGATATGTGCAAATGATTTATCCAATACAGGGTTAATATCCAAAATATAAGGAACTCAAACAACACCAAAACACACACACGAACAAACAAACTAACTAAAACAATCCAATTGAAAAATGGGTAGAGGACCTGAATAGACATTTATCCAAAGGCAACATACACATGGTCAATAATACATACGAAAAAATGCTTCACATTCCCAATTACCAAGAAAATGCAAATTAAATAACAATGAGCTATCACCTCACACCTGTCGGGATGTCTATCATCAAATCAACAAATAATAAGTGCTGATGTGCTGTGGAGAAACAGGAACTTTCATATACTGTGGAAGGGATTGTAAATTAGTGCAGCCACCACAGAAAACAGTATGGAGAGTCCTCGACAAATTAAAATAGAGCTGTCATATGATCCTGCAATTCTACTTCTCAGTATTTATCTGAAGAAAACAGAAATTCTGATTTTAAAAGACCTATGCAGAGCTCTGGTCAAGATAGCTAAGTACATAACTGCTGTGCTTGCCTCCTCTTCATGACCACATCAAAATCGCAACCAAACTACACGACAACTGTCATTGAGAATTACCTTAGCTCTAGCTAAACAGAAGTCCTACCAGTAAGGACATACAGAAGAAGCCACATTGAGTAGTAGGGGCAGAGATGTGAACCAAGCTAGTCGAACACCCACGTGTGGCAGTTGAGAATCTGAAGTGATATCTTAGCTACAGATCCTCCTTGAGGAGCAAGGGTCCCAGTCCCACACCAGGATCCCAAGCCTAGGGTCCAGTGACAGGAAGAGATGTCTTCACAACTTCTGCCTGTGAAAACCGGCAGAGATTGTGGCTGGGTGAGACAGAGAGTGGCTGGAGTCCTAGGAGCTCCTCTTATAGGGCCCACATATGGACTTACTCATTGGTGGACTTGCTCTGTTGCTCTGAGCTCCAGCACTGAGGCAATAGCTTTAAAAGTACCAGAAACACATGGGGAGGAAATGAATTGTCTTGCTTCAGGGCAAGAGCTGGAGAGGCAGCTTTCTCCCAGGTAGAAGTGGTGGCAGAAGCCATTGTTACTTTGTTGAACCATTCCCCCACTCAGAGTACAGAAGCAGTTGGCTTCCATGTCTGAGTTTCCATCAACCTGGTTAATATCATTACCACACGCTGGTGATTCCCAAAGTATTCCACTGCCACCCAACACGTTAACCTACCCAAGCTGCTTCCAGTGGCTTTTCCTTACAGATGGCCTTATTTGGTTAATAATGTTGACTTTCCTAAAGTTTCTCAAAGGTTCACAAACCTCAAATAAGTATCATGTGTCCTCAGTCTGCCCTGTACCTCTTGCTAAGCAGAACAGATCCATAAATATACGGAACAAGTTCATGGTTGACAAAGCAGAAGAGGGTAAGGGATGGGAATAAAATTATTAAATACTTTTAAAAGCTATAAAGGTCTAAATGGTTTACAACTGCAATGCATATAAATTCAGTACTTAGTTTAAAATATGACACTACAGGTGTATATTTATGTCTCAATAATTTATGAGTTGACAGAGTTGAATTAAACATAGATTTATATGACATTGTTTACTAATTTTATGATACAAGGAACTAAAATACTATTTTTTAACAATTCCTAGCAGTATATGTTTCTAAAATGAAACACATACACATACACACATAGATACACTTAGTAGATTAATTCAAACAAGAACTTCAAACTTGTGTTTTCTAAAAGAGCTGATCTAATAGTAAATTATTCTTCACAACAAATGTCTGCCAAACTCAAATTTCATTTATTTCAAACATATGAATTCTCTATCTTCTGGTGTAAGTCAAGCCTCTTGAAAATTCTTCACCAGGAGACAGAAAGACTTCTCCCACAGCTCTCTGGTAGTAAAGTGTTCCCATTAGCCATGGCTCACAAAGAAATTAAAAAGAAAACAAAACTAAAACGGCTGTAGTAGGTGCTAACATATCAATAATCAACATAATTGTAAATGGAACTCACCAATCAAAAGGCAAGCATAGTGAGATGAATTAAAAAACAAGATCCAACCATATGTTGCCTTTAAGAGACCTATCTCAGCTCCAAAGACAAACATAGGCTCAAAGTAAAGGGGTGGAATATGATATTCCAAGCAAGTGGCATCCAGAGAAAATCAAATGTAGCTATAGTTATACCACACAAAATAGATTTCAAAACAAAAAATTAACAAGAAACAAAGGTGAACATTTTATAATGATAAAGGGGGCTAATCACCCAAAAGACATAACACTTATCCATATATATGTACCAAACTTGAGAGTATCTAAATATAATAAAGCAATTACTATAAGACCTAGAAGGAGAAACCAACAAAAATACTATTATAGTAGGGGATTTGAATATGCCAGTTAAAGCAATGAATAGATCATCAAGACAGAAATTCAATAAGAAAATATTAGTCTTAAATGAAATATTAGATCAAATGGACTTAACTAATAGAACTTATATCCCCAAATGACAGATACACATCCTTTTCAAGTGTACCTGAAAAACTCTCAACCATAGACCATATGTTGAAACAGAAAACTAGTGTCAATGAACTAAAGAAGACTGAAATGATACCAAGCATATTTTTTACCACAATGGTATGAAACTGGAAATCAACTTCAAAAAGAAAGCTGGAAAACCCACAAATATGTGAAAATTAAACAACATGCTACTTAACAACTACTAGGTCAAAGAAGACATTGAAAAAAAAATCAAAAGATACATAGAAATAACAGAAATGAAATACAATATACCAAAGTTTTGGGGATGTAGCAGCAGTACTAAGAGAAAAGCTTATGCCAATACAGGTCTACCTCCAGAAAGAAGAAAAGGATCAAATAAAAAAATTGACATTATACCTTAAAGTATGATAAAAAAAAAAAAGAAGAACAAATGAAATCCAAAGTCAGTAGGAGGATGAAAATAATAATAATCAGAGTGGAAATAAATGACATAGAAAACAAAAAAGTAATAGAAAAAAAGTAAAGAAAAGAAGAGCTTATTCTTTGAAAAGAAAAATAAAATTGACAAACTTAGCTCGACTCTCTAAGGGGGGAAAAAAAGAGAAGATTCAAATAACTAAATTCAGAAATGAAAGAGGAGAAGTCACTATGAAACCACAGAAATACAAAGGGTTATACAATACTATGACAGACTATATGCCACAAAATTAGGTAACCTAGAAAATGGACTAATTTTTTGAAGCATATACCTTGTTAGACTGACTCATGATAAACTGACACACCTAAATAGACTCATACTAGTAGGGAAACAATAATCAAATACTCCCCCCCAAAAAAAAAGTCCAGGACCAATCAATTTCACTGGTGAATTTTACTAAATATTTAGATTTAATATCAATTCTTCTTAACCTCTAACAAAAAATGGAAGGGGAGGGAATACTTCCTAACTGATTTTGAGGCCAACATTACCCTGACACCAATACCAGGTCAAGAAATCACAGGAAAAGGAAAAAAAAAAAAAAAATTATAGGCCAATCTCTTTACTGAACATAAATACAAAAGTCTTAATCAAAATACTAGCAAATACAATTCAACAACACATTAAAATACATTATGATCATTGGGATTCATTTAAGGGATGCAAAAATAACTCACCATACACAAATCAATCATACAATCTACCATATCAACAAAATAAAATATAAAAACCATACGATTCACCCAATAGATGCAGAAAAAGCATGTGACAATATATTAACATCCATTTAAGATTAAAATACCCAATAAAATGATATAGAAATATCTCAATATAATAAAGGCCATACATGATGTATACAAATGTAATAGTTAGACATTTACACCCCTCACAAAGTGATAATCCCCACTTATATAGCTGTTACAATTCCATTGACTCTATTGCCTATGCTGTACTCCACATCTTGTGACTATATATATATATATATATATATATATATATATATATATACACACATATATATTCAATTATAGTTGACCTTCAATATGGCTGTATCTCAAAAAACAGGAAATGGAACAACCTTATGACCCAGCAATTACACTGTTATGTGTCTATCCACTGAAATATAAAATGCTAATTCAAAAAAATATATATGCACCCTATGTTTATTGCACCGTTATTCACAATAGCCAAAACATGGAAACAACCCAAATGGCCATCCGTAGATGACTGGATTAAGAAACTGTGGCATACTTATACAATGCAATAATACTCCATAATATGTTTTTGACTCCTTTGTTGAAAATGATCAGTCCATATATATGTGAGTTTATTTCTGGATTCTCAATTCTGTTCCATTGACCTGCACGTCTGTTTCTCTGACAATATCATGCTGCTTTGCTTATTGTTAAGTCAGGGAGTGTGAGACTTCTAGCCTTGCTCTTTTTTCTTAGGGTTGCTTTGCCTATTCAGGGTCTTTTGTGATTCCATACAGATCTGATGATTTTTTGTTCTTTCTTGAAAAAAAATGCCATTGGGATTTTGATGGGGATTGCATTAAATCTGTATATTGCTTTGGGTAATATAGCCATTTTTAAATTGTTGATTCTTCCAATCCATGAACACGGAATATCTTTCCATTTCTTTGTGCGTTCTTCATCTTTTGATAATGTCTTGTAGTTTTCAGTGTATAGGTCAGTCAAATCTTTTTTTTTTTTAAAGTCTATTCCTAGGTATTTTTATTAGTTGTTGTTGTTTTTCGTTTTGTTTTGCAATGCAAAAGGAATTGTTTGTTTGTTTCATTTCTTCTTCTGCAATTTCATTGTTAGTATGCAGGAACACAATGGATTTTTGTTCATTAATTTTGTATCCTGCAACTTCACTATATCTGTTTATTGTTTCTAATAGTTTTTCCATGGAGTTTTCAGGGTTTCCCATAAACAGAATCATGTCATCTGCAAAAAAGTAACAACTTGACTTCTTCATTCCCAATTTCGATATCATTTCTTTCCCTCTCTTGCCTGAGTGCTCTGGCTAAGACTTCCAGTACTATGTTGAATAACAGGGTTGATGGGGGTATCCATGTCTTGCTCCTGATCATAAAGGAAAAGCTTTCAGTTTTTCACCATTTAGTATGATATTATCTGAGGGCTTATCATACATGGCCTTTATTATGTTGAGATAGTTTGCTTCTATAACCATTTTATTAAGTGTTTTAATCATAAACAGATGTTGCATCTTATCAAATGCTTTTTTGCATATATCCTGTATTTTATGTGGTGTAAAATAAATTTCACTTACACTTCTAACATGAAGATTCAAGGGGATTGCCAGAGGCATGGTTAGACTGTTTTTATCTTTTGACACCTAGAGTCACTTAGCCTCTTTAGAAGGAGGTATGTGTTTAAAACCTGTCTTTAATATGTAATCATTGATTAGTGAATTGCCATGGAACCAAACCATTATACAAAGGATTAGATGATAAAAATACAATACTTTTCATGATTGATGGGCAGTGTGACTCACCAGGTTTAATTTTATGAAAGTGATTAGTGATGTTAGACACATGGCAGTGTGAGGGTTCCACTTTGATCTCTCCCCTTGAAGTTACAACAAGTTGAACAGCCATAATTTAACAAAGGAGTCCCTGCCCAAAACAGAAACACATCTGAGATAACTGTATATTGAGACATCTGAAAGTGGTCAAATCAGGGTGAACATGGGAGGAGGGAAGGGAAAAGAACAGAGAGAGGTGTGTGGATGCAGCCCAGAGCTCACTGCCACGGACACAGCTCAGAGCTCATTGGAGGTCCTGGGTAAAAGGAGGATGCAGTCTGCAGTTGCACTCTCTTTGGTCCCCAATGTTCCTGCCCTAGTGGTCAGCATATAATATCGCTGAACCCAGCTATGGGAGCAGAGACTTTGGGGAAGAGGCCAAATACAGAAGTGTGACAGCTGTGATGTAGTGGCCCTCACTGGCAATCAGAAAACAGCCATGAGCCTGGTCGCCTCCACCCTCCCTACCAGAGTTTGCCTTCCTATACCCTCCCAGAGCTAGAAGCAGGCCCCAGAAGTACATGTAGCAGTTAGTGTAGGGTTAAAGAACAGAACATCTACAGCTCTGAGAACTGGAGAGTTTCTCAGTGGCGGACACACAACGCAGCTAATCGCAGTGACAAGGGTAGAGATATCAAAGTGAGACAGCTATGGTGTCACCATTACTCTGATGAGAACAAAGCCACACACACCAGCAGGCACTCTTAGCACACCCCAACCCCACCTTTCACTGTTGATCCCAGTGGGGGCACCTACGACTGCTCAGTCTGTACAGCTCTGCATCTGGTGGCAGGGGCTGCACTGGGATTTCAGGTTTCAAAACAATGTTGCCCACATTCTCCCAAGGTGGTGGTGCCGGGAGATTGACGTGATCTGATCAGAGATGAGATTCCCAGCTCCTCAGAAAATGTACATACAAGAAGCCAGAACAGGGTAAGAGAAAATAAAATGCTCCACCACCACATAGTGGGAAACAAAAGAAAACTCTCATATCAATCTGCTACAGATCTCATTCCTATAAATGCAGAGGAGGAGAAATAAACTATAAGATACCATGAACAACAAGGTAACAAGGCAGCTCAAAAAGAAAATGAAAAATCTCAAGAAAATAAAGTTAAAGAAATGGAAATGTGTGACTTAAATGACAGAGAATTCAAGACTGCAGTTCTGAAAAAAACCTCAATAACAACACAAGAAAACTCAGATAGGCGTTTTAATGGGTCAGAAATAAAATCAAAAAACAAAGTACCAAAGAATTTGACATTTTAAAAAAGAACCAAATAGAAATTCTAGAGCTGAAGAACTCAATAAAAGAGATGAAGAATGAAATATCAACCTTAGGAAATAGAGCTGATCAGAGGGAGAAAGGAATTAGTGATATTGAAGATAGAAATCTGGAAATGATGCAGATGGAAGAAAAGAGAGACTTCGATAAAAAAAAAAAATGGCGGCGTGAGGTGAGCCTCTGTAACGCTCCCCTGGAATTTACAACGAATCGGACAACAATAACTCCACAAAGGACTCCTTGCACAGCAGACAGGCAAGACGAAGAGGCCGACTACTGAATTCACCTCCAGGTGGGTGAATCGCGCGAGCAGGGGAGGAGGGAGAGGAGAGGTGCGGAGACGGAGCCGCGCGGGCGCAGGACACTACCTAGCTCAGTGCTCGGAGCCCGCTGCTCCCGGATCTTCCGCAGCTGCGGGAGAGGGAAGGACTCGGACTGCTAGGGCTCCACTTACGGCCCACAGGGCTGAGGGGGCAGCATACAAAACCGCTGAACACAACGCTCGGTCTGACCTCGGAGCAAAGACTGAGGGAAGAGGGCTGAAATCGGTGGTTTAAGCCCTCACTGCCGAGCAAAGAATGGAAGCCTTAGGCACGGAGACTAGCCGCCCCCTCCGTACCCTCCCAGAGCTCGCCCCGCCCCCACCTGCCCGGTGCTAGAAGCGATAAAGTAGCAGTGTCGGATCAAAGGACAGAATATTTGCTGCTCTGAGAACTGTGGACTGCAGACACAGATTCCCAGCTCAACTAGTTCCGGCAAAGGGGAGGGAGCTGTGGAAGCAGGACTGGCTGTGGTGGTGGTCGCCGCCATTGCTCTGGGCCACCTCTCACAACTCACCCCGCCCCTGGCCCCACCTATCTGGGCGGATCCCTGCAGGAGTAAACAGAACTGCTGCAACAAACGGGCTCTGAATCTGGTGCAGAAAGAGCTTTGGAACTCCAAAAGCTCTTCGCATACCTATCAACCTGTTGCAGAAGACACTCCTGTATGTCTAGGAAGAGAAATAGTAAATCAGTGATTGCAATGAATAACCAAGGCAACAAGATAGCTCAGAAAGAAAGTGAAAAGTCTCCAGAAAAGGAACTTAGAGATATGGCCCTTTGTGATTTAAATGACAGAGAATTCAAGATCGCAATTCTGAAAAAACTGAACGAGATGCAAGAAAACACAGAAAAGCAGTTTAATAAACTCAGAAACACAATCAAAGAACACCATGAGCATTTTACAAAAGAGATTGAAATCTTGAAAAAGAACCAAATAGAATTTCTGGAGATTAAGAACTCAATAGAAGAAATTAACAATAAAATCTCCAGCTTAGGTAGTAGAGTTGACCAGACGGAGGAAAGAATCAGTGACATCGAAGATAGGAACCTGGAATTTACACAGAGGGAAGAAGAAAGAGACTTGAGACTTAAAAGAAATGAAAGAACTCTCCAAGAACTTTCTGACTCCATCAGAAAGAGCAATATAAGAATAATGGGCATACCAGAAGGAGAAGAAAGAGGGAAGGGAACAGAGACTATATTCAAACAAATCGTGGATGAGAACTTCCCAAACTTGTGGACAGAACTGGATCCTCGAATCCAAGAAGCAAATAGAACACCTAATTACCTCAATCCCAACAGGCCTTCACCAAGGCACATTGTATTGAAGCTGTCTAAAATCAATGACAAAGAAAGAATCCTCAAGGTAGCCAGGGAAAAGAAGACGGTAAATTACAAAGGAAAGCCCATTAGATTATCATCAGATTTTTCAGCAGAAACTCTACAAGCTAGGAGGGAATGGAACCAAATATTCAAACTATTGAAAGAGAGAAATCATGAGCCAAGAATAATATATCCAGCAAAGATCTCCTTTAGATATGAAGGAGGAATAAAGACCTTTCCAGACATCCAGAAGCTGAGGGAATTTTCTAATACACGACCTGCACTACAAGAAATACTAAAGGAGGCTATTCGACCACCATCAACAGGGACAACTTGTGGCAACCGAAACATAAAAAGGGGGAGCGTAAAGGCCTGAACTGGAATATGGGAATAGAGAAAGTAAGCGTACTGAAGAAACTGGAATACTCTAAATATCAAACTTTCTTTTACATAAACTCAAGGGTAACCACTCAAAAAACATCCAAATCTGAAATATATACTGTAATAAAAGAAGAAACAGAGGGAAACATCATAGAATACCACCACAAAGAAATAACAGACAACAACAAAAAGGCAAAGAAACAATGGAGACACAGCCTTACCAGAAAACTAAAGACAGAATGACAGAAAATCCTCACATATCAATAATCACCCTAAATGTAAATGGACTGAACTCACCAATAAAGAGACACAGAGTAGCAGATTGGATCAAAAAACTAAACCCAACCATATGCTGCCTACAAGAGACACATCTCAGCTACAAGGACAAGCATAGACTCAAAGTGAAAGGGTGGAAATTGACACTTCAAGCAAATGGTACCCAGAAAAAATCAGGTGTAGCCATAATGATTTCCGATGAAACAGACTTCAGGGTGAAAAAGATAACAAGAGACAAAGATGGACATTTCATAATGGTAAAGGGGACTATACAAAAGAAGACATAACAGTCATCAATATTTATGCCCCCAATCAGGGAGCACTGAAATATACCAAGCAACTACTAACAGAACTAAAGGGAGAAATTGACCAAAACACAATTATACTAGGGGACTTAAATACATCATTGACAGCTATGGATAGATCATCCAAACAGAAGATAAATAACGAAATCGCAACCCTAAATGACACATTAGATGAATTGGACATAATTGACATATATAGAGCACTTCATCCTAAAACATCAGACTATACATTCTTTTCTAGTGTACATGGAACATTCTCAAGGATAGACCATATATTGGGACACAAAATCAGCCTCAGCAAATTTAAGAAGATTGAAATCATACCAAGCATATTCTCTGATCACAAAGCTTTGAAATTGGATATCAACTGCAAAAAGAAAGCAGGAAAAAACACAAATACATGGAGATTAAACAACATACTTTTAAAGAACGACTGGGTCAAAGAAGAAATTAGAGGAGAGCTCAAAAGATACATAGAAACAAATGACAATGAAAATACATCCTACCAAAATTTTTGGGATGCCGCGAAAGCAGTTTTAAGAGGGAAATTTATATCATTACAGGCCTATCTCAAGAAACAAGAAAAATCCCAAATAAATAACCTCATGTTACACCTTAAAAAACTAGAAAAAGAAGAACAAGCGAAACCCAAGGTCAGCAGAAGAAAGGAAATAACAAAAATCAGAGCAGAACTAAATGAAATAGAGAACAAAAAGACAATAGAAAAAATTAATGTGACAAAAAGCTGGTTCTTTGAAAAGATTAACAAAATCGACAAACCCTTGGCTAGACTCACTAAGATAAAAAGAGAGAAGACACTAATTAACAAAATCAGAAATGAAAAAGGGGAAGTTATCACGGACACCACAGAAATACAAAGGATTATCTAAGAATACTATGAAGGACTATATGCCACCAAATTTAATAACTTAGAAGAAATGGACAAGTTCTTAGAAACATATAGCCTTCCAAGGCTGAATCATGAAGAACTGGAAAATCTTAACAGGCCGATCACCAGTAACGAAATTGAATCAGTCATCAAAAACCTTCCCAAAATCAAAAGTCCTGGACCAGATGGCTTCACCAGTGAATTCTACCAAACCTTCAAAGAGGATCTAATACCAATCCTGCTCAAACTCTTCCAAAAAATTGAAGAAGAGTCAGTACTCCCTAACTCATTTTATGAGGCCAACATTACCCTGATACCAAAACCTGGTAAGGACAACACAAAAAAAGAAAACTACAGACCTATATCTCTGATGAATACAGATGCTAAAATCTTAAACAAAATTCTAGCAAATCGAATACAACAATGCATTAAAAAGATTATTCATCACGACCAAGTGGGGTTCATCCCCGGGGCACAAGGATGGTTCAACATTCGCAAATCCATCAATGTGATACATCACATAAACAAAATAAAGGACAAAAATCATATGATTCTATCAATTGATGCAGAAAAAGCATTTGATAAGATACAACATCCATTTATGATTAAAACACTTACTAAAATTGGTATAGAAGGAAAATACCTCAACATAATAAAGGCCATATACGACAAGCCCTCAGCTAATCTCATAATTAATGGTGAAAAGCTGAAGCCCTTTGCTCTACGTTCAGGAACACGACAAGGTTGTCCCCTATCACCTCTGCTTTTCAACATAGTGTTGGAAGTCCTCGCCAGAGCTATCAGGCAAGTGAAAGAAATAAAAGGCATCCAAATTGGGAATGAAGAAGTTAAATTGTCACTCTTTGCAGATGACATGATGCTATATATAGAAAACCCTAAAGACTCCACCAAAAAGCTGTTAGAAACAATCAATGAATACAGTAAAGTTGCTCGCTACAAAATCAACGTACAAAAGTCCATTGCTTTCCTATATACCAACAATGAAATCTCAGAAAAAGAGATAGAAAAAACAATTCCTTTTGCAATTGCAGCAAAAAGAATAAAATACCTACAAATAAACTTAACCAAGGATGTGAAGGATTTATATGCTGAAAACTATAAGACATTTTTGAAAGAAATTGAAGAAGACACAAAGAAATGGAAAGACATTCCATGCTCATGGATTGGAAGAATCAACATAGTTAAAATGGCCATATTACCCAAAGCAATATACAGATTTAATGCAATCCCCATTAAAATCCCAATGGCATTTTTTAAAGAAATAGAACACAAAATCATCAGATTTGTTTGGAACCACAAAAGACCCCGAATAGCCAAAGCAATATTAAAAAAAAAGAACAATACTGGAGGTATCACACTCTCTGATTTTCCCTTGTACTACAGGGCTACAATAATCAAAACAGCTTGGTATTGGCAGAAAAACAGACACATAGACCAATGGAATAGAATTGAGAACCCAGAAATAAAACCACATAAATATGGACAGATAATTTTTGACAAAGAAGCTAAAAACATACAATGGAGGAAAGACAGCCTCTTCAATAAATGGTGCTGGCAGAATTGGATAGCTACGTGCAAAAGAATGAAACTGGACTGCTATCTGTCACCATGTACCAAAATTAATTCAAAATGGATCAAAGACTTAAGCATAAGACCTGACACAATAAACTGCATTGAAGAAAACATAGGTACTAAACTTATGGACCTTGGGTTCAAAGAGCATTTTATGAATTTGACTCCAAAGGCAATGGAAGTAAAAACTAAAATAAACAAATGGGATTATATGAAACTGAAAAGCTTCTGCACAGCAAAAGAAACTATTGACAAAATAATGAGGCAACCAACTGAATGGGAGAAGATTTTCGCAAACAGTTCCTGTGATAAGGGGCTAATATCCAAAATATACAAGGAACTCATGAAACTCAACAACAAAAAAACAAACAACCCAATTGAAAAATGGATAGAGGACCTGAAGAGACATTTCTCCAAAGAGGATATACAAATGGCAAATAGACATATGAAAAAATGCTCAGCATCGCTAATCATCAGAGAAATGCAAATGAAAACCACAATGAAATATCACCTCACCCCAGTCAGAATGGCTTTCATCAACAAAACAAATAGTAACCAGTGTTGGAGAGGCTGTGGAGAAAAAGGAACTCTCATACACTGTTGGTGGGAATGCAGACTGGTGCAGCCGCTATGGAAGGCAGTGTGGAGGTTCCTCAAGAAATTACGAATAGAATTACCATATGACCCAGCAATCGCTCTCCTGGGTATCTACCCCAAAAATATAAAAGCATTTCTCTATAGAGACACGTGTACGCCAATGTTCATTGCAGCTTTGTTTACGGTGGCCAAGACATGGAAACAACCAAAATGTCCTTCGATAGATGAATGGATAAAGAAGTTGTGGTACATATACACAATGGAATACTATTCGGCGTTAAGGAGAGATGATATAGGAGCATTTGTGACAACATGGATGGATCTCGAGAGAATAATGCTAAGTGAAATAAGTCAGACAGAAAAAGCAGAGAACCCTATGATTTCACTGATATGTGGTATATAAACCAAAAAGAACAAGACAAACAAATGAGAAACAAAAACTCATAGACACAGACAATAATTTAGTGGTTACCAGAGGGTAAGGGGGTGGGGGGTGGGTGATGAGGGTAAAGGGGATCAAATATATGGTGATGGAAGGAGAACTGACTCTGGGTGGTGAACACACAATGGGATTTATAGACGATGTAATACAGAATTGTACACCTGAAATCTATGTAAATTTACTAACAATTGTCACCCCTATAAAATTAATTAAAAAAAAAAAAGAAAAGAAAAGAGAGACTTGAGCATTAAAAAAAGAATGAAAGAAATTTACAAGAACTATCTGACTCCATCAGAAAGAGAAATATAGGAAATAAGAAGAAGAGAAAGAGAAGGGCACAGAGAGCCAATGCAAACAAATAGTCAATGAGAACATCCCAAACCTATGGAAAGAACTAGATGCTCAAATCCAAGAAGCAAACAGAACATCTAATTATTTCCATCCTAAAAGGCCTTGTCCAAACCACATTATGTTGAAACTGTCAAAATTAATGACAAAGAATTCTCAAGGCAGCCAGGGAAAAGTAGACAATAATCTACAAAGGAAAGCACATTAATCATTAGATTTTTCAGCAGAAATTCTGCAAGCTAGGAGGGAGTGGAATCAAATATCCCAACTATTGAAAGACAGAAATTACCATCCCAGAGTATAATAATATATCCAACAAAGTTATCCTTTAGATATTAAGGAATAATAAAGATCTTTTCACATGTACAGAAGCTCAGTGAATTTTCCTCCATGAGGCCTGCATTACTGGAGGGTTATTCTACGTGAAACAAACAGAAAAAGATACAAAATTCTGAGTAAGATGCCTAACAGACCGATAGAAGCAGGGAATGGCATTCCTGATTCAGAACTGGGCATTAAGTGTAAGAATACACTTAAATATAACACAAAGATTCAGCAGATAAAACAATGAAAAAGAAAAAGAGAAGAAGACAATTTCTTAATGGAACTCAGAAATGAACTCACAGCATAAGTATATACTTTGTGACAACAAAAACATAAAAGAGGAGGGGGAAAGTTTTGATTTTAAAGGAGGAATGGAGATCAAATGCATACTGAAGAAAATGAAGTACTGTATATATGAAACTTTCTTTTACATAAACTTAAAGGTAAACACTCAAACAAATCCAGAACTGACGCACTTAAAAAAAAAAAAAAAAAAAAAAAAAAAAAAAAAAAAAAAGGAAACAGAGGAAAAAAGTCATAGAATATACCAAAGTAAAATAACAGACAGGGACACAAAGGCAAAGAAACAATGGAGACATCAAGCTACTAGAAAACAAAAGATGAAGTGGCCATAGGAATTCCTTAGATGTCAATAATCACTCTAAGTGTAAATGGACTGAACTCACCAATACAAAAGCACAAAGTTGCAGATTGGATCAAAAAACAAAACCCAACCGTATATTGCCTTCAAGAGACACATCTCAGCTGCAAGAATAAACAGACTCAAAGTGAAAGGGTGGAAAATGATACTCCAAACAAATGGCACCCAGAGAAGAGCATATGTAGCTATACTTATATCTGATGATATAGACTCGAAAATAAAGAAGATAAGAGACAAAGATGGACATTTCATAGTGATAAAGAGGACAATACATCAAGAAGACATAACAGTTATCAATATATATGCTCCCAATCAGACAGCATCAAAATATATAAAGCAACTACTAATAGACCTAAAGAGAGAAACTAACAGAAACACCATTAATTTGGGTAACCAAACACTACATTGACTGCTATGGATAGATCATCCAAACAGAAAATCAGTAAGGAAAAATCAGCTTTAAATGATACATTAGACAAAATGGACATAATTTACATTTACAAAGCCTTCCATCCTAGAACACCAAACTATACATTCTTTTCTAGTGCACATGGAACATTTTCAAGGATAGACCATATGTTGGGACACAAAACTAGCCTCAATAAATGTAAGAAGATTAAAATCATACAAAGCATATTCTCCAACCACAATGCTTTGAAATTGAAGATGAACTGCAAAAAGAAAGCAAGAAAAACCACAAATACATGGAGATTAAACAATGTGTTCCTAAAGACTACTGGGTCAAGGAAGAAATAAAAGAAGAGGTCAAAAGATACATAGAAACAAATGAGAATGAAAATACAACATATCAAAATTATTGGGATGCAGTAAAAGCAGTTGTAAGAGGGAACTTTATATTATTATAGGCCTAGTCCAAGAAACAAGAAAAATCCCAAATAATCAACATTTCATCTTAAGGAACTAGAAAAAGAAAAAGAAATACAACCCAAAGTCAGCAGAAGGAAGGAAATAATAAAACTTAAAGCAGAATTAAATGAAATAGAGACCAAAAAGACAACAGAAAAAAATTGATGCAACAAAGAGCTGGTTCTTTGAAAAGATTAATGAAATTGACTACCCCTGGCTAAACTCACTAAGGAAAAAAAGAGAAAAGACAAAAGATATTCGAAATAAAAGAGGAGAAGTTTTCATAGATACCATAGAGACACAAAGGATCATGCAAGAATACTATGAAAGTATGCCACTGAATTTAATTACCTAGAAGAAATGGACACATTCTTAGAAATACATAACCTTCCTAGACTGAATCATGAAGAACTGGAAAATCTAAATGACTGATCAACAGTGGGAAATTGATACAATCATACAAAACCTCTCCAAAAGCAAAACTCCATTATTAGATGGATTCACTAGAGAATTTCATAAAAAATACAGATGATTCAATACCTGTACTCCTAAAAGTCTTCTGAGAAATGGAAGAAGAAGCTATATTTCTTAACATTTTATGAAGTCAAAATTACTCTGATAACAGGTAAAGATAACACATACAGAAAAACTATAGAGCAATATCTCTGAGGAATACAGATGCAAAATAAACTAAATACTAGCAAATCACATACAACAATGCATTAAAAAGATTATACATCACAATGAAGTGGGGTTCCTTCCAGGGAGCAAGAATTATTCAACTTATGCAAATTAATCAATGATAACTAAATATATAAACAGTCTAACAATGTCTCTGGCAATCCCCGTGCATCTTCATGTTAGAAGTGTAAGTGAACTTTATTTTATTCCCTGTGATGCTGTACCTTTGTAAACCAGGAATGTTTTCTCTCCAGGAAATAGAAGAATTTGTCCAGAACTCAGGTGAAGATGGTATTGTGGTATTTTCTCTGGGTGCAACTATCCAAAATCTCCCAGAAGAGAAGGCCAATCTTATTGCTGCAGCCCTAGCCCAGATTCCACAGAAGGTTAGTACAATCTTTGGTCCTTCTCAGCAGCTATTTACCAAATGGAGAGAGAATGGGGCTAATGGTGTCTTTCCAGGTGAAAGTAGAAACTCATTTTATAGTTATTATATCAGGTAACAATATAAAGTAAAAATTTCTTGACCTACACAATAGTGAGTTTTAGACTTGACTTCTGAGTACTGTTGTTATTATGGAAACACATCTCTTTGGAATCATGTTTTTAATAAAATAAATTGAAAAATTAAGTCCATTGCTCATTTTCTAGTATTTGAAATCATAAAGTCTCTTCCGACTAGAGCCAAAATAGTTTTGAAGCATAAACACTCTAAGGACCAGGAGAAGGGAGAACTGAAATGACAGAGATAAAAATGAAACATGCTCAAGAATATCCTCCACATCTTTGGTTGTATTAAGACTTGATCCATTATAGCTGAGCATCAGAGTAGAACCCTAGATTATTTTAGTCTTAGTCTTTTTAATTAGAGTTTTCTAGAATTAAAAGGCCATAGAAAATTTAATTTTCTAGTCTATCAATTTGTATGTTATACTTATGACATTCAATTATTTTTTATGTTATCACAACAAATCTGGATTTTCACTCTTTATATATTTCTATTTGTTAAATATTTAAGAGTCCCTTTATTTTTATATTTGGTTAAATTCCATGAAACCATATAAAATTCCATATAAGAGAAATATGCTAATTACAGAAACAAAAGAAACAGGGTACTTCATTGGAAAATGAAATATAAGCAAATGTACTGCCTCATTCTTACTTTAAAAAAAAGAAGAAGAAAGAAGTTGTGTGGGGATAAAAAAGAAAGTAGAAAGAATAGGATTGAAGGAAAACCAATGACCCAAATAAACAAGTAGAAAAAATCTAAAGGAAGATTATTTGTTAAAACACGAAGTTGAAGATAAAGCTATGATCTTGGACATAAATTTATGTAGGAGTAATATGGTCAGAAAAATTTTAACTTCCACATTCTAATTGAATAGGGCAGTACTGCTTAATTTTCTACTTCTTCACTTATGACCTCATTCCCAGAACCTTTTAATTAATAATAGATAAAATAATAGTATAGTTAATAGGCAACTACCACAAGTGCTTTAAAAATGGTGGTTGTAAACAAAACAGTCCCACTATTTATTTCAGTGTCTACAAGGTATATCTATATACCTTTTCCACCATGACCTAGAGTAGGATAGATGCATGATTTACAAGTAATTCTACAACCTGAAAATGTTATTATCCTGTGGTTTTACTTGTGAAATATATGCATTGTGTTCCACAGGTTTTATGGAGATACACAGGAAAGAAACCGGCCACATTAGGAGCTAATACTCGGCTCTATGACTGGATACCCCAGAATGATCTTCTTGGTAAGACTATGGGGGGAAAACGCTGTGTAGAAGTTCATGAAGAAGTTGATTAATTCTTAAACAACACTTGATTAATTAATAGTTAATGTAATATAACTAATATCAACAAATATTTAACAATTGTAAATATTTCTCATTTTACCTTAAGTTTTAAAAGATATAATTAAAGATTTGACCATTACATTTATAGATTCATACTTGCTATGATTCAGATAAGAATTTCAGGCTAAATAGTGGGAATTAGTGTCTCCTTTTCCTGGGAGAACAATTTTCCGTGGTGGCAGTGCCCCATGTGCTCAGTTTCAGTAGAAAATACTGCCTTCTTCAGTAACTTATCCCACAGATCTTCCCCTTCTCTAACATTCTGTTAACGTGCTATAATGACGTTTTCACGTGCTTCACATTCTATTCCCAAACTAGGTCATCCAAAAACCAAAGCTTTTCTTACTCATGGTGGAATAAATGGGATCTATGAAGCTATTTATCATGGAGTCCCTATGGTGGGCCTCCCCATATTTAGCGATCAGCATGATAACATCATTCACATGAAGGCCAAAGGAGTGGCTGTGGAGTTGAACATGAACACAATGACCAGTGCAGATTTGCTCAGCGCCTTGAGAACAGTCATTAATGATCCTTCGTAAGTACAATTGGTTTCTAAAGGATTACCACTGGTTGTGTTGGGCCCCACACAAGAAAATGTTAAAGACCATGCTAATATTGGACACTTTCCCGATCTTGAGTCATTCACCATCTTGGCCTTGGAAATCTCCTGGGAAGAACAGTTCAGACAATGTCACACGTCCTTCTTGGTAAAATTAGTCTTGAATTAACAACCAGTTTATTCTGAGTTTTCCTATGTCTGCATTTAACCACATTCTATTAAGAATATATTTCTTTTTCAATCTCCCTACTATACCTATGAAAATCCTATACAATGATCAGAGTTAATATAACAACAATTTCTAGAGCACTTAGATTGTTTAACTTTTATAACATGTATCATACAAGTAACAAAACAAAACCTCATTAATATTTCCTTTGTATTTGCCTTCCAGTTATAAAAGGAATGCCATGAATTTATCAAGGATTCACCATGATCAACCTGTAAAGCCCCTGGACCGAGCAGTCTTCTGGATCGAGTTTGTCATGCGCCACAAAGGAGCCAAACACCTGCGGCCAGCCATCCACGACCTCACCTGGTTCCAGTATTATTCTTTGGATGTGATTGGATTTCTATTGGCCTGTACAGCATCTGCTATATTCTTAGTCACCAAATGTTGTCTGTTTTCTTGTAGAAAATTTGGTAAAACAGGAAAGAAGAAAAAGAGGAAATAGATCCTTCCAAATTTGGCAAAGTCCTAAGTGGACAATCCTGTTCATTTCAGCCACAAAATGTTTAATAAGAACACCGCCCCTCCTTCTTGTCTCAAATTTTTCCATTTCTCTATTTTAGCCTTAACAGAAAGCCCAGAATTCCCTAAGACCATTAACTAGTGAGCATGTCCCATTCTTTCTTTTTTTAGTCCCAGCTGTTCTTACTCTCTTTGGCTTTACCCAATTTCTATCACAGGGACATTAATAATACATAGCGTATTGTCTCAACTAAAATCCTGAAAAGCTTTCATTAGCGAACAGGGAACTTGGTAAAATCAGCAAATTGCATCGGTATTAGATTTTGTCGCATTTCCTTAACTATAAATATTTTTCCTAGACATACACAATGGTAATATCAATACTATTGTTTTTACTAAGACTCCATGCCCCTGGTTTGTGATGTTGGCAAAAATACTACAGAGACCGGGGATTGGGATGGTACTTTGTATTTAGAAATTACAACTACTTCTAAGGAGAAAATGGATGCATCCTCTAGGAAGGAAAGTGACCAATGCAATCTTCTACCTTCTGGATGGCTAGAACCCTAGGGAGTGGTGTCATATGGAGAACAAAGTGGAGAAATATTGTCTATTAACAGACTGAGTATATAAACAGCTGAAGTAGCCATATGAGCCTTGGTGAGGTGAATTCAATGCTGTGCATTCATGTAGAGTTTCCATCCCATTCTCCATTGCTTCTCTATGCATGAGTTTTATGATACAATTCTGGAAGGTCTGATAAAAGACAGTGGCATACACCAGACTGCTCATTCAGAACACCTTATTATTGAGACATTTGCCTACAACAAGTGATTCCTGAAGGAAATTCCAGTGAATTATGAAGACCTTCATAATCTATGCAAATTCCAAAAAAGTTTATCTACATAATTCTACTCCAGATCTTCTTGCCTTTAATCTTCCCTCTAAACCTTCCCAAGTCTTATACAAATTAATTAATCCATTAGTCACTGCTAATGAGTCGGTAGTTCTGTAAAGCAGGCCATTCTCTTTATGATTCAATGCTTGTTTTACAGATTTTAAGATGGTAATGGCTTCATTTATATAAAATTATATAATGTCCCAATGAATGAAACATTTTGTTATCATTTTGTATTGACTTTCGTTTTTGGTACTGTTTTTGAGGTAAAATCAATTATTTTCTAATACAATATAACATCTACATTCTTTTGTCAAGTGTATATATGACATTTTTCATATATTTAAATGTTCTTATGTTTCAATGTTTTATATGTTTTCTTTTTAGTCAGACTATAACTAGAGTTTTATAAATTAACTAAATAGATATTTCTAAACACAAAATTTTCGTGTACTTTGTTTATTTGGAAACCACTGTATTTCATTTCCAGTATCTTTTCATGGATTTTCTGGGTTTTTTTATTATATTTCCCCATTTTTCTGTTGTTTCCTAGAACTGATGGAGTTTTTTGTTTGTTTGTTTTGCTGTGCATTTCCAATTTGTTCATCTACTTACTGGAAGTTGCACACTGTACTAATATTTAGGCGTGCTTCTTTTAACCAGTACATAATTGAATACTTATAACCTAACATGTTTACATCTTTTACTTAGGAATTCTATTTAGTTACATTAGCAAGGTAAACTGACATATTTTATTTTTATGACCATGTAATCAAGATATTGTACACAAGAACTCAGTAACATGACCATACCTAAATAGCCTAGTAAAAGTTGTCTCTAGATATCCATCTACCTAATATAACTCGGATCTGACATATTGATAATTGCTAACAATTGAAGCAATTATCTACAGGAAGGCATTTGATATGTGCTAAGGCTAATTCCAAGATTTCTTTGAAATTAAAACAATCTCATTTGAATTATTTTGTGAGCTTAAATATATAATCATTACATAAAAAATGCACTTTGTACCTCTCGAAAATAAACTACCAATTATTAGTTTTATAGATTAATACATTGTCTTTATAACTCAATTGTATGTGAATAATATAACTAAAGGAAATGGTTATTAGTCACTTATAATTCACTCTTTTGATCCACAATACCTCACATGTAACATTTTAAATAAACTTCATGTAATAATTACTTTTATGAGCTTTCATTCTCTTTTATTAGATATGTTCTATATTTATTAATGTGAATAACTCCTAAATACACAATTTTCATAAACATTATATGCTCAGTCATTCTTAAAACGTAACCTAAAGGTCTTGAAAATCAAAATCACCAACAGGTTTGGTAGTGAAGGCAGAATGTGAGGCACATAAAACAAGGCATATGAAGGATATAAACACATTTTATGTCCTCTATAAATGGGTTTCTCACTAATCACTGAAATTTCATGCTGAGTGTCCTCAGGAAAAATTTCTTTGTTATCAAATTAAAAGCGTTGAACTATATGACTTCAGACATAACTTTGAATGCTAAAATGTGATGACTCTCAAAGGAGACTTTCAACCTTGGAATGTATTTCATCACCAACTTTGATTAGAAACTAAAGAGAAAAAGAATTCTCATCTGAATTTTTCTCTTTAGTTCAGTTGAAAAGAACATTTTTGTGCATATTAAATAGTTGATATTTATTTGTAAAGGCTTTATCCTAAAATTACTAATATGTGTTTGTCTTCAAACAACAACAATTAAAGGCAGCAGTACAATAAGCACACTGCAGTTGTTGCATATACACATGTCCCTTACATTCCAAAGGGATGGTAGTCCTCAACGTGAATTCTTGCTATGAATATAGTGGCCTTCCAAGAGACCTGATGAGACTTGGGAGGATGAGATGGAATAATATTCAAAATCCTTCAAACATAGGAGTTAACCAGAGACTATAACAAGATAAGAACTGGGACATATCCCTGACTAGAGTGGAAAATCACTGATAGGGATTCCTTGCAAATATGTTGGGACTAATTTATTATATTCAACTTAATTGGGGGGGTGGAAATGAGCTTCAAATTCATCAGTAGTCTGGTGCTTTAATTGTGGATTGACTTTTTTGTAGTGAAAGTACACTAACACATATCTATTCTTTCACTACCTATTCTCCTTTACACCTTGCTCCATCTTCCTTTCTCTTTTTCCTTTCTCTTTCTCTCTCCTTCACTTTCCTTCCTTCATTCCTTTTTCTCTTCCTACCTACCTTCCTTTCTTCCTATTAATTAGTTCCACCTATTTATTCTATTTATATCTATAAACCATAATTATTCTAGAGGACCTAAATTTATGATTTTTTCCTCAAATGCTGCATCAGTAAGTGGTGTAATTTTCCCATTTAAGTTATATATAAATTGGTTTCACTCAACCATTCTTTGTTTTCTTTAGGAAAAATCACTACATTATATGAGTGATGGAGCAAGTGGATATTTGACTAATCTGAATATATTGGGATATTGAATTTCTTATCCATACTTAGCTACTTTTTAGTTTGTTGGAAAATTGCACTAGTAACCCACCAAAATTTTACTTAAGGTACGCCTATTTCAGTGAAGTTTTTATATCCCTTATGATATGACACCTGATATTCCCTTAAAGAATACAGCCTCAATAAGAGTGACATGCTACTGGACATTTTGGTTTGCAACTCCAAGATCATTTTTTATATAACAGAAGATCTTCTAAGCAATATAAGCTCATATGGACATATCATTGAGAATTTTAGCTGAAGCATGACACGAATGAACTGGCATCGTAAAATGCCAGTGGAATTAAAGTGTAGTTAGTGGATTGTAGGCATAGAAAGTATAACCACACAGATCACTAGAGAGACTGCTTTAGTAGTCCTGACAAGCACAACTGAGATCAGGAAAAAAAAGGGTATTTATCATTATGGTAGAGAGATAAAGATACTTTCACAACACACTTTGAAGTCAATTCAAAGGTTTGGTAAGTGAAAGGGATTAAGTGTTCAGGGAAGAGAAGGAATTAAGGCAGACTCCTGGATTTCTATCTAGTGTGTTTATTTGCATATTAATGGCTTACTGAAATAGGAAACAATTGGAGAGACAACTTTTTAAGATGAATATGTTGTATTCTCTTTTGGATTTATTTACTTCAAGGAGCCAAAGCAATATTTAGGTGGAGATTTTTAGAAGTCATTTGGAAAATAGTCAATAATATTGTAATAACTACATATGGGGTCATATGGGTACTAGAATTATCAGGGTGATCATTCGTAAGTTATAGAAATGTCTAAACACTATGTTGTACACCAAAAACTAATACATCAACTGTATGTCAACTGTAATTAAAAAATTTTTTAAACAGTTATTTTAAAAAAACAAGTCATTTGGATAACACAAAGTCTCAATTTTAGCAAAGGCAAAAATGTAGATTAAAGATAAACAGCATAAAGGAGAGTATGGAAATGAGAGACCCAAATATTGGGTTACTTCTTTGCCAGCATGTTGATCGACTTTTTTAAGTAATAAAGAAAACTATATAACACATCCCAAATCTTTGAAGAAATGCAGAGGGTTAGGGATTTTGGAAGGAAACAGTATAGTAAAAGAAAAGCCAGCAATATAAATATAATAATAATGTGCTTAGCTACCAATGAGGACTGAGAAGAGAGACCATCTTTTACTTCGGTTGTAAGCATATGAGCAAAATTATTTAGGAAGCTTGCAAGGTATATAGTGTTCCCAGGAGAGTTCTTGATTTCTGTTTTTATCATAAATGTGTATTGAGGTTTGAAATTTCATCCAAGAATCTGACTATCCTTTTTTTTCTCCTAATCAAGTTATAACTGCAATCCAACCTCTATTAGGAGATATTATTGGAGATAATGAATCAGTATTTATTAAACATACAGATTGAGATATTTCTTGATTCTCTAGATAATCTCCCATTCTATCATATAATATTGACTCTTTTACTCCCACCTTTCACACATACGTGCACACATACCACACAACGAACCGCAATCCTTCACAAAGTCATCTCATGTAAGTGATGCAAGATGGAAAAAGTTGTTCTCTTCCCCAAAAAACATCTGTTAATATAAAAGTTTGTGCAAGGTGAATACCCATCATGAGTTACAGCTCTTCTGAATAAAATCTGGGTATAGTAGGAGGTACCAACTGCTTATTGAGTGTTTATGCAAAAGTAATTACATTAATGTATATTAATTATTAATGTAGAGGGATAGACAGATGAGTAGAGGATGAATGATTACCCACCACTTCATATCTTGAAACTTTATCACCTGCCTAAATATGAATATCCCAGGGGCATATAAACATTTCCATAGAGTTGTCTTATTAAAGCAATCACTTCAGGAAAAAAAAATCTGATAGATCATATTGATTCCTAAATTGCTGCCAATTTTGTGTATCATATTTCACCTAATGATACTATCAGCCTTTTGGTCTTTAAGGCAGAAATCCTATTTCTTTACATCTTTCTACGAAACCACAACTTTGCTCTTAGCATTGTTTCCAGCTTCAGATCTAATCACTAATCACAAGTTTCAACTTGAAACTGTCCTTACAGTTTCAACTGTATTCCTCACATTTACTATTTTCAGACCTTGTTTTAGACTATTAATATTCCACGTTCAAGTCACTAATACACAACTTTAATCATTTTCCCTTCTTTCACATCCTTGCCTTTGGGGTGGCAGGATGACTCAGTTGGTTAGAGCTTGAGCTCTTAACAACAGGAATGCCAGTTGGACTCCTACATGGGCCAGTGAGCTGCGCCCTCCACAGCGAGATTGAAAGACAATGACTTGGAGCTGATGGGTCCTGGAAAAACACACCGTTCCCCAATATTCCCCGATAAAAATTAAAAAACAACAAAAACAAAATTGTCTTTGTATGCAATCTATATTTAGACTCTAGAAATGTTTGCTAAAGAAAATATTTGATCTTGTGACTGCCTGTCTTCTAAATTTGATTAAATATATTTTGCCTATTTTAAAACCCATAGTATATCTATCAAGACTACCTATGTCTCCTAGTTCAATCTAACTTTCTCTATAAACTATTGCCCAGATCTTTCTCTGTGATCCATACCCACTGGAATGTTTTCCAAATGTCCTATGAATTTCTCTCATTCCTCTATTCATTGTGAAATCTGTCCTTTTGCCACATTCTGCCTAGATCCTACCAAGGCTTTTATCTTACCTCATATGTTATTTGCCTTAATAAAACTGGTCCTAATAATTCCACAGAAAATTAATTGCTTTTCCTTTGGTTTTCTGAACGTCCTTTATTCAGATGACTGTTAACAAAATTTTCCCCATAAGCAGCCATGTTAACTTAAGCAAATTATTTTGCTACTCCACACAGGGAAAACAATGTGCAGTATGTGTTCACCTAATCTCCTGGCACCTTTGAACACAGAGTGGAATGGAAGTTCGTGTGTATGTGTGTGCTTGTGTGTGTGTGTGTGTGAACTTTAGAGAATTCTTACTGTTTATTGCCCTTATCACCAAACTAGAGAATCAATATATTTCTAGGTCATTTATTTGAATTTTAAGTTCTAAAGCTGGAAGAATTTTTCCCAGATATATTTGCATTTCTGCTTTAGTCCAATAAACATTAAACTTGGTACGCAATGAACAAACATTTCTCTTTAAAAGTTAATTTTTAACTCACTATGTGTCTTAATTGTTGTTCACCTCTGTGCCCAGCAGAAACACATGAAACTCCTGCAGAGCAGCATGTGAGGGAGCTGCTGACACTATGTCTGACAAGTGGGCTTTGGTGATTCTGCTGCTGCAGCTCTGCAGCACTGACTGTGGATTCTGTGGGAAGGTTCTGGTGTGGCCCTGTGACATGAGCCACTGGCTCAATCTAAAGATTATTCTGGAGGAACTCACAGAGAGAGGACATGAGGTGACAGTGTTGACTCCTGAACATACTCAGCTCATTGACTACAAGAAGCCTTCCCGACTGAACTTTGAGGTATTTCATTCACCATACGACAAAGAACGAGTTGAAATTGTACATGATAAATTTATCGATCTAGTTCTTAATGTCTTACCAAATGTAACACTCTGGCAATCCGTGATTAAAATGAAGGAATTCTTTGTTGAAATAACTCAGATTTTAAAATCCATGTGTGAGAGTACAGTCTACAATCAGACACTCATGAAGAAGCTCCGGGAAACCAAGTATGATGTAATGATTATAGACCCCGTGATGCCCTGTGGAGAGCTGGTGGCTGAATTGCTTGCAGTTCCTTTTGTGTTCACATTAAGAGCCTCTTTAGCAGGCATAAAGGAGAAACACTGTGGGAAACTTCCAGCCCCACTTTCCTATGTACCTGTTCAAATGGTGGGCTTAACAGACCGAATGACCTTTTTGGAAAGAGTAAAGAATACAATGCTTTCAATTTTCTTTGACTTCTGGGTCCAGGATTATGACATTCATTTTTGGGACCAGTTTTACACTGAGGCATTAGGTAAGAGACTCTACTTTACATTTTAAGCTTGTCATCAAAATAAATTTAAGGATTTAAATGAATACTATGAAATGAAAGGAGTACATTTTAAAATATCTGTCTTCCATTTAAACTCTGTTTTTTTATTTCACTGATATACATTTATTCTACTTATTTTTAATTTATTCTCTTTTCTACATAAAAATGCTTTGCTTTGCAATTTCATACTCTCTGCTCTAATCTGAATCAGTCAACTCAGACAGGCTTACATTTAAACTGTCGTTAAGAAATACTAATATGAACTAATACACAAAAGCTCATATCTGACACTAAATACATTATTTAATTTATTTCACTATCCCATTTTTCACCAAGCTACTATTCAAACGAACCCACTTAAAAATTTATTGATTTAGGCATGATTAGAACTTCAATGTATTGATTTTTCTATAATTATCAATTAATTAATTGAGTTAATAGTCAGTATGCATTTCCTGGGTGCAGACTGCATGCTAGACTCTGTAGGTAAAGGAAAAAGCACATGGATCTTGACTCAAGACTACCCTTGGAAGTAACTGAGAACGAGAATAGGTCACTGGTACATTTTGATATAACAAGATTAAAAGTAAAGACCTGAAAAGACTCCAGTTGCGAAAAAGAGGACAGAAGCATTATCAAAGGAGAAAAGAAAAAAAAGAGCATCTTCTATTAAGCAAAACATGTACTTGCCATGCATTCATGCAACCCTTAAGAAGTCTTCAAAATTAAAAACCATCCCACTTGACTCACTGGGTACTTAACATAACAGAGTCATTTGATGATAATAATATCTACTGGATAGCTCAAATTTAACAACCAAATAATTATATACAGTTTTAGAATTGTCCATTCTCATAATGATTCAATTTTATATGAAAAATACAACTAAAGGAAAGGAGTATTTGTCAATTTTCTCTCACTGTTTTAGGTACGTAATTCCCCATGCGGAACATTTCAAATGCAACCTATTTTTATACTTAAATTCACTTCCATTCTCCTTCTTTTATACCTTCTATCCTCATTATTTGAGTGATTGCTTTAAATATAGAATTTTTCCTAATTGCTTTAAGCCCTGCCTTTCTAAAATGAAACCTATGGTCATATAAAATAAATTACCTAAGGAGAGAAATTATTAAGAGAAATATGAGACTGACTGATAAAAATATCATCTAGGGGTTTGTAATCAAGGTAGGATTTGAGTTCCAAGAAAGTAGGCATCTAGAGCACAAAAACACATCAATTGGAAGCTAAGAGGTGGAGGTCTAATCTTATCTCTGGCAATTTCAAACAGAGTGTCCTGGACAAAGTTTCTTTACTATTAAATTATAACTCTTAGACTATTACTTTGGATATAATTTCAAACATTAAAAAATAATGACTCTAAAATGAGGCTTTCATCCCCTGGGTGTATATCACCACCAAATTAGATTAGAATCCTAACATGAAAAGGATTCTCATCTCAGTTTTTTCCCTTTCTCTGTCACAAAATATACATATATTTTTGTAAATAGAAAAGACTGACTTGGTTATTTGTAATTAGTCATTCTTCTGCATAAAATTTCTGAGATTAACCTTAAATGTGTCCCTTTCAAAACACATCATTTAAGACCGCAGTAAAGTAAGTGTGTGATAATTGTAGTATGTACTCGTGTGCCTAATATACTGAAAAGAGGGTCATCATGAGTATGAATTACAAAGGGAGTTCTTACTAATAAAATAGAGGCCCATCAATTGAAGTGACGAGAAGTATAAGTGACTCAGAAGTATAAGGTGGACTTATATGAACATATCCTATAACAATATGAGTAATCCTGACATAACGTGCTGGGAGTCACAGACATATTCCTGACTAGAAACCATTGAGAGGTGTTTTGGTGCAGATATTGTGAGGCTAATCTATCATTTGCCATTTCATTAGAGGAAAAAAAATTAATAATAAACTCATTTGTAGTTTGGAGGTGTGGTTAAATGGTTGCTTTATTTTATATTGTAAAAATAAACTTGCATATAACTATTTTGTTTCTTTTCCTCCTTTCTTCATCTTTACTATTTTCTCTCTTTCTTTTCAGTCCATATATTCTATTAATGCACCCTTTTATTTTACATCTAGAAGCCATATTATTCTAGAATAGCTAACTTTATTTTTCCCTTGATAGCTTATTATTAAATTCATGGTAAGATTTTCCCATTGAAGTTACAGGCCATTTTTGTTTTACCCAACTTTTTTTACTTTTCTCTAGGAAGACGCACTACATTATGTAAGACTCTGGGGAAAGCTGAAATTTGGCTAATTCGAACATATTGGGATTTTGAATTTCCTCGTCCATACCTACCTAATTTTGAATTTGTTGGAGGACTGCACTGCAAACCTGCAAAACCTTTACCTAAGGTAGGAACATTAGAGTGTTTCCCTGAAAATAAGACCTAACCAGATAATCAGCTCTAATGCGTGTTTTGGAGCAAAAATTAATATAAGATCAGGTATTATATTATATTGCATTATATTATATTATTATTATAAAGACCCGGTCTTATATTATAGTAAAATAAGACCAGGTCTTATATTATATTTTATATTATATTATGTTATGTTATGTTATATTATATTATATTATATTATATTATATTATATTATATTATATTATACTATATTAAAGACCCTGTCTTATAGTAAAATAAAACCAGGTCTTATATTACTTTTTGCTCCAAAACACACATTAGAGCTGGTTGTCCAGCTAGGTCTTATTTTCGGGGAAACATGGTACATTAAAGGACTTTATGTATCTTATGATATGGTACTTGAATTTTTTTTAACGATTACAGTCTTAATAACAGGGACTTGATGTGAACATCTCTGATAGGCCACTCCATTTCCATTTTCCATGTCAGAGGTGCTCTTGTGAGTTATAGACCTATGTCTTTTAGGCATCCTATTGAGAAATTAGGCGGAAAATGGCACGATTAAAGTGCATCTTAAAATACCATTGATAGGAGTGACTGAAAACTAAAGCCATGAAAATCTCTAAGAAGACTACTATAGTCTTCCTAACAAGCATGATGGAGTTATGAACAGGGGCATCTATCATCATGGTAGAGAGATAAATATGAGACACTTTGGGGTAAGCTCCACACTATTTAGGGGGTGAGAGGAGGAAAAGTTAAGGGAAGAGAAGAAAATAAGAAAGACTCCTGTATTTTCCCTTTGCAGGAAATTTGGTAGTGATGGCTTCTACTGAAATAGGAAACATGTGGAACTAAACTTTGTTTTAGATTAATGAAATGCATTCTATTTGGTGACTATTCACTTAAAGGAGCCAGTAGGATTTTCAGGTAGAATATTCTAGAAGCCATTTGGGTAATACAAGGTTTCAATCTCAGCATGCAGCAAAGGAAAGATTGGGGGTCATCAGCAAAAAGTTCATGAAAATGAGAGATGAAAACTTTGACTGATTCTTCACCAAACTGATGGTTTCTTTTGGAATGAAAAAATAAATGTATACCATATCCCTGTATCCTCAACAAAAAGGTCGAGTACCCCGGATATTAGAAGGAAACAGTATTGTGAAACAAAAGAGGGTAATGCATAATCATTATAAGGATACTATATTTAACTATCAATAGGGACTGAGGAGGAAACTCTCATTTGCTTGTATTGTGGCAAAATTAACAAAATCCCTTTAGGAAGTTTGTGTGGTAAATGGAGTTCTGGGGCTAAATTCTGATTTCTTGTATGGTAAGTTGCATATTGTTGAATGACATTTCATTTCAGGATTATTAATATGCATTTTCTTAGCAATTGAGGAACAGGTACAATCCAAGTTCTATTAAGTCTTGGTATAATGAACCAATGTCTAACTAGAGAAATTTTAAAAAGAGGTGATAATTTCTGTGGTCCTCTAGATTAACTCCCATGCCAAACTATGGTTTATCCTGCCATTCTCACTTTTACACACACACACACACACACACACAGAGTAATGAGCCACATAATTTTACAAAATCATCTCAAATAAAATGATGAAAATGGGCAAACTTTATCTTTCTAAATTCAACTTTCCTACTGATAAGAAGTTTGTGCAGTAACAATACTAATCTCGGCTATGGTTATTATGTAAAACATTCCAGTCACCTGATACACAGATCAAAAAGCAATGAGTGAGACTGCCATCAGCATCATGACAGAGTATAAAAGGCCCTTTATAGCTTCCCTTATTCTTACAATGAATTGGACAACTATAATTTAGCAAACAATCCTCTGCTAAACACACAAACACATCTCAGAGTTGCATGCATCAGTACATCTGAAAGTGGCAGCATTGGAACAAGCCGGGTAGGTGGAATAGGAGGAAGAACAGAGATGGTGGCTGTAGACGCAGTTCAGAGCATGCCGCAACCTGTACTTGTGGACCAGTCGGGTTAGAGTTCTCACACTGCAACCCAAAGGGTCGTAGGAGCAAAAACAACATACCTGCCTGAAAAGGCAGCTACCATTAATGCAAACCTGTTAATGGTGGGTATGCCCAACTTCAGCAATTTTGCTGGCAGACAAAATAGCTATTCACAGCCATTATGGGTAAAAGGCAAATCCTGGTCTTCTGACAGCTATTACTAACATAAAGCAGAAAAATCATGAACCTGCATCTCCATGCTTACACCATTGGTGCAGAAGCGGGTAGAGGTGGAAAAAAGTTGCGGCAGCAGAAACAGGTCTTGGCCACTGGTTACAAGGGGCAACACCCGGTGCTCACAGGCATCAAGCCTCAATGCCAGCAATATCCCACTTGGAGCACAGGAGTGGTGCTCCAAGACTGAGGTGACCAGACCCAAATGGGATGCCCACCTCCCAAGGAAATGCAGGGCATCTTCCACTGTAGAGGCAACACCACCCCACTGAGATCCTGGAAAAGCTGTGTGTGAGTTTAAAAAAAAAAAAAAAACTTGCACTATAGCTACATTTATTAGAAAACAAAAAAGATTTCTACCCCTCAACCTGCTGAGTTAAGAACAAAACAGTTCTAAACAAGAAAAAGTTCACTTTTTCAAACGTGCAGGCAGGGAAACAATCCATCAAGTACCCAAAAAAAGCAAGGTAATAAAGTAGCTCAAAAAGAAATTGAAATCTCCAAAAATCAAACAAAAACACATAGAAGACCATGACTTCAGTGACAGAGAATTCAAATGGGACTTATTAAAAAATTCAATGAGATATAAAAAATTTCAGAAAGGCAGTTCAGTGAACTCAGGAATCAAATTAATGAACAAAATGAGAACATTACGAAAGAAATTGAAGCTATAAAAAAAGACCCAACAGAAATTCTAGAGCTGAAAAACTTAATAAATGAGACAAGGAATGCATCATAGAGTATTAGAAAAAAAGCAGAGCATGTGGAAGACAGAATCAGCAACCTTTAAGATAGAAATATAGAAATGACACAGAAGTAAGTAGAGAGAGAATCAAGAGTTCTTTTAAAAAATGAAAGAACTCTGTGAGAACTATCTGGCTCCATTAAAAAGAGCAACATAAAAATAACATATATTCCAGAGGAAGGGAGAGAGAAGGAAACAGTCTATTCAAATGTATGGAAAGAGTTAGACATTTGTACACACTACACTAAATGAATACCTAACTATCTCGACCCAAAAAAGACTTCTCAAGACACATATTACAACTGTCAAAAAGACATGAATTCTCAAGGCAACCGGGGGAAAATAAGACTAATCTCAAAGAAAACGCAATTTGATTATCATCAGATTTTTTAACAGACTACTTCCAAGTCTAGAGAAGGTAAAAAATATATATATATATATATTCAAAATATTAAGCTAGAGGAACCATGAACAAAAATAATACATCCAACACAGGTATCCTTCAGATATGAAGAACTAAAGGCTTTCCGAGATAAACAAAAGTTAAGAGAATTTACCACCCTAAACTATACAGTGAAAGATATGTAGAAAGTAGCTATTCTACCAGAAACAAAAAGACAAAAGTATACAAAACTGAGTACGATGAAAAGCAAGACAGACAGAAGAAATACAGTGCAAATTTACTTGAGAATAAAACATTAAATTATAACATAAAGGATAAAGTAAAACCATTAAAAATAACTATATTGTAATGTGGTAATGAGCACACAACATCAGAGATGATAATTTGTAACAACAAAAATATAAAAAGGAAGGAGGAAAATGACTGAACATGTAGAGGTGAATGAAGACAAGTGAAAGCACAGGAAAATGTATTATTTGAACCTATGAGACATTTTACACAAATCTAATGGTATCCACAAAAGAAAACTCCAGAGCTGAGATACAAATCATAATAAAAATAAGAAACAGAAGGTAAAAATAGTCAACCATCAAACTTAAATATCAGAGAGAAATGCAAGGGAAAAAGACAAAACAATGGAGATACAGAACAACCAGAAAACAAAAGATATTTTGCACAGTGAAGGAAACCTTCATTCAACAATTGGACAACCTATGGACTGGAACGAGATATGTGCAAATGATGTATCCAACACAGGGTTAATATCCAAAATATAAGGAACTCAAAAAACACACATACAAACAAACAAAAACAATCCAATTAGGGGGCGGACGGGTGAGCTCTGGGCAACAAGACTTCCAGTTTGATTCCCACATGGGTTAGCAAGCTGCGCCCTCTGCAACTAGAATGAAGACAATGAGCTGCAGCTGAGCTGCCACTGAGCTCCCGGGCAGCAGGATGGCTCAGTTGGTTGGAGCGTGTGCTCTCAACCAGAAAGTTGCCGATTCCATTCCCACAAGGGATGGGGGCTGCGACCCCTGCAACTAATAACAACTGGACTTGGAGCTGAACTGTACCCTCCACAACTAAGATTGAAAGGACAACAACTTGACTTGGATGGAGGTGATGGGTCCTGGGAAAATCACATTGTTTCCCAATAAAAAAAAAACAAAAAGTAAAAAATAAAAAATAAACAATCCAATTAAAAATTGGCAAAGGACCAGAATAGAAATTTCTCCAAAGAGAACATACACATGGCAAATACATATGAAAAAAATGCTTAACATCCCTAATTATCAAGAAAATGCAAATTAAACCACAATGAGGTATCACCTCACACCTGACAGAATAACTATCATCAAATCAACAAATAATAAGTGCTGGTGAGGCTCTGAAGAAAAAGGAACCTTCATATACTGTGGTTAGGATGGTATATTAGTGCAGGCCACTATGGAAAACAGAATGTAGATTCCTCAAAAAATTAAAATAAAGCTGTCATACGATCCTGCAATTCCACTTCTGGGTATTTGAAGAAAACAAAACCACTAATTTGAAAAGACACATGCAGAGCTCTGGTCAAGATTGCAAAGTAGGTAAATGTTGTGCTTGCCTCCTCTTCAGGACCACATCAAAATTGCAAATAAACTACATAACACCCTGCACTGAACTCTAGCTAAACAGAATTCCTAAGGACATACAAAAGAAGCCACACTGAGATGGGTTGGAGGGCAGAGATGTGAATCCTGCTAGTCCCATACCCACATGCAGCAGTTGAGAATCAGAAGGGATATCTTAGCTACAGATGTCCTCTTTGAGGAGTAAGGGGTCCCAGCCCCACACCAGGCACCGAGCCCAGAGTTCCAGTGCCAGGAAGAGAAGTCCCAACCACTTCTGCCTATGAAAACCAGCAGAGATTGTGGCTAGGTGAGATGGAGGACAGCTGGAGTCCCAAGAGCTCTCCTTAAAGGGTCCACACATGGACTTAGTCACTGATGGACTCACCACTCTGAGCTCCAGCACTGAGGGCTCAGCTTTAAAGGTGCCAGGGACACATAGGGAGGAACTGAATTGTCTGGCATCAGGTTGAGAGCTGGAGGGGTAGCTTTCTCCCAGACAGAGTGGTGGCAAAGCCGCTGTTTCTTTTTTGAAGCATTCCCCCATCCAGAGTACAAGTGCAGTTAGCCACCATATCTGAGTGTCCATCAACCTGCCTAACACCATTAGCCACACAATGGTGATTCCCTGAGAACACCCCAGTCAAACATGAAGACCCACCCAAGCTGCTTCCAGTGTCTTTCCCATACAAATGGACGCACCTCACTCATGCTGTATACTTTCCTAAAAAAAGGTTTTCTAAAGGTTCACAAACCCCAAAGGAACAGCATCTAGCATCAGTGTGCCCTGTACCTATTGATAAGCAGAGACAGATACATAAATATACAGAACAACTTGATGGGTGCCAAAGCAGAAGAGGGCAGGAGATGGGAATAAAATTATTAAATATTTATAAAAGCTAAAAAAGTCTAAGTGGTTTACAACAACAATACATAGAAATTCAGTATTTAGTTTAAAACATGACACTACAGCTATATATTTATGTCTCAATAATTTATGGGTTCACAGAGATGAATAAAGCATGGATTTGTATGACAATGTAAACTAATTTTATAATACAAAGAATTAAATTATTTTTTTACCAATTCCCAGTAGTACATATGTCCAAACTGAAATACATACACATACACACATACATATACTTAGTAGATTAAGTCAAACAGGAACTTCAAACTTGTATTTTCTAAAAGAACTCATCTACTAATAAAATTTTCTCCACAACAAATATCAGCCAAACCCATACTTCATTTATTTCAAACATGTGAATACTCCAACTTCTGGCTCACAGTCAAATCTCTCAAAAATTCTTCACCCAGGAGGCACAAAATCTTCACCCATAGCTCTCTGGAAGCAAAGCATTACCATTAGCCATTGGTTAACAAAGAAAAGAAAAGAAACAAAAATAAAAGCGCTGTAGTAAGTCTTAATGTATGAATAATCACCCCAAATATAAATGGAATTCACAAATCAAAAGACAAGAGTAGTGGGATGAATTAAGAAACAAGATTCAACTATATGTTGCCTTCAGGAGACCCATCTCCACTCCAAAGACAAACATAGGCTCAAAGTAAAGAGGTGGGAGATGATATTCTAAGCAAATGGCATCCAGAGAGAATCAAATGTAGCTATACTTATATCACACAAAATAAATTTTAAGACCAAAAAGTAAAAGAGACAAAGGTGGACATTTTATAATGATAAAGGACCTATTCATCAAGAAGATATAACATTTATCCATACGTGTGTACCAAACCTGGAAGTATCTAAATATACAAAGCAATTATTACAAGACCTGGAGAGAAAAGCCAACAAAATACAATTACAGTAGAAGACTTCAATATGTCAGTTACAGCAATGGATAAATCATTCAGACAGAAAGTCCATAAGAAAATTTTAGTCTTAAATGAAACATTAAATCAAATGGACTTAACTAATATTAATACTACTTCCATCCCAAAACGACAGATACACATTCTTTTCAAGTACACCTGGAACATTCTCAACCATAGAGGATATGTTGAAACAAGAAACTAGTCTCAATGAACTAAAGAGGACTGAAATGATACCAAGCATTTGTTTTGTGTGTTTTTTACCGCAATGGTATGAAACTGGAAATCAACTCCAAGAAGAAAACTGGAAAACTGAAACATATGTAAAGATTAAACAACATGCTATTTAACAACTACTGGGTCAAAGAAGAAATTGAAAAAGGATCAAAAGATATATAGAAATCAACAGAAATGAAATACGATATACCAAAGTTTTGGGGATGTAGCAGTAGTACTAAGAGAAAAGCTTATACTAATACAGTTCTCAAGAAACAAGAAAAGGATCAAATAAAAAAATCTAACATTACACCTTAAAGAATGATAAAAATAAGAACAAATGAAATCCAAAGTCAGTAGGAGGATGAAAATAATAAAAGTCAGAGTGGAAATTAATGAAATAGAGAACAAAAAACTACCAGAAAAAATAATTAAGGAAAGAAGATCTTGTTCTTTGAAAAGATAAACAAAACTGAAAAACTTTGAGCTAGACTTACTAAGAGAAAAAAAAAAGACAACATTCAAATAACTACATTCAAAAATGAAAGAAGAGAAGTCACTAGGACAACACAGAAATATAAATGATTATATATAACAGGATATATGACACAAAATTAGATAACCTAGAAAATGGACTAGTTTTTTTAAGCATATACCTTGTTAGACTGAATCATGATAAACTGAAACAACTAAATAGACTCCTCACTAGTAGGGAAATTGAAACAGCAATCAAATCCACCCAAAAAAACAAAAATCCAGAACCAAATGGCTTCACTGGTAAATTCTATCAAATATCTAAAAGATTTAATACAAATTCTTCTGAACCTCTAATGGAAAATAGAAGGGGAGGGAATACTTCCTAACTCATTTTTAGGCCAACATTACCTTGACACCAATACCAGGTCAAGAAATCACAGGGGGAAAAAAAGAAAAGTATAGGCCAATCTCTTTACTGAACATAAATACAAAAGTCCTAATCAAAATACTAGAAAATACAATACAACAACACCTTAAAATACATTATGACCAAGTAGGATTCATTTAAGGGATGCAAAGATAACTAACCATACAAAAATCAATCGCATAATCTACCACATCAACAAAATAAAATATAATATAAAAATTATACAATTCACTCAACAGATGCAGAAAAAGCATGTGACAATATATTAACATCCACTTAAGATTAAAACATCCAATAAAATGATACAGAAATAAAATATCTCAATGCAATAAAGGCCACACATAAAAATCCTCAGCTAACAGCATACTCAATGGCAAAAAACTGAAAGCTTTTCCTCTAAGATCAGGATCAGGAAGAAAAATGCCTACTCTCATCATTGTTATTCAACATAGTACTAGAAGTCATAGCTAAAGCAATTAGGCAAGAAAAATAAATAAAAGGCATTCAAAATGGGAGTGAAGAAGTAAAATTACCAGTACTTTGAGATGACACAATTCTATAATACAACATCCTAAAGATACCATCAAAAAACTGTTAGAAACCATAAACAAGTACAGCAAAGTTGCAGGACACAAAATCAATATACAAAAATCTTTTGCATTTGTATATACTAACAAAAAATATCTTAAAAGGAAATGAAGAAAACAACCCCATTTACAAGCCCATAAAAATAAATAAAATACCTAGGAATAAACTTAACATAGGAGTTGAAGAAACTGTACACTGAAAACTACATGACACTGTTGAGAGAAATTGAGGAAAACAGAAAGAAATACAAAGATATTTCATCTTCATGGATTGGAAGAATTAGCATTGTTAAAATGTCCATATTACCCAAAGAAAACAGATTCAATGCAATCGCTATCACAATCCTAGTGGCATTTTTCACAGAAATTGAACAAAAAATCCTAAATTTTGTATAAACCACTGAAGACCCTAAATAGGCAAAGCAATCCTGAGACAAAAAAAAAAAAAAAAAACAGAGCAGGAAGTACACACTCCCTGACTTGTAACTGTAATGAAAACAGCATGGTATTGTCAGAAAAATAGACACATAAACCAATGGAACTGAATTTAGAGCCCACAAATAAGCCTACACGTACATGGGAAACTGCTTTTAAACAAAGAATATGCCATGGAGAAAGAAGTCTCTTCAATAAATGAAGTTGAAAAAATTGGACAGCCTCATCCAAAAGAATGAAACTAGACTAGTATCTTACACAGTACATAAACATTAATTCAAAATGGATTAAAAACTTGAATGTGATACCTGAAACAATGAAATATATAGAAGAAAACATAGGCATGAAACTTATGGACCTTAGTCTCAGAGATTTAGTGAATTTGACCTAAAAGGCAAGAAAAGCAAAAGCAAAAATAAATGAATAAAACAACAGCAAACTAAAAAGCTTCTGCACAGCAAAGGAAACCATCAACAACAAAAAAAGGCAACCAAAAGAATGAGAGAAGATATTTAAACAACATCTCTGATAAGGGGCTAATATCCAAAATATATGAAGAACTCACACAAGTATATAACAACAACAAAGACCCCAAACAATCCAATTTAAAAATGGGTAGACGATCTGAACATTTTCCCAAAGAAGACATACAGATTGCCAACAGACATATGTCAACATATTCAACATCAATGGTTATTAGGGAAATGCAAATCAAAATCACGAGATACCACCTCACACGCATTAGAATGGCTAGCATCAAAAAGTCAAGAAAGATTTTGGATGACTGATTCAATTTCATTACTGGTGATCGGTCTGTTTAGATTTTCTAATTCTTCATGGTTCAGCCTAGGAAAGCTATATGTTTCTAAGAACTTGTCCATTTTTTCTAGGTTATTGACTTTGGTGGCATATATTCCTTCATAGTATTCTTGGATGATCCTTTGCATTTTGTTCTCCAAACAAATGTGGAGTAAAGGGAACACACATACTCTGTTTATGGGAATGTAATTTAGTGTAGACACTAGGCAAAACAGTATGAAAGTTCCTCAAAAACTTAACAATGTAACTAGCATTGTCCCAACTATTCCTCCTCTGTGTATTTACCCCAAAATATACAAAAATTCTTGTTCATAAAGATGTAAGTACCACTATTCTCATTGTAGCTTTAACTACAATAGCCAAGACATGGAAACAATGTGTCACATTGACAGATGATTGGTGAAAGAAGATGACTGAATACAGAGGGTGCCAATAAAATGTATAGACATTTTAAGAAAGAAAAAAGTTCATTAAAATTGTGATACTAAATATATACCGAAAACAAAAGATGAATACAAGTCACAATTGACTGCTGTAATTACAACAGGTGCTCAAAGTTGTTACCAACAGCATCCAGACACTTCTGATTACAGACATTGTTTGGTAGACTTCTGTGGTGAGTGTGTAAACTGTTCCACCAACATAGCAGAAGCAGCAGGACTTATTGCTATGCAAGGCCTCCTGGATCTTCCCTTGTGTACATCACGCACAGTACCAGGCATCTCAAACTTATCACGAATTCCTGCAATTGTTAGGTGTGTTGGAGTTTCTGTTGCATACTCACACCTCCATTGTCACTGTACTTCCACAACGTTCTGGAATTTCAAATACCACTTCAAAATGGTCTTGCGCTTCCAAGCTTCCAAGCAACAATCGTGCTTCCACCATTTGCTTTGACTGTCCTGGCTGTTGCATAGTAACGCTAGTATTCATTTGATTAATGCCATCTTTTAAACATTCCTACCACAATTCAACTCAACTTCAAAAAGTAGTACATAGATAACATCTCTTAAAATGTGTATACATTTTTTGGCATCTTCAGTGTGTGTGTGTGTGTGTGTGTGTGTGTGTATACATATATATACTTTCAGCCATAAAAAATGAAATGTTACCGTTTCCAACAACATAGATCTTGATAGTGTTATGCTAAGTAGTAAGTCAGACAGAAAAGGACAAAGAACATGATTTCACTCTTAGGTGGAATATTTAAAAAAAAGTAATAAACTAAGAAAATAAAACAAACTTACACATATGGACACAAATGGTGGTTAACAGAGGATAAAGAGAGTGGAAGGAGGGTTAAAGTGAGTAAAGGGTGTACAGTGCAGTGGTCAGGCATCTACACCGTACATGAAGTGGTCTCCCTAATAAGACAAGTGTCCATCTAACACCCTACCAAATCTTTACAACATTATTGATTATATTCCCCAAATTGTCTTTCATATCCTCATGGCAACTGAAACTAATATAAATAAGTAAATAAATACATGCATAAATAAACACATAAATAAACAGTGAGTAAAGGGGGTCAAATACATGGTAACAAAAGAAAACTAGACTTCAGGTAGGGGCATGCAATCAAGTACACAGATATTGAATTCATAATCTTACACAGCTGATAGGTATGTAACATTATTAATCAGTGTTACCCCCAATAAATTTAATAGAATATGAAGATAAAATAAAATTAAAAATTTATACCTAAAGAAAACAATAGCGATTATAGGTCCTCCAATCAAAAAGCCAAAGAATTTAGTGGGTGTGCATGTGTATATACATATAGTATATTATATATAAAACATATATGCATACATTCACACACATGTATATATACGCACATACACACATATAAATACATATATATACACATATACATATATATATATATTCAAAAGTTTATTCAAATTCCATGTGTTTGGAAAGATGAATAACAATAATAACACAATAATTTGTGTGATGTCAGACATGTTCTAACGTTAATGAAGCTAAAAATTCAGTTACTTTCAACTTTGACATCATCTCTTGTCTAATCATTTAACAGCCTTTTATTGGGGAACATAGTGACTCCAGAGCTGCCACAAAAGATTTCACAAGAAATACATGACAAATCTAGATGATGCCATTCTCACAGAATATGATCTGATTGCGACCAACCCCAGAGTCCATGGACAACCTGCACAAGTCTAAATGGTGAAGCAGGGGTTTAATTTACAGAAGTCACTACATATCAATTGTGTGCTAAGGCTCAAATTTCGAACATGCGGCTTGTGTCAACTGAGATTCAAGTTTTACACACCAGGAAGACAGGCAATCACTGTCTCCTAAAATAATTTATGATTATTGAGTAGTTTAAATATGTTATCTCCTTTTACAATACATCATTATGTGTCACAATTCTAACAAATATCTTCCTAGCCCTCTTAAGAGAAAAGTTAAACACAAGAAAATTACCATGGAAGTTATGTGTAAAAAACAGGCAGATCAACACAGTGATGATTTATTTGATGTAAACTGTTACACCTAATTCAGACCCATTTAAAAATTTACATTTGAGGAATATTTTCATGAGTTGCCAACCACTCAGGTTTTTGTTGTTGTTGTTGTTGTTGTTGTTGTTACTATTTTGGGGGCTTTTTGTTGTTGTTTTTTCAATTTTTATTACATTTATTGGAGTGACAGTGGTTAGTAAAATTAAATAGGTTTCAAATGTACAATTCCATAACACATCATCTATATATTGCATTGTGTATTCATTACACAAAGTCAATTCTTCTTCCATCACCATATATTTGATCCCCCTTACCCTCTTCTACCTTTCCCATCCCTCCCTTACCCTCTGGTAACCACTAAAGTGTTGTCTGTGTCTATGATTTTTTGTCTTGCTCGTTTGTTCCTTTTAGTTTTATATGCCATGTATGAATGAACATTGTATGACTTATTTTGCTTAGCATGATAATCTCAAGATCCATCCATGTTGTCACAAATGGCAGTATTTCATCTTTTTTTAATGGCCCGGGGTTATTCCATTGTATATATGCACTACACCTTCTCTATCTAATCATCTATCAAAGGACACTTTGTTTCTTTCCTTGCCTTATCCACCATAAATAATGCTGCAGTGAACATAGTGGTACATAAAGCTTTACAAATAAATGTTTTCAGAATTTTGGGGTAGATACCAAGAAGATGAATTACTGGGTAGTATTGTAATTTTGTTCTTAATTTTTGAGGAACCTCAATACTGTTTTCCATAGTGACTATACAAATTTACATTCCCACCCACAGTGTATGAGGGTTCCTTTTCTTCACAGACTCTCCAACATTTGTTATTACTTATCTTGTTGATAATAGCCATTCTAACAGGTGTGCGGTGAATCTCATTGAGGTTTTGATTTGCATTTTCCTAATAGCTAGTGAATTTGAACATTTTTTCATAAATCTGTTCACTGTTAGTGTGTCTTCTTGGGAGAGGTGTCTGTTCAGGTACTCTGACCATTTTTTAATTGGATCGTTTGATTTCTACCGTTAAGTTACATGGGTTCCTTATATATTTTGGATATTAGCCCCCCTATCAGAGGTATTGTTTGCAAATATATTCTACCATTAGGTTGGCTGACTCTTTGCTTTGTTGATGGTTTCTTTTGCTGTGCAGAAGCTTCTTAGTTTGATATAGTCCCATTCATTTATTTTTGCTTTTACGTTCCTTGCCTTTGAGATCAAATTCCTAAAATTCTCTACAAACCTAACGTCCATAAGTTTAGTACCTGTGCTTTCTTCTATGCAATTTCTTGTTTCAGGTCTATGTTTAGGTCTATGATGCACTTTGAGTTAATTTTCATATATGGTGACATGTAGCAATCTAGTTTCATTCTTTTGCATTTGGCTTTCCAATTTTCCCAGACCATTTATTAAAGAGGCTCTTTTCTCCATATATGTTTTTGTCTCCTTTGTCAAAAATGATCTGTCCATATAGATGTGCATTTATTTCTGGGTTCTCAATTCTGTTCCATTGGCCTGTGTGTCTGTTTCTCTGCCAATACCACAATGTTTTAATTATTGTCGATTTGTAATATAAATTGAAGTCAGGAAGTGTGAGACCTCCAGCTTTGTCCTTTTTTCTTAGGATTTTCTTAGCTTTGGCTATTTGTGATCTTTTGTGATTCCATACAAATCTAATTATTTTTTGTTGTCCTTCTTGAAAAAAATTCCATTAGGATTTTGATGGGGATTGCATTAAGTCTGTATATTGCTTTGGGTAATATGGCCATTTAAAAAAATGTTGATTCTTCCAATCCATGAACACGGAATATCTTTCCATTTCTTTGCGTGTTCTTCAATTTCTAATAATCTCTTGTAGTTTTCAGTGTATATGTCCTTCACACCTTTTTAAAAGATTTTTCCTAGGTATTTTTATTTTTTTTCATTTCCAATGCAAAAGGAAGTGATTTTTTAATTTCTTTTTCTGAAATTTCATTGTCACTATATAGGAACACAATGGAAGCTTGTAAGTTGATTTTCTATCCTGCAACTTTATTGTATCTACTTATTACTTCTAATAGTTTTTTGGTAGAGTTTTTAGGGTTTTCTATGTAAATAATCATGTCATCTACAAAAAGAGACAATTTGACTTCTTCATTCCCAATTTATATGCCATTTCTTTCTCTCTCTTGCCTGAGTGCTCTGGCAAGGACTTCCAACACTATGTTGAATAACAGGAGTGAGCGGGGGCATCCATGTCTTGCTCCTGATTACACAGGAAACGGCTTCAGTTTTTCACCATTACGTATGACACTGGCCAAGGGCTAGTCATATATGGCCTTTATTATATTGAGGTACTCTGTTTCTATGCCCATTTTATTCAGTGTTTTATTTATAAATAGTTGTTGTAGCTTCTCAAATGCTTTTCCTGCATATATCCTGTATTTTATGTGGTGCATTACAATGATTAATTTGCATAAATTGAATAATTCTTGCACCCCTGGAATGAACCCCACTTGATCGTGATGTATAATCTTTTCAATGTATTTTTCTATTTGACTTGCTAATATTTAGTTTATTTTGCATCTATATTCCTCAGAGATATTGGTCTATAGTTTTCTTTTTTGGTGTTATTGTTACTTGGTATCAGAGTAATGTTGGCTTCATAAAATGTGTTAGGAAATATTGCTTCTTCTTCCATTTGTCAGAAGACTTTGAGGAGGACAAGTATTGAACCATTTGAATTTTTGGTAGAATTCACTAGTGAAGCCATCTGGTCATGGAGTTTTGCTTTTGAGGAGGTTTTGTATGATTGTTTCAATTTCTTTACTGTTGATCAGTCTATTTAAATTTTGCAGTTCTTCAGGATTCAGTCTAGGAAGGTTATGTATTTCTAAGAACTTGTCCATTTCTTCTAGGTTATTAAATTCGGTGGCATGCTTTCATAGTATTCTTGCATGATCTTTTGTGTCTCTTTGGTATCTGTCATAACTTTTCCTCTTTCACTTCAGATTTTGTTTTTCTTTTCTCTTTTTACCTTAGTGAGTTTAGCCAGGGATTGTCAATTTTATTTATCTTTTCAAAGAACCAAGCTCTTTATTGCAGCAATTTTTTCTATTGTCTTTTTTCTATTGTCTCTATTTCATTTAATTCTGCTCTAATTTTTATTTTCTTCCTTCTGCTGACTACGAGTTTTACTTCTTATTCTTTTCCTAGTTCCTTAAGATGAAATGTTGATTACTTGGGATTCTTCTTGTTTCTTGAGGTAGGCCTGTGATGATATAAATTTCCCTCTTACTACTGTTTTTGCAGCATCCTAATAATTTTGATATGTGGTATTTTCATTCTCATTTGTTTCTATGCATCTTTTGATCTCTCATTTTATTTCTTCCTTGACCCAGTAGTTCTTTAGGACCATATTGTTTAATCTCCATGCATTTGTGGTTTTTCTTGCTTTCTTTTTGCAGTTCATCTCCAAGTTCAAAGCACTGTGATTGGAGAATATGCTTTGTATGACTTCAATTTTCTTAAATTTATTGAGGCTAGTTTCGTGTCCCAAAATATGGTCTCTCCTTGAGAATGTTCCATGTGCACTAGAAAAGAATGTATAATCTGATGTTGTGGGATGAAAAGCTTTGTAAATGTCAATTATGTCCATTTCATCTAATGTGTCATTTAAAGCTGATATTTCCTTATTGATTTTCTGTTTGGATGATCTATCTACAGCTGTCAATGGGGTGTTTATTTCCCCTACTATAATTGTTTTTCGGTCAGTTTCTCCGTTTAGGTCTATTAGTAGTTGCTTTATATATTTTGGTGCTCTCTTATTGGGAGCATATATATTGATAAGTGTTATGTCCTCTTGATATATTGTCCCCTCTATCACTATGAAATGTCCATCTTTGTCTCTTATCTTCTTTATCTTCAAGTCCATATCATCAGACATAAGTATAGCTACACATGCTCTTCTCTGGGTGCCATTTGTTTGAAGTATCATTTTCCACCCTTTCACTTTGAGTCTATATTTGTCCTTGCAGCTGAGATGTGTCTCTTGAAGGCAATATATGATTGGTATTTTGGGTTTTTTTTTTTTTTGCTTTTTTTAATCCTATCTGCGACTATGTGCCTTCATATTGGTGAATTCAGTCCATTTACATTTAGGGTGATTATTGATAGATAAGGAATTCCTATGGCCATTTCATCTTTTCTTTTCCGGTAGCTTGAGATCTCCATTGTTTCTCCTGCCTTTGTGTTTCTGACTGTTATTTTAGTTTGGTCATATTCTATGATTCTTTTCCTCTGTTTCCTCCTTTTTTATATATATTATGTGTTGCAGTTCTAAATTTTGTTGTTGTTGTTGAGTGGTTGGCTTTAAGTTTATGTAAATAAAGTTTCATACACACAGCAGTTCATTTTCTTCAGCATGCATTTGATCTCCATTGGTCTTTTAAAATCAAACCTTCACCCCTACTCTTTTATGTTTTTGTTGTCACAAAGTATCTACTTATGCTGTGAGTTCATTTCTGAGTTGCATTGGCAAAGTATGTTCTTTTTCTTTATATTTTTATCTGCTTTATTCTTTATGTTATATTAAAGTGTATAGTGCCCTATTCTGAATAAGCATTGCCATTTCCTGCTTCTGTCAGACTGTTATGCATCTTATTCATAATTATGTATCCTTCTGTCTTTGTTTCAGGTAGAATAAGCCCCTTCCTGTAATGCAGACATTGGGGTGGAAAATTCCCTCAGCTTCTGTATTTCTGGAGAGATCTTTATTATCCCTTCATACCCAAGGATAAATTTGCTGGATATATTACTCTTGCCTCGTATTTTCTCTTTTTCAATAGTTTGAATATTTGATTCCACTTCCTCCTGGCTTGTAGAATTTCAGCTAAAAATCCTGATGGTAATCTAATGCACTTTCATCTGTAGGTTACTATGTTCTTTACCCTGGCTGCCTTGAGAATTCTTTGTCATTAATTTTTGGCAGTTTCAAAATAATGTGGTTTGGAGAAGGCTTTTCAGGATTGAGATATTTAGATGTTCTGTTTGCTTCTTGGATTTTAGGATCTAGTTCTTTCCATAGGTTAGGGATGTTCTCATTAACTATGTGTTTGAATGGGCTCTCTGTGCCATTCTCTCTCTCTTCTCCTTCTGGTAACCCATATCTTCTATATTGCTCTTTCTGATAGAGTCAGATAGTTCTTGTAGAGTTCTTTCATTCTTTCTTTAATACTCAAGTCTCTCTTTTCTTCCATCTGCATCATTTCCAGATTTCTATCTTCAATATCACTAAGTCTTTCCTCCATCTGGTCAGCTCTATATCCTAAGCTTGATATTTCATTCTCCATCTTTTTTTATTGAGTTCTTCAGCTCCAGAATTTCTACTCAGTTCTTTTTTTAAAATTTCAATCTCTTTGGTATTTTCTTCATTGATTTTCTCAGTTCATTAAAATGCGTATCTGAGTTTTTCTGCATCTCATTAAGTTTTTTTTCAAAACTGCAATCTTGAATTCTCTGTAATTTAAGTCACACATTTGCATTTCTTTAAGTTTACTTTCTACAGACTTTTCATTTTTTTCTGAGTTGCCTTGTTACCTTGGTTGTTCATGGTGTTCAAGGGTTTATTTCTCCTAGGCATTTATGGAAATGAACTGTGCTGCAGATTGATACAAAAGTTTTTTCTTTTGTTTTCCAGTAGGTGGTGCTGGAGTATTTTATTTTATCTTGCCCTGTACTGGCTCATGTTGTAAGATTCCCTGGGGAGGTTCGCGTCTCCTCCATGACCATGTCACCTCCGTCTCAGGGCCATGGGAGTATGTCGTGGGCAATGGTGTTCTGAACCCCTAAAATCCCAGTACCACCCCTGTAGCCACAAGCTCAGCTGTGCTGTCTGAGCAGTCCTAGGTACCCCTACTGGGATCAGCTATGAAAGTTGGAATCATGGTGGGCTGGGAGAGGCTGCTGATGTCTTTGTGGCTTTGTTCTCCTCAGAGTAATGGTGACTTCCAGACAACAGTTGCCTCACTTCTATATCTCCACCTTTGTCACTGGGATTAGCTGCAGTGTATCTGCCACTCAGGAGCTATCTCTCCAGTTCTCAGGATTATAGATATTCTGCTCTTTAACCCTATACTCACTGATACATGTTGTTCTGGGGCCCACTGCTAGCTCTGGGAGGGTAGAGAGAGGCAGCCAGGCTCAATGGCTTTTTTGTGACTGGCAGTGAGGGCCACTGCATCACAGCTGTCACACTTCTGTATTTGGCCTCTTCCCTAAGGTCTCTGCCCCAATTGCTGTGCTCAACTGTATTATATGCTAACCACTCCAGGAGAAATGCTCAGGGCCACAGAGAAGGCACCTGCAGACTGAATTCTCCTCTCTCCTGCGACCCACAGTGAGCTCGGAGCTGTGTCTACAGCAGTGAGCTCTGGGCTATATCTGCACACCTGTCTCTGATCTTTGCCCTTCCCTCCTCCCATGATCACCCCAGTGTGCCTATTTTTAATGTCCATATCTCTCAGATGTGTGTCTGAGTGCACAGGAAATCTTCTGTTGAATTATAGCTGTTCAACTTGTTGTAACTTCAAGGGGAGAGATCAAGGTGGACCCCTCACACTGCCATGTGTCTGACATCACTAATCACTTTCATAAAATTAAACTGGGTGAGTAACAGTGCCCATCAATCATGAAAAATATTATGTTCTTATCATGTAATCTTTTTGTTTAATGGTTTGGTTCCATGGCTATTCATGAATCAATTATTATATATTTAAGGCATAGGTTTTCAACACATACTTCTTCCTAAAGAGACTAAGTGGCTCTAGGTGTCAAAAGATAAAAACAGTCTAAACATGCTTCGGGCAATCCCCATGAATCTTCATGTTAGAAGTATAAGTGAACTATGTTTTATTCCCTGTGATGCTGTACCTTTGTAAACCAGGAATGTTTTCTCTCCAGGAAATAGAAGAATTCGTCCAGAAATCAGGCCAACATGGTATTGTGGTATTTTCTCTGGGTTCAATTATCCAAAATCTCCCAGAAGAGAAGGCCAATCTTATTGCCTCAGCCCTAGCCCAGATTCCACAGAAGGTTAGTACAAACTTTGGTCCTTCTGGGCAGCTATTTACCAATTGGAGAGAGAGTGGGGTTAATGGTGTCTTTTTTGGTGAAAGTTGAATCTCATTTTACAGTTAATATATCAGGTACTAATATCAAGTAAAAATTTGTAGACCATCACAATAGTGAGTTTTGGCACACTTGAGTCTTGACTTCTAAGTTTTGCTGTTACTATGGAAACACGTCTTTGGAATAATTTATTTTAATAAAATAGAGATGAAAATTTTAAGTCCATTGCTCATTTTTTAGTATTTGAAATCTTAAAGCCTGTTCTGACTACTCCCAAAATAGATCTGAAGTATAATCCCTCTAACACCAAGAAAAGGGAGAACTGAAATGACAGAGATAAAGATGAAACACACTCAAGAATTTTCTACACATCTTTGGTTGTATTAGAACTTGATTCATTATAGCTGTGCACAGAAGTAGAAGGTTAGATCCATTCAGTCTTTCTTTTTTTTGCGGGGGGAAGGTGCAACTCACAGCCCATGTGGGATCTAAATGGCAACCCTGGTGTTTTTAGCCCACTGCTTCAACAAACCGAGCTAACCAGTCATCCTCTATTCAGTCTTTTTAATTCGCTTTTTCTAGTATTAAAAGGCCCTAGAAATTTTAATGTTATACTCTGTCAATTTGAATATTCTAATTTATGATATTCAATTAATTTTATATGTTATCACCACAATTCTATATTTCAACTCTTTTTATATTGTGCTTGTTAAATATTCGAGTCCTTTTATTTTTATATTTGGTTAAATTCTGTGAAACTATATAAAATTCTATATAAAGGCAAATGTGCTAATTATAAAAAACAAAATAAACAAGATAATCATTGGACAATGGAATATAAGCAAATGTAATATTTCATTCTTAATTAAAAGAAAGAAAAAGAATTTGTGGGAGAAAAAAGAAGATAGAAAGGAGGATGGTAGGATAACCAAACATCCAAGTAAACAAGTAGATAAAATCTAAAGCGATAGTATTTGTTAGAAGCACTAATTTAAAGATAGAGCTATGATGGTAAGGGACATAAATTTACACAGAAGCAATGTAGTCATAAAAATTTTACACATTCTGATTGAATAGGCCAATACTGACGAATTTTCTACTTCTTCATTTATGGTCTCATTCCCAGTAGCTTTTAAGTGGTAATAGACAAAATAATAGTATACTTAATGGGCAACTACAATAAGCTCTTTAAAAATGGTGGTTGTAAACAGTCCCACTATTTCTTTCAGTGTTTACAAAGTATATGTTTACACTCCCTTTTCAACCATCACGTAGAGTAAGGTGGATGCATGATTTACAAATAATTCTACAACCTGAAAATGTCATTACACTGTGGTTTTACTTGTGAAATATATACGTTGTTTTCCACAGGTTTTATGGAGATACACAGGAAAGAAACCAGCCACATTAGGAGCCAATACTCGGCTCTATGACTGGATACCCCAGAATGATCTTCTTGGTAAGACTATGGGAAATAAACACTGTATAGAAGTTCATTGAGAAGTTGATTAATTCTTAACTAACAGTTGACTAATTAAGTTAATGTAATATAATTAATATCAACAAATATCTAACAATTGTAAATATTTCTCATTTTATCTTAAGTTTTAAAAGATATAATTAAAGATTTGACCATTAAGTTTATAGATTCATACTTGCTATGATTCAGATAAGAATTTCAGGCAACGTAGTAAAATTAGTGCCTCCTTTTCCTAGGATAGCAATTTTCTGTGGTGGCAGTGCCCCATATGCTCAGCTTCAGGAGAAAATACTGCCTTCTTCAGTAACTTATCCCACAGATCTTCCCCTTCTCTAACATTCTGTTAATGTGGCATAATGACATTTTCATCTGCTTCACATTCTATTCCCAAATTAGGGCATCCCAAAACCAAAGCTTTTCTTACTCATGGTGGAATAAATGGGATCTATGAAGCTATTTATCATGGAGTCCCTATGGTGGGCCTCCCCATATTTAGCGATCAGCATGATAACATCATTCACATGAAGGCCAAAGGAGTGGCTGTGGAGTTGAACATGAACACAATGACCAGTGCAGATTTGCTCAGCGCCTTGAGAACAGTCATTAATGATCCTTCGTAAGTACAATTGGTTTCTAAAGGATTACCATTGGTTGTGTTGGGCCCCACACAAGAAAATGTTAAAGACCATGCTTATGAACTTAATATCGGACACTTTCCCAATCTTGAGTGATTCACCATCTTGGTCTTGAAAAACTCCTGAAAAGTATAGTTCAGACAATGTCACACATCCTTCTTGGTAAAATTAGTCTTGAATTAACAACTGGTTTATTCTGAGTTTTCCTATGTCTGCATTTAACCACATTCTGTTAAGAATATATTTTTTTTCAATCTCCCTACTACACCTATGAAAATCCTATACAATGATCAGAGTTAATATAACAACAATTTCTAGGGCCCTTATATTGTTTCATTTTTATAGCATGTATCATATAACTAACAAAAACAAAACCTCATTAATTTTGCCTGTATTTGCCTTCCAGTTATAAAAGGAATGCCATGAATTTATCAAGGATTCACCATGATCAACCTGTAAAGCCCCTGGACCGAGCAGTCTTCTGGATCGAGTTTGTCATGCGCCACAAAGGAGCCAAACACCTGCGGCCAGCCATCCACGACCTCACCTGGTTCCAGTATTATTCTTTGGATGTGATTGGATTCCTGCTGGCCTGTACAGCATCTGCTATATTCTTAGTCACCAAATGTTGTCTGTTTTCTTGTAGAAAATTGGGTAAAACAGGAAAGAAGAAAAAGAGGAAATAGATCCTTCCATGTTTGGCAAAGTCCTGAGTGAACAATCTTGTTCAATTCAGCCACAAATTATTTAATGAAAACACCACCCCTCCTTCCTGTTTTCAAATTTTTCCATTTCTCTATTTTAGCCAAAAGAGAAAGCCAAGAATTCCATAAGACCATTAACTAATGAGCATGTCCCATTCTTCCTTTTTCTAGTCCCAGCTGTTCTTACCCTCTGCTTTACCCAATTTCTGACACAGTGACATTAATAATTCTAAAAGTTCTATTTATATTAACACTATTTTAATTGTATAACCTTAAGTGATATGGCGATTGCTGGAAAGAATAAAATATGAGCAGAATTTCATGGATATAGGAAGCTTAGAATGGTACATTTTACAAGTTGCAACAGATCATATGAATCAGGAAAGTATCCTCAAAAATTAGTTTGCTTTGAAAAATATGATTTCCTTTTTTAATAAAAGTATGCCTCTTTACTTGCCCAATATTACCAGTATTAGGCCAAAATTGAAAATAATGATGATGAGATATTCTGCTTTGAAAGGTTTACAAAATTTCAACTCATGGCCTTTCCTCTGTGCTCTCAAAGTGAGAAAAAGATGCTTTGTGTTTCTTCCTCTTCTTACAAGGATGCAAGTCCTGTGGGATTAGAGTCCTACTCTTATGACCTGATTTCATCTTAAATACTTTGTTAAAGGCCTTCTCGCCAAATATAGACACATTGGGGTTTAAGGCTTCAACATATAAATTTGAAGGGGGTGGGGACACAATTCAGTGCATAACAAGCTTTACCAAGCAATCATGGCCTATGTTTCTGCCTTTAATCAACAAATATTTTTTTGTGTGACCTTTATGTACAAGGGACAATTCTGAGAATTTTTTTAAAATAATAAAGATAATCAATGGAATGATTTTTTTTTGAGCATATGAGGATGTCAGTACTGTTTTAAATGTAAACAGGTTACTTTAGGAGAAATAAAGAATCATTGAAAAATTATTTCACTAATTCTAATGAAATTTTTAAAGACCAGTACAATTGATAACCTTAAAGTTAAATGTTAATTCATTATATTTAAAAATCTGTAGTATTCTTAATTTAAATAATTCCATATAATCAAAGAAACAATTTCCTACAGAAAAGCCATATACTTTAAATGTAAGATCATTTGTACCTTCTACAAACGTAAATTCATCAATTAGTTGTTATTTAATAATATAAGGTATTAGAAGACCTGACTCACCAACACATGGCATATTAAATATTTATCAATGTAATTTATCAATTTATCTAATGTAAGGTTAATATTCATATTTTAATCAGCTATACATTACTTTAACAAACATGATACATTGCAGTAAGTTTGCCCTCTCATACTTTCAATCATATATCTACTTGATCTTTTATTTTCCATAGTTGATAGGAAAGATAAATTAACTCCATGGACTTAGTAAATACTTTGAAATTCCTATATATTTTAATATGGCATATTTATAAACTACTTTCCAATTTTAAATACCTATATAATGAGAAAATATAAGTACTATTTCTTGAATGTCAGGTGACTAAAAGTGCCAATAGATTGCTGCAAAAATTTTTTGAATACTGAAATTACTTATGTAATGTGTAAAAAAAATATGAAAGTACTTCATATTTACATGTTTTGACTTTTACAATTGTGTTGTATCCTGGAAAGCTATTTATATTTGCTTTAAGGTAAGTCTGTTTACTGCAAACAGAATGCAGCAAATGGCTAAGATCTGGTGAGGGGTGGCCTGCCATCCCTAGAGCTATGCCCTGCATACATTCATGCATCCTCTGGACTCTGACACTGGCCATCCTGTCATAAAACATTTGCTGCCCCGCAATAGCTGCTGTTCATACTTCTTCCCTGTTGAATTAAGTTATAATCAGACATAATTTGGCCTTGTAGTACTGTCTATACTTGCCAACAAATTAACAGTCTGATACAAAAGGTATAAAAAGAGCTCCTTTTGCTATGCACTAAGTTTTATATGTCATTTAGAAGTCCAAGCAGACAGATCAAGTCTAAAATTTAGAAAGGCATTCTATTCTAAAAATATAAAATTGTATATCTCTACGATATAGCCTTAATATATTCTACCATGGGACTAGATAAGATCATATGTAAAGAGAAATTAAGGTCTGTGTATCTATAATATTATTATCCAAATAGGAAGCAGAATTAATTCAAGATAATTAAACTATAGAGACATTAGTGACTATCAGAAATGTTGGCATAGACAAGGGAAGAAACAAAGGATGATGAGTGTCCAAAAGAAACTCATCCCAGTGTGGAAAGGACAGGGAGAAACAATATTATTATTAAACCCCAGAAAAACTAGTCACATCGCAGACACAGGGTCTTAGTGACACAGTTACTACCAGAGAAATAAGGCCAAAACAGAGAAGTAGTAGGGAAGATACTAACAGATTTCTTTCCTCTTGCCCTGATTATCTGTAGGTCTCTCCTCCGGCTGAATCTCAGTAAACTCAGCTGCGAAAACTCCTGGGTGATACAAACGGCATTAGCCGGAGTCCATGGAGCAAATATCAGGATGAAAAAGGCTGAGAATGGAATTCCCTTAGCAGTCATTCTTATAGTTGTTCAGATGAGGAAACTCTCATCCATAACTCTCATCTCAAAGCAGAGCTTATCAGCCAGAGGACTTTTGTGCAGGCTTTACAATCCTAGCTCCTAGAGCTGCTCAGCAGGCTGAAGTTGATCATTTAACTTTTTTCCCCATAACATTACATTTGTCCTTTATACTTGGAAGCTCCTGCAGTGTTTAGGATTCTTTAATTGGTTGTATAACCTAAATCTTTATTCACTCGGAATCAGTGTAATGATCTGTTTTTGTTTGTTTGTTTGTTTGTTTGTTTGTTTGTTTCACCTTTTCACTAACTTATTCAAAGTATTTTCACTAACTTATTCGGACATCGGAGTATTAAGTGGTACCTTAGTAATCTTCATCTCATTCATTCAATGTCTACTAGAGCTCAATGTCTACCAAACCCAGGAGCTGTTTCTCAAATACAGAAGAGTAGTCAGGAAAATATAGCGTGGTTTCACTCCAAAATCCTAGATTTTTAATTTATTTTTTATTGAGGTAACATTGGTAATAAACATTATAAAAATTCCAGGTTTACAGTAACATTAATGATTGCTATATTAAATTTTCTATCATTTAGATTATAATCTTCCATGACTTTGAGATTATAATTCCCTCCAAATGATTCAAACAGGGAAATTTCAATAAAGATAATACTTACATATGGACAAGTTCTTAAAAACATCTAACCTTCCTAGACTGAATTACTAAGAATTGGAAAATCTAAATAGACTGATCAACAGTATGGAAATTGAATCAGTCATCCAAAACCATCCCAAAAGCAAAAGTCCAGGACCAGATGGCTTCACTAGGGAATTTCTGGAGAACTGTAATTTTCTTTCTGTATTACCATGTTACCTTGGTTAGTTGATACCTGGATGGGTTGTTTCTCTGATGGCACATTTGAAGTAGCAAAGATCTTTCTTATTTAGGTACCCTTTTGATTTTTCTCTTATCTGCACTTCTTGTGCCTCAGGGGTTGTGGATTGTGTGGAGGTAGCTTGTTGTGGTCATGGGAGTTGACACCTGGGTCCGACGTTATGGATGCCCTCAATGTGTTAGAGTTGCCTTTTCTCGAGGCATACCACTGTGATGAAAATGTGGCAGGTTGGGAGTAGCTAGGTTAGTGAACCTGCCAGCCAGCTACCTGGTTTCCTATGGCTTCTGGCACCATTGTACTATGACCAGAATGCCATAGACAAATCTCCAGGGTCTCAAGTAATATGAGCACCACTGCAATCAGGGCCAAAGCTGCTGGTGCTCCTCTGACCAGTCCCTGACACCTCCACCCCTACGCATTCACTGGGGTTGCAAGCACATCTTATCTGTAGCAGCTATGGAACCAGGATTGTGTGTACCATCTCCATCCTTCCCCTATCCTGTCTCCTCTGCATTCCAATACAGCCACCTCCAGATCCACCAATGAATGGATTCTGCAGGTGTCCTGGCATGCTGAGGAGAGGAACCTTGGTTAGGTTACAGATGACCAACACATTGTAGACTAAAGGGAAAATATAAAAAGGCCGTCTATTCTGCCATGATGCTGACATCAGTCTAGAATTTCTGTCATAGAGCACACGAAGTCACTTTTTCTGAGTCATAATGAGTGTCACTGTGTAGCATGTAATTCAGCCTGGACATATACTAGATACTATTCATGTCCTGGATGAACTGAAAAAAAATTTAACTTGTAGGTTACTTCTTAAATAGGTTATGCTTACATACCATATATGGAATCGTTTTCCCATTATGCAAAACGGGCCTAATAAGCTTAGAGCCCTCTTTTAACATGATGGACAATTTAGTGGTGCATTAAATTGTTAATCACACTAAAGAGAGTATTCCAACTCAATATAACTCAGTTTACCTATGGATAACAAAACTCACTCCAAATGATTCAGAGAGAAATTTTAATAAAGATAATACTTACATGTGGACAAATTCTTAGAAACAAATAGCCTTCTTAGACTGAATCACAAAGAACTGGAAAATCTAAATAGACCAATCAACAATAAGGAAATTAAGTCATCCAAAACCTTCCCAAAAGAAGAAGTCCAGGATCCAAACGGCTTCACTAGTGAATTCTACCAAACATTCAAAGACGATCTAACACCTGTCCTCCTCAAAAAATTAAACAAGAGGCAATACTTCCTAACTCATTTTATAAGGCCAACATTACCCTGATAACAAAACTGGGTAAGGATAACACACACACAAAATGACAGACCTATATCTCTGATGAATACAGGTGCAAAAATCCTAAAAAGAATCCCAGCAAATCGAATACAACAATGCATTAAAAAGATTATACAACAAGATCAAGTGGGGTTCATCCCAGGGGCACAAGGACTGTTTAACATACAACAAATCGATCACTGTGATACATCATATAAACAAAATAAAAGATAAAAACTATATGATTATACCAATAGATGCAGAAAAAGCATTTGACAAGACACAACACTTATTTATGATTAAAACACTTAATAAAATGGGTACAGAATGAAAATATCTTAACATAATACAGGCCTGCATTTCTGCTTTTAGGGTACCAATATTTATTGCATGCCCTATACCTGCTTCCATACCTGCTTTACTCTCTTATAATCTTAATGACATATCTATCCACTTTAAATTTTAATTTTAGTATTTGATGTATTAAGCTGGTAAGTGGCATCAATTGACGCTGAAAATTGAAATTTTTTATACATTTTTATACATTTTAATATGGCATATATACAAATTACCTTCAATTTAAAAATAACTGTATAAAGGAAAAATGTAAGTATTTCTTCTAGTGTGTGCATGTGTCTAAAAATGCAAATAAATTTACTAACTAAATATTTTTTTAATTTTAATTATTCATATTAATGTATATTTTGACTTTTACTGTTTATGTTTGCTCTACATCCAGTCTGTTCTCTAGAATGCAATGACTAAGGTACTGTGAGAGGTGGGTGGCCATCCCTGGGGCAGAGCTTGCATACACTCTGGGGTTCTCTCTGGTCTCTGACTGCCTCTTGCTCAATAGCTTCTCCTTGCCCTTTAATCTGGTATTGCATTTTGAAACCAGCTGAAATTAGAATCCACCTGACCTTGTTGTATATTCTGTCCTTACCACCTCCTCTGGCACCAGGATTCTGCCTATGTTGGTTCTCTCTTTCCTGTAGGGAGCTCCTAGCCTCAAGTTCCCATCACAGAGTTCTAAACACCATGGTGAAGAGAGAAGGGAAGAGTGATGGAGAGGCTTTTTAATGATAGATTATTGTTTTCATATGTTATCAGTGAGGAAAGCAGAAGGATTTACATTTCTAAGATAGATAGATAGATGATAGATAGATAGATAGATAGATAGATAGATAGATAGATAGATAGATAGATAGACAGATAGATAGATGATAGATAGATAGACAGATAGATAGATGATAGAAGATAGTGATATAAAATGAGTTTTATGTTTGTCAAATGGTTAAGGTAGTAGTTTCCATATTTTGCTGCATATTAAAACCACCTTGGGCACTTTAACAATACCAATGCCCATTTCCCATACAAACAAAAGTGGAATTTCTGGTGTTTAGACCAAAATTTAATATTTTTAAGAGATCCCTAGGTGATTCCAATATGCAGTAAAGTGTGGAAAACACTGAGTAAGGTCTAGATGAGCAAAGAACAAGGTTATTATTTCTTTTTGACCCATAATTTAAGAAAAATTGGGGGGATGGTTTATTCAATTAAGCATCAGTCATCCTGTTATTGTCTAAATTAAATATCAAATATTTGTGTCTTTAAAACCTACTAATAGGTTTAACCAAATTTGTGTCAAATAACTAACTAACTAACTAACTAACTAAATAAATAAATAAATAAATAAATAAATAAATAAATAAATATTTTATAAAGATTACTTCCAAAGTAATACTATGCAAAAGACTGGCACCCCTTATTTCCATGTCATTGATTGGTGCCAATGAATTTAGGCACATTCTGTTTCCACATTCACCAGGCCCTATTTGGTTAATCTTATCTAGCCCAAACATGTTATCTATTGGCCAGAAGAAAAATGAGTTTATTTAATGTTTCTTTCTCAGAAACAGCTTTCTGTGATAAAGTAGAAGTAAGGAGCCTATATTATGAGTGTCTTACTCCCTACTTCCCATTCATATTCCATTGTAGGTTTTTTATCCACCTCAAACAATCTTATTCATGAGTGGCCAACTTCTCTTTAAAATCTATTTCAGCTTCCAAATTTCTGCTTTCTGCAAAATAATATTGCTAAGTTTCAACTTTATTATTTCTTTTTCTATTTTATTATCAACAAATATGCTACTAATACTATGTTGGAGATTTAATAATATCTATCATTTTTGTACCCAATGCAATTTAACAGCAACCATGTTACATGATTTTCACACACTAAGTTGTAATTCTTAGTGATTCCATGTGGTTGATATTATCATTGCAATGTGGTTGATATTATCATTGCACTTTATAGATGACATTAACAGGCTCAAATGTCCTTAGCAACATGCTATTCTGGGCCTTCAATCAGCACATTAGCATATTAATCATGAAAGGTATTACACAGGAAGGACTTAGGTCATATACCTGGACATCAAAGACAGGTCTTCTACATTGCTTTACTCCGGCATCAATTCGAAATATAACCTCCTCTAAAAATAATTTAAGGTATATTATTTAATGATTGTGTTTAAGCATTAATTTAAATCTGCAGCTACAGTATGTTCCACAATCATTCAGTATTTACATGTTGAAATTTTGGTATCTTATCACTTAGGCAAATATTTATATGACAAGTTGTTTTCTATGAGAAAGAGAGAGTCTAAATTCCGAATTACTAAGCAAACCTTTAGACCATATCCACATTGCACCACTAGCTAAAAAACAGAAAATGGCAAGTGTTGACAAGTAAGAGGATATAAAAGAACCCTAGTGCACTATTAGTGGAATGTAAATGGTGTAGCCTCTACAGAAAACTGAATAGAGGTTCCCCCAAAATATAAAAATTGAATTGACATATGATCTGGCAATCCCACTTATGAGTGTGTGTGTGTGTGTGTGTGTGTGTGTGTGTGTGTGTATGAAATTTACAATAGCCAGGAGGATAAAGTAAGCCAAATGTCCTTGAAAACATGAATAAAGAAATGGGTATGTACATACAAAAGAATGTCACTCTGCCTTAAAAAAAAAGGAAATTCTGTCACTTGCCAGAACATAGAAGAAATGTCAGTACATTATACTAAATGAAATAAACCAGTGACAAAAAAATCGGTAGTAAATTAGAGTATGATTCCTCAAAGTACACACCTAACATCACACCAATATTAAGAAAATACCACAGTGACAGAAAATATTCTATTCAAATAAACATTCAAATGAATCTCAAGAAAGGAACCCAAGCAATCATATTTGAGCAGGCAAGGCATGATGGTGGACTTTTTTATAGACCCAATTAGATATTACTTTGATTTGTGTTTAATTCCAAGCACTTAAATTACTAGCCTCCAAATGTAGCTATTAGGAAGCTTTTGGTAGTTTGAGCTATGTTGCTCAATTTGATTGACCTTTTAGATCAGAGTAGCTACACATTCAATTTCAAACACTGGTATTGGCAGGCTATTCAAAGTTCATCCCCATTAACTAATCATCAGTTGAATGAGAGGTTGAAGCATGGAAAACACTTATCATAACTCTGGATTCTGACCTTCCTGTGCTTGAGCTGAGCTCAGGTTTAGTTACAGCGAAAGCTTTTCAAAAGAAAAAATTCAAATGACTTTTGGAGCTTCCTCTGAGATGTAGTCTAGTTAGGGCATGCCATTGTTAGGGAATTACTGCTGGGTATAAATGAAAGGAATGCATGCACACACACACACACACACACACACACTACATATATACACTTTTATTCATAATGCCAGAATGTCTATACTTAAGTGTTTTAAAGTAATTATAGCAATATAAGTAGAAACCTCGGTTTTCTAACATAATCCGTTCTGGAAGACTGTTTGAGTTCTGAAATGTTGGAAAACAGCTGACAGGCCTCAGGATCTTGCACTCAGTGGAAGCCACAGGACATGTTCCACTTCTGAGGCGTGTTCAAAAACTGAAGCATTTACTTCTGGGTTTACGGTGTTGGCAAACTGAAATGTTCGTCAACAGAGACGTTCGAAAACCGAGGTACTACTGTATATTATATTACATTATATTAATATCAAACCACAGGAGGATCTGGAAACATCAATTTTTGTAATTAGTTTTACACTGTTGGTCATTTCTGGATCCTAATATTTCTCATTCATTAAAGTACAAAGAATGGATTTACTATATTGTGGTAATAATTTTACTCTTCAAAAGTGAAAGAAAACAATAAAATGTCTGCCCTGTCAGGTCTTAAAAAGAGTTCTGTTTTCAACTCATTTTTTCCTACCCAGCAGCTAGTACTGCCATCATATTCTTAAAGATTAATCTTTATTCAAACCACAAATACCTCAAAAATTGCTTGAGGAAAAAAATATACAGCTTCACTGGTTGACAGCTTTTCTCTAAATGTATTCTATAACATAACTTCATGATAGATAAACTTCCTAATTCAATCACCAACACTCAATTTGCTTCATGATGAAGTCTCATATAGCTTCACCTGTATTTTTCACCTGAGATACATTCTCACTGTAGCTATTTTTTTGCTGTAACAAATTCTGCTCTGCAAAGAATTCTGTTTTTAAATGTAATCCTTCATTATAGAATTTAGAATGTGAACATGATGCTGAAGATATAATTAGCTCAATACAGAATACAATGAACTATTGTTTGCTACTAAGGAAAGATCTATTAGTATCTTATGAGACTCAGTTCAAATTCTATAGTTATCAAAATGCTCAGAGCTAGGCCAGCGATGTTGGCAAAATAGCAGAAGAGGAGGTCCCTCACTTGTATCCACCCATAGCAATAATAATTTGGTAGCCATCTATGGACAAAAGTGTTTTTGTAGGAGATTAGGGATCCATGTAAGAAGTGGTGAAACACCAATGGAGCCCAAGACTGAGGAGAGCCATTTTAAAAAGGCCAGCCTGCACTCAGACTGACAAACCATCATCCTAGCTTCAGACCCCATACCCCCGCGGATTTGACTAGAACTCTGACTTGCCTTGGTCCTGCTACTAGCATCATTGACTAAGGGCCACACCTGCCTGAACCTTGGGTAACAGACCTGCAGAACTTGGTCCCTATTGCAGATCAAGAAGCACCTCTGTATCTTAGCTTCGGCCCCTCTCAGCATTGATCTAAGAACCCCTGCCAGCCCTGGGATCCAGTGGGAGACATGCCCATCTGTATTCCTGGAAGCAGGTCTGATTATCTCAGTACAACTGCAGGTCCTGAAGCAACCGTTTCATTCTGATATAACCCCTCCAAGTTATGGTCCAGGAGCTGTCCTGCTTGCCCGGGGATCCCACAGGAAGATGCCTAGCATGTCCTACAGTCCGTGGACCTGTCTGTGGACCTTAATGCAGCTGTGTGACTCAGTTCTAGCCCCACTTAACTGTAGTTCAGGGCTAATCCTGCCTGCTCAAGGACCCACCAGTGATCAGTGGGAATCTGCCCAGGGACCTGGGGGAAATCATGCCCACATAAACACCGGGTAACCAGCCTGCCATATGAGGATCCAAATATACCGTCTTAGAAAACTAATAATTAGGATAATATGGTATCAGAGACAGGCAGATTGAGCAATAGAACCAAACACAGGACTCAGAAAAATATTTATGCTTATATAGATATTTGCTATATGACAGAGATGATTAGAGACATCAGAGGGAGAAGGCTACACATTTCATTTTATTGCATTGGGACAACTGCTTATCTATATAGGAAAACAAAATGACTGCCCTCTTGCCTCACAACATATACAAAAATCAACTGCAAAGTATTAAAGACCAAAATGTGAAATGCAAAACTATCAACTATTTTTAAAATACATTACAGAACATTTTCATGATCCCAACATAGAGAAGTGCTTTAAAAACAAGACAGCAATAGCATTAATCATAAAAAAGGAAAAAAGATAAATTTAAGCAAATTAAAATGAAGAACCTCTACTCATTAAAAACATAATGAAATGAGTGAAATAGACAAGGCACACAGAGTGAGCAGAGAAGTTTGCAATGGATTTTATCACTCAGAAGTACCTGCCTAACTGAAAGGTGGAATGGCTAACTGATGACTAAGTCACAACAACATTTTGGAGGCAAGATCCTGAAAGAATGGCGTTCTGGTTTATAGGAGGCAGTGTATGCTTTGATTCAGAGACCATTATATGGAACTGTCTCCCCCTAGCCAGAATACATGGGTGCAGGGATCAAGGAGTAGAAGTGAGATTACACTATTACAGGTGCAGAATTTGTGTTTCCCATTCCAGTATTTTATCTTAATCCTCAGTGCGAAATGCTTCCCCCAGGGGACATTATAATGGTTCTATTGAATTGGAAAGTGAGACTACCACCTAGCCATTTGGGGCTTTTTAAATCACTAAACCAAAAAAAGAAGTTAATCCAGGTTAATCTACTGTATGGAGTGATTCATTCTGATTAACAAGTGTAGTTGTTGCTACACAATGGAGGTGAACAGAACTATGTCTGGAGCCAAGGGGATTCTCTGGAATGCCTCTTTTACTTTCATTCCATATTATAAATGTTAATGGAACACTAACAACAACCAGAATATGGAAAGATGATTAAAGACTCAGACCTTTCAGGAATGGAGATGTGGGTCACTGCACCAGGTAAAGAACCCAGAGAAGTTTCTGCCTGAAGAGAAACAAAGTATGAAAGTGGCACTAAAGAAGGAAGTCATAGATACCAACTATGACATGGATAATTTATGAAATGAGGACTGTAGTAGCTTTGATGTTCTCTTTGCTTGACATATGAATGCATTATTTGTATATATAACCATTTTCTTCTTTCTCCTTCCCATTTTATTTCACATATAAATTGTTAGAAGTTAACTCACAATATAATCTTTGGCTGGCAGAATATTTATTGGGATCATAATGGAATTTGAAGAGAGCTTTTTTAACATTGTTTTTGTGGAAATTATACATCCACGAAGACAATTATTTATATGTATTTGAATGTAAAATTTAAGTGAACAGAAGCCAGTACACAGAATAAATATAACAGGACTAAAGTAAGAATATTACCATTTGCTGAATAAGTCTAATATTATAAAACCATTACCTCTACTGATTAATAATCTTGGTTACATATCTCCATTTGGGAATCAGATGGCATGTTACTAGTTCTGTGATTTTAAACAAGATACTTTTTATTACTTGTAAAACATGAATGGCTTAGGGTTGTTATGAGGGTAAAATAAGATAATGTACACAAAGAACTCAATTCAGTGAAATTTGTAGATATTCAATAAATGTTATATTTTGCAAGTCATCCATTAACTCATTTATTCATTCAACTAGTTTATCATGCATTTACAGTGGGATAGGCAGTGTGCTAGGTACCAATGCCTCTTTTCATAGAAACTGAAGTCTTTTGCAGGAGGGGATGACAGATATTAAACTCCCATTTTAACAATTTTTATCTAAACTTGTCTCACTTCTCTATCTCTGTTTCCTTTATAGCACTTGTAGTCATTTATCCCTTTCTTGCTTTTTCACATCTCCTCTTTTAGACTGTAAACTCGAAGCAGGGGTCCTTCCTGACCTGTCTCTTTCTCTTTTTATCACAGTGCATAGCATAGTATATAATACTGCCAATAATTAAAATAATTAAAATCGAGATTTTAAAATAAACAGATTATCATTCTAACACAAAATTAAAGGTTTTGATAAGTACTCTAAAAGATAACAAGAGACTTGAAAAAATAATAACCAACAGAAGGAACAAGTGAGAAGAAAACAGAAACAAAATAAGACATCAAGGTTCCCAACCCAAAAGGGAAGCCAGAAGAATGAGTTTTACAGTTCAGGTCTCCCAGAGGCACTATTACTCAACCACTGGAAAAGCTAAATAAAAACGCTTTTTCTAAAGTTCACAAATGTGCTGTGTGCAGCTTCACCACAATAAACCTCCTGCTGGTCTATGAACACATCCTGAACACAAATCGGCTGGCTCTTCTTACCAGTGCCCAAATGTGGCCTCTGCTGTATGTCCTGTGTCTCTCTGTCTAGGCACCTCTTCCTTGTGCACAGGTTAAAGGAATCTCAGCCAGCGTGCAAGCAGAATGGGTTTGAGAAACATAACAGACAGGAAAACAAACACAGGCACAAGCATAAATCATCTGAGGCTGTGGTGTCAGATAGAAAATGCAAAGTGTGCGCAAAAACTTCCGTCCAGGAATCTGCCTTAAATACTCACGTGGACACATGCCATGACCTTCATTAAATCAAAAGAATGAGTTCAACTGAGAAACAGCCACAGATGTCCATAAGGAAAACCTCTGTCCATACTGGAACTTTAAAAAAAAAAAGGCATTTTTGTTACAAAATGTTTGTAGCATAATAGAGTTAATAGTACTATCTAGACTGTTGCAATATATTCTCGTTCAGCGTACTATCTTCATCTGATATATGTCCTGGATGAGAATTAAGAGTATTTTGGTTTAAAAAAGTGCATATGTTGTATATATTTAAGTGAATAACATTTTATACCTTTCATTACATGTTTATATCAGTATTTAATGAAAAATGTTTTGAGTTCTTTAGAGTTATTATTATTTTATTTTTTACTGTTTACAACAGAGTTCTTAATAACAAGGGCAGCTTCTAAATTCAAATAAACCATTTTGTATGTTACAAATATTAATGGGTTAACTAATTATAGGCTAAGATAATGCCATTTGTAGGGTTTTTAATTTTTAGGTCTGCTGTTTAAATTACAGTTTGTTGCAGGTCTCAAAAATGCTAGGAATTTTTAATTATCTTAGCACTGCTCTCAGTGTACCTGCTTAAAGTAAGAGTGTGTACATTTGAGACATAAATGCAGTGATAAGGTCACCAGTTTTTTTCAGGCCATTGAGGTTTTTAAAGCAGATTTGCAAGAAGTTCCCTTCCCAGTGGTAGATAAAAACTTAGGCTAAGAATCTAGTAATGAATATGGATTTCCTTCACTTCACCCCCAGGAATGGGAATGAATGACATTATAAAGAAAAAATGGGGACTGGTTGTTTTCCAGGTAAATTTGCAAGGCTGGTTTAAAGAGCACCAGGACAGAAATTTACAAAAGGGCTGGACTACTGTAAAAACTACAAATATGTAGGTAGAGCAATACTTTAATATAGTCAGGTTTCTGTAATGTATTTTATTTACTATTACAGCGAAGCAATAAGGAATATCAAGTAATTCTGACTCTTCACAGTAAATCACAACTGACTTAACCCAGTGCTGTTGAAAGAATTGGCATTTCCCGTTCTGGGTGCTACTGCCAAACATTCTGGTACTTTGAGTTGGTATGCACAACTACCAAACACTGACTTAACAATGCAGCAATCTGAGTTTTGCAATTGGCTGTTAGGTTAAGCACTGAGCCACCTGGGTTTAGTTCACTAACTTCAATAAGTAAACTTCAATAAGTTTAGTTCACTAACTTCAATTTGCTGCTGGTAGCTCAACTTAATTAAAGTGCTACAAAGGTACTCTTTTGTCTCTTCCATTTGTAGTTCTCTGGGAGAGTTATACTGTTTTTGTTAGTTTTTGTGGGTCAGTATGTGTATTTTATTTGAAATGTTTTATGTGTATTTATCCCTAAAAATGTTATGTATTAAAAAAAAACACAAATTTATTTGTATGCATATAGATGATAGGTATCTTTTAAAAGGTCTCCTACTCGATAAAATAGTATATCAAAGAAAAGTAGTGGTGTTGTCTTATATAATCTTAGAAAAAAGCACTAGGACAGAGTGAGAAAGATAGTATAATATAAGAGAGAATCACGGTATGAAGACAAATCAGGAAGCTATTGAAAATGTATGGGTCAAGCATAATTAGTATCTAGCAAGTACGGTGATTTATTTACCAATGGTCAACAATAGATGGCAGTAAAGAGAAAGTCTTCAATGAAGAGTCAGTCACATTGTAGCAACACAGATTTACTTTCCTTCAGACCCTATCCCTCTCAACTCCCTGGCCCAGTTGAAACCTTTTAGTGGCTTTTCCACAGAAAAAGGTGGCCTCAGCTTGCACTGAGGAAAGTGTCCAATTGAAAGAATGAGGAAACATGTCCAATTGAAAGAACTGGACAAAACTCCAGAAAAAAAAGAAACTAAACAAAATGGAGACAACAAATATAGCACCTATAGCATTCAAATCACTGGTTATAAGGATATTCAATGAATTTAGGGGAAGAGTAGATGAATTCAACGAGAACCTCAACGAAAGATAGGAAACATAAAAATAGAGATAGAAAACATTAAAAAGAACCAGTGAGAAATGAAGAATAACTGAAATGAAGAATACATAACAGGGAATCAATAGATTAGATGAAGCAGGGGAGCAAATCAGTGATTTAGAAGACAAGGTAGCAGAAGACTCAATCAGAATAACAAAAAGAAAAAAAGGATCCAAAAAATTAAGGACAGTTTTAAGGGGTCTCTGGGGCAACATCAAGCATAATAACATTCACATCATAGCAGTACCAGAAGGAGAAGAGAGAAGGAATTAAAAGGAATTGAAAATCTATTTGAAGAAATAATCACTGAAAACTTCCCTAATCTGACAAAGGAAATAGACATATACAAGTCATTCCAGACAGCGCCGAAGTCCCAAACAAGTTGAGCACAAAGAGGCCTATACCAAGACACATCGTAATTAAAATGCCAAAGGTTAAAGACAAAGAGAAAATCTTAAAAGCAGCAAAAAATAAGCAGTTATCTATAAGGAAGCTCCCATAAGACTGTCAGCTGATTTCTCAACACAAACTTTGTAGGCCAGAAGAGATTGACATGAAATATTCAAAGTGATAAAATGCAAGCACTTACAACCAAGATAATTCTTCCCAGCAAAGCTATCATTTAGAATCAAAGGACAGACGCAGAGCTTCCCAGTCAACAAAAAGCTAAAGGAGTTCATCACCACCAAACCATCATTATTAGAAATGTTAAAGAGACTTCTTTAAGATGAAAAAAAAGATCAAAAATATGAATAATAAAAATGGCAATAACTACATATCTATTAACATTTACATTAAGTGTAAATGGACTACATGCTCCAATCAAAAGACATAGGGTGATGGAATGGATAAGAAAAAAAAAACCCTCCTTACATATGCTGCCTACAAGAGACTCACTTCAGATTGAAAGACACACAGACTGAAAGTAGAAGGATGGAAAAAGCTATTTCATGAAAATGGAAATTTAAAGAAAGCTGGGGTAGCAATAATTATACCAGATAAAATAAGCTTTAAATAAAGGCTACAAGAAGAGACAAAGATGGACCCAGTGATCCCACTTCTAGGTATTTAGCTGAAGAAACCCAAAACACTACTTCAAGAGGACATGGGGATCCACATGTTCACTGCAACATTATTTACAATAGCCAAAATTTGGAGGCAACCTGGTTGTCCATCAAAAAATAAATGGATAAAGAATAGGTGGTACCTATATACAATGGAATATTACTCAGCCACAAGAAAGAATGAAATCTTGCCATCTGCAACAACATGGTTGGACTACAGGGTGTTGTGCTGAGTGGAGAAAGTCATACAGAGAAAGACATGTGGCATCTGACTTCACTTATAAGTGGAATGTACAGAGCAGAATAAATGAACAACAACAAAAGCAACAGAAACAAGCTCACAGATACAGAGCACTTTGATGGTTGCCATATTGGGGAATGGGGCTGGAAGGATGGGTGAAGTGGGGGAGTTGATTAAGCGGTACAAATTGGTAGTTACAAAATAGTTATGGTGATGTAAAGTACATCATGGGGAATATAGTCAATAGTATTGTAATAATTATGTATGGTATCAGATGGGTACTGGACTTATTGGGGTGATCATAAGTTATGTAAACATCTAATCACTGTGTTGTACACCTGAATCTAATATGTCAACTTTAATTAGAAAAAAGAATTTTTTTAAGTGGTACATGTACAATAGATTATTACTGGGCCATAAATAAGAATGAAATCTTACCATTTCAGAAAACATGGATGGACTCTCTGGAGGGTATTATACTAGTGAAATAAATCAGAATGAGAAAGACAAATACCATATAATTTTACATATAGGTGAAATTTTAAAAAATAAATGAACAAACAAAACAGAAACATCTCATAGATACAGAGAACATTTTGAGAGTTGCCAAATGGGAGGGGGATTGACAGGATAGGTAAAAAAGAGAAGGGATTAAATGTACAAATTGCCAGTTATAACGACACTGGGATATAATGTACAGCATAGAGAATATAATCAATTATATTGGAATAACTATGTGTGGTATCAGATGGGTACCAGACATACTAGGGTGATCACTTCTAAGTTATATAAATGTCTAATCACTATGCTTTACACCTGAAACTAATGTAATTTCATATGTGAAATGCAATTGAAAATTATGAACCAAAAAAGTGTCATTGTATGTCTAAATCTTTTTTTTAATATCAAAAAAATAATTTATTTGTAACACAGCCCAGTTCCCATCACTTCAGTACATCACAGGAGTAGAAAAGAGTCACACTGCAATCATCATGTAGTCTAAGTTAGAGCTCCATGTCTCTCAAGACAGCAAGCCCATCTTCCCACAGAGGACCAAAAGAATATCATTGTATGTCTCCAGGGACTATTTGGAGACTGTAAATGGAGCAACAAGACCGAAGATGTCTGTTTCCCTAATAACAGCCATTTACTGTCTACCTGTTTAATTTTTCCATGATGGAGAAATAAACTTTAACTTTGCTTAAGGCACTGAAAAAAAAAAAAGGAAGCTATTAAAAATGCATGGGTCAGCACTTCATGGACGGTGTAGGTGCCTGACTGCTGCAGTGTACACCTAAAGCTGAAGATGAATAGTGATGGGTATCAACTGTTGTATATATATGTATATATACATACATATGTGATATATATATGTGTATATATGTGATATATATATATATACATATACATATATATATATATACATATATATATATACATCACGGGATGTGGAGTGCAGTGCAGGGAATGGCGTCAGTGGAACTGTGGCTGCTGTGTGCGATGTGGTAGATTGGGGGAGGGGGGTTGTGATGGGTGTAAATGTCCAACTATTACATTGTTTTGTACACCTGAAATTAATTTTAAAAATTTATAGGTAAGGCATAATTAGCATCTGGCAAGTATGGTGATTTATTTATCAGTTATCAACAACAGATGGCAGTAAAGTGAAAGTCTTCATTGAAGAATCTGTTACACTGAAGCAACAACAGGTTTAATTTCCTGAAGTACTAAAAACAGTATACATTCTATTCCATGTGTCAAACAATACCAGAACCAGGATTTTTTTACTAGTCCTGTGTTAAATAATACTGAGACCCTGCAAAAACAGCTTAGTAATTTATCCCAAGATAACTAAACAACTAAAATATTGTACTTATTAAAACACTGGCTTGCTCACGAACACAAGATTCAAGACCTCACCTTACTGTGCCCAGCAATTCAAAATTATGTCATAAACTTTATCCAGTTCCAACCAGTTCCCCACTTTACAAAGGCTTCCTCGATATCACCAACCCAAGCCCCAACACCTTAGAATTCTCTTCCTCTAACTTCCCTCTTCTGATATAGTAATAAAGCCCTGTCAAGCCCCTATTCTCCTTTCCTGCAATAAGTCAAACTTACCTTTGCTTGATTAAGAGGTTTGTCTGGGGTGTTCTGTTTTATTTTGGTTTGTTTTTGGGGGGCTTGTGTGTGTGTTTGTGCATATGAGTGTTCTTTTGAGGAATTAACAGGTGACTAAAGTATTCAAAAGGATCTGACAGAATTCCTTGAAGAAAGTGAAATACAGTCTGTAACTAGTTTTCTTAAATGTATGTCACCCTATGTCCAATATATTTATTGCTGAATTGATACACTTTTCTTCTTGGCAGTTTTCAGGAGGTCTGTTTTGGCATGTGGCTTTCCTGGTTATGAAGGCTACATATGATAATATAACCTAATTATTAAATTACATATAATTGCTTTACTAAAAGAAGTAAAGTGCTCTTGTTAAATCCTCTATATGTACACAAATAAAAACCCTCAATTTATTAACCTCAACTTTTACTGGTGTTTCAAATTCTCACTACCAGTAGGCTCCCTAAATTAAGCCTCAGAGGAGATTCTGATCTATTAACCTAAATTGCATTCATGTATATTAATGTTATTTTATATAGAATGGCTAAATATTAATACAAATTGATTTTATTTCTGATCCTGGCCCAGATATTGTAAGGGGACTAAAGCCATGATTTTGTAATGAATGTCACTAATTTAGCCTGTTAACTATTTTGGGGGGGAAATTTTTACTCTCAAAATCTACTCAAAATAAATGAGCTAATGAATAAATATATCAGTGAGTAAAATATTTGATCAATCTATCTATGAACTAACTGGGGTCCATGACAAACTTATGGATAATCTTCATTTATATTTCTAAATCTGTGGTCTGTGTGCAAGCTAACATTATACCAGGTGCTTCCTCCTTGATTTCTTACTTACTATATTTGTTTTCAAGCCTAGCCAGTGAGATCAGGCAATTTAGAAGTTTGAAAAAGAATTATATCTTAGCGAACTTATACACTACTGAATGATTTATAATATACCACTATTACTAATTCCTGAGAGAGGTTTATTTCCATGTAATCTATTACCAGACTACAATGATCTCTGCCCTGTTTTGTGCTATAAAGTTCCAGATCAAATGCTGGACCGCATTCAGGAATGATAGATATAGATCGAGGTACAGAGGTAGAGGTAGAAATATATCAGAAGGAATCCCTCCAATCTAGCTACTGGTGGAGACTGCTTACAGCTTCAAATTGATTTTAACATTTTCATCTGCTTAGTTTGGTTTCTGAAACAAATTCCTTTCATTAAAAGCGTCACTAGTAAACATGGAAATCACAATAGCTAATATTTATTAAGCACTATGTTCTTTACATTGTTGAAGTGTCACCAGAGGCTCTCAGGGATATCCAAGAGAGGACTCAACCCAGAGCAGCAGTGACTGGGTTCTTGTCTACACAGGAGAAAGAATTCAAGAGCAAGGCAGATGCATGAAAGCACAGGAAGTTTACTGAAACGAAAGTACACACTTGAGAAGGAAGTGTGGGAGAACTCAGAAAATGAGTGGAAGTCCTGACCAGGGGTATTTATACCTCCCTGTGCCTGAAATGAATGACATCCCAACAAACTAACATAGTTCATCAGTTTCCTCCCAGTAGGTGGAATCCTCAATTTCCTGCTCTTTCTTCTTTATTTGGCTCCTCCAGAATTATCATGGTGCTAGGTGCATGACGGGAGTCATAGTAACCACAATATAAATGAGATTATAATGACATTATAATTAGGTAAAGAGAAGATCCCAGTCAAGGGGATTAGCCTTGCTGGGTGAAACTAGTTCTCATTCTCCAGCTGCAGATGCCAGATAGTCACTTGTTACTTGTGTAAACAGTAAGGCAACTCACTTTATATCATGGAAGGGGTTGTCAATTTCCTAGGCTACCTATGCTTCCTCATAAGGGCTTTACTTATTTAGGCTTTACATTTTCTTATTATTTGCCGTAGGTACGTTCTATAAAGTTGCGAAAATCATGTAATTAGCAAATGCTGATTCATTGCTCTTAGGGGAAATACAGGGTTAGGTTCCTGCTAGTCTGTCGTCATAACATTTTTGTCAACTGATGAACACATAACTTTTAAAAATGTGTTTTTGTTTTAAAATACCTATTTAATATATATTATTGATTTATGAACATTACACTCATAACTAACAGTACTCATGCAACAGAATGAAGCTTAGCAACACGTTTTCTCCCTAAGGTATGTCACAGCCTTTTCATCCTTCCTAGGAACACTAGAAAGCACTGTAGCACTATCTTCAGGGGCCATTTTAAACAGTAAAATTACAACAAAAGGCACACACACAAAAAAAAAAAGTGGCATTAAATAGATCGCAGAAAGGACACTTGTTTACAATATGAAAAGCAACAAGGCAGGCAGGCATCACAACTGGGAGAATGCCTGTCCAGTAAGTCAAATTTTTTGCTGCTCTGAGCACAACCATGAATGACCATGGAAGTATCATAAATATTGAGTTTGGAGTTACCAATAAATTTTTGTGAGTAGGCAAATTTGAAAATATGGTCTGAGAATAATGAGGATTGACTGAATTAGAGCATTATATTCTCACACCAAGCCAATGAGATAGGAGCTTGGTTTACAGACAAAGACACTGAAGCATGAAGAAGTTAAGTAATTTGTCCAAGTTCACATAACTGGTGAGTGGCAGAGCAGAGACTATAATTTGATCCCAATTAGTCTGATTATAGTGTCCTCTTCTTTAAGCTACCCACTTCACTTTAAAATAAGTCTGGAGTAATAGATATAATTTCAAAACATATATTTGTATTCAGATTGAACATGACCTTTCACTACAACATAATGGGGAAGATATTGTCCCTCTTCCTCCCCCAAATTTATATACCTTCCCCCTCATTGGAAGTATTCCTGAAAACAGCATACATAAGGATCTTGTACTTTCCCCTGCCTTGTACTTCTGTGGTGCCAAGCATTAAAAGTAGCGATCCTGTTTACCCCTTTGTACACATACATTCATCTCACAACCTGAATTTCTGATGGCCAACTCTTGTAAGGTTCACATTTAGAGACTAGACTTTGAGTGGTGGGCACACACTGCAGTATACAGATGATGCATTATAAAATTGTACACTTGAAACTTATGCAATATTATTAACCAATGTCACCCCAATAAATTTAATTTAAAAGAGAAATCATTCAGATATAAAAAAAAATATTTAGACTTTCACACTTTGCTTCATTTTTCGAACGGAGGGGAAGTAGTGATTGTAGAATCACAAAACGGATATTGATAATTCTAATGTTAATATCCAAAATTTTAGGTTTACTTACTGGTGCCTTTTTATCCATTGGGAAGGTAGGAGTAATATGAGATATTGTCCCAAGAAAACTCATCCAGAACTAAGCAATTTCTCATCCTAATGGAAATATTAGATAGAGCAAAGAAATACTACACATAAAACAGAAAAATCAAATCTAGATGAGAGATATCAGAGATTTTGATTCTGAAAACTCACAGCTAAGGTTCCTTAGCTGTGAGTTCATGGAAACGTTTAATTGTATAAGCAACTAAACATAAAGTTTACACAAAGTGTCATACTTTCTTATAAACAAAATAGATATTTTTATTAGAACTAGGTTTGAAAAATATATGCCTGACCACATGACTGACCTTCACTTGATTTTATAAATATATTTAATGAAGTTTCTTTCTGTAGTGTATTTAAAATGGCTACGTATTCTTTGCAACATCTCCTATCGAAAGACATGGAGGCTATTTCTCTACGCTTTGAATTTGGGCTTGGCTCATGACCTGTTTTACCTAGAAGTTGGCATAAGTAATATTGTGTGATTTCTAAACCTAGGCCTATAACTTTCAGGCAAGCTCTTCTAGAATTCTGCTATCCTGCGATAAAGCCCACCCTTGCCTATTGCCATAGATGTCCTATGAAGTGAGAATCAAAATTTACTGCTAATCTGCCAAACCCCAGACATGTGAGTAAGGCTTTCTTAGACAATTCCACCCCAGTCAAGCTGAGAGAGAACTGTGTCCCAATGAATGAGCCCAGAAAAGTCCCAAAGAAGCAACATTTCACTAAGCCCAGCCCAAATTACTGATCCACAGCACTATGAGAAGATAACATGTTTGCTGGTTTAAACCCTAAGTTTTAGGATGGTGGGTTATATAACAATAAATAATAGAGACATTAAAAAGAACACCCTAGAGACATTATTATTTATGAAAACCACAGTGCATATGTATCTGTTTAAATAAATAAGTCGTAAGAATATAAATATAGTAAATCAATGTCCAACTGAAGGGAGGTCTAGAGTATCACAGACTTCTAGGTTACTTTGTACAAGCTGTCTGTAAAGGTATGGAAGTCGTGGCAAACAGCCATTGCCCCAGCTCTCGTGTATCAACATGCTATGTTGCTGAGATTACCTAACCTCATCATGCCTGGAAAAGGAATTATCTATTGGAATTTGCAATGGAACATCCGGCTGGGATGGGTGAATTACTAGAGCTGCCAACCTCCCTCTCCTCAGGGCCAGGTTGGCATGTTCTATTTCCCTCTAGTACAATCAGTTTATTTACCATCTTTGGTCCTTCCATTGTCCTGGAGAACATTACAACACACATAGAAGCGTTTACTAAACTCACCCAGCAATCCTTTAATGATAACCAACAAAGCCTGTCCTTACTGAACACTGAGATATCTCTAATGAGAAATAGGATGGCCATGGACATTACTACTGCCTTGCAAAGAGGCACTTGTGCCATTTTCCAAACAAAGTGTTTCATGTTCACAATGAAATTATCTTTGAGTCTGCCAATGTATTATCTTTATTAAATCACATGAACATCAGTGAGTGCCCTGAGTGCTTTGACCCACAGCCTAGAAGACTTAATAAATCAATTGTTAAAATCATGGGACTTTTGATGGAAAAAGATGTCACTGATTTGGGGAACTATTATTTTAACCTGTGTTTCCTTTTGCATGTGCCTGTAATTATTGCTGTAGCATCTACTTCCAGTGCAGCCAGATAGCCACCAAATGAGCCACCTCCATGCTAGTGAAACCCCTTGCTGAATACTCAGGACACAGTGCGGAAGACAAGGGTGTGTGAGATTCTAGAACTGGTCATGAGGGGTGGAGTGTTGGGGAAGGTCATCAAGGAGATGTGACCATTTGTTTGACCCATGGGCTGGACCCAGTCAATTGGAAGCTACTCATCCCCTCCCTTACACTACGCTCCACTGGCCTTCCCATGCTATGAGCTGCCCAAGGACACAGCGTTGATATAGAAATATGAGAGACTATCTGGATGAATATGTAACTAGGCCACGTGAAAGCCTCCTGTGTGTGTGACTAACCCAAGTTAGGATCTCTAATCATTTAAGATTTTGCAGGCAGGAGTTGGAAAACTACTCATGTAGTGGCCACCCAAAACAAGCCTCATAAATTCCCTTGCTTATTAAACCCGCCTCCTACCAATCTGGAGTAGTTTGCTGGTTTTCTTTGGCATTTCACCCACATATGTCCATTTCTGAAACAGCTAATTCTTGGATCCTGTTTTTTCTGAAATTTAATTAAACAGATCTCACTACCATATGAACCAATGAAAGCTCCCCCACTTCTCAGTCTTCTCAGGAGAGTTTTTTCATTATCCAAATGAATCATTAACTGAGAGGATTTTAGAAATTCGGGCGATATTTTAAGGCAAAAGAGTTGTCTCTTAAGTTCCACCCCTTAGTATATGCTAGGAAAAGAAGGGAAAAGGGAATGGAATTTATTGAGTATCTGTTTTCTCGTAGGCACTTAAATCATATTTTGCTAATTAAGACAACTTTATAAGGAAGGTGACATCACTGCAATTTTATTCAAGAGAAATTCGATGCTTGGGAGTGATTAAATAACTTGCAAGCTTCTAAATACTAAGTAATTGGTAAAGTTAGAATGTAAACTTAGGTCTTCCTAGTAGCATGACTCAAGCTCTTTTCACAACAGAGTCAGTATCCTTCTAGGATCCTTCTAGAAAAATCTTGAATTCTTGAACTGCAAGAGTGAGGGGAGAGGAATTTCAGCTCCCTTTCCCCCCATTATCTCCCACTATTTCACTTCTTCCTCCTCTGTCACCTTCTTGTGTGGAACCTGAAGCCCAGATTGTACTATTTCTGATCTTTTCACCACTCAGTGAAAAGGGCAGTGGTTTCTCTTTCAAGATGGTAAATGAATCTCAACACCATTATCACCTTTCATTCCGCTAAGCCTAATTGAGTCCAGTTTCCAGTGGCAGCCCTGTCTTGGCTTCCAGCAGAGGGAAGGAATAAGCATCTCTTTTGAAGAATCATGAACCGTTGCTGATCACTGGGTCCAATTTCAATTCCTATGTAGGACCACAGCAATTATACATGTTATTAAATATTGTCTTGAGTTATTTATTCATATTAAATATTCATAATAAATGCTTTTAATTTCTTATGCCAAATTCTATGTTATTATTCAGGTTCATTTCTTTAAATTAAAGTTTATTGGAGTGACAATTATTAATAAAGTTACATAGATTTCAGGTGTACAATTCTGTAATACATCATCTATATATCACATTGTGTGTTCACCACCAAGAGTCAGTTCTTCCATCACGATATATTAAACCCATTTACCTTCTACTACAACCTCCCTCCTCCATTACCCTCTGGTAACAACTAAACTATTGTCTATGTCTATGAATTTTTGTTTCTTCATTTGTTTGTCTTATTCTTTTGTTGTTTTCAGTTCTACATACCACATATCAGTGAAATCATATGGTTCTCTACTTTTTCTGTCTGACTTATTTCACTTAGCGTTATAATCTCAAGATCCACCTATGTTGTCGCAAATGGTCCTATCTCATCTTTTCTTAATGCTGAATAGCATTCCATTGTGTATACATACCACAACTTCTTTATCCATTCAACTATTGAAGGACATTTTGGTCATTTCCATGGCTTGGCCACCATAAATAAAATTGCCATGGGGGCTTTCGGATCAAAATGGCGGCATGAGGTGAGCCTCTGTAAAGCTCTCCTGGAATTTACAACTAATCGGACAACAATAACTCCACAAAGGACTCCTTGCACAGCAGACAGGCAAGACGAAGAGGTCCACTACTGAATTCACCTCCAGGTGGGCGAATCACGTGAGCGGGGGAGGAGGGAGAGGAGAACTGCGGGGACGGAGCCGCGCGGGAGCAGGACGCAGACCTAGCTCAGTGCTCCGAGCTCGCTGCATCCCGAAACTACCGCAGCTGCGGGAGAGGGAAGGACTCGGACTGCTAGGGCTCCGCTTACGGCCCACAGGGCTGAGGGGGCAGCATATAACATGGCTGAACCCAACGCTCCCGGCAGACACCTCGGAGCAAAGACTGAGGGAAGAAGGCTGAAAACTGTGGTTTAAGCCCTCACTGCCGAGCGGAGAACAGAAGCCTTAGGCACTGAGACTAGCCGCCCCTCCCTACCCTCCCAGAGCTCGCCCCAACCCCACCTGCCCGGTGCTAGAAGCGATAAAGTAGCAGTCAGATCAAAAGGACAGGAGTTTTGCTGTTCTGAGAACTGTGGACCGCAGAAACAGATTCGCAGCCCAACTAGTTCCGGCAAAGGGGAGGGAGCTGTGGAAGCAGGACCGGCTATGGTGGTGGTTGCCACCATTGCTCAGGGCCACCTCTCACAACTCACCACGCCCCTGGCCCCACCTATCTGGGCGGATCCCTGCAGGAGTAAACAGAACTGCTGAAACATACGGGCTCTGAATCGGGTACAGAAAGAGCTTTGGAACTTCAAAAGCTCTCCGCACCCCCACAGGGACGTGGTGCCCTATGACCCAGGTGAACTGTTAACAGAGGAGAGACCCGTCTCCCAGGGAATCCCCCCATTGTGTGAGAAGCTGGAAAAGTGCAGAGAAAATATAGCACTACTGTGTCAGAGAGAAAAAAAAAAAGGCTGCAGTCGGAGAGAAAATAAAACATTCTTCCAACAGTATTGGAAAACAAAAGAAAGACCTCTTCCTATCAACCTGTCGCAGAAGCCACTCCCGTAGATGTCTAGGAAGAGAAATAATAAATCAATAATTCCCATGAATAACCAAGGGAACAACACAGCTCAGAAACAAAGTGAAAAGTCTCCAGAAAAGGAACTTAAAGATATGGAAATATGTGACTTAAATGAAAGAGAATTCAAGATTGCAGTTCTGAAAAATCTCAATGAGAGGCCAAAAAACACAGAAAGGCAATTTAATGAACTCAGAAATGCAATCAAAGAACAACATGAGCATTTTACGAAAGAGATTGAAATTTTAAAAGAGAACAAAATGGTATTTCTGGAGATTAAGAACTCAATAGAAGAAATTAAGAATGAAATAACCAGCTTAGGTAGTAGAGTTGACCAGATGGAGGAAAGAATCAGTGACATCGAAGATAGAAACCTGGAAATTACACAGCTGGAAGAAGAAAGAGACTTGAGACTTAAAAGAATGAAAGAACTCTACAAGAACTTTCTGACTCCATCAGAAAGAGCAATATAAGAATAATGGGCATACAAGAAGGAGAAGAAAGAGAGAAGGGAACAGAGAATATACTCAAAGAAATTTTTAATGAGAACTTCCCAAATTTGTGGACAGAACTGGATCCTCAAATCCAAGAAGCAAATGGAACACCTAATTACTTCAATCCCAACAGGCCTTCTTTAAGACACATTGTATTGAAGCTGCATAAAACTAAGAATCCTCAAGGAAAGCATCCTCAAAGAAAGAATCCTCAAGGCAGCCAGGGAAAAGAAGACAGTAACCTACAAAGGAAAGCCCATCAGATTATCATCCGATTTTTCAGCAGAAACTCTACAAGCCAGGAGAGTGGAACCAAATATTCAAACTATTGAAAGACAGAAATCATGAGCCAAGAATAATGTATCCAGCAAAGATATCCTTTAGATATGAAGGAGGAATAAAGACCTTTCCAGACATACAGAAGCTGAGGGAATTTTCTAATACACAACCTGCACTACAAGAAATACTAAAGGTGGCTATTCGACCACCATCAACAGGGACAATTTGTGGCAACCGAAACATAAAAAGGGGGAGCGTAAAGGCCTGAAGCGGAATATGGGAATGGAGAAAGTAAGCGTGCTGAAGAAAACGGAATACTCTAAATATCAAACTTTCTTTTACATAATCTTAAAGGTAACCACTGAAAAAAAATCCAGAACTGAAATATATAATGTAATAAAAGAAGAAACAGAGGGAAACATCATAGAATACCACCACACAGAAATAATAGACAACAACAAAAAGGCAAAGAAACAATGGAGTCACAGCCTTACCAGAAAACTAAAAATAGAATGACAGGAAATCCTCATGTATCAATAATCACCCTAAATGTAAATGGACTGAACTCACCAATAAAAATGCACAGAGTAGCAGATTGGATCAAAAAACTAAACCCAACCATATGCTGTCTCCAAGAGACACATCTCAGCTACAAGGACAAGCATAGACTCAAAGTGAAAGGGTGGAAATTGACACTCCAAGGAAATGGTACCCAGAGAAAATCAGGTGTAGCCATAATGATATCAGATGAAATAGACTTCAGGGTAAAAAAGATAACAAGAGACAAAGACGGACATTTCATAATGGTAAAGGGGACTATACAACAAGAAGACATAACAGTCATCAATATTTATGCCCCCAATCAGGGAGCACCGAAATATACCAAGCAACTACTAACAGAACTAAAGGGAGAAATTGACCAAAAGACAATTATACTAGGAGACTTAAATACATCATTGACAGCTATGAGTAGATCATCCAAACAGAAAATAAATAACAAAATAGCAGCCCTAAATGACACATTAGATGAAATGGACATCATTGACATATATAGAGCACTTCATCCTAAAACATCAGACTATACATTCTTTTCGAGTGTACATGGAACATTCTCAAGGATAGACCATATATTGGGACATAAAAGCAGCCTCAGCAAATTTAAGAAGATTGAAATCATACCAAGCATATTCTCTGATCACAAGGCTTTGAAATTGGATATCAACTGCGAAAAGAAAGCAAAAAAAAACACAAATACAAGGAGATTAAACAACACGCTTTTAAAGAATGACTGGGTCAAAGAAGAAATTAGAGGAGAAATCAAAAGATATATAGAAACAAATGACAATGAAAATACATCCTACCAAAATTTTTGGGATGCGGCGAAAGCAGTTTTAAGAGGGAAATTTATATCATTACAGGCCTATCTCAAGAAACAAAAAAAATCCCAAATAAATAACCTCATGTTACACCTCAAAGAACTAGAAAAAGAAGAACAAGTGAAACCCAAGGTCAGAAGAAGAAAGGAAATAACAAAAATCAAAGCAGAGCTCAATGAAATAGAGCACAAAAAGACAATAGAAAAAAATTAATGTGACAAAGAGATGGTTCTTTGAAAAAATTAATAAAATCGACAAACCCTTGGCTAGACTCACTAAGATAAAAAGAGAGAAGACACTAATAAACAAAATCAGAAATGAGAAAGGGGAAGTTATCACAGACACCACAGAAATACAAAGGATCATTCAAGAATACTGTGAAGGACTATATGCCACCAAATTCAATAACCTAGAAGAAATGGACAAGTTCTTAGAAACATATAGCCTTCCAAGGCTGAACCATGAAGATCTGGAAAATCTAAACAGACCAATCACCAGTAAAGAAATTGAATCAGTCATCAAAAACCTTCGCAAAAACAAAAGTCCAGGACCAGATGGCTTCACTAGTTAATTCTACCAAACCTTCAAACAGGATCCAATACCAACCCTGCTCAAACTCTTCCAAAAAATTGAAGAAGAGTCAGTACTCCCTATCTCATTTTATGAGGCCAACATTACCCTGAAACCAAAACCTGGTAAGGACAACACAAAGAAAGAAAACTACAGACCTATATCTCTGATGAATACTGATGCAAAAATCCTAAACAAAATTTTAGCAAATCGAATACAACAATGCATTAAAATGATTATTCATCATGACCGAGTGGGGTTCATCCCTGAGGCACAAGGATGGTTCAACATCCGCAAATCCATCAATGTGATACATCACATAAACAAAATAAAGGACAAAAATCATATGATTGTATCAATTGATGCAGTAAAAGCATTTGACAAGATACAACATCCATTTATGATTAAAACACTTAATAAAATAGGTATAGAAGAAAAATACCTTAACATAATAAAGGCCATCTATGACAAGCCCTCAGCTAATCTCATAATTAATGGCGAACAACTGAAGCCCTTTGCTCTACGTTCAGGAACACGACAGGGCTGTCCCCTATTACCTCTGCTTTCCAACATTGTGTTGAAAGTCCTTGCCATAGCCATCAGGCAAGAGAAAGAAATAAAAGGCATCCAAATTGGGAATGAAGAAGTTAAAATATCACTCTTTGCAGATGACATGATGCTATATATAGAAAACCCTAAAGACTCCACCAAAAAGCTGTTAGAAACAATCAATGAATACAGTAAAGTTGCTGGCTACAAAATCAACGTACAAAAGTCCATTGCATTCCTATACACTAACAATGAAAACTCAGAAAAAGAAATACAAAAACAATTCCCTTTGCAATTGCAGCAAAAAGAATAAAATACTTAGGAATAAACTTAACCAAGGATGCGAAGGATTTTTATGCTGAAAAGTATAAGACATTTTTGAAAGAAATTGAAGATGACACAAAGAAATGAAAAGACATTCCGTGCTCATGGATTGGAAGAATCAACATAGTTAAAATGGCCATATTACCCAAAGCAATATACAGATTTAATGCAATCCCCATCAAAATCCCAATGGCATTTTTTAAAGAAATAGAACAAAAAATCGTCAGATTTGTTTGGAACCACAAAGGACCCCGAATAGCCAAAGCAATCTTAAGAAAAAAGAACAGTGCTGGAGGTATCACACTGCCTGACTTTAGCTTGTACTACAGGGCTACAATAATCAAAACAGCATGGTATGGGAAGAAAAACAGACACATAGACCAATGGAATAGAATTGAGAACCCAGAAATAAAACCACATAAATATGGACAGATAATTTTTGACAAAGAAGCTAAAAACATACAATGGAGGAAAGACAGCCTCTTCAATAAATGGTGCTGGCAGAATTGGATAGCCACGTGCAAAAGAATGAAACTGGACTGTTATCTGTCACCATGTACCAAAATTAATTCAAAATGGATCAAAGACTTAAGCATAAGACCTGACACAATATACTGCATAGAAGAAAACATAGGTACTAAACTTACGGACCTTGGGTTCAAAGAGCATTTTATGAATTTGACTCCAAAGGCAATGGAAATAAAAGCTAAAATAAACAAATGGGACTATATGAAACTTAAAAGTTTCTGCACAGCAAAAGAAACCATCGACAAAATAAAGAGGCAACTGACTGAATGGGAGAAGATTTTTGCAAACAGTTCCTCTGATAAGGGTCTAATATCCAAAATATACAAGGAACTCATGAAACTCAGCAGCAACAAAACAAACAACCCAATTGAAAAATGGGCAGAGGACCTGAAGAGACATTTCTCCAAAGAGGACTTACAAATGGCAAATAGACATATGAAAAAATGCTCAACATCACTAATCATCAGAGAAATGCAAATAAAAACCACAATGAGATATCACCTCACCCCAGTCAGAATGGCTATCATCAACAAGACAAATAGCAACAAGTGTTGGAGAGGCTGTGGAGAAAAAGGAACCCTCATACACTGTTGGTGGGAATGCAGACTGGTGCAGTCGCTATGGAAAGCAGTGTGGAGGTTCCTCAAAAAATTACAAATAGAATTACCATATGACCCAGCAATCCCTCTCCTGGGTATCTACCCAAAGAATTTGAAATCATTTATACATAAAGACACGTGTGCTCCAATATTCATTGCAGCTTTGTTTACGGTGGCCAAGACATGGAAACAACCAAAATGTCCTTTGATAGGTGAATGGATAAAGAAGTCGTGGTATATGTACACAATGGAATACTATTCGGCAGTAAGAAAAGATGATATAGGAACATTTGAGACAACATGGGTGGATCTTGAGAGTATGATGCTAAGCAAAATAAGTCAGACAGAAAAAGCAGAGAACCCTATGATTTCACTGATATGTGGTATATAAACCAAAAAAACAAAAGAACGAGACAAACAAATGAGAAACAAAAACTCATAGACACAGACAATAGTTTAGTGGTTACCAGAGGGTAAGGGGGGTAGGGGCAGGGAGATGAGGGTAAGCGTGATCAAATATATGGTGATGGAAGGAGAACTGACTCTGAGTGGTGAACACACAGTGAGATTTATAGATGATGTAATACAGAATTGTACACCTGAAATCTATGTAATTTTACTAACAATTGTCACCCCAATAAATTTAAAAAAAAAAAGGAATGGGATGTCTGAGGGGACCTATAACTGGTAAGGTCATTGAATCCGTAATCAAAAACTTCCCAACAATGCAAAGCACAAGACCAGGTAACCTCATGGGAATTTTCTACCACACATCATAATCTCTTCAAAAAAAAAAAAAAAAGAACTGAAGAGGAAAGAACACTTTCAAACTCATTTTATGAGTCCAGCATTACCCTGACACCAATGTCAGATGAACACATACAAGAAAAATATAGATTGATATCTCAAATGAACAAAAATGCAAAAATCATCATTGAGGTACTATCAAAGTTCAATAGCATATTAAAAAGCTTATATTCCATAACCAAGTGGGGTATATCTCTGGGATGCAAGAAATGAAAATCATTTAATGTCATACACCACAATAACAGAATGAAAAAGAAAAACTAATGAACATCTCAACAGATACAGAAAAACAATATGAGAAAATTCAACAGCCTTTCGTGTAAAAAAATCTCAACAAACTAAGAACAGGAGAAATTTTCTGACCATAATGATGGTCATATATGACAAGCCTATAGCTAACATCATACTCAAAGGTGTAAAACTATAAGCACTTCCTCTAAGATAAAGAACAAGGCAAAAATACTTACTCTAACCACTTCTACTCAATAGTTTGTTGATGTTCTTCCAAGATGATTAAAAAATAAAATAAAATAAAAATAAAAATAAATCCAAATCAGAAAGAATGAAAGAAAATTATATGTTTGCAGATGACCTGGACTTAAAGGTAGAGACATTTAAGACTCCACCAAAAAATACAAGAACAAGCAAACACAGTCAATTTGCAAGATACAAATCAATATACAAAAATCAGCTGTGTTTGTATACAATACATATAAAGGATTTATATCCAGAATTTACACATTATTTAAAATACTCTTACAGTCAATATCAGACAACAAACACCCAATTAAAAAGTAACAAAGTTTCTGAAAAGACATTTCTCAAAGGAAAAGATACAAGTCGTCAACAAGCATATGTAAAGGTAGTTAACATCATTAGGCATCAGAAATGATAAGTCAAAGCCAAAGTGAAATATGACTTCATCCCATTTAGCTTGGCTATAATTATAGGAACAAATAATAATGTGTTGGTATGGATATGGAGAAACTCAAACCATCACATATTGTTACTAAAAATGGAAAGTGGTGCAGCCAGTTTGGAAAAGTCTACCAATTTCTCAATGATTAAACAGAGTTACCATATGATGCAGCAGTTCCACTTCTAGGTATATCCCCATGAGAAAGGAAAATACATTCACTCATAATGGACACATGAATGTTAAAAAGAACATTTTTCATAATAGCCAAAAATTAGGGAGGGGAACTGTCTATCAAATGACACACGAATAAACAAAATGTGGTATATCCATATATCCATATAATACCATATATGGTAATATATCCCTATAATGGAATATTATCTTGCAATAAAAAGAGATAAGTCCTGAACATGCTACAATACAGATGACACTTTAAAATATTATGCTAAGTGAAAGAAGGCAGTTACCAAAGACTACATATTCCATGATTCCATTTACAGGAAAAACTCTATTTCTGTAGAGACACAAACTAGTTTAATGGTTGGATAAGGCTTGGGGAGTCAGAAGTTAGAGATTACCATGTAAGGGTAAAGGTTTCTATTGGAGTATGAACATGCTCTTCCTATGATCATCACGGTGGTAGCAAAATCTGTACTATGAACCATACTATGAATCTATACTATGAACCATGATTGTACCTTTTAAGTTCATCAATTGAATGGTGTGTGGATTACATGTCAACAAAGTTTTATTAAAAAAGAAAAATCTCTTGAACCATCATCCAGGAAATTTTGAGTGAGCTATAAATAGCTTTATCTCTAGTTCTTCAGGAAAAGAGACTACAGACACAATCACCTCTCGCTTCTTATGGTTCTAATTCTCATATACACAGATTTCAAAAAAAAAAGTATACATTTTAAAAAGGACAAAAACTGTATTAAAATTGTAAACTCAGTATATACTAATAACAAAGGTAAATACAAGTCACGTTTGACTTCTGCAGTTACAAGAAGTGCTCACAGTGGTTACCATCAATGTAATTTTAATATAAGTATTTTCCTTTCCTAAAATGTGTATACAAATTTTTGTTACCCTCTGTATATTACATAATTCAGGAGTATGCACAGAAAGATTAACTCTTAGCTGGATAATAGCACTTGTAGACATTACAAACATTGATATAAAAAAGAGATATCAATTTTTGTGTTTGTCTACTTGCCATAAACATGTTCTGTTTTATATTTACTTTGAGGAGTAGGAAGTTATATTTTAACTTTCTAATTGATTTCTCCTTGGATATAAGCATGAGCAATGACAGCAGGGGAACAGTGATTTGAAAAGAACCATTACATTCCACCAGGATGTCTATGAAGTGGATTTCAGTTCTGCTTCTGCTACAGTTGAGTTGTTACTTTAGCCCAGGGAGTTGTGGAAAGGTGCTGGTGTGGCCCACAGAATACAGCCATTGGCTCAATATGAAGACAATCCTGGATGAACTCGTCCAAAGAGGCCATGAAGTGATTGTTCTGGCATCTTCATCTTCCATTCTTATTGATCCCAACACACCATCTGCTATTAAATTTGAGGTTTACCCTACATCTTTAACAAAAGATGATTTTTCGGGTTTTATCAAGGAAATGATCAACAAATGGACATATGATCGGAAAAAAGATACACTTTGGACTTATTTTTCACTAATGCAAGAAATATTTGCAGAATTTTCTGAATTTACTGAAAAGCTCTGTAAAGATGCCATTTTTAACAAGAAACTTATGGCAAAACTACAAAAATCAAGGTTTGACATCGTTTTCTCAGATGCTGTGCTACCCTGTGGTGAGCTGCTGGCTGAGCTACTTAAAATACCTTTAGTATACAGTCTCCGCTTCTTTCCGGGCAACACAATTGAAAAGTATAGTGGAGGACTTCCAACCCCTCCATCCTACGTACCTATTATTTTGTCAGGATTAAGTGATCAGATGACATTCATGGAGAGAGTACAAAATATGATATATGTGCTCTACTTTGACTTCTGGTTCCAAACATTTAATGAGAAGAAATGGGATCAGTTTTACAGCGAAGTACTAGGTAAGTCATGTTTTTAGTTGGTAGTATGAAGTTCTTACTTTTCTACTGCCTTGAAGGTGTTTGGATAAATATTAAGTCAGGGGAATTTGTCTTTTATAAGGAAAATGATAAAATTATCAAATGATCTTTCAGTGTCACAAGTATTATGGAAATGTTCAAATCATAGGGTCATTGAGGAACTGTTTCCTCTTGTGTAGTTTAGTTTCATTTAAGAACTAAGCAATTTTGCCATATTACCTGAAGGATTCCTTCACAATAGAGAGAGATATAGTGGCTCTATCCCAGATCAGGAATCTGTAATTTGAGGTTTCTAATGATTTCACATTCCTTCACTAAGTACTTACAAATCATGAGTTCAAAGACCTAAACTTTTATCAAAAAATGGACACATAAATTACTAAACTATGTATTTTTGTAAACTGTCCCTTCATTAAAGACAAAAGGAGCCAAAATTAAGTGTGCAAATCTATTACTATACTTTATGAAAATTTTCCAGCTGTTATTTAAAAATACTTTTATCAATGAAAAATTACTATTAAGCTAATATGAACTAAATGCAGTTACAGGCTAAGGAATTGAGCCACATTCTTAAAACCTCACACTTTACAAGAAAACTCTGGGATAAAAAATAGTAGAAACTAGAGTAAATTGTAAAAACTAGACTAAGTACTCTAGGGAAAAGTGTTTCCATGGCTATGGTAGGGTTAATTCATTGAGGAATTGAAATCATTGTTTACATTTGCATCTGTTAGTTCTGTAGCTTACAGAGTAAACAAATGTGTGTTTAATTCTATAGTGTCTTAGGTTAAATTATTTTTTATGATTGTGATTGTACTGATGTGATTTAGAGATGAAAGATTATACACGTAATTATATATACAAGGTCTCACAACTAATTTTGCGAACTTGTTGCAAATATGTTGCTAACCTTATTTGATATCAGAGGCATTATTCATTATGAATTTGTACCAACTGGACAAACATTAACCAGGGTACCTATTTGAAAGTGCTGAAAAGGTTGGGTGAAAAAGTTAGACTACCTGAACTTTACTCCAACAATTCATGGCTCTTGCATCACGACAATGAACCAGCTCACACAGCACTGTCTGTGAAGGAGATTTTAGCCAGTAAACAAATAACTGTATTGAAACACCTTCCCTACTCACCTGATCTGGCCCCCAATGACGTCTTTCTTTACCTGAAGATAAAGGAAATATTAAAAGGAAGTCATTTTGATGACATTCAGGACATCAAAGGTAATAGAAGACAGCTCTGATGGCCATTCCAGAAGAGTTCCAAAATTGCTTTAAAGGGTGGACTAGGTGCTGGCATCAATGCACAGCTTCCCAAAGGGAGTACTTCGAAGGTGACCATAGTGATATTCAGCAATGAGGTATGTAGCACTTTTTCTAGGTTGAGTTCGCAAACTTAATTGTCAGGCCTCATATGTTGTTCATATACATATGTATATATGCATGTATATTTCTATTATAAAACAACAGACAGTTTAAACATCTTTGACTACATAATTCTAAGCTACTTTTACAAAATTACGTGGTATGTCACATCACAATGTTCTCATTTCCTCAACCTTTTGTTTGCTTTATTCCCTTCAGGAAGACCCACAACATTATCTGAGTTAATAGGGAAAGCTGAAATGTGGCTCATTCGAACCTATTGGGATTTGGAATTTCCCCGCCCATACTTGCCACATTTTGAATTTGTTGGAGGACTTCACTGCAAACCTGCTAAACCCCTTCCTAAGGTAAACCCATCTGTGTATGTTTTGCTATTTACTTTGCATTTTCAGTAGGAAAGCATCTGTGTTCTTTATTTAGAATATCTGGTCAAACTGAGAAAGAGAGATAAGAATCTGGATAGAGTGACCTGCCAATTAGAAGTTCATATATTTCTATCTAGAACAAGAATCTGAATTTCATTATCATTACAGAATAAACTGTTGCACTCGGGAGACTTTGGAAATAGTGTCAGTTAAATTAAGGCCTTCGTTATTCAACACATAAGAAAGTATCAGCCAGTAATTCAGAGTATTTTTAAAGTAACTAGCATAATGCAGGAGTGCCGTTTAAAGAACTGGATATGCAGAGAAGCGGTGTAGACACATTTTCTACCCCCAGATTTTTACACCAGATATTCTACTTAGATATGCATAGAATATAAGCAAGTGACTCAAAGCTGTGTGAAAAGTATTACAATAAGGAAAGAGCAATGCTGCTATAATGCTAGAGAACATCCCATGGGAATGGATCATAATACCTCAGGACTGACGATGCAATCTGCCGTAAGTGAGCATAAACATCCCACGTTTTTGTCCCCCTGCAACACAAAAATTTGGCATCTATCCATGAATAAAAGTGGGAGTTGGAGGGTCCAGCATCAGATGCCAAGAGACCTGGGAAAAGTCTTGCCAACCTGTGCAGAGGTAATAGGCAGAAAGACTCCAGTACCAGCTGTGATACCTACAGGAGATGGTGAATTGTTCCAGCCCCTCATGGCTGTAGTCCACGAACAGCTACAGAACCCTACCTTGGGCAGTGGCCTAAGGATTGAAGTGCCTCTGTGGAAGTCCAGAATTCCAGAAGACAAGTTCCAGCACTCTATTGGACCACAAAATATATGAGTGTGAATGTGTTCTTGTTTGTAAGAAGTTTGACTTTGCGAGGATCACGTAAGTCTCCCCTAAGGCACCATAATTTAAGATTAGAAAGAACCTCATGGTTTCTCATGTAGGGAAAAGGGACAGTTACTGAGTGGATACCCCCAGCTTTTTCAGCTGTGCAGGATGCTTCCGAAAGGCTTATTTCTCTCTCACAGAATCCACAGTATTAAATTTGGAGCTCAGCGACCGATGAAAAGAAGCAGATCAGGAGAGTGACATACAAGATTTCCAGAGGCATGGTTCCTCCTGAATGCATTCTGGACTCCTACAGGAAGGCTGACCACAAACCACAAAGAAAACCTCTCCTGTAGATCCCCTCCATGAGCCTGTGGACACTGACAGCAGACTGCATTCCAAACCCACACCTCCTCCCCTCTGTGGCCAGCTCCCTGTACATGCTGCCAAGCACAGCCACAAGAAGAGCATGATTTGATAGGAGGCTAGGGAGCATGACCAGAAAGCACGCCAAGATTTCTGGCAAAAGACAAACTACAAATCTGAGCTGTGCACCACCTTCAGGAAAACAAAAGGCAGGCAGTCAGTATCTGGCCTGGTGCTTTACAGGATGGAGAGTAGGCATACAGGTTTACTAATTCTTCCACATGAAGGAAGAAGCAAGAAGCACGGAGCAGGTATGTTCCTACAAGGTCTGAGAAAGCCTTATGTACAGCAGGACTGACAAAAGGCGTTTCTACCCTGAAAGCAGATAGTAGAAGTAGGTGACTGCTAATTCAAATGCAAAGCAGCAACACAAAACTCCAAAGAACATGAAAATGCAAGGAAACACAAAATCACCAAATTTTGCAATAATTATACAGTAACCAAATAAAGACATGGAGATATACGATTTCACTGATAAAAAAAATTCAAAATAGCTCTTTTAAGTTAACTCAGTGATGTACAAGAAAACACTGAACCCTTGTGCAATGCTGGTAGAAATGTAAATTTGGCACAACCACTACGTAGGAAGGTTCTTCAAGAAATTGAAAATAGAGCTACCATATGATGCAGCAATCCCACTTCTGGGTATATATCCAAGAAAAACAATATATCAAAAATACATCCATAATACCATGTTTATTGCATTATGCACAATGGTCAATAAACGGAAACAACTGTCAACAGATGAGTAAGTAAAGATGTGAAACACACATACATACACACTCACACACAATGAAATATTATTGAGCCATGAGAAAGAAGGAAATCCTGCCATTTGGGACAACTTAGAGGGACCTGAAGGGCACTGTGCTAATCTGATTTCAGGAAAAAAGCTGTCATATGTAAACTAATCAGAAAGACAGTCACTCAAATAAGTAACTGTACAAATATATTTCTGAATTATAAATAGGCATCTTGGGGCTATTTTATGGAGATTCCAGACAGTAATACCAGACTCATGAATTACAGTGATTCTTTAGTTTATAAAAGGGATTTAAGGAAAGGGTCCTAAGATGTTGGCATAGGATGACCCTGAACTCACATCCTCCCATGAACACACCAAATGTACATCCACATATAGAGCAATTCCTGCTGAAGAACAACCGAGGGTTAATGGAACAGCTTGTGCACAGCACATGAGAGAGAGAGAGAGAGAGAGAGACTGCATAGTGAAGGTTGGGGAATCATGAGAACTTTCCAGGCTCTGTGGGAACGCTGTGGGATTGGAGGTACCAGTGAGTACCAATGCTTATGGTCCCTCTCCACACAGGCAGCATGGGCAGGAACAGAGTTCAAATGCTCTAGTCGAGCTGCAAGGCCACCACAGTGTGCCTTAGGATGCTCCTCCTACACCCACACCAGGCTCACACAGCCAGTCTGCCATGGCACCGCTATCGCCACATCCCCTGGGCTGCTCCAAACCAGGCCAGCCCGCCTCACAAGGTGCCCGCAGAGTCATGCACCCTGGTAAACCTGGCCCATGTTTTGCCCCAACTCTGACTGGCCTGCTGGGTAGAACACCCCTCGTGCATCAAGCAACACTTTGGCTCCAGCCTGCCTTCCAATGCCACCAAGAACACACAGAGATCGTTCCTACACAAGGCCTCTCATCAAGTTCGAGAGAGGCAGCTATTCCACCTAATTTATACCAATAAATATAGAAAGTAAAACAAATTAGGAGAAAAAAGTATGATCAAAATGAAAGTACAAATAAAGAAAACCGGGGAAAAAATAAAATCCTAAAAAACAAAGATAAGTAATTTTTCTGATAAAGTATTCAATGGAATGGTCATAAAGATGCTTACCGAATACATAGTAGAGGAATAGAAGAACACAGGGAAAACTTTAACAGTTAGAAAAAACAAAAACAAGCCAATCAGAGCTGAAGAATATAATAACTGAAGTGAAAAATGTACTAATCTACAGCAAATTAAATAACAGGGAAGAATGGACTAGCAACTGGGAAGACAGAATAATAGAAATTATACAATCAAAAGAGCAATAAAAAAAGAATTTTAAAAAACAAGGATAGATTAAGCATCCTCAGGTACAACATAGCGTATTAACATTTGAATTAAAGATGTCTCAGAGTGAAAAGAAAAATGAGAGAGAGAGAGAGAGAGAGAGAGAGAGAGAGAGAGAGAGAGAGAGAGAGAGAGAGAGAGATTGAGAGAGAGAGATTGACCATTTAATGAAATAATGGCTAAAATTTTTCCTAACCTGGGGAAGGAAACAGACATCTGGATCCAGGAAGACCAGAGAGTCCCAAACAGATGAACCGAAAGAGATCCACACCAAGACATACTATAATCAAGTGGCAAAAAATAGTCTTTTTCAAAATTTTTATTACATTTATTGGGGTGATATTGGTTAGTAAAATAATATGCTTCAAGTATACATTTCTATAATGCATCATCTAAATTTGCAGTGTATATTCACCACCCAGAGTGAGTTTACATTCCATCAACATATATCTAACACCCTCTTCCCTCTTCTACTACCCTGTTACCCTCCTTACCTTTGGTAACCACTAAACTGTTGTCCGTATCTATGAGTCTTTTTTTTTTAATTTATTGGGGTGACAATTGTTAGTAAAATTACGTAGATTTCAGGTGTACAATTCTGTATTACATCATCTATAAGTCCCATTGTGTGTTCACCACCCAGAGTCAGTTCTCCTTCCATCACCATATATTTGATCCCCCTTACCCTCATCTCCCTCCCTTCACCCCCCTTACCCTCTGGTAACCACTAAACTATTGTCTGTGTCTATGAGTTTTTGTTTCTCATTTGTTGTCTCGTTCTCTTGTTGTTTTTGGTTTATATACCACATATCAGTGAAATCATATGGTTCTCCACTTTTTCTGTCTGACTTATTTCGCTTAGCATCATACTCTCAAGATCCATCCATGTTGTCACAAATGTTCCTAAAAAGAAATCATCTTTTCTTACTGCCGAATAGTATTCCATTGTGTATATATACCACAAATTCTTTATCCATTCGCCTATCGAAAGACATTTTGGTTGTTTCCATGTCTTGGCCACCATAAACAAAGCACGTGTCTTTATGTACAAATGTTTTCATATTTTTTTGGGTGGATACCCAGGAGAAGGATTGCTGAGTCATATGGCGTTTTCGTTTCCTTGTTTGTTTGTCTTATTCCTTTGGTGCTCTCAGTTTTATATCCCACATATCAGTAAAATCATATGCTTCTTGAATTTTTCTGTCTGACTTATTTCACTTAGCCTGATAATCTCAAGATCCATCCATGTTGTCGCAAATGGCAGTATTTCATCTTTTCTTATGGCTCAGTACTTTTCCATTGTGTATATGTACCACAACTTCTTCATTCCATCATCTATTGAAGGAAACTTGGGTTGTTTCTATGTCTTTGCCACCATGAATAATGCTACAATGAACACAGGAGTACATATATCTTTGGTTAAATGTTACCTGATTATGGGGGTAGATACCCAGGAGAGAGATTGCTAGGTTGTATGGTAATTCTATACTTAAGTTTTTGAGGAAACTCCATACTCTTTTCCATAGTGCTTGTACCAATTTGCATTCCCACCAGCAGTGTATGACGGTTCCATTTTTCCCACAACCTCTCCAACACGTTATTACTTGTCTTAACGACAGCCATCCTAACAGGTGTGAGGTGATAGCTCATTGTGCTTTGATTTGCATTTCCCTAATAGCTAGTAATGTTGAGCATTTTTTCATATATCTGTTTGTATGTTTGTATGTAAGCCATTTGCACGTCTTGGGAGAAGTTTCTGTTTAGCTCCTCCGCCCATTTTTAAATGAATTGTTTATTCTTTTGGTGTTGAGTTGTATGAATTCTTTATATATTTGGACATTAGCCCCTAATCAGAGGTGTTGTTTGCAAATATCTTCTCTCATTCGGTTGGTTGCCTCTTTGTTTTGTTGATGGTTTAAAGAGGAAATCTTGAAAGCAGCAAGAGAAAACAACTACTCACATAAAAAGGAAACTTCATAAAGCTTTCTGCAGATTTCTCAGGAGAAATGTTACAGAAGGTAGTGCAGAATATATTCAAAGTGCTAAGCAAATAGAACCTACACCCTAGAATATTCTACCAGGCAAAATTCATCCAGAATGGAAGTTGAGATAAAGATTCCCTGACAAGTAAAAGTAAAAGTATTTCATCACCAATAAAACAGCTTTACAAAACATGTTAAAGGGCCTTCTTTAAGCTGAACAGAAAGGCCATAACCAGAAATAATATGTAAAATAAAAAAATCTTACTGGATATCAAATATATAATGAACACAGTGGATCAGCCACTTAAAAAGCAAGTATGAAGATTCAAAAGACAAAAGTAGCAAATCAACTATAACTACAATAAGCATTTAGGGTACTACAACAATAAAAAAGATATAAAATATGTCAGAAACATAAAACATGGAGTGACAAGTATAAATGTAGCTCTTTGTGAGTGCTTCTGAGTTTAAATGCATAATAGCAAAATACCAATTATAGATAATGATTGGTATATATGAACCGTGGTAACCACCACCCATATATTTACAAAGAATACCCCAAAAATAAAGAGAATCAAACAAACACTAAACCAAACCAGTATACCAAGAGGAGAGATCAAGAAGACAAGACAGAGAACTACAAAAAAAAAAAAGTAAAAATGGCAATAAGTACATTCTTATCAATAATTAATTACTTTGAATAAAACTGGACTAAATGATGCAATGAAAAGTCAAAAGATAGCAGAATGGATTTAAAATATGTCTCATCTATACGGTAACTACAAGAGACTCACATACACAAATTGAGAGTGAAGGCGTGGAAAAAGAAATACCATGCAAACAAAAGTGAAAGAAAACTAGGGTAGTAATACTCATATCAGACAAAATAGACTTTAAAACAAAGACTATAAAAAAGACTAAGAAGGGCATTATGTAATGATAAAGAGGACAATGCAAGAAGAGGATATAACATTGTAAATATCTATGCACCCAAAATAGGAGCACCTAAGTATATAAAACAAATATTAAAAGGAGAAACTGCAAGTATTACAATAATAATAGCAAGGGACTTTAACATCCAACTTACATCAATGGATAGATCATCCAGACAGAAAAATTAATAAGGAAACAATGACCTTACATCACATTAGACCAAATGGATTAGAACATTTCATATAAAAATTGCAGCATATATATCCTTTATAGAGGCACATAGAACATTCCTCAGAATAGATCACATGTTAGGTAACAAAACAAGTCTGAATAAATTCAAAAAGATTTTCTAATAGCAACAGTATAAAATTAGAAGTCAATTACAAAAAGAAAACTGTAATAAACCCAAACACATAGAGACTAAAAAAGGTTCTATTAAACAACCAATGAATCAAATACAAAATCAAATGGGACATCAAAATCTACCTGAGACCTAAATGAAACTTAAACCACAACCTTCCAGGGTCTATGGGATGCGTAAATAGCAGTTCCAAGAGGGAAATTCATAGTGATACAGGCCTAAGTCAAAAAATAAATAAAAAGAAGAAGAAAAATCCCAATTCAATAAATTAACATTACACCTAAAAAGTCATGAAAAAATGAAACAAATAAAAGCCTGAAAAAGTGAAAAGAAGAAAATAAATATCAGAGTGAAAATAGACAGACTAAAAATCAAATAGAAATGACCAATGTAAGTAAGAGTTGTTTTTTGAAAAGATAAACAAAATCCATAAACCTTCAGCCAGACCTATCTAGAAAAAAGAGAGAACCCAAATAAATAAAATCATAACTGACAAAGGAGAAGTTATATCCAACTCCACAGAAAAACAAAGCATCATAACAGAATACTATGACCAATTTTATGTCAACATACTGGACAACCTAGAACAAATAAATTTCAAGAAACATACAACTTTCCAAGACTGAACCAGGAATAAGCAAAAAATCTCAACAGGTTGATTACTAGCAAGAAAATTGAAGCAGTAATGCAAAAAACTCCCAACAAGCAAAAGTCCAAGACCAGATGATTTTACAGCCGAATTCAATAAACATTTAATTCTACCAAACAATTCATGCCTATCCCTCTCAAAATATTCCCAAAAAACTGAGGAGGAAATAACACTCCCAAACTCATTGTGTGAAGCCAGCCAGCATTATCCTGACAGCAAAACCAGACAAAGACACTATAAAAGAACAAAATTACAGTCCAATATCACTAATGAACGTAGATGCAAATATTCTCAACAAAACATTAGCAAATCAAATACAACAATATAGTCAAAGGATTATACATCATGCTCAAGTGGAATACTGTGTTCCAGTGATGCAAGAATGGTTCAAATTCCACAAAACAGTGTAATACACAACATCAACAAAACCAATGTTAGAAATTACATGATCATACCAATAGACACAAAAAATAAAGCATTGGACAATAATAAAACGCACAATAAAGTGGCTACAGAGAGAACATACCTCAACATAATAAAGACCATATATGATAAACACGCAACTAATATCATAGTCAATGGAAGAAAGCTGAAATCTTTTCCTCTAAGATCAGAACAAGAGAAGGATACCCATTATCACCACTTTTTTTCAAGAAAGTATTAGAGTTCCTAGCCATAGCAATCAGGCAAGAAAAAGCAAAATAATAATAATAATAATAATAAAACAGCATTCATATTGGAAAAGAATAAAACTCCATTATTTGCAGATGACATGATATTATATATAGAAAACCATAAGAACTCCACCAAAGAAACTATTAGAACTAATAAGAGTATTCAATAAACTTGTCAGATGTAAAAGTAATGTACTTAAATATGCTGTGTTTCTATACACAAATAATAAACTATCAGAAGAATATAGACCATAATCCATTTTCAAAATGGCTCAAAAAGAATAACAGACTTAGAAATAAATTTAACCAAGGAGGTGAAAGATTTGCACTTTCAAAACCATAAGATATTGATGAACAAAACTGAAGACACATAAAGAAATGGAAGGATATACCATGCTCATGGATTGGAAGGATTAATATTGTTAAAATGTCCATACTGCCCAAAGCAATCTACAGATTCATTGCAATCCCCATCAAATTCCAATGACATTTTTTCTCAGATCCAGAACAAATAACCATAAAATTCATACAACACCTAAAAAGATTCCAAATAGCCAAAGATAACTTGAGAAAGAACAAACCTAGAGGCAATTATGCTAAGGGAAATAAATCAGACAGAGAAAGACAAATATAACGATACATATGTGTAATCTAAAGAACAAAACAAACCAAAAACAGAAAAACACTTGTAGATATAAAAAACAACCTGATGGTTGCCAGAGGGGTGAGGGAAGGGGGATGGAGGGAAAAGGAGAAAAGGAATAGGAGATACAAACTTCTAGGTGTAAAACAAATAAGTCCTTGGAATGTAATGTACAGCATAGGGAATACAGTCAGTAATATAATAACTTTGTACAGTGATAGATGATTTACTCAATTTATCACAGATATCTCATGGTACGGTATATAAATGTCAAATCACTAGGCTGTATACCTGAAACTAATATGTCAACTATATTTTAATAACCTTTGGCAAGTGATGCAGGGGGAGAGCTTGGAAAAATCTGACAAAGCTTTTAATGTGAGCTTTAAATAATCATAGCTAAGGGAAGAAAGATATAAAATCATCCTACTGATGAAAACTTTTCCTTAGTACTCATAGTCAAAGGAATAAAATACTAATGAGTAAACAAAAATAATTCTCCAGAAAACCTGTCAGGAATAAGCACATTTAGTACAACTATAACAGTAAGAATTAAAGGTAAGTTAAGATCCTGCGGTGTAGCCTCATTCCAAGAATCTACATTAGGAATTAATAAATCATTAATGAGGAGTCTGGATATAATCTCATCTTAAGAGCATTTACTCTTAAATACTGTGTACTGACTCTATTTCATTTTTTTTTATACACACACAGACACACACATGTTTGTACAAATATACATAATAGAGGAATTCAAACTAATATCAACTGTATTCACCACAGGAACTGAGGGATTGGGTCTATTAAAAATAGCCACTGATAAAAACAGAATGGAGGTTCCTCAAAAAATTAAAAACAGAATTGCCATTTGGTCCAGCAATTCTACTTCTGGGTTTATAACCAAAACAATGGCATTAGGATCCTGATGAGATAATTCCACACCCATCTTCACAGCAACACTATTTACAAGAGCCAAAAGATGGAAGCAACCCAAGGGTCCACTGGTGGATGAATCAATAAACAAAATATGGTATTTACACACAATGTAATACTGTGTGTTATGTGCTGTTGAGTCAGCTCCAACCCCAGACAACCTTATGAATGACGTCCAGAGAATCCTAGCCTCAACAGCCCTGCTCAGCAAGTTTAGCCTCAAGCCGATGGTTTCTTTGATGGAATCAATCCATCTTGTATCTGATGTTCCTCTTTCCTGTAGCTTTCTTTTTTTCTTAGCATTACTGTCTTTTCAAAGAACGCTGCCTTCTCGTGAGTGCCTGAACAACGACAATCTCAGTTTTGTCATTTTTACCTCCAGCAATATTTCTGGCTTCCTTTGCTCCATAACATACTTGTTTTTCTTGTGGGTCAGGGAGTCTATAGAGGAATAATACTCAACCTTAAAACTGAGGAAATTCTAATACATCCCTAAAACTAAGGAAACTCTGCTACAACATGGTGGAATCTTAAGGACATTGTGCTAAGTTAATAGGCCACTTACAAAAAGACAAATACTGTATGATTCCACTTATGTAAGGTATGTAGACTACTAAATTTCATAAAACAAAAAGTAGAATGATAGTTGTAAGAGACAAGTGAATGTGGGAAATGGAGGATTACACTTAAGAATGGTTATGTTATTATTGTTTTGCAATCTGTATCTACAACTTTTATTTTGCTAATTGGAACTGTATTCATTATTCTGTAATCCTCCATTGCCCACATTCACTATTTCCTTACAACTGTCCTTATACTTTTTGTTTTATGAAATTTAGTAGTCTACATACCTTACGTAAGTGTATATATATACACACACACACACACACACACACACACACACACATATATATAACTGAAATGTACACTTAAGAATGGTTAAGATAGTGAACTTTATGTTATGCGTATTTTACCACAATTAAAAAAGAAAAAAAGAAAAAGAAACCAGATAGTATACTAACGATTCCTGATAATTCTTGATTTTCTCCCTTTAGTTGTTTGTAGCACTCCTTTCAATAGTATTCACTGTGCTGATACTCTTTTTGTGATGGACCAAATTCTTTCTCCACAGGAAATGGAAGAGTTTGCCCAGAGCTCCAAGGAAAACGGGATTGTTGTGTTTACTCTGGGGTCAATGGTCAGTAACATGACAGAAGAAAGGGCCAATGTGATTGCATCAGCCCTTGCCCAGATTCCACAAAAGGTCAGATAAAGTACAAAACTCTTTAGTGAGTGTGTTAAACTCTGTAGAGTCGGACTATAGAAATTTTCTTCATGAAAGGTGAACTACGATGATAGCCCCAATTCATCTCAGAGAGCAATTTAAAAACCAAAATATACATGACAGATGCTACAGTAAGAAAGACGATGTTTTTGATTGACAATTACTTTGGCATTAAAATTGTGATGACAAAGAAGTGCATTTATGAGATACAGCAAATGTTTGGTATCATAATGGTATTCTGGCTAGGTACACATATCACCAAATTCTGTCCTGTCATTTGTCCCTTTTCCTGGCAGGATTCCTGAATGCACTATAGATACTACAGAAGTTCTCAGAAAGGAGTTAAATTTTCACAGTAACATTAAATAGGACTTGATAACAGTCAGAAAGGCAACATGCCCTTTAGGCGAGGTCATCTAGGCCTCTCTTACTTCCCCTGAATTTTGGAATAGGCCTATGCCCTGTTTTTTTCAGGGTGCTATTCAGAGAAAGGATGTCAAGGCTCTCACCAAGCTGCATCCAGGTACCCATGACGATTTTGATAAACAGAAAAACTGGCGTGTAAAAAAGAAAGAGAAAACCTCCCTGGTGGGCTGGGCCCTGCTAAAGTCTGAAACAGGAAGACATAAAAGAAAAGATGGAAGTGGGTCCAGCCCTTAAGGTGACCGTGCGCTTTATAAAATGTGGGCCCACCACAACTCGGCTTCAAACAATCGGAGTAACTCCCCTTGACTGACGAAGGAGAAATAAATATAAAGTGGAGTCAATCAGAAGCAAGTCTGGTATGGGGCAGTTTCAGATGATCCCTTCTCCACCAAATATGGTAGGAAATTATTTCTAACATATAAAATTTCAGTCTCTGGGTACTGTGTACTACTCTTTCACTTCCTAACTGATGTAGCTTCCTCCATATCTCCCATGCTAGTTTGCTGAGAACCTGAAGTTACATGAACACTCAAAAGCAAATACCTGTTAACTACTTCTAACCTAGAATCCAGCTTATGAGGATTGCTTGGGAATTCCAAAATCAAGACCTAATTTTGGTATCGAGCCTGGAAATGGCTTGGCCAGTTATGATTAATTAACCATATTAATCAATGCTGACAGTACATTGTAGCACATCATGAAGTGTTAACAGTAGGGTGAATAAAATTTGGCATCATCATATTTGATCTTTTTCTACAGCTATACTTTCCTTTATGAAGTGCCAATGTGCTCTTCTGTATTTTAAGAATTTTCAATCCTACCTACAGTGATAACTCTATGTTTATGTATAAATTACCACTTTAAATTTTTCTTACAAACAGTAAGTTTGTAATGAGTATACTAAAATAAGCTCAGCATATTTGTTAAGCAGAAATTATTTATCATTACAAATTGTTAAAATTCAGAGTTACTTCTCACACAGAGCTGATTACATTGATTTTGTAAATCAAAACATGTAAAACTCTGATAAAATAACTTATGGAACTAGTGGATATAAGTAAAGCACTTCTCTCATAATTCAAAAAGAAAGAAACAGGTTAATATTAAATCCGGAAAAAAGAGCTAGTAAAACAAATAGTTAAAACAAAATATAAGTTCAAATTATTAATTTGCTACTGTTTTTGCACTAAAATTACATGATTACCTAAAATGTTTTATATGCTTGACATGGTCATTGATAATCTCATTTGTCCTGAGAGTAAACCACTGCATTCATACCAACTCAATACAAAAATAAGTACATGTAATATGAGTATTCCTCCTACATCAGTGTTTTATTCATTCTCATTATCTAACATCTCTTGTCCTCATTTCCTTAGCTGTAATATGTAAGGGAGTTAACGACATGTCTCTTAATCTATTTAGAATCTAACACGCTATAAATTTGTAGTTTGACTATGGAAATAAGTTATTTTCTTTTCCCTAACAGGTTATATGGAAATTTGATGGCAAAAAACCAGATACCTTAGGGGCAAATACTCGGCTCTATAAATGGATCCCCCAGAATGACCTTCTTGGTAAGACTCTGGAAAACACTGAAATGAGGGCCAATCTGACCAGAGTGATAAACAATTCATCAGGAACTAAACATTTATTAAACATTTCTTATTGAAAACCTCAAAAATATAAATTATCTTTCTTATGTATTTCCCAGTCCTAGGGGGAAATCATCAGATAAAACAGGTGGCATCTTATTATACACATTCAAATTTCTTATGACCAGAAACAAATTGTCTTTATTACATGCATAATTACCTCTCACAGAGGCTATTTCAACACTTTCTGGATTGTCACCCTATCTCTTAGTTCTCTCCTTACACTAATCCTTGAACCCAATGTAAGGGTGGACAGGTGTCCCTGAAAAATGACCACTTGTCTTTTATTTCCATTGAGTTTCCCTTTTCCAGAGAAAAATTCAAAACCTCTTTCCAAAGTAATAGCGTATTTCATTGTAATGTGTAGCTTTTCCTTCCTCTGCCTCCTACGCATTATCACTACATTTCCTGCTGCTTTGACACCCTACATATCAGACTCAGTGATTTCACTATTTCATTAAGAGGATACATTCTAACATACTCCCCTCCCTCTTTTTTCCCCATGCATTTTTTAATTTTTTTATAATCCACCACGGTCTTTTCAAATTGTTCACCGGGCCATCTTGTATTCATTTTTAAGTCTCAAGTCACACACGTATCTTCTATGTATCTTTCATTTACTTTGCCAGCTGACTTATGTGCTTCTTCCTTTGAGTACTAGAAGAAATTTTAGTTCAGTTTTATGTGTATAATAATGAGTTAACTAGAATACACTGCCTCTTTTAGTGCTTTATATTGCCCTATTCTCATTTTAGTCTAAGACTATAATTAATAATTTGCTGAAATTCACCGAATCCTAGGTCATCCAAAAACCAAAGCCTTTATAACTCATGGTGGAACTAATGGCATCTATGAGGCAATCTACCATGGGATCCCCATGGTGGGCATTCCTTTGTTTGCGGATCAACCTGATAACATCGCTCGTGTGGAAGCCAAAGGAGCAGCTGTCAGTTTGCACTTCAATGCAATGTCAAGTACAGATTTGCTCAATGCACTGAAGAGAGTCATTAATGACCCCTTGTGAGTATCACAAATTATTTTAATAGATGTATTTGTTAGGTGCTTTTGTGAATATGAGAATGTCATATGCATTTCGTCCCATTTTTAAGAGGTTAATTTTGACAGTAACATAACTTAACATCTTAAATCTACTTTTGTTTTCAACCACACATTGATTCCAAAGTTGCATTTTTAACCCCATATATTTAATGGGTAGCCAACTGGTGCAACAATTTTCTCCTCAAATAATGTAAAGTTCTATATGTAATTGTAAAAAGAACACATTTTTAAAAATACGATAGAACCCACAGAAGGAAAGAATGAACTACAAGAAAAATCATAAATTCTTTCCATTCAGTTCCTAAAATTTCTGAAACTATAATCTCTTTACACTCAAAAACTTGATTATATTATAAACATTTTAACAGATTTTGAGATATCATTTACATATCATAAAATTTCATAGCTAAAATTATAAAATTTTAATATATGTGATGTTTACACAGCTATGAAACTATCACCATAATATAAACTTAGGACATTTTCATCACTCCAAAAAGAAATGTCATATGCCTTAGAAGTCACTTCCCATCCCCCCATGCCCAAATAACCATTAATAAACTTTCTGTCTCTATTAGTCCTTTTGGACATTTCATAATGACAGAATCATATAATATGTGGTCATTTACAACTGGCTTCTTTCGTATAGCATAATGTTTCTGAGTTTCTTACCTGTTGTACCTTTGCACTGCTGAATAACAATCTATGATACGATAAAGCACATTTTATGTATCCATTTATCAGTCCATGGACACTTTGATTGATTCCATGTTTGCCTGTTATGAATATTGCTATCTCTGATTTTGTGTGAATATAAGTAAAGATGCCAGTACTTACAACAAATGAAAATAGACTAAATTACTTTTAAAGAATACTGCCAGACAAGATTTGAAAAATTAACAATATATACTATTTTCAAGCCATAATTAAATAGATGTGACAAGAAGATTATAAGTACAAAGGTAGAAAAAAAAGATCTATTTCAACGGTAACCATAAAAAGATGTAGCTATACTAGTATCAGGCACAGTAGATAAGAAGCACTTGTAATAATAAGGATGATGATAAATAGGTTAATCTTTCAAAACACTACAAATTCTTAACTGGACACACCTACTTATAATATCACAAGTAAAAAAAGTAAAAGTAGTTTTGAGTATATAGGTCTTTCACATTCTTGGTTAAGTTTATTCCTAGGTGTTTTATTCCTTTTGTTGTAATTGCAAAAGAAATTGTTTGGTTTTTTATTTCTTTTTCTGAAATTTCATTGTTAGTACATAGGAATGCAATGGACTATTGTAAGTTGATTTTGTAGCGGGCACTTTACTGTGTTCATTTATTGTTCCTAATAGCTTTTTGGTGGAGTCTTTCGGGTTTTCTATATATAGCATCATGTCATCTGCAAAGAGTGACAGTTTACCTTCTTCATTTCCAATTTAGATGCCTTTTATTTCTTTCTCTTGCCTGATTGTGCTGGTGAGGACTTCCAACATTATGTTGAAAAGCAGAGGTAATAGGGGACAGCCCTGTCGTGTTCCTGATTATAGGGCAAAGGGCTTCATTTTTTCACCGTTAATTATGATCTTAGCTGAGGGTTTGACATATATGGCCTTCATTATATTGAGGTATTTTCCTTCTATACCTATTTTATTAAGTGTTGACATTTTTAAAAGAAATTGATGAAAACACAAAGAAATGGAAAGACAGTCCATGTTCATGGATTAGAAGAATCAACATAGTTAAAATGGCCTTATTACCCAAAGCAATATACAGATTTAATGCAAACCCCATCAAAATCTCAATGACGTTTTTAAAAGAAATAAAACAAAAACAAAATATCAGATTTGTATGGAACCACAAAAAACCCTGAATAGCCAAAGCAATCCTAAAAAAAAAAGAAAACACTACTAGAGGTATCACACTCCCTGACTTCAGCTTGTACTACTGGGCAACGATAATCAAAACAGCACGGTATTGGCAGAAAAACAGACACACAGACCAATGGAATAGAGCTGAGAACCCAGAAATAAATCAACATAAATATGGACAGATTATTTTTGAAAATGAAGCCAAAAACATGCAATGGAGAAAACACAGCCTCTTCAATAAATGGTACTGGGAGAATTGGAAAGCCATGTGCAAGAGAATGAAACTACACTGCTATCTATCACAGTGTACCAAAATTAACTCAAAGTGGATCAAAGACGTAAACATAAGACCTAAAACAATAAACTACATAGAAGAAAACATAGGTACTAAACTTATGGACCTTGGGTTCAAAGAGCATTTTATGAATTTGACTCCAAAGGCAAGGGAAGTAAAAGCTAAAATAAATGACTGGGACTATATCAAACTTAAAAGCTTCTGCACAGCAAAAGAAACCATCGACAAAATAAAGAGGCAACCAACTGAATGGGAAAAGATTTTTGCAAACAATGCCTCCAAAAAGGGGCTAATATCCAAAGTATATAAAGAACTCATACAACTCAACAAAAAACAAAGAAACAAACAATCCTATTGAAAAATGGGCAGAGGACCTGAAGAGACATTTCTCCAAAGAGGACATACAAATGGAAAATAGACATATGAAAAAATACACATCACTAATAATCAGGGAAATGCAAATAAAAATCACAATGAGATATCACTTCACACAAGTTGGAATGGTTATCATCAACAAGATAAATAGTAACACGTGTTGGAGAGGCTGTGGAGAAAAAGGAACCCTCATACAATGCTGGTGGAAATGCAGATTGGTGCAGCCACTATAGAAGGCAGTGTGGAGGTTCCTCAAAAAATTACGAATAGAATTACCATATGACCCAGCAATCCCTCTCCTGGGTATCTACCAAAAAAATCTGAAACCATTTATCCATAAAGACATATGTGCTCCAGTGTTCATGCAGCTTTATCTACAGTGGCCAAGACATGGAAACAACCAAAGTGTCCATGGATAGATGAATGGACAAAGAAGTTGTGGTACATATACACAGTGGAATACTATTCAGCGGTAAGAAAAGATGAAATAGGACCATTTGTGACAACATGTGTGGATCTTGAGATTACAATGTTAAGTGAAATAAGTCAGACAGAAAAAGTAGAGAATGATATGATTTCACTGATGTGTTGTATATAAAACTGAAAACAACAAAAGAACAAGACAAACAAATGAAGAAAGAAAAATTCATAGACATAGACAATAGTTTAGTGGTTACCAGAGGGTAAGGGAAGAGGGGGGTGGTAGATGAGTGTAAAGGGAATGAAATAATGTGATGGAAAAAGAACTGAATTTAGGTGGTAAACACACAATTTGATATGCAGATGATGTATTACAGAATTGTACACCTAAAATCTATGTAACTTTATAAACAATTGTCACCCCCAATACCTTTAATTAAAAAAAAAGTAAAGGTAGACAAAAAGAAAAAACAAAATAAATCTATAGCCATAATAGTATGTTTTTAAAGAACTTTTTCTATAACATTAAAAGAATGGCAAAAAATAAAAAATAAAGAAAATAAAAATAAAAAGAATGGCAAAATAAATAAGTACATAAAATATCTGAAACACAATTTTAAAGTGCACCCTATTTGAGATATATACAAGAGTGGAGAACATGTATTTTTTTAACAGCATAAGGCATAGTTCATTGAAGTGAACATACCTACTGGGGCAAAACCAAGAACTCAGTATTGGAAATTTTATAAATCATAAAGATCATATTGTCAGACCAGACTAGACTTAAGTCAGGAATTAAGAGAAAAAAAAATCAAACAAATCCTAAACTAAATAAAATAAATAAACAAATAAATATCTCTAAATTTGGAAAATTAAGCAATATATTTCTAAATAGTTCAGTGTCAATAGAAATCATAATCATACATGAACCTTCTCCTCAGCAACTTCCCTTCTAGGTATATACACAACAGCAATGTGTAATATGTAAACCAAAAGACACATACAAGAATATTTACAACAGAATTAGTAAAAATGGCCAAAAAAATTTAACAATCCAAATGTCCATTGAACATTATGAAATAATAGTCTGTGGTACTGACAGATGATACAGCATTGGATACTATACAGCATTGGAATTAACAAACAACTACTTCAGAAAAGACAAAAACAAGGACTTACTACTACTTGATTACAATATATAAATGAGGAAAACTAATCTGTGATGTTAAAAGTCATTATAGTAGTTAGTTTGTGGAAGGGATTAGTGACTAAAAGGTCCAAGAAAATGGGGAGCCTCTATTAGTTTGTGGTATCCTATATCAGTATCTAGGAGTAGGTGCATTATTATATTTACTTCATGACAACGTTCTAGGTAATTATAAAATTTTGAGCTGTTTACACAGGATATGTGCTTAGGATATCCATTTTCTTAGATTTTTATACTTAAATTAAGCTCATATTTTAGAAATGTTTTCTTTCCTTTCGTTTTGTTTTCCTTTGTTTTGTTTTGGAGAAGCAGCAAAATAGACTGGTTTCTGTCTTTGCCAGGAATTTATATAGCACCGGTTCACCCTGGGAAATATAATAATTTCACAAGCCAATACAGGATAACATCTTCATAAACCAAATAAAGAAATAATATATACCAAATAAATGACCAATTAATCACACTGTTGTTCCAGGCAAGGGGAGACGGAGGAATAAAGCCCAAATTTAATAAGAGTTGTACTTTTTCAGCTGAGTGTGGACTCTTAAAAAGAAGATACTTACTAAGAAGGGCTCCAGGTAACTAACTAGGCTGAAATTTAAAAAAACAAACAAACAAACAAACAAAAACAGAGTCTGGCAGCCATTTCTACAGAAAGGTCTCTTGCATGGGCTGCACATCGGATAGTCTTGTACTAGACGGCGTCCCTCCTGCACTAAACTGCCTGCCTGCACTGTGTTCCTGCCATCTAAGCCAGCCCTTATAAGTAGTTCCTGGAATAACATTTCAACCAGTAGGACTGAGGCTTTCCCCGCCCAATTAGAGCTGTGCAGCTATATCCTATCAGCATCTTCACTGACCACAGTGACTCCATTCTGACCAATCAAAACAGTACCTTTTGAACCAATCAAACTGTGAGGATCTGAAGTGCCATTTGCATTTGGATGGACTAATCAGGGACCACGGGCAGCTCCCCTCTAGCTCTGGGAACATACTCTCTCTTTCCAAGGAAGTCAGAAGACTGTTTCCCAGCTGGAGCTGAAACCAAAATACCTCTCCAGAGCAGAGCAGAGGGGAGCAGTCCAGCTCAGGGCAGGGTGGAGTTAACAGGAGCAGAGCACAGCTATCTAGCCAGAGAGGGGCCTGGCCTCAGGGCCACCTCACAGCTATGCTCTTTCATAATTGAGCTATAACACTATTGAGCTATTTGTACTGAATAGCTTTCCTCTGCACTGCACCCCAAATTAGGGATTCCTGTTGGTGTTGAATTGACACCAATGACCATCAGTTGACAGGAGGCACTGCTGACAGTCAGCAACCAAGACCTGATTTCCATCATCCAGCACCAAAGTAAATTCCCTTGCTGCTGGAGCAGGCTGCTAGGGCACAAAGATGCCAGTGTTGGTAGCCTGGCTGCTCTCTTTCACAGGGTGGTTCTGAGGTTTAGCACCACTAAGAAGAGTTTTTCAAGACAGGAAGGAATGCCCGAAAGGTCCTGTAGAGTTTAGGTTAGTAATGACGAGTCACCTCCTCAAACTGGAACTCTCAAATAGTGCTCACAAACTCAGTATTTATGGTCTAATTGTCCCCTTGTCACAGTTGCTTCTCCACAGGTTCTTATTGATAAGCCCCCAGGCGGGCCCCTCTGCTTACCAAAGAACACCAGGTGTAGAAGGATGACATCAGGAATGATTTACTTCATTCTTATAGCAAAGCAACTTTGGTTTTGTCTTTGTCATAAACAAGTGCATTAAAACTTCACTTATATCACAAACAAGTGGAGTTGAAATCATATTAAAGCAATATATCCCATGTACTGTGACATCCGGTAAAAAATAAAATAAAATAAAAATAGAAGAAATGCCTAAGGGGTGCTCTTAGTGTGTCCAGGTAAAACCTACCTGAGATGTGACACTGACACCAATACCTCCATAAGAATTTAGAAGTAGCCTTGGGGTGTTATAGGAAGACTATTCCAAGTAAGACAAAGTGAGGAGAAAGTGCAAAGGTACTGAGGTAGGAACATATTTGGCAGCTTCAGTGAACCGCCTAAAGGCCAATGTGCCTACAATAGTGTGTGCATGGGACATAATAATAGGAAAGAGTTTGCCAGGGGTCTGTCAACTTTCAAAATGCAAAATTCAACACAGTAAATTTTAAGATATAATTAAATTTATTAAACAATTGATGAAGCAGGCTGCATCTGATAAAAAAATATAAGGACTTTCTGAGGGGTTGTACAAAAAGGTAAGGCTGTATAGGAAAAACAATGTGGCAGCGGATTTAGTTAAAAAAAAAAAAAACAGGATTGTTTTCAGACAAAAATATCTTTTTCTAGGAAAGGAATGGCATAGGTTTCATCATGTAACTGTCTCTTCTCTACAAGATAAAATCCTTGCCATTGAAAGGGCCCAAGTAAGAGTAGCTCATTATGTTGACCACACAATTCCAGACTGACTGATTAAGATTATATTTCTGGAAGAGGTTGGAATTTCGATTAAATCCAGTATGAAAATTTAGGTTTGGCATCATGGGCTTTTAGCAGGAGTAATAAATTAGGGCCTGTGGTTTTCTCTTTAACACCACATAGTGTCCTGTAAGACAAAGAACAGATTTGGAATTTATTCTAAATAGGATGAGAAGCTACATGGAAATTTTGAGCAGGGGAGTGTCAGAATCTGATGTGTTTCAAAAAGATATTCTGGCTACTGGGTGGAAAACGACAATACAGTTATGGGACTAGTGAGGAGGTGTTCCTCCCACCATGACACAATTCCTCTTTAAAACTTCAAGTGTGTCATCCTAAAACTGCATTTTATCATCCGACTTGATATGCGAGATGGAAATTAGAAACAGAGTAGGGTTATAATCTGATCTGTTTTTAAAAAAAGTATCATTCTGGCTACTGAGTGGAAAATGATAATACAGTCACGAAGGGAACTAAAACACAGGGGCTAGTGAGACGCGTTTCTTCCACCATGACACAATTCCTTTTTAAAACTCAAAAGCATCATCCTAAAGCTGCATTTTATCACGCAATTTATGACGAAGGAAACTTTGAACCTACAGAAAAAAAATTTTTAAGAGTTTATTTGAGCTAATAACTGAGAACCAACTTGAAGAAAAATCTCAACGAATGAGAAAATGTTCCAGAGAATGGCAGTTTGTCAGTCCTTTTTATACATTCAGAATTAAAGGAAAAAACAAAAGGAAGGTCTCATGAAGTGGTAGATTAGGAGGGAGAAAGCAAAGTGGAAGTAGGAGAGATCTCTAGGATTGGATACAAAGTAAAATGCAGAGATACAAACTTCTTTTGTACTGGTAGATACAGGATAGCTAACATGTAACATTTATAGTAAGTAGTCATGGTATGTGGGCAACAAGACAACAAAGGAAAATTTGTGGTCATTAGGCTCTGGTGCCTATGGTTCTGCTTCCAAGGCATCTGGAAAAGAAATCACTCTGACAACCAAAATGTAAGGTATCCTAGGTGTATAAAAACAATAGACAGGCTCCCTAAAGGTAAAGATTAACCTTTCACTAGGTCTGGGATGTGACTACTCACCAGGACTTGCCCAGTCTGATCAGATCATTCTGCATGGTTATTTTTGGTCACTGAGCTAGTCAGGCCTGCTATATAGACCCTTTTTCATTCCCATTTACAGCCATTAGAAAGGTTCTTTCATTTACTCTGCTAAAAAGATTTTTAAGTTTCCCACCTTATCTTCCTTCTTCACTTTGTAAAATACTTGTCATCACAAAATTCCAATGTAAAAACCAAACCATCTATGAAGACCCAAATAAAAATACCTTTTTCAATTCTGTGACATTTATTTTGAAACATGTATAACACTTAAAAACCTTTCATGGGAATGATACGTTTAGGCAAATTAACTTCCTTTCAATGTCGGTGTCTTTCTGTTTGTCTTTTAGATATAAAGAGAATGCTATGAAATTATCGAGAATTCACCATGATCAGCCAATGAAACCTCTAGATCGAGCAATCTTCTGGATTGAATTTGTCATGCGCCACAAAGGAGCCAAACACCTGCGACCAGCCTCCTATGACCTCACCTGGTTCCAGTACCACTCTTTGGATGTGATTGGGTTTCTACTGGCCTGTGTGGCAACTGCTATATTTGTCATCATAAAATGTTGTCTGTTCTGTGGCCAGAAGTTTGCTAAAACAGGAAAGAGAGAGAAGAGAGAGTAATTGTATCTGAGGATTTAGGCTAGTATGCCTCACAGATGGGATCCACCAGTATATTCCAGCAAGAAGTTGTGATGTTAGGATCCCTTCCTCCTGTGACAGAACAATGTTTCACAATTTAGCTTGTCAAATTAAAATTTGTTTTCAAGTGATTTACTACTGATTTAAGAGTTATAAATATGTCATGCCAGAGATACAAACTGGCAAAGAAATTAAGTAAAAATAAAACTATATGGGTATATACTGAAATTTATTATTTTAATACAAAAGTCATATCAAAAAAAGAAAGAAAAAATAACTGAGCTTAACTGTGTTCAAACATTACACATGGACATATGAACACTAAGAGATCTATACACATATCAAGATTATTTTGCAAATATTCAGAATATTTTAATTTCATTTTGGTGCAGAATTCTGTAGTTTCATCTTTTGCTAAAGAAATTATTCAATGGTTAGAATTATGTAAAAAGATTCACCGTTCCATTTCATTTTGGGACACCAGTAATGCTCCTTGGTTTTACTGAGCATCCAGACTCAGCATCACTCTTACCTAAAAACATGTCAAGCCATTTGCCTTCATCCAGTTTAAGTCAATTCTCATCAAAATGAATGTGGATTTAAAAATATAACTACAGCTATAGCTGATTCCTATTATAAAACTGAGCTATTTATGAAAGACTTGGTTTCAGTACCTAATTATCTTTATCTCACAGCCCTTAAAAATATTCACTTGATTGCTTTCACTCTCATCAGCCTTTCATAGTGGTGTAAGGTCCCCCCACTTGTAGGTTTGATAATGTAGAATCCATACTCTAAAGAAACTTCTTGAATTTTCATTCTCTCCAATGTGTGTGTACACATATTAGGTTGGTGCAAAAGTAATTAATTACATTTGTCCACTTCTTTCAAAATAGGTACAGCATCACTTAGCTACTTACAGATATGGTGAGCAACTCAGTGTCTTTGTAGAACGGAGTCTGAAATAATGATTATTATTCTATATAACCATACCAGATCGGCATGTCTCATTCCTGCTCTCTTTCCTCAGAAACCTGCTGTCTCCTCCCAACCATTAACCTAATGTTGACACATTAAATCCTTTGGCATGACAAAAATATTACAATCATCATTTTCTTTTACACCTGGGCACACTATAAATGACCATAATCAATAACAATGCAAAGAATACAAATATTGTGTAAATATTATGAAAATAGGAAAATCAGGTCACAAGGATTCTCAAGCTCCTCCTAAAACCTACACACTAGGATCCAAGGGGTCCAGGTGAGAAAAACATCCCTTCCTTTATTGGTCAAAAGACCATCATCAAAGTCTCATAACAAACATTCTCCAGCATGAGGCATGAATTCATTTTTTTAAAAAAGTTAAAATTTTATGCTGGCGGCATTATAGGAAAAGTTTACCACAGAATTTTCAAAAGAACTCCTCTAGATAATTAAAACAATCTGAGACATGCCAAAGATGGAATGTTAGGTAAATGCTATGCCGACTGCATCCCAGGATCACACCAAAATTACAAATAAATTATAGAACAATCAACCTCAAGAATCATCTCAAAACTAGTCAAACAATAACTCTATAATTAAGGACATAAAAATGAAGCTACATCGGGACTGGTAGGAAGACTGGAGATGAAAGTGGACTGATCTCAAGCCCATGGGTGGTGGTTGAATGCCGGGAAAACACTTTGATGGCAGAGGTCCACCCTGAAGAGTGAGGTGTCCCAGCCCCATGCCGTGCTTCCCAGCACAGGGGTCCTGAGCCAGGAAGAAAAGGTCCCATTGCGTCTGGCAGTGAAAATCAGAGAGGATGCTGTCTGCCCTTCCAGGTGGGCAGAGGGCAGCTAGAAACACAGACACCCTCTTGCAGAGCCAGCACATGGACTCACTCGCTAGCAAACACTCACCTGGTCTCTGATGGAGGAGTGGCAGCTTGCGAGTCTCAGAGACATGTGGGACAGTTGTACGGCTTTTGGGCAGGAGCTGGAAGAACAGGAGCCATTGCTGTCCCTGCTGGAGCCTGACACAATTGCCTACAGGAAGACACCATATTGTCAGTGTTAAGTCTTCCCTCAAAGTGCCAAGTCTGAGACCACAATGACCTGATGGAATCCGTGTGGGCACACCACCTTTATGACATCCTGGGTCCCCACCCCCAAACACAGCTGGTGCTACATCTCCTGGGATGCTCTTGACTGCTGGGCTGCTAGCCCCACCTCACAGGAAGTAGAAGGCTTTAAATAGCAAAGGATGGCCCATGTCAATCCTGGGATATTTTGGTGGTGTACAGCAACCCAAATCCTGTGCCATGGCAACTTTTGGGCAGCTCTTGGGAATTTGTGAGCCTGAGGCAAGCAGTGGTGGGGTGCGGTATTCTAAGGGTATTTCATGAAATGGTCACAGGACAGGCACTGCTCCAAGGCAAGGGGTGACTGGCTGCAGTGTTCTCAGAGCACCGTTCAAAGTGGTCACAGGCCAGGCACTGGCATAAGAACTGAATCTGCATTAACTTTGTAAAAACCACTGGCCACATCTCATGACGCCCTAGGAATCCACCTTGCCCACAAGTGCTGCATCGCCATGGGCATTCTCAATACAAGGTCAACCAGACCAGCCTGTACACCTAAGGAGGCTCTTTCAACTGCTGAGCCTTATGGGCAGCCAGCAGGTGGCAATGAGCTGGGGGCCCTGAGCCTTTTTCTAAGCAGCTTCAGGCCCACTACTGGTGGCAGCCAGCCTCAGTTCATAGTAAGGCCACCCTCACATGCTTCCAGGTCCAGCAAAGGCAGCAGCCAACCACATATAGCTCTGGGACTTCTACTAGATAGACATGGGTTGGTAACAGGCAAGGTTGAAATTGGCCTTCATGGGAGCCCCTCCCAAGAGACACCAGAAACAACACACCCAGAGGCCAGCTTCAGACCTTTCCAGAGCACTACCTAGTTAGCCCCACAGGCATCACACCCAGAGGGGTTCTCTACTCCTCTTTGAACCCACGGGGGGAAAATCCTCCTCTAAGGGGTCAGCCCCCATACAGCAGCTCATACACTTTGTGCATAGCCACTCCTCACAGTCAGTCTGGGAGTCAATCCCACTCACTGATGCACCAAAAGCAATTGAGGCTCAACTACAATAGGAGAACATAGACAACACATACAAGGGAAACTCCTGGAATACACACATGGGAGATCAAGGAGAATGCGCCATTCTACCACACAGGACACATACTACATAAGTCCACCATGCAAAGACTGAGAGACACAGGACATCTACCAAATTCACAGAAGCAAATACAGATCAGCAGCCAGAATGAGAAAACAAGGAAACATGCCCCAACTAAAAGAACAGTAGAAACCTCCAGAAATAAAACTAAATGAAATGGAGGCAACCAACCTACCAGACACAGATTAAAACACTGATTATAAGAAAGCGTCAGGAACTTAGTGAAAATTTCAACAGAGATAAAAAGCATATAGAAGGACATAAAAACCATAAAAAAGAACCAGTCAGAAATAAAGAATAATGGAAATGAAGAATACACTAGAAGGAATCAACATCAGGTTAAATGAAGCAGAGGATCAAATTAGCAATTTAGAAGACAAAGTAGTAGAAAACACCCAATCAGAACAACAATAAAAAATAAAATAAAACTGAAAATAATTAAGATCCTTTTAAGGGACCTGTAGGATGACATCAAGTGTAACAACATTTGTACCTTAGGGTTACCAGAAGGAAAAGAGAGTGAGCAAGGTATTGAGAACCTATTTAAAGAAATAATGACTGAAAAATTCCTTAATGTGGCAAAGGAAATAGACACACAAACCCAGGAAATCTGGGGTAGCAATACTTATATCAGACACAATGCACTTTAAAATGAAGACTATAATAAAACACAAAAAAGGGCATCATGTAATAATAAAGGGGTCAATCCAACAAGAGGACATCACCCTAGTAAAAATTTATATACCAAACACAGGAGCACCTAAATATGTAAAGCACATATTGATGAACATAAAGTAAGACATTCATAGTAGGGAACTTTCACACCCCACTGACACCAATAGAAAGATCTTCCAGACAAAAAAATCAACACAGAAACAGCAGCCTTAAATGACACACTAAACCAGATGGATTTAATTGATAGTTTTAGAGCATTTCACCCAAAGCAGCTGAATATACATTCTTTTCAGATACAAATGAAACATTTTCCAAGATAGACCATATCTTAGGCCACAAACCAAATCTCAACAAGTTTAAGAACATTGAAATCATATCAAGCATCTTCTCTAACTACAGTGGTATGAAATTAGAAATTACAAAACACAAAACAAAACAAACAAACAAACAAAAACTGAAGAACACACAACAATATGGAGACTAAATAACATGTTACTAAATAATGAATGGATCAACAATGAGATCAAGGAAGAAATCAAAAAAACATCTTGAGATAAATGGAAATGAAAACACAACCCCAAATCTATGGGACACAGCAAAAGCAGTCCTAACAGGAAAATTCATAGCACTGCAGGCCTATCTAAAGAAACAAGAGAAATCTCAAGTCAACAGTCTATCTTTACACATAAGGGAACTGGGGAAAAAACAGCAAACAAAGCCCAAAGTGAGTACAAGAATGGAAATAATAAAGATCAGAGTGGATATAAATGAGACTAAAAATAAAAAAGTGAAGAAGACCAATGAAACCAAGACCTAGATTTTTGAAAAGATAAAAAAGATTGACAAACCTGGAGCTGGCCCGGTGGCTCAGGCAGTTAGAACTCCGTGCTCCTAACTCCGAAGGCTGCCAGTTCGATTCCCACAGGGGCCAGTGAACTCTCAACCACAAGGTTGCTAGTTAGAGTTCCCACAAGGGAGGGGGTCTCTGCCCCCTGCAACTAATGATTGAACACAGCATCTTGACCTGAGCTGCCACTGAGCTCCTGGATGACTCAGTTGGGTGGAGCGTGCGTCCTCTCAACCACAAGGTTGCTGGTTCGACTCCTCAAAGGATGGTGGGCTGCGCCCCCTACAATTAGCAATGGCAACTGGACATGGAACTGAGCTGCGCCCTCCACAACTAAGACTGAAATGGCACCCTCCACAACTAAGATTGAAGCTGAATGGCACCCTTCACAACTTGAAGCTGAATGGCACCCTCCACAACTAAGATTGAAAGGACAACAACTTGGAAAAAATCCTGGAAAAATACACACTGTTCCCCTTCCCCAATAAAATCTTAAAAAAAAAAAAAAAAAACCCTCCAGAAAAAGAAACAAAATATATGTTTTAAAATAAAAAAATAAAAAATTGACAAATCTTTAACCAGACTCATCAAGAAAAAAAGAGAACCCAAATAAATAAAATCCAAAATGAAAGAGAAGGGACAATTGACAGCACAGAAATACAAAAAAAAAAAAAAAAGAAAATACTATGAGTAACTATACAGCAACATATTGGACAATCTGGAAGAAACAGATAAATGCCCCGAAGCATACAATCTTCCAAGTCTCAATCAAGAAGAAACAGAAAATCTGAACAGACTGATTACCTCCAATAAAATGGAATAAAATCAGTAATCAACAAGCTCCCAACAAACTAAAGTTTGGACCAGTTGGCTTCCCATGTGAATTTTAACAATAATTCAAAAAAGAATTAATACCTATTCTTCTTAAACTATTGCAAAAAATCGCAGAGGCAGGAAGGCTCCCAAACTCATTTTAAGAGGCCACCATTACCCTGATTCCAAAACCAAATACGTTACAAAAAAAAGAAAACTATAGGCCGAAATCCCTAATAACATAGATGCTAAAAGCCTAGCAAACCGAAGTCAACAGTACATTAACAAGATAACACACCACAACCAAGTGGGATTCATCCCTGGAATGCAACCTTGGTTCGATATATGCAAATCAATTAATGTGATACACCACATAAACAAAATAAAAATGAAAATCATATTGTCATATCAATAGATGTGGAAAAGGCATTTGACAAAATCCAGCATCCATTTATAATAATAATAATAATAATAAAACAAAACTCTCAGCAAAGTGGGAATAAAAGGACCATATCTCAACATAACAGAAGCCATATATGACAAACAGCTAATATACTCAATGAGGAAAAGCTAAAAACATTCCCCTTAAGATCAGGAACAAGACAAGTATGTCCTTTGTCACCACTTTTATTCAATATACTACTGGAAGTTCTACTCACAGCAATCAGACAAGAAGAAGAAATGAAAGGCATCCAAATGGAAAAGAAAGAACAAAAATTATCATTATTTGCAGATGACATAACACTATATAGAGAGAACCCCGAAGATTCCACCAAAAAACTATTAGAACTGATAAATGAATTTAGTAAAGTAGCAGGATACAAAACTAATAATTCAGAAATTGCTTGCATTTTTATACACCAATAACGAACTATCAGAAAGAGAAATTAAGAAAATAATCCCATTTACAATTTCATCAAAAAAATAATAAAATACTTAGGAATAAATTGAACCAAGGAAGTAAAAGACCTGTACTCAGAAAATTATAAGACAATGAAGAGAGAAATTAAAGAAGATACAAATAAATGGAAACATATACCATGTTTATGGACAACAAGAATTAATATAGTTAAAATGTCCATACTACCCAAAGAAATATATAGATTCAACACGATCCCTATCGAAATACAGATGGCAAATTTCACAGAACTAGAATAATCCTAAAATTTATATGGAACCATAGGAGACCCTAAATACCGTGTTTCCCCGAAAATAAGACCTAGCTGGACAATCAGTTCAATGCATCTTTTGGAGCAAAAATTAATATAAGAGCTGGTATTATTTTATATTATATTACATTATATTGTAATATAAAGACCCGGTCTTATTTTACCATACTACCGGGTCTTATATTAATTTTTGCTTCAAAAAATGCATCAGGGCTGATTGTCTGGTTAGGTCTTATTTTCAGGGAAACACAGTAGCCACAGCAATCCTGATAAATAAGGGGGTATCACGCTACTTGATATCAAATTATACTACAAGGCTATAGTTATAAAAACAGCATGGTACTGGCATCAAAACAGACACATAGATCAATGGAACAGCATTTGGAACCCAGAAATAAACCCATGCTTATAAGGTCATTTAATCGATGACAAAGGAAGCAAGAATTCACAATGGGGTAAAGACAGTCTATTTCATAAATGGTGCTGGGAAAACTGGACAGATCCATGCAAAAAATAATGAAACTGGACCACCTTCTTACACCATATACGAGAATAAACTCAAAATGGATTAAAGACTTAAATGTAAGACCCAAAACCATAAGGTTCATAGAAGAAAATACAGGAATTAAACTCTCAGACATTACCCTTAGTAATATTTTTACTGATAATTCTCCTCAGGCAAGGGAAACAAATAAAATAAATAAATAAACAAATGGGATTACCTCAAACTAAAAGCTTTTTGCACAGCAAAGAAAACCATCATCAAAACAAAAAGACATCCTACTGAAAGGGAGAAGATATTTGCCAGTGCTACATCTGATAAGAGATTAATATCCAAAATTAATTTTAAAATACTCAACTCAACACCAAAAACTTACAAGCCAATTAAAAAATGGGCAGAGGACTTGAACAGACATTTCTTCAAAGAGAACATACAGATGGCTAATACATATATGAAAAGGTGCTGAACATCACTAATCATCAGAGAAATGCAAACATAAACCACAATGAGATAACACCTCACTACTGTCAAAATGGCTATCATCAATAAATCAAACAAGGTCTGGCGAGTGCGTGGAGAAAAGGAAATCGTCATGCACTGTTGGTGGGATTGCAAATTGGGTCAGCCTCTATGGAAAACAGTTTGAGGTTCCTCAAAAAATTAAAAACAGAACTACCTTATGACCCAGCAATTCCACTTCTGGGTGATTGATCCAAAGAAATCCAAAGTAGTATTTTGAAAAAATATATGCACTCCTAGTTTTACTTTAAAGCTATTCACAATAGCCAAAATATGAAACTAACCGGAATGCCCATCAATAGACAATTGGATAAAGAAATTGTGGTACATTTATACAATGTAGTATTACTCTGCCATTAGAAAAGCATGAAATCTTACCGTTTGCAACAACATGGCTGGACCTAGAAGATATTATGCTAAATGGAACAAGTCAGACAGAGAAAGACAAATAGCGTATGATCTCACTTATATGTGGTATCTAAAGAACAGAATAAACAAGCAAACAAAACAGAAATCGACTCAGATGCAGAGAATAAATTGATGGTTGCTAGCTGGGAGGGGGGTTAGAGGATGAGTGAAAAAGATAAAGGATTAAGAAGTACAAATTGGTAGTCACAGGGATGTGAAATACAGTATGGGGAATATAGTCAGTCATGTAGTAAAGACTATGTAGGGTGTCAGATGGGTACTGGTCTTATGGGGGGGGTCACTTCATAGATTATATAAATGCCTAGCCATTGTGTTTGCACACCTGAAATTAACATAAAATAATATTGAATATCAACTATAATTTTATACACACACCCCGAGGGTGCCAAAAAAATGTATACACATTTCAAGCGATGTTATCTATGTAACAGTAGTAGTTTGCCATAATCAGAAGTGTCTGGATGCTGACGGTAACCACTTTGAGCACCTCTTGTAATTGCAGAAGTCAAACATGACTATATATTTTTTTTTCTTTTTTTTTTTTTTTTTTAATTAATTTATTTATTAGTTTCAGGTGTACAAAACAAGGTAATACTTAGACGTTCATCATTTATATCCCTCATACTGTGAACCCCCCTCCCCCCATCCACTATCCCTCCGACCTCACACTGAACCATCACATTATATATATAAAATTATAGTTGGCATTCATTAATGTTTAGCTTCTGATGTACAATGCCATGATCAGGTATCCACAGTATCCCTGAGGTGGTCTCCCAAATAGGACGCATGTCCATCGGATACCCAACAAAATCTTTACAACATTATAGAATACCTTCCCCAAATTAATTTTCAAAAGAAAAACCCTGAGGCCATCTTGTGGTTACCAGCTGCTTCCAAATCCCTTCACCTTTCCCCTTATCCCCAACCCCCTCCCACACACCCATCTAACCACTCTCGGTTTTTTCTCTGCGTCCCCAAAACTGACTCTGATTAGTTCATTCACATAGTCTTTTCTTTAGATTCCATATATAAGTGAGATCATATGGTACTTGTCTTTCTCTTTCTGACTTATTTCACTTAACATAATGTTCTCTAGATCCATCCATGTTGCTGCAAATGATAAGATTTCTTTCTTCTTTATGGCTGCGTAATACTCCATTGTATAAATGTACCGCAGCTTCTTAATCCACAAACGTGACTATATATTGAGTATTTCAATTTTAATACAGTTTTTTCCCTTCTTAAAACGTGTATACATTTTTTGGCACTGTGCGCACGCACGTGTGTGTATTCATTTACGGGATGTAAAGTATAGCACAAGGAATATAGTCAATGGTATTATAATAGCTATGTACGATATCAGATGGGTCGTAGACTTGTTGGGGTAATCACTTTATGAGCGGTGTTAATGTCTAATCATTATGTTGTTTTGAAATTAGTAATAAAAAAATTTAAAGAAAAATAGAACTAGTATAATGCCATAGTAAATAATATTGTTAAATCAATAATTTTCCTCAAATCTATCCTGTAATACATGCAACAAATAAAAATTGGTAATCATTCTATAGTATGAAATCTTACAAATCACAAACAAAAAGACAAACAGTCTAAGACAAAAATACATGGAGGATATGAACAGACAATTCACATAAGTAAAAATGGACAATAACACAGAAACAATGGCAAAGGCACTGATTTTAGGTAAACGCAAATTGAGTCAACAAATTGTTACCATATAACGTTTATCAAACACAAGAATTGATGTGGGGTAAGGCCTCTCTGACTTCCAGGAAGTACTCACCTTGAAGGCTGAAGTTGCCCAGCATGAAGAGGCACTGAGTTCCCAGAAGCAGAGGCTGGCTGCAGCTCTTTTGGCACAGCAGGACCCAAAATAACTGGTTCTGGTGTCACCCCTGCCACCGAGGCTACCTGTCCCAAGATGAGATTCTGTGTTACAGCCAGCAAGCCATTAGTGCTGCCTGAGCTGGGCCTGCACCCTGCTGTGCCTGGCAAATGGGTCCCGGCTAGTCCTTGGCTTCAGTGTACTCAGCTGCCTAAGGCTCAGCACCTGACAGCAGCCAGCAGGTATAGCCTGCCTTGGCCTTGTAATTAGAACGTAGTAGAAATGAGCAGACCCTCCAGGACAGGGTCTACTGGGCCTCACCTTGCTGCACCACCTCAGTTCCGAGAGGAGTGTGTGTGATGCAGGATCTCTGGTCCCACTACCCGCACAAGAATGCAGGATATAGTGAGGCCAAAAGGAAACACCAATGGAACCATGGATAGGGGGTTCATACCACTATATTCTCTCTGGAGGCTGGGTTGGCTCCACACGATCTGCAATCCGTAGTCTGCTTGCTAACCCCACTTGCTAGCTACAATCCACCCTCCGCTTCTCTGCCAACCAACCAACCAACCCCTTTGCCAGCGTAGCCATGGCAGTTATATTAGTGGCTAATGGCTAACCGGTAACAGCTGATGACCACCCAGCCACAGCAGACGGCCATCTGATTACAGCTGATGGCCATCTAATAACCGAGCCAGTACCTTTCCACGTGAGGCCGAGAGCCTGGAAACTGCTCTCTGGGACTCCGTCCCCACAATGCGTGTCCTATGCTCTAGCACCTACGTCAACCATGGTGCTAGATGGAGGCGGCTGCTGGGACGTGCTGGCTGGTTGCTCAGACAACGTGCCCTCTCACTACCTGGTTAACGACACCTGGGTGCTGGCGGATCAGCCTTCTGTGTTGACAAGCGTGATGTGCTCTGAGTGTCAAACCACAGCCTACCACTATAATGGCGAGCCTTGCCATCACTGCGTATTTCCCCAGCCACCTCCAGCTGAGACGGTGACCAACTGCATGGATGGCAGGGTGCTTGGAGTCGTAACTGGGGTCCTGGGTGGCCTGCAGGCACTGGAGGTGTTGAAGATTGCTGCAGGTTTGGGCCCCTCAGACAGTGGCAACCGGTTGCTCTTTGATGCCTACAGAAGACATTTCTGCTGTATTGGGCCACAGGCCCGAATGTGCAGCATGTCAGCAGCTGCCCAGTGACTAACTTGCAGAACTGAGAAGACATTTGCGCTCCTCAGCCACCAATAAGTACCACTTGCTGCAGTTGCTGAGCCCGGAAGAGCGAGTTTCCATCACCAACTATAAGTGATTTCCAGATTCTGGGTCATACTACCTGTTGCTAGACATCTGGCCTCTAGTGGAGGTGGACAAGTGTTGTTTGCCTCATGCCCTACACATCCCTTTGAAACATTTGGAACCAAGAGATACGGACAGCCTGCAATTCTTAGGAGAGACTATCAGGGAAAGGAAGCAGAGCACATAGGAAGGAGCAGGTCTCCCCATTTATGTGATATGCCAAACTGGTCAGTGAATCCCAGAAAGCCGTGAAGATCTGCAATTCTTGACAGCTGTCCAAGAGTTAGACTCTTTTTAAGAGTCCATCATGTTATGGGGGGCTTCATGGCCCATGCTGCCAAAATTGAGGGTACATTTCCAAAGTTCTGAGTAGCTGATATAGTCTATCCTGGGAAAGAGATGGACTGCTACATTACCCTAAAACTATTTTGATTTGCAATTTTTTTCAGTAATGTACAAGAAGAGCCTAGGATTCTACAATATCTGTGAATAATAAATGGACTCCTTATTATAAGAGGCATTTTTATTATAATTTGTTGTATGATAGCAGTTATTAATAGGTTATAATAGTGTTTCTGACAACTGTCTTGTGTTTTCAGCGTTTGGTGTCTTGAACATGTGAGTTATAATATAAGTAACAGGATTTTGTGTTTTAACCTGTAGATTTTTTGTGTCCTGACAGTTTTTTTTCCATCTTCCCCAATCAAAAAGCTTTCTAAATTATCCATTTTATGCTTGGAATTAAGGTGTAGTAAACTGTCTTACTGAACTGATCACAGACGATATACTTAAAGTCAGCTTATTGTTTACTAAGACATTCTTTGGGTCTTATTTCTACTTCAAATAATAAAATATATTCTACAGAAATGATTAAAATGTAATTTTTTTTAATTATGTGGGAAGTGGTCATTCTATTAAATATTGTGAAGTAATATCAAAGTGAGATATTTACAGTTTAGCAAGATAAAGCCAATTACCTTTACAGTAAGTCAGTTTCTCTTATAAATTGCTGATTTTTTCTTAAAGTTAGCTTTAGGGTCCGCCTTATGTTGTACAAATGTAACATTTTCTAAACTGTGTACTATAGTTTGGCTTGCTTTGGACCTTCAAGTCCAACTCCCAACCTTCTTTTCTTTCCCTTACCCCTTTTCCCTAAAACATCTGTTATTTTTATTTTGGGCTTTATTGTATGGCCAGGACCTCAAATACAATATTGATTAATTAAAGCAGAATAGTGAACGTTCTTATCTCCTTTCCAATGTCAGGTGGAAAACTTTGACTGTTCGACAAATATGGTTTGTTATTGCTTTGCTGATTGAAGAAATTTTCTTCTATTAGAAAAATAATCCGAGAAAAATATTTTTAGGGAGTATAATGTGAAATAATGCTTTCAAATAAAATCTAAAGATACTGTTTAACTCTGGAATTCTACTCCTATGATCTGTCATGTAAAAACTTACACAGGCATATATTTATGTATAGCATGTTCCCTCAGATACCTAAATACCTATCAGTCAATGAACACACTTACATCCAATGAAAGGTATAAGGTATACAGTAATAACAAAGAATATTAGATTACAGGCAATATTCTTGCATGTTCTCCATGTCACATTGCTAAATAAATAAGTTCCAGAAAAAAACATAAGTATAATACTCTTCTTTAAAGTAAAATATATGCAAAAGTAATATATATACTTTTAAAATATATACTCTTCTAAAGTAAAATATATGCAAATTTGTATTAAACAGAGGACATATTCCAGAAAAATACATAGAATTTCCAGTGATGGTAATTTAAATGTTTGTAAGTATCACAACATGGTTTTCATGTATTATGTGGAATAAAATCTTCATTAGTGAAATAAACATATTGATTCAAGATAACAAGTTCAAACATTTGGATTATCAGTTTGGTGGTGTCATTCAGAGTACTTGAATTGACCAAAAATCTGTATATTATCTATTGTATCAAATTGGGGCACTTTTTTCATATTTAAAAAACCTTTTATTTAAAATATATAGGAGTAAATATATATTACAATATTTATGTTACAATATGTTAAAAATTTTAATGCATGTGAAAATCTAAACTCACAATTTTTTTTAAATTAAAGTTTATTGGGGTAAGGGGGGAGGGTGGTGGTAGATGAGAGTAAAGGGGATCAAATATATGGTGATGGAAGGAGAACTAAACTCACAATTCTTAATGATTTTACTGTGTTTTGAATGTTAACATTTCATGAATTTTGTAGTGGCTTAGTGACCTCTGCTGGCTTACTTTGCAAGATATATTTGTGGTGATTTTGAGACATGATTACAAATACTTTGAAAATCCTCCATCTCTCTTCCCCCTTGAACATCTTTCTTCCCCCTTGAACTTTAGCAGACCTTGCAACTGTCTTAACAAAAAGAATTCAGTGGAAGTGATGCAGCTTAACTTCCAAGGTTCTGATAGAAAAGGCAATACATTCTGTCTCTGTCTCTCTCTCATTCTTTTACCCTCCCTTTCTTTTTCTACCGCGTTTCCCCAAAAATAAGACCTAACCAGAAAACAAGCCATAGCATGATTTTTCAGGATGCTCGTAATATAAAATAAGCCCTAATGTGTGTTTTGGAGCAAAAATTAATATAAGACCTGGTCTTATTTTCAGGGAAATACTGTAGGGCTTATTTTATATTATGAGCGTCCTGAAAAATCATGGTAGGGCTTGTTTTCCGGTTAGGTCTTATTTTGGGGGAAACAATGTATCCACTCATTTTAGAACCCTGTGCCACACCAGCAATACCCAAGATAAAAGACCAAGTAGTAGATAGATGACAATAATGTGCCTTAGATTCCCAGTTGTTCCAGCCTCCCAGTTCCCCAGCCCCCAATGGTTTGAGTCTTCACAAACCAATCACCAGAAGTGTGAGTAAATGACTGTGGGGACAGAACCCCAGAGAGCAGTTTCCAGGCTCTCAGCCTCACGTGGAAAGGTGCTGACTCAGGTAGTAGATGGCCGTCAGCTGTAACCATTGAGCCATTGGCTAGTAATATAACTGCTGTGGCTACGCTAGCAGATAATGGGGGCTAGCAAGTAGATGGTGGCTGGCAAGAGTGGATTGCAGTTAGGATGGCGGGTTGCGGAGAGTGTGGATCCAGCCTCCAGTGAGACTATAGTGCCACCAGCGAGAATATAGTAGTATGACTCCCCCATCTATGGCTCCATGGGTGTTCCTTTTTGGCCTCATCATGTCCTGCGTTCTTATGTGGGGAGTGGGACCAGAGACCCCACAGGCCTCCACGCACAACAATGACCTTTAGATGATTACAACCTCAGCCACCATATGACTATAACCACCTGAGAAACCCAAGAATCAAGAACGAACTCAAGCAAGAAGCAACTAGCGGAGCTCAGCCAACACCCAGAACCGAGAGAATGATGCTTATTGATGTTCTAAGCCCCTACATTTGTTGGGAGTTTGTTATACAGTGATAGACATCTGTAACAATATTTCTACATTTTTTAAAATACATTTGTAACAATATTATAGCTATAGATAGCTATAAATAGGTGAAATTATAAATGTTACATTTTGAAAATAATTGTAATCCAAAATGGTGAGTCACTATAGCATGGTGGTTAATAGCTTGCACTCTGGACCCAGTCCCTGCAAAACCACTACAGTTATGTGGAGTTGGGCAAGTGTCATGCGGGGCGGCCTGCGGGGTCTCTGCTCCCGCTCCCCACATAAGAACACAGGATGTGGTGAGGCCAAAAAGGAACACCCACGGAGCCACAGATAGGGGAGTCACACCACTATGTTCTCACTGGAGGCTGGGTTCACACAACGTGTGACCTGCTGTCCGCTTTGCTGCCAACCAACCGACTCTCCTCGACTCCCCAACGTAGCCACAACAGTTATATTATTGGCCAATGGCTCAATGGTTACAGCTGACGGCCATCTACTACTCGAGCCAGCACCTTTCCACATGAGGCCGAGAGCCTGGAAACTGCTCTCTGGGGCTCTGTCCCCACAGCAAGTTACTTAACCTCTCTATGCCTCAGTTTCCCCACCAGTGAAATGTATTTATACTAATGGTATTAACTACTTCAGGGGTTTTTTAAAGGATGAATGCATTAATATGAGAAAGCTCTAAAAACAGTTGCTGTATATAGTTACTGTATATAGCAAAATTAAATTTGCATTCACAATCTTAGTCTACACATAAATTACCTAATATATATTTTAAATGTAATATCTTTCAAATGGAAATTTATAAATAACAATATTTTCTACTTCAAATATGTAGGGATTTAATTTATGGTATAATTAATTGGCTTACTAACTAATGACTCTGGTCTAATTCTGGCCAGCCATGTATCATTTTTTCTTAATTAAGGTAAAATTCATTGTTGCCTTACAGCTGCCAAACCGTTTGTTCCCCCACGCTCTTCCCAGGATTTCACAAAGGAGTGCCTCAGCAAACTGAGGCCCGATGGAGAGATATCGAAAAAGCTCCTTGGAGGGGAAGTCTCAGCAAACTGAGACTTGATGGAATTATGTGTGTCCCTCCCCTTCAATGGATTCCTTGGAGATGTGCGTGTGTGAGAAGGCAAAGTTCAGGCTGGAACACCATGGGAACCTTTGGAGAGACAGCAAGCAGGCTACGCGTAACACACAGATCTTAAGATTAACAATCATTACCTCTTTAGAAGTTTACCAATAAAAACTACACGTTGGCTCGATTCGGGGTTCAGTCCATTGAGACTGTTCCCCTTGGCCCATGCTTATACTCTACGTGTGACTAATGTCTTTTCTTAACACTGCACCGCCCTTTTCCTTCCCCACAACCCACGTCATGCTGGACGTGACAATTCATATAATATAACATGTACCATTTTAACCATTTTAAAGTGTGTGATTCCTAGGGCATTTAATACTTTCATAATTTTGTGTGATATCACCAGTCTAGGTCCAGAGCATTTTCGTCACTCAAAGGAAACTCATTAAAAAATTGCTTCCCATTTCCTTATGTCCCAGCCCCTGGAAACCACTACAATGCTTTCTATATCTATGGAATACCTAATCTTCATATTTAATATAAATGGAATCAACTGCGGCCTTTTGTGTCTGACTTCTTTCATTTAGCATGTTTTCAATACCATCTACATTATGACATGTACCATTACTTCATTCCTTTTAATGGTGAAATCTATCCTATTGTATAGACATACTACATTTTGGTTTTTCATTAATCTATTGATGGGTTATATCCATAAGTAGCTTATTGTGAATGCTGCTGTTATGAATATTCACAAGCTTTGGTTTGAGTACCTGTCATTTTATAGTCTCAGCAGCAAGGTATGAAGTTTCTAATTTTTCCACATATGTGCCAAAACTTGTTTTTTTCTTTTTAGTCGTCCTAGTGGTTGCAAAGAGATATCTTACTGTGGTTTTGACTTCCATTTCACTGGTGCCTAATGATATTAAGCACCTTTTTAATATGCTTGTGGACAACTCCCTTGGAAATGTGTATTCAGAACCTTTTCCCATTTTTTCGTCAATTTCTCACTTTAGTTCTGTTAGTAGTTGCTTGGTATATTTCGGTGCTCCCTGATTGTGGGCATAAATATTGATGACTGTTATGTCTTCTTGTTGTATAGTCCCGTTTATCATTATGAAATATGTCTTTGTCTCGTTACCGTTTTTATCCTGAAGTCTGTTTTATCTGATATGAATACACTGGCTTTTCTCTGAATTCCTTTTGCTTGGAGTATCAATTTCCACCCTTTCCCATTCAGTCTATATTTATCTTTGTAGCTGACATGTGTCTCTTTGAATCAGCATGTGGTTGGGTTTCGTTTTTTTATCCAATGTGCCTTTTTATTGGTGAGTTGTCCATTTACATTTAGGGTGATTATTGATAAGTGAGGATTTCCTGTCATTCTATCTTTTTATATTTAGATTGATTGACATTTATATTTAGGGTGATTATTGATAAATGAGGATTTTTCTATCATTCTATCTTTTGTTTTCTGATGGCTCAGTGTCTTCATTGTTTCTTTGCCTTTTTCTTGCTGTCTGTTATTTCAGGGTGGTGATATTCTACGTTTTTTCCCTCCCCCCCCTTTTTTTTTTAACTGTGTTGTTTTGTCTTTCTATTGAATTGTAAGAATTCCTTATATATTCCTGATACAAGTCCTTTATCAGATTCATGATTTGCAAATATATTCTCCAGTTCTGTGGATTGTCATTTCACTCTCTTCATGGTGTCCTTTAATGCACACTTTTTTTTATTTTTTTCATTAGGTCAAATTATCTATTTCTACTTTGGTTGCCTATGCTTTTATGTCATATTCAAGAAACTGCTGTCAAATCCAAGGTCAAGAAGATTTACTCCTATGTTTTCTTCTAACAGTTTTATAGTTCATAAAGTTTTTGATTCATATTAATTTTTGTACATGATGTGAGTTAAGAATCAACTTTATTTTTTATGACTTGCTGAAGGCTCAGATGATGTTTGGCATATTTTGACAATAAAAATTTTTTAATTACTGTATTTCCTTTTTTGTAACATAATGCTCCTGCACACCTAATAGACTACAGTATAATATAAATTTTATATGCATTTGGAAACCAAAATGTTCATGTAATTCACTTTATTGCAATATTCACTTAATTGCAATGGTCTGGAACTGAACCTTCAATATCTCCAAGGTATGCCTGTACACAATGGGGAAAGGACAGTCTCTTGAATTAATGGTATTGGGAAAACTGGACAGCCACATGCAAAAGAATTAATCTGGACCACTCTCTTACACCAAACACAAAAGTTAACTCAAATGGTATTAAAAATTTGAATATAAAACCTAAAACCATAAAACCCCTATAAAATGTAGGTGATAAGTTCCTTCACATCAGTCTTGGCAATTATTTTTTTTTAACACTAAAATCCAAGGCAACAAAAGTAAAAATAAAGATGTTGTACTACATCAATCTAAAAAGCTTCTGCACCACAAAGAAAACTGTCAACAAAATGAAAAAACAACCTACAGAATGGGAGAAAACAGTTACAAATTTTATATCTGATAAGGGGTTAACATCCAAATTATATAAAGAACTCATACAACTCCACAGCAAAACAAACAAACAAACAAAAAAGATCTGATTCAAAAATGGTCAGAAGAGCTCCCCCATAGTCACTGAGGGAGAACCATACTTCTTCCTTTGGGGCCCGCAGGCACGAATGAGCAGGGCGGGAGACACCCTAGGCAGGACGTATGGAGGTAGCCTTTATGGGATTCTGTGCCATGTTGCAGTGTGCCCACTGCAGGCATCACGCTTGGCCGTGGCGGAAGAGGCTCCGCCGATAGCAACCCAGCTGCACCAGGCGTGGGGAGGCTGTCCTTGTCAAGCTGGTGCCCGCAGCAGCTGCCCACTGTCTGGGGCTACCTAGAGCAGCCATCTGACCCTGCTGCTCATGCTTTCTGCTGGCGCTGGCTGCAGAGAGAGGAGCTGGGTGATGGCTTTGGGCACACAGTAACCTATCAGGACAATGGCACCATGACAACTAAGGGGTTACCCCAATCACACTGAAAAAACAATCACAGCACTGAAGGGGAAGACATTGATTCTGATACTAGGTTTGGATATTGAGTCCCAGACCTGTGCTTCTGACTATCTTCTCTTCACCAGCAATAAGATCAATGTTGACCATATCGTGGAAGTATGAATGTTCCCAAAGAACTCCTGTGAACACAAACAAAGTAACTGCTCATTCTGAGAGTAGATCCCACATTTCCGGGAGGCGGTTTTTGCTATTATGCCAGCAGCAACCATCCAGACTTAATAACGTGCTTGGAAGAAGCTAACCATTACTTGAAGACAGAACACAGCAAATTCTGCCCAGCTGGTTGTAGAGACAGAGCAGGAGACATTTCTGGGAATGTAGTGGATGGGTATAGAGATACCTCTTTATTGTGCAGTCGTCATCCATGCAGGAATAATTGGAGATGAATCGGGTGGTCAGATAGCATGCGTCAATGCAAAGGGATAAGTGGACAGGAAGGAATCCTGACCTATGGTGGGCTCTTAAGGGATGGTTCCGTCTCAGACAAGCGATTTCTGTTTATCTTCAATGGTTGCAGCAGATTCTAGATTTGAGAAACTGACAGGCAAATCAGACCTTCTTCTTGGCAGTGGGTCAATGAGATTGGAGAAGGAGTTCATTGTCTGTTTCTTGGCTAAGCCGGATGTCAGGACCAAGGCCTCACCATGGGCTTCAGCGGACAGCAGCAAAAAACACAACGAGAGTGGCTAGAGATAGATTTGGGAGAGAAAAAGAAAATAACATGAATTAGGACAACAGAAGCCACACAGTCAAATTTTAACTTTTATGTTAAGAGTTTTGTGATGAACTTCAAAAACAAGAACTCCAAGTGGAGGACCTACAAAGGAATTGTGAATAATGAGGAAAAGGTGTTTCAGGGCAACTTTAATTTTCAGGATCTAGTAAGGAACGATTTCCTCCTTCCTGCCATGGCAGATATGTGCAGGTTGTCCCTCCGGCATGGCACCAGAGGATAGCCTTGAAAGTGGAGCTCATTGGTTGCCAGATTACACTAGGTAAACAACTCATTGATGTGGCACAAAATAAGTCCAAATTCTGTTGGTTCAACTAAAAAAGATGACGAAACTATCACAAAACTTATCCCCCTCTGAAAAAATGCCCACAGGAATAAACCTCACAATGGTTGCTATTCCACTGGTGTTCTTCCTTGCTGATTGCTGGAATGGGAATTGTTGCAATCCCTAGACAGAGGAAGAAGAAAGTAAATCCTTATAGATCCACTAAGACTCAGAAAACAAGTTGTTGGAAGCAGACTAAATATCCCTCTGCCAGACATCAGTCAACTGAATTTGCTATCAGCTATGATAATGAAAAGAAGACGACATAAAAGTATGATATCATCACAAGTGATGTGGCAGATTACCAGAAGTCTTTCATGATTGCCACTGGGACAGTCACTGGAAGTGCTCCACCTTAAGGCTCATGGACACTGAGGCAGACGAGGCGGGGCGATCACCCAAGCTGAGGCCCATAGCCATTACCACTGCCCTTTCCGCACCCGTGGCCAGGAGCCCGCGCTGCCCTAGACTAACCCGGAGCCCGAGTATGCCACACCCTTTTGGAACTGTACCTGTCCCGCGCGCACACCTTCTCCGCGCAGAGCGGCTACCTTATGCCTGGGCCTCAGCAGGCGCCCAAGCACTCCTTCTCTTCTGGCGGCTTCTCCCTGGCTGCAGCGACAGGTGGCGCCACGTCCACAGGCTACTAAAGGCCGTAGAGCTCCATCAGCCGAAAGCCAGCCACTGCTTAATCGCAGAGCACGACTGTCAGAAGCCACAGATGAATGATGCTTATTTAGCCCTCAAAGACTGCCTCAAACCTCTCAACCACATGGCGGTGACTGCGGTTTTGTAAACACACTGTGACATAAACCTGCTGTGGTACTGAGCATCGAGCTGTGTGCAGCACTGGAAGAAGGGAGAGGTGTTCAAGTGTGTGTGCGTGTGTGCATGTGTGAGAGATGAGAGAGAGAGAGAGAGAGAGAGAGAGAGAGAGAGAGAGAGAGAGAGAGAGAGAGAGAGAGAGAGAGAGAGAGAGGGAATAGGATTCTGCACAGGACTCCCAGAGTCCACCTCTCATACCATTTACAAAGTTGTGCAGTTGTTTTTGTTCTGACCCTTAGGGCAAGAGTCTGTTGGTTTTTGTTGGGCTGGAAAAATGAAAATTTTTAGATATTTTCATTTCTCTGCGATACTGAGCTGCTTTATGGATATGTAATCTCCACAGTTATATTTAACAAGAATTAAAGTAATTTATTGTCTTTATCAGACTTTAGTTCTGCATAGAGGTTAAGTGGGAGAATGCAACTGTCGCAAAAAGGTATACAATAGTATGTTCACTTTTTAAATATATTTTATCTGATAGTGTTAGCAGCAGATCTGTTTAAACTTAATCTTGTTATTGTGGCTCATTTCCTTTCCTTAGATAACTAGAATTAAAAACATCATTAACATTCTTCTAGAAAGAATGAAATTACTTAAGTGTTGAAGTACACCAGGGTGGTTGTCAGCAATTATAACTGCAGATTAAACACACACACACACAACTACCTTATCAAATGCCTGTTCTTGGGCTCCACTCCAGATGGGGATGTGCAAAGGCCGGTCAGAGCATGAATAGAGCAGGTTTCTGGCCTGCAGGGGACATCAGGGCCATCGCCTGAAGGAACTGGATCCCTTATAAACTGGCCTCCATCACACTTTGTTTCTTCCTCACCTCAGACCTGGCAGATACTATATGGCTTTCACATGCCAATCCAGTTTCTCAAAAGATCTGCAAAGCCAAATGCTGAGACTTAACAGCAACCAAAACTGTTCTCCCAACAAACTGAATGAAGGTGGCATAGCAATTATAGTGTGAATTACAGTGTCAGATATTTTTGTAGTTCAGATTAAAAATAATGTTGAGGTCAGATGCCCGCACTTCCTGTAAATTTCTTCACATTTTACTCTGAAACACAAAAGTTATTACAAGTGTTTTCTGACAAAAGTGACCAAGGACAAATCTACATAGAGCTTTTCTACTGAGATGGTTGGGTACTGAACTGACTTTGTAAGGAATACTTTTCCTCCGGAGTATGTGTCTCTAATTCCAGATTAGATTAGACCTCAGCTGTACCTCATGTTCAGTGGCTTTTATCTGAGTTTGCTTTGTGAGTTCACTGTGTCGAATTTAACCTCTTTTGTCAAAGAGGAAAATATGTGTTTGTTAGTTGATTTTAACAGAAAATGTGGACCAAAAAATCCTTTCCCTAAAAAATATGTTATAATCTTGTGTTTCCCTGAAAATAAAACCTAGCTGGACCATCAGCTCTAATGCATCTTTTGGAGCTAATATAATGTAAATATAATACTGGGTCTTATATTAATTTTTGCTCCAAAAGACGCATTAGAGTATGGTCCAGCTAAGTCTTATTTTCAGGGAAACATGGTCCTATTTGTATGACGATGACTTTCTGTGAAACGTATGTTAAAATAGGGTGTCAGAAGGTCATGGCAGATTATCTGTTGGTTATTGTGGGGGATAAAGCATTTGCTTTGTGATGCTTACATGGTTTTATATGCATACTAATAAATTATGCCAAATCAAAAAAGAAATGGTCAGAAGATCTGAATAGATGTTTTTCCAAAGAAGATATACAAGGGCCAACAGAGACATGTAAGGGTGCTCAACATTACTAATTATCAGGAAAATGCATATCGAAACCACAATGACACATCACCTCACACGTCAGAATGTCCATCATCAAAAAGACAAGAGGTAACAAGTGTTGACGAGGATGTAGTAAAAAGAGAACCCTGTGCTGTTGGTGGAATGTACATTGGTACAGCCATTATGGAAAACACTATGCAGGTTCTTCAAAAAATTAAAAATACAACTACCATATGAGCCATTCGATGAGTAAGAAGACACAGAAGCAGTACAGCCAGAAAAAAAAAAATTGACATTAGACCGTAAAGTTACATCGAATGTGCCTGCCTCTCCTCTCACCTCCTCTAACTTTCCTGCCTTAGCCACCCCTGGACAGCAAGAGCAACCCCTCCTCAGTCTACTCAACATGAAGAAAACAAGGATGAAGACATTCAGCATAATACACTTCCACTGAGTGAAGAGTAATTATCAGGCCACACAGTTAACAAATTTATCTGTTGTGTATGTGTGCATCTTCATGTGAAAATCTACTAACTGTATGGTAAGAACACTACGAGACATTTTTGTGTCATCATCACCTAGGTATTCATCTACCTTTTGCTTTATCCACTTGCCATCTACATGCTCTGAGTGTTCGTACAATGTACTTACTTTGAGGAGTAGGGAGTTATGTTTTAACTTTCTAATTGATTTCTCCTTGGATATAAGCATGAGCAATGACAGTAGGGGAACAGTGATTTGAAAAGAACCATTACATTCCACCAGGATGTCTATGAAGTGGATTTCAGTTCTGCTTCTGCTACAGCTGAGTTGTTACTTTAGCCCAGGGAGTTGTGGAAAGGTGCTGGTGTGGCCCACAGAATACAGCCATTGGCTCAATATGAAGACAATCCTGGATGAACTCGTCCAAAGAGGCCATGAAGTGATTGTTCTGGCATCTTCATCTTCCATTCTTATTGATCCCAACACACCATCTGCTATTAAATTTGAGGTTTACCCTACATCTTTAACAAAAGATGATTTGGAGGTTTTGTTCATACAGCTGATCTCTAAGTGGGTATGTATAAGTCAAAAGATACACTTTGGACATATTTTTCACTAATGCAAGAAATATTTGCAGAATTTTCTAACTATGGTGAAAAGCTCTGTAAATTGTCATTTTTAACAAGAAACTTATGATACAACTACAAGAGAATCAAGGTTTGATGTCATTTTTGCAGATGCCGTGGTACCCTGTGGTGAGCTGCTGGCTGAGCTACTTAAAATACAGTCTCCGCTTCTTTCCAGAGTACACAATTGAAAAGTATAGTGGAGGACTTCCAGGCCTCCATCCAACGTACCTATTGTTATGTCAGGATTAAGTGATCCAATGACATTCATGGAGAGAGTACAAAATATAACATATATGTTTTACTTTGACTTCTGGTTCCAAACATTTCATAAGAAGTGGGATCAGTTTTACAGCGAAGTAATAGATAAGTCATGTTTTCAGTTGGTAGCATGAAGTCCTAACTTTTGCAGTACCTTGGGAGGTGTTTGTATAAATAGTAAGTTAGAGGAATTTGTCTTTTATAAGGGAAATGATAAAATCATAAAGTGATCTTTCAATCTCATAAATATTATAGAATACTTAAATTATAAGGTCATTTTGAACCCTGTTGTCAATTACTAATATAGGACATTCCAGGAAGTTAGAGACCACAAATTTAAGCAGTCACATACCCATTCTTGTTTGTTTGTTTGTTTGTTTGTTTGTAATAGTCTTTATTTTACAGAGGACTTTTAGGTCTACAGCAATATTAAGTAGATTTACCATATATACCCTGTCCTATCACATGTGCTTTCTATTATCAACACTCTTACCAGAGAATTACATTTGTTACAATTAATGAAAATATATTGGCATATCATCACCATCCAAAGTCCACAGTTCACATAAAGGTTCACTCTTGACATACAGTCTATGATTTTGGACAAATTTATGTCATGTATCTACTATTAGAGTATTGTACAGAGTAGTCTCACTGCCTGACATGAATAGTCAGAGCATATTCATCCCACATAAATATATATATATGTGTATATATATGTATATATATATATCCATCTTCAATAAAGGCATTAGAAATTTCACTATCTAGAATCAAAGCAGATGTATAGTAGTTACGATTTTTTCCTAGCACGATTCCCATGGAGCTTTAAGAAAATTGTTTCCTCTTTTATAGCTTATTTTCATTGAAATTATTTTGCCATATTACCTGAAGAATCTTTCACAATTGAGAGATCAAGTGGCTCTATTTCAGACTTAGGAAACCGAGTAATTACATTCCTTCACTAAGTACTTACAAATCACCTGTTTTAAACACCTAAAATCTTGTTGAAGGGTGGACAATCAAGTTATTAGCTAATATTTTTTTAAAAACTATGTCTCTCCATTAAAGACAAAATGAGCCAAAATTAAGGGTGGACACATCTTTTTCCATTCTTCGTGAAAGCTTTTCAGCTATTTTCTTCACATGCTTTTATTTACTACACAAATATTAATTAAGTTCTTAACGTGAAACAAGTGTGATAGTAGCCAAACTCTCAAAAACCTCACAGTTTACTTGGAAAATCTAGGAACAAGGGAATAGCTTGCTAAATTATAGAATCTAAACTGGGTGTTCTACGGAAAGTTGCTTTTCATGTGAATGTAGGGTTAATTGATTGAAGAGTTGAAATCATTGTTTACATTTGCATTAGTTAATTTTGAAGCTTTACACAGTAAATAAATGTTTGACATAGATTAATAATTTTTATAATTCTGAATATATTGCTGTGACATTAGACATAAAAGTTTATTATACTTTGTACATAAACACACACACACGTGTGTGTGTATATATATATATATATGTATGTATGTATGTATTTTCAAACCAAGGCGCCTTATTTAAACATCTTTTTCTACATTATTCTAAGATCCTTTTAGAAAATTACCTGGTATATTCATATTACAATATTCTAATTTTTCTACCTTTTGTTTCCTTTTCCCTTCAGGAAAACCTACTACAATAATTAATAAATAATTAAACCCACTACAATAATAAAAGGGGAAAGCTGAAATGTGGCTCATTCGAAGCTACTAAAATTTTGAATTTCCTCATCCACTCTTGCCACATTTTGAATTTGTTGTAGGACGCCACTGCAAACCTGCTAATGCCCTACCTGAGATAAAACCTACTACTGTTTGTTTTGCTTTCTTTTGCATTTTCAGTAGGGGTATATCTGTGTGCTTTGTTTAGAATGTTTGATCACAATGTGAGAGACATGAGGAACCGGGTAAAATGAACTGACAATTAAAATTTTAAATATTTCAATACCATTAGAAGAATCTGAATTTCATTATCGTTAGAAAATAAAGTATTATATCTGGTTGACTTTAGAAATAGGGTCAGTTAATTAAGTAAATTAAATTATTCAACACATAAGAAACTGTCGACCATTCATTCAAAGAATATTCTTAAAGTGACTAGCCTAGTCCAGAGATAAGTACTAAAAAGCTAGACATTCAGAGAAACAATGTAGACACAATATCCATCATAGACATGTAACATTCTACTGGAAAAGATGGAATATAACAAGTAATTAAAAATTGTGTGAAAAGTATTATAAGGAAAAACCACAATATTTGAGACACCCAGCAGGGATCAAACAAAGTATTTCATATCATTGATAATTGAGACCTGAAATATGTGCAGTAATAGGAGGAAGGGATAGGGAGATAGAAAGACACAAAAGATAAAGCAAGAAGAATAACAAGTTCCCAAAAAGTTCAATTCAATACACCAGGAAGGGGTTGAATAAAGAGGCACGTGATGCTGGAGAAGTTAAAGATAAGTAATTATAAGTATTTTGAAGCATCAAATAAAAGGATTCAGGAGCCAATGAAAAGGAGAAAAGGGAGTGAAAATTGAGAGAGATGAGATTTCCTTTTTAAAAAACCCCTCAAGTTACAAGTCACTGGATTGAATTGCACAGGAGCAAGAGTGGAAAGGCAGACCATATATGAGGTTGTTGCGTGAGTTCAGGCAACACGTGATGGAAAGCTAAACATTAAAAATATGACTACACCTACTCTTATATAATTAACCTCATATTTCTATTCAATAGAAAAAAATTACCTAATACTCATAAAATATTTAAAATGTCTCTGGCACATAGTGATACAGAGTATTAACTATTATCACTATTGTTATTTTTGTTAATATAACCAAGGATATTATTAGTAACCTAATATGTGTCATCATATCTTGATATGATTCCTTATTTAATAAGAACTGGTTTCCAATAGATCAAGATTGCTTTCTATCAAAGTCATAGAGAACATATGAGAACATGTGAAGTACTTAAAAGTAAATGTATACATAATTTGGTGATCAGATGAGCAAGCTGAAATACTGAAAAAAAAATTGTAAGGATTTAGGCTTATCACCAGTATTCTAGCTGAAAGGGAACACCATTTCTCAATGATATGAATGTGTGTCCCAATAATATTGGCAAACAAACCCAACCCAGTTCACTTGCCTTCACTACAGCATTTAAACAATTTCTTATTTAAGATCCCAGGGTTTGACACCTAGAGCATAAAAGAGATTTGCTTATTACAGCAGATATTCTCTGCCATATATACACCAAGCCTGTACAAAATCTCAGTCAAGATTCCTCAGCAAAAAATATTTCTCATCATCATAGCTACCTGTCAAAAATGATGACAGGGAAAACGTACAATACAGGATAGATTCAAGATGGCAGAGTAGATATAAACACTGTCTGCTTCCTTCCATGAATAAATTAAAATTACAACTAAATTATAGAACATTCAGTGTAGAGAACCTTCAGAAGTCCAGCTGAACAGAAGTTTTATGACTAAGGATATAAAGAAGAAGCCACATTAAGACTGGTAGGAAGGGTGGAGATGCAGAAAAGGCAAACCCCAAACCTCCGTGTGGAGGCTGAGAACCAGGAGGGATATCTCATCCATGGAGGTTACCCCAGAGGAGCGAGAGACCCCAGCCACACACCAGCCTCCCCAACCCAGAGTACCGGTTCCAGGATGAGGAGCCCCCATAACTTCTGGCTGTGAAACTGGGGATTTCGACCATTCGGGGAGGACGGAAAGCAGAGGGAAACCCAGGTGTTCTCTTACATGTCCTGTGCACAGACCCTCTTACTCCCAGGCACTCACCTTGTGCTCCAGCAGAGGGACAGTGGAGGGTGTCAGAGACATATGGGGACACACTGAGTTGTATGGCTTTGAGTTAAGGGCTGGAGGGACAGTCAACATTTTTTTACTTGTGAGGGGTTCTGATCCTGTGCAGCTGGCAGGTGGGAGCAAGGTTTTCTGTGTTGATCCATCTCCCTGTGCTTACGGTCAAATCTGAACCTGATTGGCCTGATGAGTTCCACAGCTCCACTCTGCTGACTCACTGGGACCCCAACCTACCCAACTCCCTCAATGAAGGAGGCACTTTCTCCAAGAGCAGCAAGCCCTAACTATATTGCACTCTTTCTTGGAAAACTATCAGAGTCCTAAAGAACCCAGGCAGGTTGTGACTGGCCTCAGTGTGTTCTCAGACTTTTGCTGAGAAGTTTCAGGCTCATCACTGGCAACAACACAGAATTTACATTAACCTGGTTATCACTCTTCCCACTCTAGTGATTCCCTGAGACCCTGCCTCACCCAACTTGCATACCACACAAGGCTTTATCGGTAGCTGAACCTTAAAGGAGCTGGCAGGTGGCAGCAGGCCTCAGGGTGTTCTGGCATTTTGGGAAGCAACCCAAGGCCTGGCACTGGTGGCAGACGCCCTCAGCTCACAGCATGTCCTCTCCCATATGCCTCCAGGGTTAGTGCAGGCAGTGAACAACCAAGTATTGTTTTGTAGCTCTTACTAGGTTGCCCCTAGCTGGCCACAGGCTATGGGTGGGTGACCTGGGCCTGCAGCAGAGCCCCTCGCAAGAGGCTCCAGAACCAACATATCTGGAAGTTAGCTTCAGATCACAGCAGAGCACTACCCAATTAGCCCCACAAGCTGCACATCCAAAGGGTGGTCTCAATAGGCACTAGAGCCCACTGGGGCAAATCCCATTCATTGGGGTAAGGACCCTGCACAGCAGCCTGTAAGCTGTGGATGTAGCAAAATCCCCCAGCCAGTCACCCTGAGGGTCAGTAACACTCACTGAGGTGCCGATAGCAATCAAAGCTCAACTATGAGGGCACACACACAAGGGACACTCCTGGAGCACCCAGTGCAGGTGACCAGAAAGACTGTACCAATGGGCCCCACAGGGCACCTACTACACAAGGCCACCTGGCTAAGACTGGGAGATATAGGAGATCTACCTAATACATAGACACAAACAAAATGCAGCCAAAATGAAGAAACAAAGAAATACATCCCAAATGAAAGAACAGGAGAAAACTCCAGAAAAAGCACTAAACAAAATGGAGACAAGCAACCTATCAGAAACAGAGTTCAAAACAAGAGTTATAAGGATGCTCAAGGAATTTAGTGAGAACTCCAACCAAAAGAAAGCAAACATAAAAAATGTCATAGAAACCATAAAAACCATAAAAAGAACCAGTCAGAAGTGAAAAATGCAATAACTGGAATGAAGAATGCACTAGACGGAATCACCATCAGACTAGATAAAGAAGAGGACTAAATCAATGATTTGGAAGACAAGATAGCATAAAACACCTAATTGGAAGAGCAGAAAGAAAAAAGAATACAAAAAAAAGAGACCTCTGGACAACATGAAGCATAGCAACATTCACATCATAGGGGTACCAGAAAGAGAAGAGAAAAGAAAGCAAGGGATTGAGAACCTATTTGAAGAACTAATGACTGAAACGTTTCCTAACCTGGTGAAGAAAATTGACATCCAAACTCAGAAAGCCAGAGTCCCAATCAAGATGAAACCAAAAAGGCCCACAAGGCACATTACAATTAGAATGGCAAAGGTTAAAGACAAAAAATGAATCCTAAAAGCAGCAAGAGAAAGGCAAGTAAAGTAGTAACTTATAAGGGAGCTCCCATAAGACTGTCAGCTTATTTCTCAATAGAAACTTTGCAGGCCAAAAAGGATTGGCACAAAATGTTCAGTGTAATGAAAAGCAAAGACCCACAACCAAGATTACTAGACCCAGAAAAACTATCATTTAGAATTGAAGAACAGTTACAGCGCCTTCCAGACAAGAAAAAGCTAAAGGAGTTCATCACCACCAAACCAGCATTAAAAGGAATGTTAGACAGACTTCTTTAAGATGGAAAAAAAAATAATCAAAATTATGAATTAAAAAATGGCAATAACTACATATCTACTACATATCTATCAATGTAAATGAATTAAATGCTCCACTCAAAATACCTAAGAGGATTGAATGGACACGGAAACAAGATGCTTACATATGCTGCATACAAGAGACTCACTTCAGATTGAAAGACACACACAGACAGAGTGTAAAGGGATGATGGGAAAAGATATTTCATGATAATGGGGGGAAAAAGCTGGGGTACCAATACTAATACCAGACAAAACAGACTTTAAAACAAAGCTGTAACAAGAGACAAGGACCAAGCAATCTCACTTCTGGGTATTTATCTGAAGAAACCCACCTCGAGGGGACCTGTGCATCCATATGTTGATTGCAGCAATGTTTACAATGGCCAACATGTGGAGGCAGCCTGGGTGGTCCATCAAGGGATGAGTGGATAAAGAGGAGGTGGTACATATATACAATGGAATATTGCTCAGCCAGGGAAGGGAATGGGTTCTTGCCATCTGCAGTGGCAGAACGGGTGGACCTGGAGGGAACTGTGCTGAGTGAAGTGAGACAGTGAAAGACAGATGCAATGTGATTTCACTTATATGTGGACTCTAAAGACCAAAACAAACAAACAAAACAGAAACAAACTCATAGATATAGAGAACATTTTGATGGTTGCCAGATGGGAGGGGGTTGGGGATGAGTGAAAGAGGGGAAGGGATTAAGAAGTACAAATTGGTTGTTAACTAGTAATCATGGGAATGTAGGGTATAGCATAAGGAATAGTCAATAATATTGTAATAACTATGTATGGTGTCAGATGGGTACTAGATTTGTTGGGGTGATAGATGGGAGGGGGTTGAAGGCAGGGTGTAAAAGAGGAAGGGAGTAAGAAGTACAAACTTATGGTTACAAAATAGTCATAGGGATGTAAAGTATAGGGAATATGGTCAATAATATGGTAATAACTATGTATAGTGCAAGGCTGCTATTAGACTATTCAGGAGAATCACTTCTTCAGTTATATAAATGTCTAAACAATATGCTGTACAGCTGAAATTAATATAAAATAACGTTGAATGCCAACTGTAATTGAAAATTTTTAAAAGGGGTAGGGGGAAAATAAAGGGGAGTAAGAGGTTCAAATTTCCAGGCATAGAAGAAATAAGTCATAGGGATGTAATGTACAGCATTACATAGTCAATAACATTGTGATAGTACGGTACGGTGTCAGATGGTTGCTGGACTTATCATGGCAATCACTGCTTTAAGTATATAAATGTTGAATAACTATGGGGTATACCTAATACAATATTATATGTTAGCTATATTTTAATAAAAATTTTTTAAAAAGAAGAATTTGGCAAATGGCAACAAGATTCTTAAAAATGCATATAGATTTTGACTTTATAATATACTCATAAGAAACTATAGATAAAAATAATCCAGACGTGTAAACATGCATATAAATTTCACATAGAGGATATTCCTGAATGAGAAGTAGGGGTGAATCTTGGATCCTTTTGACTTCTTTTCATACTTTTCCAGATGTTCTATCAATGAGCATGTCTCATTTTTATAACGATGTCACAAAATGAAATGACCAGCCTATGTCAAAGACTTAATCTATAAGGAGAGGCTGTATTACCATAGTACTCTAGGGAACCATCTTCCACAGCACAGTTGAAGAAAGGTATTGGCAGAGAGGTAATGAGACAAAACACTGAACACAGGTAACTATAATGTTGCTACAGGTTACTGGAGTCCCACAGCTTATGAGGATTCACAATGTTAAGCATAGAAAAATACAGTGATGTTCATATGAAACTAATGCCATCAGGGTGGAATTATACTTTTGAAGAATATTCGGGACAATGCAGTTTGCAAGGTGTAAGTTTGAAAAAGTTTTCCTGTTTTCTTTATTCTGTAAACAAACAAACAAACAAACAACTTGAAAAAGAAGCTTTACAACGATTAGGATGAAAGGATGAGAAAATATATTGTTTATATTGGAAGGACTAGGTCACTGTTTTCCAGAGAGAAAATAACAAATAATAAATTAAAACAGGACGGGGGAAAAAAAGATGACTATGCAGTTTTGATAAAATATAAAGGAAACTTTTGGCTTTGTCTACTGTGTTATTGGTAGAAGAGTACATTGAGCAATGAGGAATTACTCTAACCTAGAAAGTAATATATTACGTTGGTGCAAAAGTAATTTCAGTTTAAAAGATTGAAATTGCAAAACCACACTTCCTTTTGCACCTACCTTATAAATATGAATTGAATTTGAATTGAGCTACGTAAGAGGGTGACCAGATCTCCGCTGCAGAAAGCCCAGCTGTACCTCTCCCACTGTGGGGCAGGTGCTCCCTTGGGTGATGATAAGGCCCCCTCATAACCAGTTTCACATAGCACATTCTACTAGGACATCCATTTTGCAATATGATTTCAGGGCAAAAGCTGTCATGTGTAAACAAGACAGAAATATGGTCACTCAAATAAGTACTATATAATTATAGCATTTCTGAATTATAAAAAGAAATCTTAGGGCTATTTAATGGAAATTCCAAACAGGAAAGCCACACTCATGAATGACAGCCTTGAACCTCCAGCCTTTAAAGAATGATTTAGGGGGAGAGTTTCAGAAATACTGACAAAGATTAAGGTGAGGTCATAATATACTTTTCCTTAGTGTTTATAGTGAGAGAAATAAAATACAAAAACAAAACAAAAATATAATTCTCTAAAAAACCAGCTGAGATTAAACACAAGTGATTTAAGTAGAACTATAAAAATAAAGAACTAAAGGCGAGTTAATAGCCTGCTGTTTGGCTGCCTTCCAAGAATCTATGTTAGTAATTAATAACAATTATAAATGAAAAGATTGGATATAATATTGTCTAAGGGCATTTCCTCCTCAGTACTATGTACAGACTGTATTTCACTTCTTGCTTTTACACACACAAACACACATTTCACCAATATACATTATAAAAGAAATATGTAACAGATCATTTGTACAGTCCGGAAGGAAATGGGAGATTAGGTATGCTATAAACAGCTACTGATGAAAAAGAAATGGAGTTTCCTCAAAAAGTTAAGTATAGAAGTATCATTGAGTCCAGCAATTCCACTTATAGTTATATATCCAAAACAACGGAAATTAGGATCATTTGAACACCCACCTTCACAGCAGGACTATTCACAAGAGTCAAAAGGTGGAAACAATGTAAGTGTCCATCAACAGGTGAATTAAAAAACAAAATTTGGTATTTATACACAATGGAATATGCTCAAGTTTCAAATAGAGAAAATTCTAACACATGCTACAACATGGATTAAACTTAAGGACATTATGCTAAGTGAAATGGATTACTTACAAAAGAAAAATACTGCATGACTCTAAATATATGACGTATCTAGTCAAATTCACGAAAACAGAAAGTAGAATATCATTTGCCAAAGACTGATGAAAAGTGGAAATGAGGAAAAACTCTGTAATGGGTATAGTTCCAAATTTGTAAAATGAAAAGTTCTGCAGATTGTTTGTATAACAAAAAGAATATAGTTAACATTACTGAACCCTTAGGAAATTTTAAGATGGCAAATTTCAGGTTATGTGTATTTTACTACAATTTTTTAAAAGGCACTACATTAATTCCTGATAATACTTACTTTTCTCTTGATAGTTGTTTGTAGCCATCCTTTCAATAGTGTTTGCTGTGCTGTTTTTCTTTTATGAAGCAAATCTTTCTCCACAGGAAATCCAAGTTTGCCCAGAGCTCTTGCAATACCAGAGGAAAATGGTATTGTGGTGTTTACTCTGGGGTCAATGGTCAGTAACATGACAAGAAGGGCCAATGTGATTGCATCAGCCCTTGCCCAGATTCCACAAAAGGTGTGACAAAAATACCCTAATAGCTTCAATTTATCTCAGATATCAGTTTAAAACCAAAATACATACAGCAGGCGCTAAAGTGATGCAAGGGTGGTTTTGATTGACAATAACTTTTGCATTAAAATTGTGATGACAAAGAAGTGCATTTATGAGATACAGCGTCAAGTTTGGTATCATAATGGTATTCTAGCTAGGTACGCATATCACCAAATTCTGTTCTATCATTTTGTCCCTTTTCCTGGCAGGCTTCCTGAATGCACTATAGATACTACAGAAGTTCTCAGAAAGGAGTTAAATTTTCATAGTAATACTAAACAGGACTTGGTAACAGTCAGAAAGGCAACATGCCCTTTAGGCCAGTTCATCTAGGCCTCTCTTACTTCCCCTGAATTTTGGAATAGGCCTAAGCCCTGTATTTTTCAGGGTATATTCAGATAAATATATATGAATGTATATTCAGAGAAAGGATGTCCAAGGGTTATCAAGCTGCATCCAGGTAACCAAACCAGCCTTGATGATTTAGATAAAGAGAAAAACTGGCAGGTAAAAAAGAAAGAGAAAACCTCCCTGGTGGGCTGGGAACTGCTAAGGTCTGAAGCTGGAAGACATAAAAAAAAAGATGGAGGTGGGTCCGTCCCTTAGGTGGCCACGTGCTTTATAAAATGTGGGCCAAGGAGAAATATAAAATAGAGCAACCAGAAGCAAGCCTGGTATGGGACAGTTTCAGATGCCTCCTTCGCCATGAAGTATGGTAGGAAATTATTTTTAATATATACATTTGCAGTCTCTGGGTACTTGTGAACTACTTTTTAACTTCCTAACAGATGTAGCTTTCTCCATGTCACCCATGCTAGTTTGCTGAGAACCTGAAGTTACATGAACACTCACACAGCAAATACATGTAAACCAACTCTAACCTAGAATCCAGCTTGAGGATTGATTGAGAATCCCAAAATCTGGTCCTAATTTTGCGACCGAGCCTGGAAATGACTTGGCCAGTTATGATTAATTAACCATATTAATCAATACTGCCAGTACATCGTAGCACATCATGAAGTGTTAACAGTACGGTGAATAAAATTTAACATCATCATATTTGATCATTTTCACAGCTATACTTTTCTTTATGAAGTGCCAATGTACTCTTTTGTACATTTTAAGAATTTTCAATCCTAGCCACAGTGATAACATACTTAGGTAGAAATTATCACTTGAAATTTTTCTTAGAAGCAGATTAATAATTAGCAAACTAAAAGAAGCTAAGCATACTTATTAAGCAAAAATAATTTATTAATAAATTCCTAAAATTCAGAATTACTTTTCACAAATAGCTGATTGCATTGATTTTGTAAATCAAAAGATCAAAAACTCTAAATAAAATAACTTATGGAACAAGTGGATATAAGGAAAGCACTTTCCTCATCACACAAAAAGAAAGAAATAGAGAAAGTAAGTATGCTGAAGAAAATGGAATACTCTAAATATCAAACTTTCTTTTACATAAACTTAATGGTAACCATCCAAAAAAATCTAGAACTGAAATATATACTGAAATAAGAGAGGGAAAAAATCACAGAATACCACCACACAGAAATAATAGAAAACAACAAAAAATAAAAAAAAAAAAAATGGAGACACAGACTTACCAGAAAACTAAAGATAGAATGATAGGAAATCCTCACATATCAAATCACCCTAAATGTAAATGGACTTAATTCACCAATCCAAAGGCAGATTGGATAAAAAAACTAAACCCAACCATATGCTATCTCCAAGAGACACATCTCAGCTACAAAGACAAGCATAGACTCAAAGTGAAAGGGTGGAAATTGACATTCCAAGCAAATGGTACCCAGAGAAAATAAGGTGTAGCCATATTGATATCAGATGAAACAGACTTGAGGGTAAAAAAGATAACAAGAGACAAAGATGAACATTTAATCATAGTAAAGGGGACTATACAACAAGAAGACATGACAGTCATCAATATTTATGCCCCCAATCAGGGAGCACCAAAATATACCAAGCAACTACTGACAGAACTAAAGGGAGAAATAGACCAAAACACAATTATACTAGGGGACCTAAATACATCATTGACAGCTATGGATAGATCATCCAAACAGAAAATAAATAAATAGCCCTAAATGACACATTGGATGAAATGGACATAACTGACATTTATAGAGCACTTCATACTAAAACATCAGACTATACATCCTACTCTACTGTACATAGAACATTCTCAAGGACAGACCATATATTGGGACATAAAACTAGCCTCAGCAAATTTAAGAAGACTGAAATCTTATCAAACATATTCTCTGATCTCAAGGCTTTGAAAATGGATATCAACTGCAAAACGGAAGCAGGAAAAAACACAAATACATGGAGACTAAACAACATATTTTAAAGAACGACCAGGTCAAAAAACAAATAAGAGATCAAAAGATACATAGAAACAAATGACAATGAAAATACATCCTACCAAAATGTTGGGGATGCGGCGAAACCAGTTTTAAGAGGAAAATTTATATCATTACAGGTTTATCTCAAGAAACAAGAAAAATCCCAAATAAATAACCTCACGTTACACCTTAAAGAACTAGAAAAAGAAGAACAAATAAAACCCAAGGTCAGTAGAAGAAAGGAAATAATAAAAATCAGAGCAGAACTAAATAGAGAACAAAAAGACTAAAAAAAATTAATGTGACAAAGAGCTGGTTCTTTGAAAAGATTAACCAAATTTTAAAACACTTGGCTAGAAACACTAAGATAAAAAGAGAAAAGACACTAAAAAAATCAGAAATGAAAGAGGGGAAATTATCACGGATGCCACAGAAATACAAAGGATCATCCAAGAATACCATGAAGGACTATATGCCACCAAATTCAATAACCTAGAAGAAATGGACAAGTTCTTAGAAACAAGGCTGAACCATGAAGAACTGGAAAATCTAAACAGACCGATCACCAGTAACGAAATTGAATCAGTCATCCAAAACCTTCCCAAAAGCAAAAGTTCGGGACCAGATGGCTTCACTAGTGAATTCTACCAAACCTTCAAACAGGATCTAATACCAACCCTGCTCAAACTCTTCCAGAAAATTGAAGAGACAGTACTCCCTAACTCATTTTATGAGGCCAACATTATCCTTGATATCAAAACCTGGGAAGGACAACACAAAAAAAGAAAACTACAGACCAGTATCTCTGATGAATACAGATGCAAAAATCCTAAACAAAATTCTAGCAAATAGAATGCAACAATACATTAAAAAGATTATTCATCACGACCAAGTGAGGTTTATTTATCCCAGGGTCACAAGGATGGTTCAACATATGCAAATCCATCAATGTGATACATCACATAAACAAAATAAAAAATAAAAATCATATGATTATATCAATTGATGCAGAAAAAGCATTTGACAAGATACAACATCCATTTATGATTAAAATACTTAATAAAATAGGTACAGAAGGAAAATACCTTAACATAATAAAGGCCATATATGATAAGCCCTCAGCTAATCGCATAATTAATGGTGAAAAACTGCAGCCCTTTGCTCTACGTTCAGGAACATGACAGGGCTGTCCCCTATCACCTCTGTTTTTCAACATAGTGTTGGAAGTCCTTGCCAGAGCAATCAGGCAAGAGAAAGAAATAAAAGGCATCCAAATTGGGAATGAAGAAGCTAAACTGTCACTCTTTGCAGATGACATGAGGCTATATATAGAAAACCCTAAAGACTCCACCAAAAAGTTATAGAAACAATCAACGACTACAGTAAAGTTGCTGGCTACAAAATCAACGTACAAAAGTCCACTGCATTCCTATATACTAACAACAAAATCTCAGAAAAATTAAAAAATCAATTCCTTTTGCAATTGCAGCAAAAAGAATAAAATACCTAGGAATAAACTTAACCAAGGATGTGAAAGACCTATATGCTAAAAACTATAACACATTTTTAAAAGAAACTGAAGAAGACACAAAGAAACAGAAAGAGATTCCGTGCTCATGGATTGGAAGAATCAACATAGTTAAAATGGCCATATTACCCAAAGCAGATTTAATGCATTAATATACAGATTTAATGCAATCCCCATCAAAATCCCAATGGCATTTTTTAAAGAAATAGAACAAAAAATCATCAGATTTGCTTGGAACCACAAAAGACCCCGAATAGCCAAAGCAATCTTAATAGAACAATATTGGAGGCATCACACTCCCTGACTTTAGCTTGTACTTCAAGGCTACAATAATCAAAACAGAATGGTATAGGCAGAAAAACAGACACATAGACCAATGGAATAGAATTGAGGACACAGAAATAAAACCACATAAATATGGACAGATAACTTTTGACAAAGAAGCTAAAAACATACAATGGAGGAAATTCAGCCTCTTCAATAAATGGTGCTGGCAGAATTGGATAGCAACGTGCAAAAGAATGAAACTGGACTGCTGTCACCATGTACCAAAATTGATTCAAAATGGATCAAGACTTAAGCATAAGACCTGACACAATAAACTGCATAGAAGAAAACATAGGTACTAAACTTATGGACCTTGGGTTCAAAGAACATTTTATGAATTTGACTCCAAAGGCAATGGAAGTAAAAGCTAAAATAAACAAATGGGACTATATGAAACTTAAAAGCTTCTGTACAGCAAAAGAAACCATCAACAAAATAAAGAGGCAACCAACTGAATGGGAGAAAATTTTTGCAAACAGTGCCTCCAATAAGGGGCTAATATCCAAAATATACAAGGAACTCATGAAACTCAACAACAAAAAACAAACAACCCAATTGAAAAATGGGCAGAGGATCTGAAGAGACATTTCTCCAAAGAGGATATACAAATGGCAAACAGACATACGAAAAAATGCTCAACATCACTAATCGTCAGAGAAATGCAAATGAAAAGCACAATGAGATATCACCTCACCCCAGTCAGAATGGCTATCATCAACAAGACAAATAGTAACAAGTGTTGGAAAAGCTGTGGAGAAAAAGGAACCCTGATACACTGTTGGTGGGAACGCAGACTGGTGCAGCAGTTATGGAAGGAAGTGTGGAGGTTCCTCAAAAAATTACGAATAGAATCACCATATGACCCAGCAATCCCTCTCCTGGGTATGTACCCAAAAAATCTGAAAACATTTATCCACAAAGACACGTGTGCTCCAATGTTCATTGCAGCTTTGTTTACGGTGGCCAAGACATGGAAACCACCAAAATGTCCTTCGATAGATGAATGGATAAAGAAGTCGTGGTATATGTACACAATGGATACTATTCGGAGGTAAGAAAAGATGATATAGGAACATTGTGACAACATGGATGGATCTTGAGAGTGTAATGCTAAGCAAAATAAGTCAGAAAGAAAAAGCAGAAAACCATATGATTTCACTGATATGTGGTATATAAACCAAAAACAACAAAAGAAGACAAACAAATGAGAAACAAAAACTCAGACACACAATAGTTTAGTGGTTACCACAGTGTAAGGGGGGTGGGGTGCAGTGGGAGATGAAGGTAAGGAGGATCAAATATATTGTGATGGAAGGAGATCTGACTCTGGGTGGTGAACACACAATGGGATTTATAGATGATGTAATACAGAATTGTTCACCTGAAATCTATGTAATTCCACTAACAATTGTCACCCCAATAAATTAAAAAAAAAACAATAGATTTCCTGTTAGAAAAAAATCATAAAACTATTGTAGAATTTACTATAATCACAACAGAAACCCTAAAATAAATAAAACTCCTAACAAGAAATGTATAGTACATATAGGAAGAAAAATATAAAGGTTTACTTAAGAACATAAACAAAAACAAAAAGAAAATGGAAAGACCTACTACATATTGCGGTGGGTTCCACATTTTAATTTATTCTCTCCAAATAATTCTATGAGCTTAATGGACTTATTTAAAAATCCTAAAAATATTTTTAAAGTCACAAATGTTATATACACTGTTAGTATGAAAAATTAAATGCACAAAAATAAGAGACTGAAAGTGAAGAATATATACTAAAGGACCAGTTATTAAAACACTGTGGCCCGGCATGTGACTCAATTCAAGATAGTGGGATTCAAGGAGATGTTTGTAGAGGGCTGCTGGAATATTCATCCTCCTTTTTCTGAGACGTTCTGGAAGTTCCATTCCTCAGGTGCTGCTGTGGATGAATGTAAGGGCCTGGACTGCTGCAGCCTTGCTGAGGGCCTGAGGATGAAGTCACCCCCAGAGTAAGGCAGAGGCCAGGAAGGCGAAAGAAAAGGAGCTGCAGCCCCCGAAGCCCCGAAGCTGGTACCATTAGCCATGTAAGCTGAGGAATTCCCTTATTTAGTAAGCCAGGTTGCATTGCTTTTTTCCTATTTTCTTGCAGCCCCAAATAGCCCAAACTGATACAGGCAGCAAGGTCCTTAATAATGATTATGAGTACAAAAAATAAATAAAACATTGTGGCCCTAGATATGTAGATCAATTAACAGAGTAGAGGCTGAAACAGACCCAGGCGTATAGAAGGGACTCTGAAAATTATTCAGATATGATTACTCAATTATAAATGGTGTTGGGACAATTATACGATGAAATTTCCATGTCATATTCTCACACAAATCAAATTTAAGATTGGATTACAGATTTAAATGTAAAAACAATAAAAATTAAAAATATAACGAAAAACACTTTTCAGAAACTTGAATGATAATGGCATAAAATCAAGAGAACCCATAAATTATTTACATATATAACTGTATAAGATTCAAACTTGAACATAAAGGAAGATCCCATAAACAAAAGAGACAACCTTTTAGTAGAGAACATTGACAACACATATCACAAACCATTAATTAATATTAATATGTATATTATTCATATGTATAAATAAAGTAAAATAAAAAAGTGAACTCATAGATATATGAGCAGAGAACAGGAAAAGGCAATTGCCAGGAAAAGAAATCTAAATAAATGAATTTATGAAAAGATACTCAACTTTATAAATAATTAAGAAAATGCAAACTAATACAATAATGAACTATTTTTCTAATAGTCCCTGTTAGACTGATAGGAACTTAAGGGCTCTGTAGTTTTCAATGCTAATAATAGTATATAGTAAATGAAGAAGTCTAATAGACTGTTTAAATAAATTGTACAACTATTTGGAGAATGATTTGACGAGACCTATCAGAATGTAAAATGACCAACTGTATCATTTCAAGATTCCTATTTTACAAAAGATAGTGTAAGTCTTAAAATATGTGTATGAGAATATTCATTATGGTACAGTTTTAAGAGCAACATTTAGGAGTTCTCTAATTGTCCAAGAATAAGTGAATGAATGAAGACATTTTGGTAAATCCATACATTAGAAAAGATGAAGCCAAAAAATAAAAAAAGGCAGTTAATATGTACTAAATCAGAAGTATGTTCATGACACATTAAATGAAAGCTATTTGTATAAATATGTATATATTATTTTCTGAAATAATTTGAAAACAATGTATACAAATAATTATGTAAACATAGAAAAGCCTAGAATAACATGAAACTGGTAATATGTTACTTACAGAAATTAAACTAGATTGGAAAATGTGACTACCGCATTTATGTACTTTTTCTTTAGCATTTGTTCAAGGAGCCACATATCACTGTTATAATTTCGGTAACAGTACATTTGTGATTTTTCCCAAGTTTCACTTTACATAAAGAAACCAAACCCCAGAAAATAATTCTAGGCCAATCTGGCTCTAACAAAGCTTCTGACTTCACTTTCAACTATAATCCTCTCCCATGTTCCATCATCCCCCTTTTATCTATAACATCTCTAAATTTCATCTAGTTCCCCAGTCCTGCTTCATCATCTGAATTCATACTCACATTCTACTCGAAAATGTTTTTTATCTGCATATAAAATTTAATCCCTTTGAAGGCAGTGATTGTCTTTTATATCTGTATAACTTCCAAAGGGTATTATTGGAAATGTTTAATACATTTTTATTGAATTTTATTAATGCAAATTTTAATACAGTATTGAACATTCTTTCAAAATCTATACTAGTTCATGTTTTCTCTCTACTTTTAATGGAAGCTCTAAGAAGACTGGATATAAATGTTTTTAAAGGAGATGGTTCAAGATGACAACGCAGGAAGATCCTGAACTCACCTCCTCCCACAGACACACCGAATCTATAGCTACATGTGGAATAATTTCCTCTGAGAATGACCTGAAAACTAACTGAGCAACTCTTCCCAATGGGCAAATGATAATGAGGCCACATCAAAGCAAGCAGAATAAGCTGAGACTCAATCTTGCTACAATCAGGAGGAAATTCACAAACCTGGAGCTTCATCCCGAGGAGCACATGGTCCAGTCCCCAAATCAGACATCCCAACTTATAAGACCTCCACATAAGAGATGAGCCCCCCAAAACATCTGGCTTTGAAAAGAAAAACTATGACAAGCCAAAAAAAAAAAAAAAAAAAAAAGCCAATGGGGGTTACTTCCACAAGACACAAAGGGATGTAGCAAACTGAGAAAAGGCTCTTAAAGGGTTCACAATGGAGTCAGTTACCACAGAGCCCAACACAGCAGCAGCAATTTGAAAAGCACCCAAACCTTATGTGAAAGAGATTCATGTGCTTATCTTAAAGCTTCAGCCAGAGGCAGGGACCTGCAGGGATCCTCTCCAGAACAAAGGCTGGCTGTCACCATTTTCACCATCTTTTTTAAGTTTCTCCTCTCTCTTCTCAGTGGGTGCCATCTTCATGCTCTCCATCTGCTGTGCTCCAGGGCTCCTACAGGGGAGCTTTTACAGGACTCTGATGTCCCAGTATTTACATTTGGTATCTCAACTTGGGGGATACTACTCAGGGGATGCCCCTCGATTTCTTGGCTCAGGAGGTCAGAGGGGTTCACTGCACCCCGGCCCTGCACAGAGAGCACACAGAAACACACCTCCAATCTTTCTGAGAAGAGGCCTATTTGCTAGTCTAGGATCTTCGACCTGAGGGGTGGGTAGGCTTCTGGTCTGGCAAGCTTCTAGAGGTCTATGGAGGTGCTCTCAGGGAATTGTTAGGACTAATACATTTAGTAAAGTAGTAGGATACAAAATCAATATATAAAAATGCATGTCTATACACTAATAACAAAATATAAAAAAAATTAACAATCCCATTTACAATTGCATAAAAAATAAAAAACCTAGTAATAAATTTAACCAAGGAGGTGCAAGACCCATACACTAAACACTATAATACACTGATAAAAGAAAATAAAGACAAATAAATGGAAAGATATTCCATGCTCATGGATTGGAAGAACATTGTTAAAATATCCATACTACCCAAAGCAATCTTCAGATTCAGTACCATCCCTATCAAAATTCCAATGGCATTTTTCACAGAAATTGAACAAGCAACCCTAAAATTTGCAGGGAACCACAAAAGAATAGCCAAAGCAATCTTTAGAAAGAACAAAGCTGAAGGCATCACACATGCCGATTTCAAACTATATTATATAGCTATAGTAATCAAAACAGTATGTTATTGGCATAAGAACAGACATATAGATCAATGGAACAAAATATACAGTCCAGCAATAAATCCATGTTTATAGTCAATTAATTTACGACAATGTAACCAAGAACAAACACTGGGAAAAGAACAGTGACTTTAATAAAGATGTTAGGAAAACGGGACACCTACATGCAAAAAAATGACTCTGGACCACTATTTTACACCAGTTAAATGGATTAAAACCTTGAACTTAAGAGCAGAAAACTATAAAACTCCTAGAAGAAAACAAAGACAGTAAGCTCCCTGACATCGGTCTTGGCAATGGTTTTTTGGATCTGACTCTAAAAGCAGAGGCAACAAAAGCAAAAACAAACAAGTGGAAATACATCAAATTTTGCAGAGCAAAGGAAATCATCAACAAAATGAAACCTGCTAAATGGTAGGAAATGTTTGCAAATCATGTATCTGATAAGGGGTTAATACCCAAAACATATAAACAACTCATGCAACTCAACAGCAAAAACAATCCAATTAAAAAAATGGGACAGATCTGAACAGATATTTTTCCAAAGAAGCCAACAGGTACATGAAAAAGTGCTCGTGTTTAATCATCAGAAAAATGCAAATCAAGACCACACTGTGATATAACCTCACAACACCTTTCAGAATGGCAATTATCAAAAAGACAAGAAGTGCTATCAAGGATTTAGAAAAAAGGGAACCCTTACACACTGTTGGTGGGAATATATATTGGTGTAGCCACTATGGAAAACAGTATGGAGGTTCCTCAAAAAATTAAACTCCTTACAGTCCAGCAATTCTACTTCTGGGTATTTATCTGAAGAAAATGAAAACACTAATCTGAAAAATATGTATGTATGCACCCGCATATTCAGTGAAGCTTTCATATTCATTGAAGCCTTATTTACAATAGCCAAGATATAGAAACACCCTCATCAATGTCTGAATGTATAAATAAAATGTGATATATACATGATATATGATATTATTCAGCCATAAAACAATGAAATGTTGCCATTTCCAACATGAATGGAACTTTAGGGCAATATGCTAAATGAGTCAGAGAAAGAAAAACACCACATGATCTCACTTATATGTGGAATCTTAAAAAACTCATACAGAAAACAGATTGGTGGTTACTGGGGTGGAGGGTGAGGGGGCAGTGAATTGGGCGAAGGGAGTCAAAGGTACAAAACTTCTAGTTACTAAAATAAGACGTGGGGATGTAATGTACAGCATAGTGACTATAGTTAATAATACTGCACTGCATATATGAAAGTTGCTAACAGTAAATCTTAAAAGTCATCATCACAAAAAAAATCTGTAACTATGTATGCTAACTAGACTTACTGTAGTGATCTTTTCACAATATATAAGAATATTGAATCATTATGCTGTACACCAGAAATAGTTATGTCTATTATGCCTCAATAAAAAAAAATTTTTAAATTAATGTTTTAAGAAATATTTTGGTATTTTTTCCTTTGTTCCTAATCAACATCACATCTGAACTCCTATTTTGCAAGACTGCACCAGGAAACACATTCCCAAACATAGAGGAAAGATAAGCTCTTCCTTCAGCCTTTCAGATTGTGGGTTCCAGTTAAAACAATTTGCCTCAAAGCCTGACTTTACTGCATGCTTGCAGTAAATAAGTCTGAAGCACTTACCACAGAGATGAGATGCAAATTATATGTGACATCATAAAAGTTCTCCCCCTTTCTCTTTTCTTCCCTAACTGGATTTTTACTATGCAGCTCCAATATACTCTAGGAATCAACACTTCGGTCTGATGATTTCAGCTGCAAATACATCCATGGCTGTGTGACTTCCTGGTGAGCTGAATCGTACTTTATTAAGATCTATCTGTCTCTATTGATCCTACACCCTCATCCTGTTTTATTCAGATCTATGACCGCTTCCCAATGATTTTCCCCTTTCTGTAACCTTGACTGTACTTAGAGCGTTGTGTAAAGGCCCAGTGAAAGAAAAGTTCCTCAATGATTACAAAGTTCTATCCTATTCTACTACACAAGATGCTTCTGGCTTTCTCTTCTTGCTTGCTGGATTTCTCTTTAAACCAGTTTCCTGAAGCTGGCAAAATAGTTTAACAGCTCTGAATTTCAAATCCACGTAGTTTAGTTCCCTGCGGTGAAAAAATATCTCTTCCAGTGACTGTCTCCTAAGAATAAACAAACCTCTTTTTCAGAAATCCTCAGAAAAACCCCCATGGCATCTCACTGGCCTAAGTGTGGTTAACTGCCCAATTCAAAGCTAAATCCTGGCAAAAGGAATACCATGCTTAGAGTGACTTAACAACTCCTAAGGCAATGGGATAACACGGGTGGATCATGTCCACTCCCTAAGGATGGTGCCAGCTATTCCTAAATCACATGGGTTCAGTGAGGGTGGGATACTTGAGTGATAACTGAAGAACGTTAGGATGGATAAAAGAATAAATGGAGACTACACAGGAAATATATAACATTCAATATAACCATTAACTAGAATTTATTAAAACAATAAGGAATCAGCAGTCTGTTCTCAAATTATCTCCAATTGTGTCGCCTCATGGCAGTGATGAGAAAGACAGCTGCTACAGTACAGATAATGTATGTTTCTAAAGATGTCTGCTTACACAGTATGAGAAGAGCCCCAGTTCTTGCATAAATAAGTTTTTCTACAAAACAGAACATGGGTTTGTGATTTTGAAATAAGAAATGACACTAATGGGGGATTTATCTTTATCCAAAACCCCAAAAAGGAAGTTTGCTTTAGTTTTGTATTGTATGTGCTTTAGTTTTGAAAACACACACACAAACCTGAGTGTTCTGAACTTAAAATTAACCCCAATAATATTCTATCTCCCTACGTTTCAGCTAAAAATTCTCATCAGTTAAACAGAAAAAAAGAAGAAAAAACACAATTACTTCCATAGTAAAAGAAATACCTCTTTAATCTAGAATATTCCCATAAAAACCACTTGAGTCTGAATTTTGTTCCAAAATTCTCATCCATTACTGAAAGCCACTATAAACAAAGTGAAAAGTAGGCATTTTTGCATTTTAAAAGCCAGTTGTTTGTCAACTGACTTAATATTTACAGCCATAGCCTAAGCTCACATTGCAGAATCATGAATCTCTTGGAAACAGAGGCTGTGAACCCTTCTTCTGGCCACATTAATTTAAAGAAAAGTTCCTTTCAGTGACTTCAGTAGAAGCCAAGACCTGGAACAGGAGTTTACTGACCTGTTATACCCTGAATATTATTAGTAAGATTAAATAATATTTCAGATGCCACAGACAAGTTTAGGACACAGAGAAGCTGAAAGGGAAACACATAAAGTATAAGATTTAGAAAACAGGAAAGGCAAAAAATTAGATGACTCGTAATATAGGAGAAAATACCACAAAATTATTTAAACTCTAAGATTCCTATTCCTACTACAAGGAACTTAATGTCTATAAGTTTGGGCCAATAGTGTTAGATATTCCTCCATTTTTAATGTGTATCAAATTGCATTAGAAATGCTTTCTACCCAAATCAAACAAAATTTTAAAAATCAGGATAAAATGATCCATGTGTATCAGTCACCCTTACCTTGAGGTCAGGGAACGAATTCTAGTCAGTGAAATGCTGGCAAAAATTCACATTTCCTTCTTCTTAATCATTCCATATACCCGACATGCTTTGGTATCATAATTTCTAATGGTATAACACACCAGGATCTATGTGCTTCAGAAGAGTGACCAAGGCACTTTACAGCAGAATGAGAAAAGATATCCAGGAACAGAAGGAAGCTATGCCTATGATGACAAAATATTCCAAGTGAAAAGTCAGACATTCAGATATTTGTTCTTTATGAGATCATGCATTTAATGGTTATCAGAAATCTGTTACTTTGTCCATCTCAATTGGGAACTGTCCCTCCTCATGTAATTCTGGTGGAACTGACCGTAAGATTCCTTGCCTCTTTCCTCTAGTACTAGCTTGTCATAGACATTGCTACACCACTTACTTACTATGCCTGAGAATAAAGCCATCAGCAATGCCCAACAACTAGTGACACATCTGTAATCTATTTCACTCCCTTGAACTTTTTACTCTAATAAAATCCCGGATAGAGTTTCTAAATTCTGAATAACTGAATTTTATTTTTGACTTGTACATGTTTTTAGAATCAATATTGTAGAATACATGGAAGAAACTACGCCTCTCTCACTAAGGAAGGCTGTCATAAATGTCTCTCAAATAACTAATCAAAAATTCCAATTTTAGGGGGCAGCTGGATGGCTCAGTTGGTTAGAGCATGAGCTCTCTACAAGGTTGCCGGTTCAATTCACACATGGGATGGTGGGCTGCGCCCGCTGCAACTAAAGACTGAAAATGGCAACTGGACTTGCAGCTGAGCTGCGCCCTCCACAACTAGATTGAAGGACAACAACTTGGAGCTGATGGGCCCTGGAGAAACACACTATACCCCAATATTCCCCAATAAAAATTTTTTTTTAAAAATTCCAATTTTATGTATCTATTATTTTGATTCCACTGCACAAAAGAAAATTATCATGTGATCTTTTACACCATGTTTGTCAATTTTTTCATCTAAAAAAAATCCCGAAGGGAGAAACCAGTTATTGTGATCAAATGACCTGATTTAAGTATACAGACTTGATATGTCTGTGTACTTAAATGGATTCTAAGCTTATTAACATTCAAACACATAGTTTAACATCTAAGTGATTGGACTTAGGAAAACCCTCCTTAGTAAGAAAGCTTGAAGGAAATATGCTTAACATTATTAGTAGAAAGCACCATCATTTTAAACATTTAATTTACATCCTATTTTTTCATAGCTTCTTCGGAAGTATTATATAAAAATAGGGGTAAGAATCTTGGCTCCACCAATCACTACCTTGTAATCTTAGGTAAGTTATTAGTGTCTCCAGGCCTGTCTCTCACCTATAAAAATGAGGAATGGGATGTTATGTGAGGATGAAATATGTCAGTACTTGGAAGCACAAAGTGCTTTTACATACTACTTACTATTATTTCAGGAAAATAACTTTAATATTACTTACCAGTTTTGTATAACTGGTTATCTCAAGTAACATTTTTGGTGATTCCTTTACACCTTATAAATTCTTCAGAGTTTAAGAACTTAAAAAAAAAAAACCTTAGGGATTAACCTGTGTAACTTACTATAAATACAAACAAAATGTTAATGAAATGACTTAACTTATACCAACTGGTTTAAAGGCGATGCTGAAAATAGAACCAAGGTTTCCTAACACCCAGTTAAATGTTCTTTCCATTCTACTAACTGTAAGATTTAAAATAAATCCTTAGGCTTTATTTTTGAAATAGGTAAAATAAAGCTACAATAAAACGTAAATGTATGGGAAAATATTCTAAATGCCAGTGGGAATATAAAAACAGTAAAGTGATAGTTTTAAATAAACTTAAAAGAGTGCAGTTCCTGCATTGCCCTGTTCAAACCAATAAATACAGATTAAATGTAAAATTTTGATTGTGATTTGGTAGAGTACACTTATAAATATGACATTATGAAAACACACACAAAAGTGGTCAAATATTCAAATATCCCAACATTTAAATATTCAACCTAAGGCCAAAATTTCAGGTATAACTTAAGAAACTGAAATTCTTTCATAAACTGTTTTCTTGTGTGGCTATTTTATATAGCTTGTTACTATTGAAGGGACTGGTGATTAACTTAAAGTATGTAACTACAAGAGGGTTAAATTTTGAAAGTAAAATAGAAAACATCCATAAATTAGTTCACTTATCAAAGATGAAAATGACAGAAAACCTAAAAGAAAACAATCCTGTGACCTGAGTAGATCCAAAAAATATAGTCAGACAAAAAACAAAATATCAACATAATGCCATTGTGTACCATTAGTTCTTACATTAGAAAGACATAAGCTTTTAATTTAATGGGCTGAGGTCAATCATTTCTGCTAAAATATGTGAAAACAGACAAATGGAGTTTCTATAATTCCTAAACAAAGCATTCTTTTATGTCTGCTAATGCTTAAGAAAACAAACTTGTATCGGACAAGAAAGAAATGCAACAGATAAGTGTCAATCTTTACCAATTTATTTTATACAAAACAGTAGCAATGTAGATATGGGAATTATCTTCTGCTGCCACACACGCAAGTTGTGAATATTCCAAGCCAATGTATACAGTTTGGAGGGAAAGGCTAAACAATAGCATCAACCATGCTACTGAACATAGGAATTTTTTATTGAAAAAGATTAAAAATTAGATAGCAATGCCTTCTTAATATTGCTCTCATCATTGAAGACTGGAGAAAAAAAAGTCACTTTTTAAGGTTTAAAAAAAAGAGGGAAAGGGAGAAACCAAGAGGCTGCTACAACACTGCCATACAAACCATCATACTTCAATATTTGCATACTTGATAGCAGCATTATTTTTACTGAACCGTGTGCAACTACATTTAGAAACACATCAAAGCAAAATATCATGGCAGTCATCAATCAAGATCTAAAAGAAAGAAAGCAAACAAAAAAATAACTCTAAGATAAACACACTATAAGTAGATGAACATTTACGGAGAATGAATCAATATCTACATTCTTGGACTGTTCCATTCTGCCCAATGAAAGTGTCAACTAAAGTTGTCAACTGTGCATTTTTGGAGGATTTGAGTTTTTCCAGTTCTTATTATACTGCATGCTTGGAACAAAGAGGGTCATAATAAATCCTTCTACACAATGAACTTTAAGTAGACAGCTGAAAATAAATTTACTACTTGTAAACACACACAAAAAAAAATACAAGATTTTTTTCTTTTAACAATCAGTGCTTCCGAAAGCGCCATTATCTTCTATATCGACCTCTCTCCCCTCGGTCTCTGTCCCGATCACATAATCGCTCTCTTTCTCTTTCTCTATCACGTCCTCTATCTCGTTCTCTGTCTCTTCTGTTATCTCTAGGGCGGTCTCGCTCTCGTTCCCGATCTCTTTCACGGGGTCTACTTCTCCGACCACTGACAACAGCTTGTGTGCGACGAAGGAAATCATCCACCCTCATATCATAATCATGCTAGGAAAGGTAAGAAATTGGTTAGGTATGTCAAAAATTGGATGAAATTTGAGTTCCTATATTGTAATTATTGCCCGGTAGAAAAGTATCTACAGACATTCACTAATGCATTCAATTCACAGAATGTAATTCTGACATCATTTAGAAACAAAATTTTATGTTTTAGCTAATTAGATACCTACAACAGAGTATTTTTCATGTCATTAAAAAATTACTTCAGTTGCCTATGTAACTTTAATGACTTTCCATCCAATCCCTTTAATATTTAGGCCAAAGTAATCACCTAGTAATGACCATCAACCACATCACATGCATAATGCTGCCAATTATGCTAAATGTCACCAATGTTTTTCTGCAACAAGTAATCCCTACTACTGTTTCCCTCCTTTGAATCTACAAACTAACCAAAACCAACTCTGCCCTCTTAAGGTGAAATTAGGAATTCTTACATTCCAGATTTTCTTTTAAATTAAGCCACTGTTAATGACAATTTATGGAATTTGGTAGTTTTAAGAAAATATGCACTTCAGGTAAAACTGTGAAGTCTACTCCACAGAGCTAATAATACACAAAAGGTTGAAGAAGACAATGAAAGGTAAGATGAACAACTGTCAAAGTGGGGTGCAAGTTATCATTGTCACTAATTCTAAGCTTGACCTCTGCTCTCGCTTTCTATTCTTAGTTCTCAACTCACCTCTGCTTACTGAACTTGGTCTTTTTTCAAAGCTCAGTGTAAACATACAGAATACAAGATTCAAGAACAATTTCATACTATCTCTTACAATCAATGAATATGTGAATACTATATAAGCATTAATCAGTTAAGATTCTCAAACTGTTTTATTAAATACTAAAGGTCCTAACATGACTTGATTTTGAAGGATTAATATCTTTATGAGGATAAGAAAATAAATGATAACAGATAAAAGTATCTCAAAGATAGGCTAGGAAACCATCGAGCAGACTGGCCTTCTCAAATATGCACGATCTTCATTTAAGTGGGAAAATAAAGGGATGCTTGTTTGTCCCTGCACAAACTCATCATCTCAAGTGTGTGTGTGTGTTGGGGGAAGCGGGGGAGGGGCGTGTATGAAATTCTAAATTGTATATCGTACTTTAATAACCAAACTACCTTTTAAGACTATCAAACTTACATACAAAGGAATTAAGCTAAAAAGTGCCAGGAGACAATTTCACTTTTAAAAATAATAGTACTATATGGGAAAAAAATGAATACAATTCAATAAACAATCTCAGCCTGACTAATATTATAATGAAAACCCAGAAACGTCAAACTAGAGATTGTTTTCCATTCATCCTGTTTTGAGGGATCAAAAAAGCTTTCCTATCAACCATATCAAATTACGAGACTCAATAACCACTGCAAATACTCTTCTGCTACATTTCTTAACATTTGTCTGTCATTTCCTAGCATCATCATAAGAATCAGGGATAGGAGGTGAAACAACTCACTTGGTTACTAGTTTTAACAAAATTTGGTAGAAACAAATGACTAAATGAAATTGGAGATTATCCTTCAATCAACTAAATACACACCGTCTATCCTATGAAAATTAAATGAGTAGAATATACAAAAAGCTTAGGAATACCTATTTGCAATATTAACTACACAGTTATAAAGACCCCAGGACAGAAAGAAAATCTCTTAGTTTACTATACCCCTAGGACATTACTTAAGAGTAATATGTAGGAGTTGCCTCGACGTAAGCAGTTTGTGTTTCATCAGTAAAAGAAATAGTCTATTTAAATCATCCAAAGGGATTAGCCATTTTTAATAAACACAAATTGTGAATTACTCCAAAACAGTCTGCAGTGAGAATATGAACGGTCCACCATTCGACATAATCTGGTAGCCCCACACTGAAATTATCTACAGAATTCCAAGCAGTGCCCTCACTCTGCTGCAGCCTCCCACACTTACTACTCGTTTGTCTCTGTATCTCGCTTCATGTGGTACTGGATGATGTCCTGAGTAAGGGGGGTGAGCCTGAGGGGGTGGAGCATGGTGCTGATAGTACGGATGGTGTGGCGGTTGTTCCATTCCAGGATAAGGAGCCTAAAAGAAGGAAACCACTTCCATAAGCATCTACCAAATATCTTCATAAATAAACCATTCTCAGAACTCCCCTACCCAAACCACCCATCCCAATCACATAATTTAACCCATACTAACTAGTCATCTACTTTTTGATGGCGTAGAAGTTCTTCAAATCACCCTATCTGCTTTTTGAAAGTATGTCCATAATAAATTAACTATACATCTTTTAAGATTTAACATGTTTATATCTTTATACCATACCATTTAAATACTAATTTATTTTAAATACTAATAGAAATAGCAAACCTTTATGTACTATGAGCCAGCACCTTACATGTCTCATTTAATTTAATTGTCAGCAACTCTATGAAATAGCTACTATTGTTCCCACTTTATGAAAGGGGAAACTGAAGCGTCAACTAGTTAAATAACTTGCTTAAAATCACATTGCTAGGAAAGGGGTAGAGCTGGGATACAACATCAGGCATTCCAGCTCTAGAATCAGTTATCTTAATAATTATGTAAAAATCTAGTCTTCAAAAAAAAAAAAAAAAACAACTCTCCAGGACCTAATGAACTTTTAAATAACACTGTAAAATGATTAAGAGCAAATCAAAGGTTACTTCCCTTATTAGTGCCAAGATACTATTAAATACTTTTATTTTTAAAAATTTCATAGACTCTAAAGGAAAAAAAAAAATTGCCATTCACCTATTTGTATATGGCACCTTAAATGAAAACAAAAGCCAGATGAGGAAGCCACATTACAGGCAGCATTTAATTTTTTTTAAGGTAGAAATAATAAAACTACTTAAACGTCCGAGTTTTTTACTTCTTGGGAATTAATGCGTCAGCTATCCTCAACACCTTAAAATATACTCTAAGAAGAATATCCAGCTTTCTCAAAGAAAAAAATTTAAAATTAAAAAAATTAAAAACTACAAGCTTTTAATTGACATTATATAGAGAGAGAATTTACTGAGTATTAGGATCAGGCACTATATGCTAAACTTTACATGTATTTTGTCAATTTAACTCCCTATAATCCTATGAGATTCACACTATTCCATTAAATTTTAAGCCATACAAGGACAGGCATGATGTCCATTTCATTCACTAATGTATACCCAGAGCAAGGAAGTACCCTGCAGAGCAGGTACTAAATATGAGCCAAAGAACAAATGAATACCCACTGCATTTTACAGACAAGGAAAACTAAGAAAGAAATCTGTTATGGAACTTGCTCAAGGTCAGAACTGAGAAGGTAAGGTATATGAATCCAGGCAGAGTTTGTACCACTAGCCAGTATAATAATAAACCATAACACTGATCAATTAAGCCTATATTTACACAAATCAAATTATTCGTAAGTCTCGTTTTAAAAACAGCATGAAATTATTTATTGCCAAAGATACATATTTTAAGTCTCTTAAGGGGTAACTATTCTAAGTAAACACTCAAAACATATGGAACTACAAATGAAGTTAAATAACTTGCAAAATAGAATACAAACCATTCCTTGCCACGGTGGTGGTGGTCCCATGTTATGAAATTCCCTCACATAATCATTGTAGGACTAAAATAAAAGATGATAATGTCAATAATAAATAGAAATCAAACCCAGAACAACAAAATAAATCAGATCTTAATTTTATGTACGTTAAATATATAAAGTGCTTACCCCATTTAAAAAAACATCTCGGCGAACTCCTGAAAATCGTCTGTTGGGAATAAGATTTGTGAAACTAAATTCAGGTAATTCATAAACTAGTTCCAAGAATGTAATTCAAAACCAAGCAAGAGTGAACCCAACTTACCTGTCTACTTCCTGGTATCGTGGGTCCTTTAAATACCCTGTTCAAACATCAAGCATTTTAGTAAATCAAAAATTTCCTTTTTTTATTATGGCATTATAATTAAACCTTCCTTACCACTCATTTCAATTCTTCCCATGAAATATAGTGACGCTATTAAGTGATGCTATTTTTGTATTATTCCATTTTCAGATATTCTTCTCAGATTACATGATAATCTAGGAAGTAATTAAATAATTTACTGATATCACAGAATTATAATCTGCTAAAGAGGTTTTCACATGGATCTTCTAAATCCATACCCCAACTTTCGCTAGATAGAAAATTTCTTCATTCTGCACCATAGGGAAGGTAAGGGCAGAGGCATTATCTTGAGGACACTGTAATAGGACTTCCTTAAAACAAATGTTTACCTTCCACCTTGGGTATACACAGCCTTGCCAAGTCAACCACAAACAGTTTTTTAAAAATGCATACTTATGGGGAAGAAAAACAAAATTGCAAAAAGAAAGATGTATACACTTGGAATGAAAGAACAATAGCGATAAAAATATTTTTTCCTACCTTCTTTTAGTAAGGACTCAGCAAATTAAAAAGTAAAAACATCTGAGTGGCGACATTACTGGAAAAAAACTAATTTCATTCTCTGCAATATTCCATTTTGGAGAAGAATGATTGGCTTACCAAGCCACTTCTTACGTAATACTGCAGTGATGCTCACTAACACCAATTTCCAAATTGCCTAATTTTTATAAGTGTGTCACTGATTGCTTTAAGTATCTTAAGTACAGTTTGCCTTTTTTAATTCTGTTAAGGGAAAGACTAAAAAGCTGCTTTAGATTACAAACAAAATATTCTCATTTCTCTCTAAAAACATGAAGTCAAAAATTTTTATTTAGAAACATATAGCGTAATTTCAGTTTCCAATTAAAGCTATACACCACATGAAATACTAAGTATCAAAGAGAATAAAAAGCAAAGATATAAGATTGCTGCTTTCCCTAACTATATCTAACCTTAAGACACATGTGCACTATTTGTAGAGTAATTATAAATCAGCAATTTCAAGTAATCAACAGATTTATGATAACAGGTCACATTAGAATAAACAACCTTAATAAAGGAGAGGAAGTATTACTAGAATGAGAAATATCAGTAATTTCCTAAAGTTTAAGTGGTCATGTCCTAAAGTTTTCTCACTTTTAAAACTGTACAACTTGAAGTTTTTGTGGTGGTGGTGTTGTTGTTTAATAATTTTAAGTCAAATATCTGCAGGATTATAAAATATTAACCTGGTCTCTGGTGAAACTCAGGGGCATAGTCAATCCTTGGTTTCTTTCTGCTGTTATGAATATCATAATCTTCTGGTCGACGCCTACACAAATTAGACACATTAGAAATTAAACCAAAAACTGCTGGGAGAACAAACAGCAAAGTAAGAGTTTCTTACAGAAATGAGTACAGAGAATAACCCATTATTTACTTTAAAATAACACCCAAAATTGTGGTGAGCAAATAATCTTAAAATTTCTAAATTTTAATTCCTCAAATTATTATAAATCAATCTTTAAATGTATTGCTGGAAGTAAATATTCTCTGCAATACTTATGCTACGATGAGATAGTTGGAAAGCGTAATCTGCTCAAAATACGTAAATCACATTTTAGTACTCCAAAGAAAAATGAATGAGCTACTCACAAACTAATGTAAATATCCAGTTTAACAATTAATAAATACACTTTCCAAATAAAGCTCCATTCAGGTGCAAAAGAAAAAAAACCCAAAAACCTATCATTATACAATAGGCAATTCTAAAATCTATATATTTAAACTTATTAATGTCATTCTAGTATAAGTCTAAACAAAATTAAGAATTTCTTAAATATTTTTCTTCTGCTTTGCACAAAATTATATTTTTTCATATCATCATACAGAAAATGACACTTACTAAAAGTGACTTTACAAGATAGTTTTGAAAATCTTAATACTATGAAAAATCAATTTCTAGTTAATAACATTTAAGAATTAAGGAAATTTCTTCCAGAGACAATGCCTTAAAACAAAACTGGCAAGTAATAGGGCAGAGTTTTAACAGAGTTCATAAAACGAGTTCAAAGTGTATTTTTTAGAAGGTGAAATTTTACTCTGCAGTGTTGCTGCTCTTTACTCTCCATAAATCTTAATGGTTAATGTAATACATCATTAAATACACTTCATTTAATAAAGAGCTACACAAAATTTTTTAAATATCCAAGTTTTTTAGGTAATAATCTTTTACTCTTAACGTCAAATAAAAACTATCAAAAAACTGTCAAATAATCTGGCAACACTAGTTTTCAAGCTATATTTCTCTGAATAACAACTACTTTCATTAACTTTTGCAACACAAACTCAAAGTTAAGTGCAATATCCCCAAGCCCCACCCCCAACAGAATAAAAACATTTGCATCTACAATAAATAAAACTAAGAAAATTAAAATCTGGTTTAAAAAATAAACATACCGCTTTCTTGTAGTTTGGGGAGTGTGCATATACGACCGGTATAAAACATGATAGTAACAGTTCATATAGTAGTCCAACTACTGACTTTAAGCTGTAAGCCACATACATATATGGAGGCCCTGGCAGGCTTGAGAGAAGGTGTAGTGGTGTAATAAGTATAGTTTGCAGTCCATTGCAAAACTGAGGTAAAAACTTCACTTGTATGTACTGTATTGCACTGGAAATCTCTTAGCTTAAAACTTCAAAAGACATCTTGGTGCTCAGTCCTTTTAGGCCAAAAATAAGGGAGCTCTGCCAGGTTTCCTCCTACCTACTCGACAGTGTCCTTTTTAAGATCAAAGAAATGGGGACTCTTGTTGGATTATCTGTACCTACCACAGGATGTTTCCACCAAAAGGAAACTTAACCAAAGGTTTCATCCCATCAACCATACATCCAACAGTCTTTAGCAGAATACTTTAGATTTAGCTGTATGCAAATCTATACAGGGGAAGGTGTTGGGTAGAAGGGCTTAAATCAGTCCTTTGCAAAGACTTCTCCAATTCTGTAACAAGTTAAACCCCCTTTTCCTGGAAAATGCTGTTTAGTTCATAAAGTAGTGATCAATAACCATGGCGATCCTCTAAAACACACTTTAAGTCCACAGGTACTGCCAGCATCTGGAAAAGTTGTAAACAGACACAGCAACAGCCCTTCTTTTTGGTTTGTTGCCGGGTCTCCCAGGGCCACTTGATCCCCTTTGGAAAGGACCTACTGTTTTCAGAAGCTCAGCAAGATGTGTGAATTCACTGGGTACATGTTAGAGAATATTTGGCAATGGGGTTAAGACATCACGGTGATAAAATTTGAAACAGTCCCAATAAGGCTCCTCTTGAATATCAAAATAACTTAAAATATTTTATCCTCTAAATGAGGCGTCATCTTCTGAAAAATATTAGTGATCCTTTATAAAAGTCCCATATCTGATAAGGCTTATCCAGAGACATACCTGAAAGAAAAGGCTTTTTACAAAATATTAACATTTTTTTGCGAATAAAGACCTCCTCCTCTTCCTCCTTTCTAGCCTGTTCTTAGCAAAAGGCCTACCTCATTTCAATTTTATACATTGTATTATCAGAATATTAACTAATCTAAACTGGCTGTCACTTGTTAGCAAATAATTTTTTCTGCATAAGGAAAGATCCCCATTTTCCTCTTGAAAAATGACTGAGACCAAGGTGACCATGTGAAATCCTCAATGAAGCCACAAACTAGTCCATGCAGCTTGATTTGAGGATTTTCTCTTTCTTCTTTACCGCAGGACAAACTTTTGACGAATCACATTCCTCCATCATGTTATCCTGATACATGTGCCTATTATCAGTCCAAAGAACGTTTCTAACCTTCCCACATCCCGGACTGGTTCTCGACGGGATGGACGTCCTCTTGATCGGGGCTGAGAATGCATTCTTCGCTTGTGACGCATTTTATGAATGACCTGATACAAGTCAATACTTTCATCAGGGGGAAACAGAAGACAAAGCTGGGTTCCACATTCAAGTTCAATTTCCTACAAGAGAAAAGTAGTAATTTATAAGATGAAAACAGAAGAAACTTTAGACTTGTATCTTCCTGATTTCCAAGAAAAAAAACAGGCTGTCCTGGAGGCTTCCTTCTCAAACTTGATAATCACATGGGATTCCAATAAACTTCCTTGACAGGTTTAAACCTTTCAATAGTTTCACGTATTTAATAAGGATAAAGAATCTCCAAAGTTAAATATACAAAGTTAGGCAGTTGCCTGAACCTCCATGATAATTGCCTGCTGCAAATATTTCTTTGTGCAAAATACAAAAATATCAGGCCAGAGCCATCCACCCACCTCAACACAGTGGAGGAAAAACATGTATGTTAGTGTGTACCCACACTTTGATAACTGCAAACTGCTAAATGCACTGAAATAAATCAGACAAACTACAAAGGCATACTAATGTATGGGTATTTTAAAATTAAGTTTTATTTTCCAATTATCAACATTTTCACTTATGAGCAATGAAAATATTACTTCTGGCTGAAAATTACACAAACTATGAAGATCAAAGGTTTGAGTTTATTTTAAATCATTGCTAATTTCACTTACAGACTTGAAAATCTTAGTACACATATTGTGATCTTTTCATAAAGCTTCCTTCTATTCAGAAAACATAAGCAAAGATGTTAAACGGCATTTCTAAAGTGTATGCAAAGTTCAGAATCTGTTAATCAGTAATACAATGAAAAGCCATTTAAAATCAATCAGGCCAATTCTCTTCAAAAAATTTTCCTTCAATTGTATTAATAAAAGTACTACATAAAACTTCCAACATTAATGGAGGTCTTAGTATTAATCAGCCATAATCACTGTAATCATAAACCCTAAATAACATTTTCCCTTAATCCTGCACACAAATTCTTTCAGAAATGGTTTAAAATGTTCTTCAATAAAGATCTCAAATAGGGTTGCTTAAATTCGTTTTTTGAAATCAATGAAAACAACAAACCTGTCCATCACGTCCAATCTTTACTGGTTTATGTTCATTCCAAGGATTGGTGAGATGAGCCGACTTAGTGAAGGGTAATTCACGCCTAAATGCAAAGTAATAGCAGTTATATTCTTTTGCAGGTTCTTTATACTCCCTTCAACAGTGAAGTCCTACTCCTACGTTAGTCACGATTTAAATGTGACTAAAATTTTTAAAGAATCACTTAGACTGGCAGAACTTATTCCCCAGAATGGGAGTCCCTTCAGAGACGCACTCTTTCCACATTCTCTATTGTGTGCTCAAAAAAAACTTAATAATATAGTGCTAAAGATCATGAGCTTGGAAACTAAGACAATTAGGGGTTTGAATTCCAGGTCTCTCTCTTGAGTTTTTTTTCCAGGTCTCTCTTCTCTGAGTTTTTTTCACATTATAAACAAGGGTATCACCAATCCACTTCCTGTTTAAGTAGTTTGCAAATGAAATGACATATAAAATGTTTAGATTTCTTGATTCTGTGTACTCAAAACTTGTATTTTTTATTAGCCGGTAGACAAACAGGTGAACCTTAGTTAACCAGGTAGTTAATATCAAATGAAAATAAATTCATTGGTTCAGGGCTGCTTTCCCAGATTCAAATGTCCTCCCCCTTTCAATAAGGCAGTATTTACCCACCATCCATGGAATGGATCTTGACAATACAAATGTTTAGCATTCCTAACCTTTTTCCACAGCTATCAAAAATAAATAAGCACAATTATTTTGTAAAAGATTATGTACCGTAAATAAAATACAGAAGTTTTATTTTGTTTTTAATGTGGTTGTATCTCTTCGGGAGAAAGAGGAAAATACTCAGAAAATGCTTCCTGAAAAAAGTGGCATATGGAATAAGCCTGAAAGACAACTGGCTGAGGAAAAGCCGTATGTAGAGTGGTACGGCAGGGTTACATTTGAAACAATGAGAAAGGCTTGGAACAAAAGCAAAAGGCAAAGGGAAAAGCAAAAGCAAGTAAATTGGTCCAGTGAACAAGCTATATAACCATTCATTTTATCTTACATGACTTTCTTAAAGATGGATGTTGAATGCTCCAATTTTATTTAACATTTTTAAACCTCAGAAAAAATACTGACGTTTACAGGGAAAGAAGTCTAACGTTAAAGTAACGAGGTGGCACTCTGAGGTGATGTGATGTGTATGTATGGGGAAGTGAACAGTGAGTGATAAAAATGCCCATTGGGTATTACTAAAAGGATGGGATTCTTAGTCTAATACACATCTTATTTCACACAATCAAGAGTGGTTCAAGAGTGCACAAAAATTATTATGATAAACTATTTGGATTTGTACATCTTCTGTTGCTAACCACATTTCAAACAAGTTAGTAAAATAGCCAATAAGTCAATGAAGAGGAACATGAAAACAATAACCTATGAATAAATTAAGCCCATCTTCTAAAATTAAGAAACAAATTTACTTATCAATAATTTGAAAATGAAGGTCAATAGAACAAGTACCATTCAAAACACAACTTTCTGCACTCAATCTAAAACTGGATAGTTATTTTTTCTCCTACTCATAAGAAAGCATCATCTCCAAATATTTTTAAATGACATCAATAATGTTTCTAGTCATAAAACCATAGACTAACAAATCTGTCCTTTGGCCTTTACAGTTATCCATCCAAATAATAAAAATAATAATAATGTCTATCTTTGCTAAGAAATAATTGGTACGCTGCTTCCCCTATACACTGCCAGATTTTTAAATTTTATTGATAATAATTTGATTAGAACTTTACAACTTTGATTTCTGAAAAATTATGAATTTACATTTAAAAACTCTGGGTACAATGGAGTAGCAGGATATCATCTACAGTCTTACCACCCTAATGTCACATTCCAACATGGACAATTATTTCTCCATATTACATTAAGTAACAAACCATAATTAACCAATTTCCTACATGGGAGAATTTAAATTGCTTCTAATTTTTCCCTACAGAAAGTAATGAGTAATATGTTTACGCATATAACTTTTTGCCACTCCATTAACAATCAACCTAATACACTATTTCCACTATATCATTGCCCATGTATTCTCATAGTTCCTCACTGTCCCACAGTAAAGGTTTAACTCCTTAGGTTGGCCCACATTACAATTTATCTTGGCCTTCTGGTTTCCTCTTTATTAACTGCTTCCGTAAAAAAGGTGGCTCCTTATCCCACCAACAAACTCTTCCCCAAGCCCACCCCAACGGTTTGTTTCCATGTTCTTCCTTGGGCTAGTCTGCCTTCCTGAATATGAATAGCATTTTTCCTTCTTATTATCTAATTCCACCATTCTCATCAAAATCCAACACCTCAGCCAACTTGTAACTTACAAAACATTAGTAGGATCCCTTTCAGGTAAATTTTATTTAAAATTAATTTTATAGAAAATAATTTGTACGTGCCATGTAAGGGTCACTTACACAATTAGCTTTTTATGCTATTTAAATAAAATTCTAGGCCCACGACGGAGCCACTCATACTCTGGGTGCCACAACACCAAACTGAAACTTAGATAACTTTTGTGTCTCTATAAATGCTCTGCTTGACACAGTACATCCAGTCAGACAATACCTAAACACTAAGCCAACTGCAGGCTTTCTCACCCCAAACAAGGATGACAGTGTGGACCCAGCCAATTTGATATTTCCTATTTGTGTCTTCCTTGTTCACTATTCTTTATCATATAAAAGATTTCTACCTCCTGCTTCATTTTGCAGTTCTCCACAGGAGACTGACCACTTCATGCAGTGTTGAAGTTTTGTTTGTATAATCTAAATTAACTCAGTGTTCAAAATAAGTCTATTTTTCTAATAAACATTTAAACCTTAATTACTCAAGTTTCAAAAAATGCCAACTAAACATGGTTTGCTAAGTTTCTTAAAAATTACTACTTGTTCACAACTAAATTAGTCAGTTTCAAAATGTTAGCCAAGACAAAAAGTGAGTATTTTCCCATTCCACAGTAACTAAATGACGTTAAATCACTACAATTACATAGACATATGCCAGATAACATTCCAAACAATTGTGTAATTCGTGACAAATGTACTACTCTATTATTAATAGAGACTAAAATACATTAAAGCTCTTGACTAAATAAACCTTTGCACATTGCAGCCTTACATTAGATTATAAAGGTAGTGAACAAGACAAGCTAATCACGATGTAATTTTTATTTTAACATTGTTAAGTTTTATGGATCCAAATCAGCCTAGGAATGAGACCCACCCCAAAAAGAGAAAATAATCAGAAATAATAAATTAAAATTAAACAACTGTGGCGTTTTAACATTATTCTCAACTAGTAGCCCATTCATTCAAAACAAGGGGAACTTAAATTATCTATACTTGTTATTTACCTGCAAATCCAGTCAATTTTAAAGACACCTCCCAGCATCTTAGCATTCATTCCTGCTGGAAGCACCCAATGTATAGGTGATCCTCCATGATGTGACTCTGAAGAAAGTCTTGCAAACCCTAAAGGAATCAAATCACAACATGATATACAGATGCTAATAAAAGTATAATCAATGGTTTTATATATCCAAATTATTTTTATTCTTACCTTGAAATTTTCCACTCTCTCTGACAGAAAATATTAAGATAACACTCCTTGCAGATCTGAATGCAGCATTTAATTTCTTCTCATTTACTGGCAGCGTGGACCATACACCCTATACAAACGATGTAAAGATTACAGATCGAAATTAATGCAAATCTTTTGTGTTTCCAATTATATCTGCAAAATAAGGCTACTGATACTGTTGCACTTTACATTCAAATAATCTATAATAAATAAAAGACCTTATTTATCAGCAGTTAAATAATGTAATAATTCATCAAAAGCTCAGGAAAAATATGGAGAAAATTATCAACCTTAACAAAATCTTTAAAACAACTACAGTGTACGTACACTTGGTGCATTCAAATCTTTTGGGGTATAATACCATATAGCAAAAACAATCAGCTACAATTATTTTAATATCATAGCCATTTGGTATGTGGCAAAAACATGCTGATTGAAGGTGAATCACAACATGTACATTTTTCTTCTTGAAAAACTGTGCCTAACAATTTAAAATTATTGTATTAGTGAATCTATTAAGTGAAGAATTTCTGTCAACTTTCTAGCACTTCTCAGTTTTTCTACTTAAGTTCAAATTTTTAGTTACCAACAGTTTGGTAACTAAACTGTGTTCTTTACATAGAGCCAGAATATAGTTATTAATTTCTGAAGCATTTTAAACAATTCTTTGTTCATGAAACATTAAGAAAGAGTGTGGTAAGGTAAGGTAGAAGCTCTCATTCAGTTTAATCTGCTCATACAAACTAGATTTCATTCACACTAAGAACTTAATTACTTGTGACTAAATCCACTCCAGCTGAAGAATAGAAACTTCCACTAGGATAGGTAGCTAGCTATTTGCTGTATTAGTCTTTCCATCCGTAAAGTTTGATGGGTAATCAACTTTAGTTACAACTATAGAATATTTATACTCACAGAAACATGGTTAGAAAAATGTTTAACTTTAGTTTTTAACACTCTAAAAATCAGTAAAAACTGTAATTACTCATTTTAAACCAAGAATAGAAAGATATAATAGATGGTATAACAAACATATGTATTTTTGTAGCAAAAACATAAAATCAGTATCTTACAACATCCTACAGCAACTAGACTATATACTTTTTTATAAAGCCTGGAGTGGGCCTTTAAGGTAACTCTTTTCTTCTAATTCCAAGTGATCTTACTTCTAAAAATAAAAGAAACTCTCCATAAAGAAATAATTTCTTTTCAAGAAGATCTCAAGATACAAAAGCACCATCAATATAAAGCAAAAATTGGTTAAAGAAACTTTTTAATAAAGAGTTAGTACAATAAATTAGCAATTCAATACAGAAACACAAAAATCAACAGAAACACATCTTTTACAGTACTATATATATATATATATACACACATATATATAGTATACATATATTCTCCAATATCAAACATTTGATTTTAAAATTATTTTTAAAAAATGCAAATTCTAATAGGTTGCCTAACCAACCACAAAAAAGACCCAAAGTGGTAACTGGGCTCTGTATCTTTAAAGCCTGTATGGAAAAAAAAAAAAAAACAGCAAAAAACAGAATCTTAAGCTACTCAAGATACTCCATTTAACAATTTCAAGATTAGGACAGTTTTAATAGAACTGATGCTAATACCTTAGCTTTGGCAAGAGACACATTCTCATGGTTGTTACTCTTTATGAGAAAAAATCTTGCATCCTGTAGGACATATTTGAGTTTACTTGTTTGATCTGAAAAAAAGAAATCCAAATTGATTAATGAGAAGCCATTATCACACAAAGGGGTGTTAAGTTGTACTAACTGAAATTAGCCCTCCACGCCCACCTTAACTTTTAAAATTCATAATCACCCATTCAACCTGGAAAGTTAAGCCACAACACATAATAAAGCAAAGCTGAGAAAAGAACCAGCATTTTGCCAGAAGGAAAACCTAATCTAGTGATGTTCCGATATATCAGATCCAGACTTAAGTTACAAAAATGGCTACAACTTTTATAGTTCTTTCATCAGATTATTCATTTAAACAATGATAGTAGACCATTATGCTATTAAAAAATATATACCATCCATTTTGTCCAAAAACTGTAACATATCCTAAGATGTTGTTACTGTTCTAAAAGATACGTGGTAAGATGTGAACATGGAGCTCTATTGTAAGATCACATTATCAATTTTTCCCCCTTAATTTAATATATCAGAACATTACTACATTAAAACCAACTATTAATGGAGAACCAATAAGGCAAAAAAATGACTTTATGCAGCATGCAATGAAAACAATTTCAAATTTAAATGATACCTTTTCGGACAGCACGAACGGAAGATGATAATTTCTCATGCTTCTTTTCTGAACCTGTATTTAGCCAAAGTACATTTGTTCAGATTGAGCTTTAATAGAGATAAGACAAAATTTCTACAGTCTTGTCACATAAAATTTTCATTCAAGGCAAATTATTCTTCCTGGCGCACCCACACACACAAAATAATACTTCTCAATGTGTACGAGTGTTTGGCTTTTTGGGTTGTTTGGATTTTTTAAAACAAAATGTATATTTGAACAGTTTCCCACTCAGAAAACTAGTCACTGAATCATCATCTTCCAAGAAAAAAAAGTGAAATTCCACTTAAGCAATAACAGAACAAGATAAAAATAATAAGAAAAAGCTTAGTTTCCTCTAGAATTATTACACTGAACATGCCAAAAATCAATACTAATGGACATCAACAAGTTCACACTAACTATAGCCTCCACACTTTCTACAGCAGATTACATTAGAATCAGTCAGATATGATCACAAATAAAGTTAAAATGAGAATACCTGCATATGACTCTGATGCAGAGCTTCCACTCCTATCAAAAACAATTGGCGAGATGCCTCTAGCTCTCTTCCTTTCCTTCTTTTTCTCATCTAAAAAGAATTCAAACAAGATTTTAAAAAACGTAATAAAGATACAGGTAACAAGAATTTATCATTTCGTATCTGTTCTTTTACATAATCCCTCTGTTCTTTTACATGTCCCTGAGTATTGTTATTGCTAATCTCTCTCCTGATCCCTCAATTTCCTCAGAATGAGGTGTTCCCTTTCAAGGACAGTTCAAAAACTAAGGACATTTCATTGCTTCTCGCACCAATTTCAATAAAAACAAATGACTATAATTGAGAACTATTTATCCTAAAGGTGATCTTGAATAAACTTTTCCAAGAGGGGAAACAAAACATGCAAAGCAAATGCAACTTTTCTTTAAATAAAATTTACTGTATTCCCTTCTATGCATCAGATTGTGCTATTCTTAGTCCTTTTTAAAATGTATACTATCATTCTTCATCACAATTCCAACTCATTCTATCTTAAATGTCTAATGAACTCCAGATCCAAAGCGTTTCAACTGTAAAAAACAACAACAAAAAACAAAACAAAAAAACAACACTGTAGCAAATTAATTATTCCTTTCTGGTGGCCATTGCTTGTTTTTATGTCTTCAATTCCATTCTTCTTGACCATTTCCTTCCTGGTTTACTGCTCGTATTTTCAAATTCAATTTAAAATGTATTAATATCTTAATATCCTATGTAGTTCTATAAAAAAGATAGGAATTTTCAGTGGACAGAAAAGAATTGCCATTACCTGTCATATAAGAACCATGTCAAGCTTAATTTGGAACTTTATAAACATGCAAATGACGACCTAAGATGGAATCAGGCTCTCATGTCTTTTTACTGTTATTTTAATTATACCAGCATAAGTTCCTTTACCTTTCAGTTAGAAGAATGAATATGAAAGGAGAAAATGCATATACATATCCTTATTTAAAATATCCAGGAAGCTAAAATATAATCAATCATCTCACATACAATCCCCTATAATGACCCTACCAAGTTAAACTACTTTAAAAGCTTTAAATAAATTATTTCCCTTAATACTCATAACAAGCTCATGAGAAACAATGCCATTATTCTCATTTACAGAAAAGGAAACCTCAATTTAGAGGGGTGGTTAAGGCAACTTGGCAAAGAAAGTACAAACGCTGAGGTTTACCTTTACTGAGCAAAGAGAAAAGGTATTTTACTACTATTCTTGACAGAGGATTCTAGGTCTAAGTAATTTAAAGACAGACAACTCCACGGGCATCCTATGTTCCTTGTCTCTTAGTTTAAGCATCTTTTCCCTTTGTTATTTATTAATAACTGCTTCTCTATGTAGATGTAAGAAGCTTGTAAATGAATCTAATTTTCCTAACTTAGAGCTGAAAGGAAAGAGCAAAGAAGCACATAATGGCACAATTACAAAGCCAAGCCCATATAAATCTATGTAGCAACCATGAAGGAATGATATTTCAAATAACCAGCTATAGAGAAAAGCATTTATTTCCAGGCTTGCTGGCTTTGAAAATTGATACATGACTTTCAAAAGTTTTAAAATACTTTCCCTTAGGGCAAATAATTAAGACTTCAAGTGAATAGACTGAAGCCTTTTAGTATAAAATGACTGAGAATCTCGCCCCAATAGATGAGAAACAGGTTTTGTCAAATCCCAAATCTTTCTCATGCATGTCTGTTTCATGCACGGACTGACCACACATTCTATATAGTCCCTGTATATAGTAGGAACTGGATTCACTGAATCAATAAATATCATATCCACATGAAAGAGATTAAAAAAGTAAAATCTTGTTAAAATTGTTTTACAGTACTTCAAAAATTCTAACATTTCTTCTAATTTTTCCTCTGAATATTTAGAAGTCTAAGCCTTATGAATTGATCAGGATAATACATCTCTTGTTGCTGTTTAAAAACAGTACTTTATGGGAGTTAAACACACGGTGACAGAAGGAGACTAGACTGGGTGGCGAGTATACAGATGCTGTATTATAAAGTTGTATACCTGAAACTTCTATTAATGCTATTAACCAATGTTACCCCAATAAATTTAATTTAAAAAAACTTTATGGTTCAAACTACTAAAAAGATCTCTTACTATGATAATGAAGAAAAAAATTAGGGTCCCACCCAACTGTTTTATGTAATGTTAAATCTAGCATCACTGTAAGAAATCTCCAAGGATTTTTCATCTTTTTTGTATAAATGACTCCACTGCTCTTAAGTTATGATCCCCTCCCAACTATTTTTCTGATCTAAAGGACAATGAAAGTCATCTAAGAGCCATCTTTACCCACCACAAAAGGACAATGAAAGTCATCTAAGAGCCATCTTTACTCACCACAAAGCGTGATACTTTTGTAAGGAAGTTATTGAAAATTCTAAGAAAAAATAAGTAAAATAAACTGAAATCTAAAAAATTCATGACACAGAAACTGTAATCCCTTGCGTTTAAAAACTGACATCTCCTAATCAAGGAGTCCCAAATCTACCTCATTTTTCTTTTGCACATTATTCTAAAGAGAAAATACCCCATGATAAAAAGAATAATTTCCTGCATACTAAACACAACCTCTAAAACACGTTCCACATAAGGGATCTCCCAAGGAAAATCTGCAATTTTTCCTTTAATAAGGAAAATAAAGAATTCCAGGTATCTCTTTTAAAGCAATATATCTCTTCTATTAATAGTTTTGATTGTTTAAGTGTCATAAAACCATTGGATACCCATTCAATTTGAAATATCTTACCTACAAAAATATAAAAAATAAGTACCTTGCTACAGTTATCAGCTTTTTCTACAAGCTTGCTAAAAATGCAGATTATTTCAGGCCCTACCCATTTAAATCAGTCTCCCTTGAAGGACTGAAACAAGCATTTAATTCTAAGAAATAGTGTATAACATGGTTACCAAAATAAAGATTCCTATTAATAAAATGTTCCTAACGTCACGGGTGCTATACACTTCTCCACAATAAATAAACATTCTTTTTACATTACCAACATAATTTTTGTTCTCGATTCACTATTAAAATTGTAACATATCCCATCAGTTTTCAAAATGTATGAGTAGTATTAAAGATTCCACAAGTTTTCAGTATCAAACCCAACTACTCATCTATTCAATTTAATTCTTTATCCTTCAACTCCCTTTGAAAACCTGTCTACAACTCCCAAAGTTAGATCTCTAGTGAGCAGAAGATTTAAAGCACTTCAAATGCCAATCACTAGAAAATAGCTAGCCATTTGCTCTATCAGCTATATCGAGAATATGATTTACTAACAATGTACTACTAAAATGATTAAAATTCTATAATAATGAATGTGTAACTATCCTATATATCAAAGTAATAGGATTTTTCTTGTATTCCAATGTTTAGTACATTTTGCTTATGTAGCTGATCTGGCTGCATCTTTACGTAAGACAGCTGTGAGAGTATAATCATCATAGAGTGGCCAAAGATTTTTAAGTACACTGACCTCTCCTTGCTGTACCTTCTGAAATTACCCCTCAATAAGCCACTCCTTAACCTAGTGACTGCAACTACCTAAGATTGCTACATTTACATGGATCAGACAGGGATAAAGTGGTACGATATGTAGTAGTGAAGGAATGACCCAAGATGCTTACCCAAAAAAAAAAAAAAGAAAAAAATAAAAGAAAAAAAAAAAAAAAAAACAAGATGCTTACCCAGTCTCTCCACAAGAATTTTAACACTCTTATTTTCCATTTTGTACCTTTATGCCCAGCCACCTAGAGACCCTGCCCCAGTGAGTCAATAGATATGGAAATGAAAGTTTGTGCTACCAAAAGAAAGGAACAGAATTGTTTTGATTTCTATTGCCACATAATGGAAGTCTAGAGGGATTTAACATGTAAATATCGTCATAATGAGCGGACAGGTTCCATATGAATATACTTCAAGTACATCAGTGTCCACATAAGCTGTTGTTGACTAATATGAAAATCTTAAGAATGTATAACATGAAAATCTGAAATACATTTCCCTTATAGAGAAAATCAGACTTGTGTTCATTTATAACACAATCAATTTGTAGATGTAAAATGTCTTTACAAAGGTATGTAAATCTTACTCAAATGCATATATTGGGGCCAGCCCAGTTGGCTCAGGTGGTTGCAGCACCGTGCTAACGTCGAGGTTGCCAGTTCGATTCCCACATGGGCCAGTGAGCTGTGGCCTCTACAACTAAGATGGTGAACAATGGCTCTCCCTGGAGCTGGACTGCTGGAGGTCAGCGTGGGCTGCTGTGCTGCGATGGGCTACCATGTGCTGCCAGGAGCAGCAGGTGGCCAGACTGCCTGGGGTAGGGTGGTTGGAGCGCAAGGCTCATTAATACCAGCGTGGGCCAGGGAGCTGTGTCCTACACTAGACAGAAACAACAGCTTGAACCGGAGTGGCAGGGGAGGTGGAAGGGAAAAAAAACGCACATATTTATAATACTCAAGAGCATATAATTAACTAAAAATAACTGCAAGACAGTCTTTCTCACATCCCCCATTTCCTCAAAACTTTTATAAGTCAATTTAAACATGTTTAAAATGAAACCAACAGGTCAAATATTTTTTTAAAATAATAAACTTTTACAAATAAGTAATACCTGATCCATCTGTGCCTGAACCAGATCTGACAGACCCATCTGTGAAGGAAACGGATTCAGACTCGGAGTCACTAGCCTCACTTCGAGTGTCATAATCATTTCCCTCTTCCTTCTGATCTCGCTCATCCTGTTCATATTCTTCTTCATCTTCTTCCTCCTCGTCCTCCTCCTCCTCTTCCTCCTCCTCGTCCTCCTCTCCATCTTCATCCACCTCATCTTCCTCTGCATCTTCTTCTACCTCCTCATCTTCCTCTACGTCTTCCACCCCTTCCTCCTCGTTCTCAGTGTTGTTGCCTTGCTCATCAGAAGAACCACTGCTGCCAGTCTCGTGGTCAGAGACATATTCTTCAGAGTTAACTTCTTCCTTAGAAGATTGGCTGGATCTGCTTGCACGTCTATCCACTTCAAGCCCAATTCTCTGATGTTTAAAGAAAAAGGGAATCAAGAGTCATATAATACACAAGGTCACAGTGAATAAATAGTTCTAAAGCCTCAAAAAAATTGCTTCCTGTTTTATATCTGCAATAATATTTACTACCTCAGAACCATCTGGTGTAGGGGATTTGGCCCTCCTTTCAGCATCCCTTTTCCGGAGACAAGTTTTGTCAGGTTGAGTCTTGTAAGGTTCTCTGGAAGCACTGCTTGACAAACGAATTTTCCGATCAGCTTCCAGACGCTTGTTTCTTTCAGATCTTTGATATTCTTCATTTTTGTACTCTGGGACTGACTTTCCTTTTGTACTAACTATTCTTTTGTTATTGCTAACTGATGAGCTCAGTGGCTTAGAAATCAATTGTCTTGAATGAACAGAAGGCTTTTGTCGCTTGCTGTCAGTAGATTCCATTCGGTCACTTTTTCTTTTTGATCCTTAAAAATACAATTTAAAAAGACATATAAAAATATTTGCATATTCCATTTATTTCACCAAACATGAAGATACTATGTATCAGAGAGGAAAAACACCTCATTTATTAAAACTATTCTGAAATATTTTTTACTCCAAAATTAATCGTAAAGCAAACATAACTCTCATACACTGAAATAAATTAATTTATTTGAGATGTTTCACACATTTGAAACAGCATTACTCTTATTCATATGGAATTAGATACCACAGTTTATGAGTGTGCTTTTGGTATTAACTGTCTCAAGAAACAAGTGCAAAAGCAAAGTCACTTTCTTAATTAAATCTCTATTTAAACTGTTATTTAAAAAAAAATAACAGAAATCTTCCATACCCTTTTTCTCGTTTTTATCTTGTTCACTCTCTGGATTATACAGTTCATCATCCTGTTCTGGTACTTCAGTCAAAATATCATCTAAAACATTAAGTTCTCCATCTGAAAGCAAGAAAATTGAAAATATGGAAAAATCATTATCATTAAGCATTTATTTTTGAGTAGTTGCTATGCTGAAGCTACAGAATAAGAACATAACCCTCAAGAAGCTTTCACTTCAGAATTAAGGCATAAGAATAATTCCTATAAAACTACACAAGATAATCGGCGTGATAAAGTCTGTTCAACAAAGCCCGGAGTATACACCCCAGAGGGTGTGGAAGGAATATACTGGGGTACAAAATTAAATGTCAGCACTTCTACATTTGCATCTCACTCCTTTAATTTTCACATTTCGTAACTGCTTAAAATGTGCACGATAAGTTAGTATAGAAAAATCATGTGTATAACTTACATACATTTATTAAGGATTTGTTAAATCCCTGCAAGATACTTATTGATTACCAAAAGAAAAACTTGCAGACTCCAGAGTTGTAGTCACACAGCAACCTAGCAGTCTGTCCCCTCCAATCTTTCCTTAGGGAAAGATGACCCTGTGGGATTGTCCCTCATTGGGATTGTTTATGCTACTCTAAGTCTCCATGTTTGGTCCTTGTAAGCAGGGTCTGCAGTCAAAGACGGGTAAGATTTCTCACGGGAGAAACAACCTAAGCCAGACGGGACCCCCCTAGGACCCCCATGAGCTAATGTAAAGTTAGGAGGTAGCTGTGCCCCTCCTTCTGAGAAGCTGCTGACGCATGCCTCAACTATTGTCCTTTACCCTCAGGAACAATAGCATCTTGCCCCTCCTGTTTGGCTCATGGGATAATCTTAATCTTATCTTGTGAGACTTGCTCCCCCCAGGGATTGTATGTACCACACCTTGGTCATTTGGGGGATGATATGCATCGGTTGCTTTGGGACGATTATGGGATTATGGGATAAAGATTATTGTGTGGTGTAAGAGTTTCACAGACCCTGCCCCTAATCATGTGATCTCTATTGTGAAAGATCAATAAATACCCACGGTGACCTGGTGACCTGATTCCTGATTCGGGGCTCCAGTCCTTTGAGGCTGTGAGTCCCTTGGTCCTCTGTGATTTAACTACATTTGAGTCTCTGTCTCTTTATGAGAGTTTAACCCTCGCCTTCCCACGGCTTGTGTTGTGCAGGACGCAATACAGAGTAACCAAGAAATAAAAGTTATTATTATCAATAGTGGGTCAAATCAACATCATGGACCTCCTGGTATGATGTGCTGAGTATAGACCTATTCTGTGATATTACTATGAAAAATGCAAAATCTGAACCTACACCTGAGGAAACTATCAAACAAACCCAAATTAAGGGTCCAAAAATATCAATGTCAAATTTAAAGGAGACTAAAGTGACATGATTAAATGAACATAGCACTTGATCTGAAACATAACTCGGAAAACTAGTGAAATCCAAATAAGGTCTGTAGATTATACCGTGTTTCCCCCGAAAATAAGACCGAGTCTTACATTAAGTTATGCTCTAAAAGAAGCATTAGGGCGTATGTTCAGGGAACGTCATCCTGAAAAATCATGCTAGGGCTTGTTTTCCGGGTAGGTCTGATTTTGGGGGAAACACGGTAATAAGTATCTATGTTAACTTCCCACTTTTGAAAGTGTAAAAGTCCTAATTTTTAGGAAATACATTCTTAAGTATTTAGGGACAAAGCAGGATCGTGCCTCCAACTGACAAATGGTTCAGGAAAAGTGTCTGCTTGCATATATCCCATCCACATATATACGCTTAGAATGTGTGAGAGACAATATGAATTAGAAAGACAAATGTGGTAAAATGTTAACATTTGTGGAATGCGGTTGAAAAGGAAAATTATTCGTACTATTCTTACAGCGATCCTTTTTGCCTGAAATAATGTCAAAATAAAGTTAAAAGAAAAAAATGGACGTGCTACACAATCAAAAATGTTTGAGGCTGCAGGTATGGACTATAATAGTGTAACTTGTTCAGACGAGGCAACTACTGACTATAATTGACATACTATTCAATGATCGTGAAAACTTGTAACTCATTTTTGTCACCCCATGCTCACCCTCAAAAATTAATCTTAAAAATACATGCAAATGTTTCCTCTTTAAACTTATTTTTGAAAATAACGCGCTAAAAGTGAATGTTTTCAACACCAAGTATTCGGTATCAAAAGTATCTTTCTAAATCTAAGGTGTGGCAACAAGAGGTATAAAGTCATGAAACTGATGAGATAGGACAATTTATAGCTCCAACCAAAAAGCAAAGCACACTCAAAGCATAGCAAGGGTTATTAACCCTTGTCTATAAACAGGTTAGTTGGGATTCATATTTCCCCAAACGGTGACAGAAATTAAGTGACTATAAAGAGAAATACAAGGGTTATGGTAGGCATTATAGGAAGGAAAGCAAGGTTAAGTAGGAGGACATGGAAAAGGCAACACTTTCCTCTGTATTTGGAGCCAGACACAGTCGCTATTTCAGAACATCTGAAAATTACATATGCCTGGAATGGCACAGCAATTGATTTCTTTGGGTGGTAACATTTATCTGTATTTTACCACTTTTCTAAAATGAATATGTATTATATTTTTATTTTTGGTTACCTATTCATTTAAATGTTATTTAAAATCAAGGCATGCCAATCAAAAAGGCTTCTCTCATCTTCTGGATTCACCTTTTTCACCAAGGAGGAAATTCTCTCAAGATCTGAAAGGTGGCAAACCATTTTTAGACTCTGTATTATAAATAAAAAAGCATGTAACTTGATAGAAAAAAGTTCAAGGTTTGCAGATATTTAATGATTCTTGGGTAAAAGCTCTCTAGTCAGTAAAAAAGTGGGTCCCAACAAATCATGACAGAAATACATCTGTAGAAACAAAAAATTTAAAACTATCACAACAAAATAGGCAAGTAAATACAGTGATACACAAATCTCTTCATGAAACCACTAATTCTTAATTAGAAATATCAACCTAAATAAAGCTTGAATTCACATGAAATTATACACTTTATATGTGCTAAATCTAACACAATGAAAGAACTGTGCAGTTTAATTTAAATCAATTTAAATTTCAGATATGCCTGAATCACGGTTTCCCTATTTTAAAGAAGCATTGTTTTAAAAATCTTTAATAATTATGTTAGTCAAATTTTAGAGATTTGTTGCAGCTTTAGAAAGCATGTACAAATTTTTGAAACAAATATTAACCAATGCTTCCTTTTTCAATACTATCACTTTCACATACATCATATATATATATATATATACACACACATACGTCATATGAAACACATAAGGTATGTTTTACCATTACTTTGCAGAAAAAGAAATAGAAGCTCAAAAGTTCAAGTTCACCAAATTTACTTGTCTAGAAACAAATGGATGTGAGTCTAGAGTTCAGGCTTTCTAAATCTAGGGTTAAATTAGATGAGGAACATTAAAAGCACCTTTAAACAAAGTATAAAGAAACAAAACGCAAACGATTAAAAGGTAGCATGCACTAGTAGATTAATTTCAAATCAGTGCACCAGAGAGCTCTGTATTATTATTACTGCATCTGAAATTTACTTTAAAATCAACCATTAACATACTCACTTAATGGTCTACACATTTTCATCTGTATTATAGTTTGTGATATCAATAAGCTAACTATGGTTTTATCACAATATCGGCAAACTAAGACCTGCAGGATGAATTCAGCCCATGGCTTGTTTTTGACCCACAAGAAAGGTTCCTGCATTTTTAAGGTTGTGTGTAGAAACACAAAAGCAAAGAAGAATATATGATAAAGACCTTATATGGCCCACATAAAGCCTAAAATATCCTTTACAATCAGACCTTTTACAAAAAGTTTGCCAACCCATGATATAAATGACCACAATTTAAGTTACTTTTCTCTATCACATACCATTATTTGTTTACTGAAATATGACACACAGGAAAGAGTACTGGATTCAGAAGTAGTATGAAAATCGAGATTATCATTTAAGAGCTAGACATTCTTGGGGAAATACCAGTCTGAGCTCCAGTTTCTTCACCTCTGATAAGAGGCATTTAAAATAAAATATCAGTGTTTGGGGAAGGGAACAGGAAGGCAATTATGTGAATCTCCTGGTGAGTTTTCAACCTGTAAGTCTTTTCCTATTACTATCAGATTCTAATAAACCTCGCCTGCCACAAACCTGTTAATAACTTGGGTACATGACATACAAAATTTGGTCCAAAACACAAAACAAAATCTTCTTTCACTAAGATAAATATATACATGCTCTGATTTCACATACACATACTGCTGTACAACATGCCACCCCAAAATCATTACTGCTTATGGTTCTGGAGTTCAACCAGGGTCTCTCATTCGGCTGCAGTTAGATGGTGGCCAGGGTTAGCATCATCTGAAGGCTTGTGTATTCGCATGTCCGCCTGGCTCCCAGGCTGGGAAGACTCAAAACAGCTAGGGCTTCTAGGGCATTTCTTTCTGTGGTTACTCTCCACCATGGCAGCTTCAGGGTAGGCAGACCTCTTACATGGTAGTTTAGGCCTCTAAAGAGGTACAGACCCCAACAGAGAAAGGGCCAGGCAGAAGAAGCTCCGCAACACTGCATTTTATTCAGAGGTAATCACAACAGTCTACCCAGGTTTAAACAGGAGACAGAAACTCCATTTATTGTTGGGAGAAGTGTCAAATATTTGGTAGATGTTTCCAAAACTACCATCTACTTAGTTTTGTTTAACTTTAAGGATCTTAACTGTAAGGTTTTTCTTTTTTTTTTTTCCCAATACGTTTTATTGGGGAATATTGGAGAACAGTGTGTTTCTCCAGGGCCCGTCAGCTCCAAGTCGTTTCCTTCAATCTAGTTGTAGAGGGCGCAGATCAGCTCCAAGTCCAGTTACCATTTTCAATCTTTAGTTGCAGGGGGCACAGCCCACCATCCCATGCAGGAATTGAACTGGCAACTTTGTTAGTGCAAGTTTGCGCTCTAACCAACTGAGCCATCCGGCCACCCTGCAAGGTGTATTTTTAAAGCTCAAAATCTGGTTTTTAAAAAATGAGTTTACAGCATTGCGTTATAAAGCTAAGTTAAACTGCTTCCTCTGACCCCTTCTTTCATTGGCTAGAAAAAGTACACTTAGCACACATTTTAATTCATTTTGTTTTCAATTTAGAATTAATTGGCCATGAAGAAAAGATTATTTTAATATTTTCAGAAGCTACTGCAGGTTGGAGACCAATCATCACTGACATATCCTTTTTGGAAAGAAATAACTCTTTGTGAGATACAGCAATGTCTGCAAGCTCCCTAGGGTGACTTTCTTCAAATTGCCTTAGTAAGTGTTTCAAATCACTCTGTCCTGAAATTTAGCATTATTATTCTGTATAGAGATATGCATGTATTCAATTACTTCATAGTAGTTTGACAGCAGCAACCCAACATAAGCATAGTAACAGTTAAATGAAAAAGGGTTAGAAAATTCCAGGTTAAGAAGAGTTCGGGTTGGTTGGCAGGCAGAGAAGTGAATGGCAGACTGCGGATCGTGTGGCTACTACTGCGTGTGTCTCGCCCAGAGTCCAGTGAGACATAGTGCTCCAAGGAAGCATGAGCAAGTTACACAGCAGGCAAGTTCGCGGGAAGGAGCTGACATTAATTTGGGAACTGCTGGCCTTCTGAGTACTCGGGATGCTGTGTTCCTAGGCTTCCCAGGGCTGGCCCGATGTTGTCCAGTACTGCATGTGGCAGGCGGCTAGACCCATCTAATTCAGGAGTGAAGTATTAGCAAGTCAACTTGATCAACCAACCCAAAGCCACCTCCTGTAACAACTTTAATCAAGCTGATACTTTCATCTCCAACTGCCTGCTTCCCGGTCCCTTTCTTCATTGGCTTTGAACCTGGGTGGGAGAAAAGAGGCGTTATTGGTTAGCCCCCCCACCTCCCACTTATCATTGAAATTATCTTCCTCTTTTTAATTTTACTGTCTCCATTAGTGTTGTCCAGTAGAACCATGATGCAAACCGCATATGTAACTATAAATTTTCTAGTCACATTATATTTTGTTTAATGCAATATGTCCAAAACGTTATCATTTCAACATGTGATCAATTAAAAATTAATTAGGTATTAAAAAAAAAAAGTTCTACGAACATACAAGTTACATCTGATAAAAATAACGGATGCTTTACCATGCCTATGATAAAGCACTTCACATTAAGTTTCTTTGGTTAAGTCTATATAAAGAGCTAGTCTTAAAAAAATATTTTAAAAACCTCGAAAACTGAATTTATCATGCCATAATAAAATGAATTTTTTTCACGTGTGAATGAATTAGCACAATGAATTAGCTCAAATGAAACAAAAAATGCTTCAGTATGTTTCCATTTACGGCTAAAATTCACATTCATCTAAGAGTTATACACTAATAGCCAGAAAGATAAATCTAGTTCTTAAATGCTTTTCTTTTTTGAAAACTCTAATAACAATTTAATATAAAAATCCAGATCCAATATTTTTTAAAGGACTATAATCATTAGAGGCCCAGATTATCACCTGAAAACTATCAGCTGGAGCAATTCTGATAGTCTTCTGTTAAGACACAGAGAGGGTAATAACATGTCAAGGTTTTGCATGAGAAAATCTGGGTTTATGCCTGGGAAATCAGTGTATTTATTAATACTGCCTGAACACAGACCATAGTTGCTTTTACTTTTTAAACCTAATACTCACCATCACCTATTGTATTAAGCAAGTACTTTATCTGCCTGACCTTACTATGCATATAAGCCTGCAAATCTTGAGTAAAATACTGATGTTAATAACTGCAAATAAATTGAAGATTCAGTTCAACAGACACTGAGGCATAGATACGCCAAACTCTAGTTTTAGTACACAATACGTACTTTGTGAAACAGTAAAAATGCTAGCTACAGGGGACAAGCCGCCTCAACTCCAGTGGATTAACTGCCTTGACAGGACGCAAGCTCTGTGTTGTCTAATCTTCCAAATTTTCAAGAGGATCCCCAAATTCAGATTTTTATTTGGAATTGCATGACATTTAAATGTTGCCTCAATTAAAAACAAAAGAGGCTGCTGCTAGCTTGAGTCCTCTGTGGAAGGAAGTGCAATCATCTGTGAACATTTTGCATCACAATATATGATGTATATATGAACTTGATTTTGATCACTGGTGCAAGCTAGCACGATCTCACTTATCAACTCAAGCTATTAGCAAATTGAATTTTGACATAAATGTACAGATTCAGGGGTATAGGACTCAAAACAAGGAAATAAAAAGAATTATTTTTAGAGCCTGTTCAAAAACTGATTAAGATGTTAGAAGAAACAAGACTTGTATTTTATCTTGTTGCTTGATTTGGGGAATTTTTGTTTTAGATAAACGTGAACTTAAAAATCTAACTGGCTTGCAAAGTAGTTTTAACCTATTAGAAGGCTACGTATATAAGACGAATTTCAAAATGAAGGCCACAAAATTAAAGTGATGACTAAAATCTCACAACTATGAATGCAAATGTAGTGTTCTTTCCACTATACCAGAATTAAACCTTACTCTTGAAATTCCTGGCCCAGGAAGACCACAAATCTTAACCTCAGTGTAGAAAATTAACCTTCATCTGAGACACAGTCCTCTTTTTTTTTTGACCCCCAGAAAGCTTCTGGGTCAGGAGATACAAAGTATTATTTATTTCAGGGGCCAGTATCAGACTTAAGACCAAGCTTATTTAAAGAAAGAAAACAGGGCAGTTAAATATACTACACATTTTCTTTTCCAAAACAGGTCACGAGAGTACATATACTTTTTATTTTATTCATTTAATAGTTTGAGTAGGGTTTGACAATTGAACAAGATTTCCTGGAACCTCCACTTCTGTTACATTTTACATTAGAACAGTTTCTCAGTTACTTTTTTGTCATTCAAAACTGTCATTCCTCTAAATGAAGTGTAGAGACTAGGATTTCCCATCCCATCCAAATTTCTTGTCTTCCAAAAAGCATACAACTGAAGTCTACGAAGAGCATTTTTAATTTTTTATCCTACTTCTATGGGTAAAACAAATACATTAGCGTATCAAATACACACTACTCTATACTTTAGAGATACCTAACTAAAGTGGGCCAACAGTCAATTTTATGCTAAAGACTTATAAATAGTGAGGGCCACAAGATGTACATACATGTATGCATATATATAACTGTGTGTATATATTTTTATGTACTTGACTGCATGTGTGTGTACATATATAATTTAAACTTCGAAACTCTTGGCTTTGGACATCGATAGCAAATGTCTCGTAACTAGTCAGTTATTAATGAATTCCTTGGGCTAACGATTTACAACCCTGCAAGGCATAAGACACAATTACCATACACTAGGAACCTGGTGAACAAGATAGACATGCTACTGGCCCTCTTGGAGCTTCCAGTTTGGTAATATAGAAAACATGTTACTTATGAAAGTGGTAATTATCCACACTTTGGTAATTACCCTTCTATAACTATGCTTTGGAGAGAACTTTATAAAAGCCTAAAATTCATACAAGGTGTTTGTAATATAAAAGGTGTGTCTTTCTTCATATAGAAAAATGGTATTTGGGCCGGCCCAGTGGCTCAGGTGGATGGAGAGCGTCTCCAGTTCAATTCCCACATGGGCCATTGAGCTACACCCTTTACAGCTAAGATTGTGAACAACAGTTCTCTCTGGAGGTGGGCTGCTGTGAGCAGCTGGAGGTCAGCGTGGGCTACCATGTGCTGCCATGAGCAGCTGGTGGCCCGTGTGAGAGGCTGGCAGCCAGCGAGAGCTGCCGAGCTGCTGAATGGCCGACCAATGACCGGAGACCGACTGCCTTGGGGGAGGGGGGGAATGCAAGGTTCGTAATACCATGAGCATGGGCCAGGGAGCTGTGTCCTACACAACTAGATAGAACTAGATAGAAACAACAGCTTGAAGGGGGGGCGAGGAGAATGGCATTTAACATTAGTTACCGCCACCAACATCCCAATGTCCTTCAAATCTACTTTTGGGACAAATAATCACCACAGGAATCAGAGGAAGCTGGCAATTTGTCCAGTTATATAGGCTTCAGTTTCTAAGTATGGGTATCACAGAACCATTATAGAACTTAATGTGTTTATTACACAGCTAATGTGCAAAGCCCAATAATCGAATGACTTTATAACCAAAAGTCTTTTGACTGTTCGGTGATTAACAGCAAATCTCTACAACTTAAACTCATTTTTTATCAAAATCTTACTCCATTTATAAAATCATTTAAAAGGGACCTAAGGTATGTGACATGTATAAGAGTCTTGCAGGGGTTATCTTTACAATTTTCTAATGTTTCTTAAGATAACTGATGACAGTAAGTACTCAGCTTCCCACTTTTTCTTGTTCAAGTATGAAAAGGAAAGAGTCAAGTATTGATTCCAATTCTGGCTATTTTTCTAGCTGTGTGACAACGAACAAGTAAGTGAAACACCCTAGGCCTATCTCCTTATTTGCAAAATGAGTTATTCTAGAAATCTTCCCATTATAAAATTAAATAAGCAATTCCAGTAGGACTGTATTTGCTAGCTTCCCAGTAATCTAGATAATCTTTGATATAAACTATAAAGATAAGCACTTATATCAGAAGTTTTAAAATATGTAAGTTCAATTATAGAAATCAAGTTTTTTAAAAACTACACAAATGTGAGGCCTTTCAAAAACTTGACAATTTATACTCAGTATTGTTAATAGGTGGCATTACTACTCCCCAATTATAGTTATAAAATTTATGTATTTGAACTGCATTATCATCAATAAATCTGTTTCTAACACAATATTCAAAACATCACTCACTTTCCTTCCTCAATGTACATTACTGTGTCTATTACTGATTTATAACTATGTTCATCTTAACAATGAATTTTTCAGAGTACTGAGTTTTACTCATTGTATTTGGTTTTTCACCTACCACAACCACTGTCCATCCACTCCTATACACAAAGCTCAGAGTACACTCTTAATCAAACGTTGACTAATTACTATTGATTAAAATTATCTAGTTTAATAACTGACTTTACTAATTAAAAGCAGTTTCCTTTATTCACTAACACCATGCAATCCTATGTTCACATTCCGATTTCTCAAATAAATGGGGATGCAGATTTTTTTAGAATTCATTTTAAAAAATTAAACTACTATAACCTAATCATTGAGCTGCTTTAAGATAGGAGCAGTATCTTAAAAACATTCCCACCCACTCCCTTTCCCAAATTTGTCCGTATCCTAGAACAATTTGAAGTATAAAGACACTTAAGGTGAAAACTTAAGGAAAAAAGCACAGGCCTAGTGCAACTAGATTCTAGAGCCCATTTAACAAATCCCTACCCCAAATTAATTAGGCACAGGGGAGGGTAAGTCTGTGAAATACAGAGCAGTAAGGTGTGCAACATTTTTTCTTTATCAAATACAAGCTTTCCAAAACTATCATGCTAATTTTAGGACTGGAAAAGAACCTAAGAAAGCATCTACCCTAGACCATTGTCCAGACATGTACTGATCCAGGACCTACAGTCACATCTCTAGATCCTGAGAGGTCGGTGTTTTAAAAGACATGAGGTTCCATTCTGATACATCAGTTCTTCCTATATTTCTCCGTAATTTTATCCCTCCAGCTCTCTATAAATTACACCCATTTGTTCCCGGTTATACTCTCTGGGAGCTACACACAATGTGTTTTCATCAAAATAGTGGCCAGGATTTTTTTTTTTTTTTGCCAGGCCTAACTCATCTAATTATCTTTTTCAAACCTCATGTCTTCCAAAATAAGTATTCGAGGAACCAAACCGGCAATTCTTTCCACTTTGCCCATGTTAACAAAAACAGCCTCACGTTATTTGGAGGGATTTCTCGAGACCAACAATCCACCTATACGACTTCTTGAATATGCTCACTTACTAGACTACCAGCTTTGATCGTGGCATTAAGGGATTTTGAAACGTAGCCTAACAGAAAAGGAGGTGCTGAAAATACGCATCACAGACGCAGAATCCTGCCAGGACAGAAACCTAAGGGCCTGCAACTCAGAACAGGCCTTCGCTCAGCCGCGCCCAGGACAGCTACACGGAAAGTGAAGAGGAGAATGAGGATCAAAGAAAAGCCATAGGCTGGATGAAGGGTTAAGCCAAATGGAGACCCAACGACAGAGCAGGCCTGGTCCCCTCCAATGAGTTCAAGTGCCTCGCGGTGGGGGTCCGGCTCCGCGTCGGGAAGCTAACCTCCCACCCCGCATCCCGCAACCCAGAACCGCGGTTCCAGCGACCCACCGCCGAGCCCCGCCTCCGCCCGTCACCTTTCCTCGCACTAACCTTTCTCCTCCCGGCTGTCGGCCGCCATTGCTCCTCTCCTGTTTCCGCCGCTGCCGCCGCCGCCGCCGCCGTCGCCGCTCCGACGCGACTCGCGCGGGGGCCCCAGCCGCGGCAGCACTGGCACAGGCACGTCCGTCAGTCCGTACGCCGGGCTGCGCGCTTCGCACCTTGGCCTCCACCACTCACCTTTCGCGACTCACCCTTTTTCCCCCCGCTTCTTCCCTTTCTCCTTTCCCTCCTTGCACTCCAGCCTCCGGAGGCCTAGGCCCAGCCTACCCGTTGAGACTTGGGGACGGGAGGGGGCAAACGGGAGGGTAGGGAAACAGATGGCAACGGCCAGCGGCGCTAAAATGGAGCCTGCTTCCTGCGTGAAACACTCCCGCTCCCGAAATGCCCTGCGCTGTTTACGCTTCGTTCCTCCCTGGGAACGTCACAGTGCGGAGAGGGGCGGGGAAGCGGAACAAGCCGGGGAACGTGACACAACGTCAGGACGTCGCCCCGCCCCCTGCAGCCCGGAAGTCCCTGGAATAAGTCTCTCCAGGGATTAGGCAGTGTGAGTTCTTTACGGGTAATCGGCTGCGTTTACTGCGCTGAGGTAGCTCGCTTTCCTCACCTGAAACACCTACTGGCGGACGTTCCAGCCTCAGGGCAAAGATGTTTTCTGTCGCTCCGCGGGACTCCTGATTCAGTTCTGGGAATCGAAGATTTAATGAGGACAAGTCTGGCCCGGTCCCTTGGCAGCCCCCACTTCGCCGCCTCCGGGTACTAAATGTGCTTTCTTAGTTGGTGTCCCCGGCCGACCCAGATGCAGCTCAGGAGGCAACCGTCTCACTTGTCACAAAAACCTACTAGTTTTGTTTTTAGTTGGGAAAATGCATTATATTTATTTTAAAATGGCTTTGTAATTCACATAACAGATTTGATTTAAACATTTATGGAGGCTCTGGGGTACACAGTTGATTTAAAGAGACTATTGAGAAATTGAAACTCCTGAAGTGACCAAAAATTACTTAACTACATATTAATGGTAAAATCTGCAAGGAAGGTTTAAGTTTATTGTCCAAAGGAATGAAAATAATTGTGTTTCACTACTTCATAACTGGCTTTATAAAGGAAATATAATTTGAAGGGAAAAAAGGTAACATTGCTATATGAAAACAAATGACATGTTCAGAGAAAGTCTAGTGTCTTGGTCCTTGATGGTCATTGTAACAAATTGAGACCAAACTGAAGGCAGTGGAAAGATGTACGGAAGCAGTGGAAGAACACGAATAAGAAAATTCAGTAAATATAAAACCCAGCTATGTATCAGATGCTTAGGATTCAAGGGTGAACAGGCAATACTTCTGCCTTTAAGGAATTTTTAGTATAATATAAGGAAGAGACAAAGTAACAGGAATTACTGCGTAAGAATAACAGCTAAAAATTGTGTTATTTACTGTGGGCCAGATACTGCTTTGAGCACTTGACCTACACAATCTGATTTCATCTTCCAGAAAACCAATTAAGTTATATTACTGGCTTTATTTTACATAAAGGGAAAGTGAAGTGATAATGAAATTAAGTGCAGAAGGTCAGGAGTAGTAGTAACATGGCTCAAACCCAGGGAATTTGGCTCCAGCCCCCACCCACTTGATAATCCACACTGCCTCATATAGAGTAAGCCCAGGATATTATTGGAGCCCTTAGGAGCATGTCATTCAGACTGGGGAGAGGAGACAGGATAGAGAAGAGTCAAGAAAAACAGAAAATAAAGCCTAGTTGAGAACTAAAAGACTTGGCTTAGATGAAGGGGAGAAAGGGCAAGGGTGGTGGGCAAGATGGTTTTTATATAAAAAGAGGTCCTAAGTGGCATATCTGCCCATGGTTCAATTCAGGTTGATATTCAATGGTTAGGTAAGAAGAAGCTGAATCAATAAAAGTGTTGTATAATATTCTACTCTTTCGTTCAGTCAATTAGTATTTATTAAATTCCTATTCAGTCCCAAATTTATTATAGGCTCGGGGGTTAAAAAAATACATATAGTGTAGTATCTGGTTTCTCTCTTCAAGGAGTTCGGAGTGGTCCAGCAAAAGCCAGAAGCTAGACAAGCAAAGAGAAGGATTCTTCCCTATAGGTTTCAGAAGAAATACGGCACTGTCAACACCTTGATTTCAGACTTCTATCGTTTAGAACTATGAGACAATAAACTATTTTAAGCCACCGGTGTCTGGTACTTTGTTATAGCAGCCCTACAAAACTAATACTATGGCCCTTATTCGGATACCAATTTGAATACATGAATACACACACCAGCAAGCTTTGAACAATGAATGAAAGTCTGATGATTTTGAAAGAATTGTTAATTTTTTGGTTGTAATAAGTTATGTTTAAAAAAGAATGTTTGTAATTTCATGATACTAAAATATTTACAGATGAAATGATACTGAATCTGGGATTTACTTCAATATATACTGGTAGAGGGCAGTAGGATATGGGTGGGGAGTATAGATGAAATGTCTTGCCCATGATTTGAAACTGGGTTATGCATATGTGAATAGACATACTCTCTACCTTTTTTTTTTCTATATTTGACATTTTCTTTAATAATTTTAAAGTAAGGCAGAGCAAGAGAAACCAGCCAAGAAAATAGAGGTGATATTAAGACGACGTTTCCCCTATTCCATATTTATCCTATCAGTACTAAGAAGTAATTGAATATAAGCTTTAATGTAAATATTCTATATTTAAATCTTTGATATCAAAAGTTACGTAAAAATACTGCACAACTTCTTAAAAATATGATTTTCTTTCATTATGTTAATAAAAAAGAAAAGTTTTCAAGGTTATAATGAATTGAACTCCAGATTTGTTGGTTTATTCAAGTAAACGATTGTGTAGTGGTAAAGAGCACAGGCTTTGCAGTCACAATGAGCCAATACAAATTCTGGCTCTACCACTCACATGCATAAAGACTTAGAGAAATTAACCTCTAATCTTTAGTGTCTTTATAAAGGAGAATTTAGGAATTAGTTTCAAAGATTTGCTACAAAAGGGTTAGAAAAAGGCAGTTAAGTATTCAATAAGCTGGAGCTACTGTTGTTATTTCTGTAGTTCAGGAAAGATAGATTGTTCTACTAATTAATTGTTGGTAAAATTAACCAGAAAATGTAGTACTAAATGACTCTAGATAGATTGGCTTAGTTGGCTTAGTTATGGATGCAGATGATTTCTTGAGTAAAGAGGGATAAACTGAAAATGTACAGCCAATGCTCTTCAGACTTCAGGGATCATCACAACATTATTTTAAAAATATAATGCAACTTCTGAAGGGTGAAGTTCTTTTTAAATTGATGGTATAAATTCATAATTAAGATTAACAGAATTTAAGTAGCAATAATGAGTTTTGAATTATTAATATAATTTTATTCCTTTCACTAAATAAATAATAAATAAATAAAATAAAAAATAAAAAGTGTTCAGAGGTAACCATGTGCAGGGAAGAACCACAAAAGTATTACCAGATTTAAGCCACTGTTAGGTTGATACCAGAACAGAGATACTAGAGCACAAACAAAGCTAGGCAAAGAGCAGTGGTAGAAAACTTGGAGATTTAGCTCTTCTAAGGAGAGACCTCATCAGTACCTCATCAAGCCCCTGATCTCTATCTGATACAACAGAAAGGCCACACCATAAGAATAAGGACCTTGGCCTAAGGTAAAGTCTAATCATGACCTACTCAAAGACTAAAACCAATGCCCAGGAAGATCCACAGGGAAAACAAAATTTGAAGAGTCTTGTATGTTAAAGTTCAGAAACAACTTGGGCTTTCCACAGATCTGTACCTATAAAGCATAAATCCAATCCACACAAGTTCAGTGATCAGTCTTCTTATGATTACAGTCCTAATCAACATCTGACTGCAATTCATGAGCCAGAACTGCCTAGCTGAGTGGTTCTGAAATTTTTGACTCACAGAAACTGAGAGAGATCATAAATACTAAAGTTATTTTTAAGCCATTAAATTTAGGGGGGTGTTGTTACACAGCAATAGATATCTAACACACAATGTCATATGTAAAAATCAATTGTACTTCTAAATATAGCAACAAACAGTTTGAAATGAAATTTTAAAACACAACAGCATAAAAAAATACTTAAATATGCTGAAAACTACAAAACCATGTTGAGAGAAATCAAAGAAGACCTAAATAGAGAGATACTCATCATGCATTGAGAACTCAATATTGATGTCAGTTCTCCCTAAACTGACATATAGATTCAAAGCAATTCCAATTGACATCACAGTGGCCTTCCTTATAGAAACTGACAAGGTGAATTTAAGTTTGTGGGGAAATGAAAACGACCTAAGATAACCAAAACAATTTTGAAAACCAAAACTATTTTGGAGGACTAGCACTACCTGATTTCAAGATTTATTATAAAGCTATAGTAAACAAGACAGAGCTGTACTTAGTTAGACAAAGAGATACATAAATCAATAAAGTGTGACACATTCAGACTCAGGCCTGAAATACAACATTAATTGCATAGATAATTTGTGTTATATTCATATACAGTTATGCAATACAGCATTAAAAATGAACTAGAACTACTTGTATGAACATGGTTAGATTTAGAAAACATTAAGTAAAAAAAGAGCTTTCAGATTTCCAGATTGCTATGTATTGTATGATGCTATTATTTAAATGTTAAAAACATAAAAAAATGTATTCTTTTATACATACAGAAATCATGTATAAAAAATACAAAGTTATAGACCAGTGTGCAAAACAGTGTTTCCTTCTGGGAAGGGAGGAAGGAATGAAACCGAGAAGGAATACTAAGAGGACTTCAACTTTCATCAGACATGCTTTGTTTATTTAAAGACCAAAAAGACCTGAAACACATGGCAAAGTAATAACAGTAGTGAGTACATGAGGGTTACATTACTGTCTTCAGTGATTTTGAAATATTTTATTTTTAAAATTGCACGTGAAGAATGTTAGTCTAATTTCAAAATAAAACTCATTAGTGCATAATGCAATTGTGTTTAAAATAATTGGTCCAACCAGTAGAGAAACTGACACTTCCATAGTCTTTGTCTCTTGGTCTTCTCCACTTGGGGCTTTGTTTCTGCCAATTCTGAGGAGACTGATTTAGAATTAAGAGAATTACCCTACCAAGTGTGTGTAGGTGAGAGGAGAACACAAGATAGGGCTGTGTGTATTTTATTGAGATACCTATCTGAACCTCCACATGCGTGAAGCCTAGCTTGCTGTGGAGGAGAGTCTGTTGTATGACATGACTGCTGTCTGTCCAGTGAGCTGGATGCGGCCAGAACAGAGGCTACATCCTGCAAACCCTCTTTAGAGACTGTCTAATCAAAATCGATGTTCATTCTGACTTAGATCAGCACCCTGCCCCTGCCTCTGGCTACGTTCTGGTTCCTAGCTTTTCCTGACCTCATCAAGCATGTAATTTCCCATACCTGATAACATTCATGTACTACTAGTACCCATGACATTTCCCCTTTTTTTGACCAATATAATTCTTTGTCACCTGTAAAGTGGTAGGGAGGATATCCACTTTATCTTACAACCGCCAAAGACTTGCCTTATATGTAAGTTTCCCTTAATAAACTGTGAATTGTCAGACTGGAGTGGCCTGCCTGTTTCTTCAGCCTTTCCCTGCCCTCCACTTATGAAGGCAGATTTTCAGTCACCAGGCTTTTCCCTTGGGTCTGCTTATACTAACACTTGCCTTCACATTCCAGCCTCTCTTCCATTTATTGCCTGCCCGAGTACCACTGTAAGCTAATGTGGTTGGAACTGCTTTGCTGTTCCTGACACTCTATCCTTTCCCATTTTCACCCATGCCTGGTAAGGATGAGGTCTTTTTGTAAAATAACATACCAAGTGGTCTAGCATAATAACCTAAAACAATATTAGCAGGAGAGGCACAAACATTCAGTTACACAATGAATAATGTAGATTCCCAATGCTGGGAATCTAATTTATAGCCTGGTGACTATAGTTATATTACTGTGTTATATACTTGAAATTTGCTAAAAGAGTAAGTCTTAAGTGTTCTCATCACATAAAAAAATGGTAACTATGTGAGGTTTGGATGTGTATATTAACTTGCTTGTGGTAATCATTTTACAATGTATACATATGTTGCATTGTATACCTTAAGTGCCATATTTTGCCGTGTATAATGCAACTTTTTGCCCAAATTTGTGAGTGAAAAATAGGGATGTACATTATACGTGGGTAGTACTAATTCCATATCTATATAAATGTTTTTAATTCTTTTATTTATGCTTATGAGTTAAAAGTGTAACTGTAGAAATCAATAACAATATCTATATGCAAAATAATACCCTGTATGCAAAATAATACGATAATCAGTTTTGTTGAATTTACCACGAACTTGCAACAATGAAGAGTTCTTGACCTTCTATGAAGTATAACTATCGTAAATTTGTTACCACTACATAAAATTTCTTGTACCCTGTACCTATCTGTTCTTGTGTTTTGTAATTATTTGTTACATAAAATTTCTTGTACCATAATGTTAAAAAATAAATGCTAAAATTCCTTTAGAATAAAAAAGCAAGTACCAAAATGTAAACAAAAAAAATTTTGAATTAAAAAATTAAAATGAAATATTTTTTCACTGAAAGTTTGGGCCAAAAACATGGGTGCGCATTATACCCCAGAGCATATTATACTCAGCAAAATGTGGTAATAGTTGTTCAACAAATAATTTGTTGATGCAAACAGAAAAAAATCAATCAAAATGTTTGTTTGTTTTGCAAATGTTTGAGATTCTGACTTCAAAATCTAAATTTAGTACAGGACTATTATGCTGAGGCGATGAGTAATAGATGGGTAAGGATTTCATATATGTATGTGTGTACTGGGAGAGATAGGAAAACTAGAGATGAAAAAACAGATACTTGGACAATAAGGTCCTAAGATAACTATTCAATATTTACTGAGTAATTATTAAATGCCAAGCACTGTGAAAAGTGCTTTATGTGCACTCTCATTTAACCCTCACTGTACGGATTGCTAGATAGAAACTCATGGCTAGTATATTGCAGAACTAGAGTTTGAACCTGCCTTTTCTCATTCCAGGGTCTGTGCACTTAAATACTATCCATTACTGCCAGTGATGGTAAGATTAGAAAAATGTTACAAGTCAATCATTTGAAGAACAAATTCCTCAAAGTACTAATACACTTTTATGCGGTGTCTTTGAAGTCTCAGAGCAATTAAATTCTAATCATGGTAACCAGGGTATACACTCAATTTTCTCATAACTTGATTAGCATGTCAGAAATTATAGAAGTAACAATTGTATTGGAATCAATTGTGTTATAGTTAGTTTGAAGGAATTTATCTTCTAGTACAGTAGGAGTATTAGTAGTAGACGGTAGGGTAAAAGGTATTTGACTCCTTTACTCACTAGAAGAAAATACCTTCTTTATTGTATTTTGCCAATTTTTGTGGTGTAAATACTCCCTCCATTACCTATTTTAAGCTACCGATGTGGCATCACATTACTAAGCAGAGCTGAGAAGTGTGCAATAATACAATGCAATAATACAATAATACACAGTTAGATAATAAACAATAGATATAAATGTGTATAATGTCAAGAACATAGATAATATTAAATTATAGTTGAAAAAACTAGGAAGAGGTAAGTTTTGACATTTATTACTTTTGTTTTTAATATAATTTATTTAACTATAATTTTATATAATCTAACTTTTAATAACCCCTGTATTTAACAACCAGTTTGCAAAATGTCTGAATATCTAACAATTGGCTCTTGTAAGTATTATGAGCCAACTCCAGCACACCACTGCCCTTAACTGTCCCTCAGATACACAGCAACCATAGACACATCTATCTAATGTTATAGTATCTCCTGGCCACAATTGATGAGAGTAAGTAGACATAAGTAGGAATAAGTAGGAAGTAGACATAAGTAGGAATAAGTCCCAAGTCATTCCTCTCAGAATTTAGAAATGGAAGCAATCCAGGGATCATTTTCTCTGTGTGGCTGAAGCTACAACTAACGTGAATATTTGAAGTTAATCGCGTTTTTACCATAATGTGAACTGAGTAGCAGATAAGACTGATGTTCCAGTAAAGAAGGGAGAAATAACAAAAGGAAAAGCAGAAATGGGAAAACACACATCTCGGTTGTCTTACAGAATTATAGTTTTCAACTGTAGTTCTTCCTGAAGCCTGGCCGCATTTTACCCTTGGACTTGGACAGATAACCTTGCTTTCTGTTTAGTTAAACAATGAGACCATTACACTGAGGAAACTCCAATGTCATGGCAGCCTATGCAAACAAACCAAAACCTAAGTTTGTAAATGCCTCAAGGTTACCAACTCAAATCATCTAAGGACAACTAATCACAAACAACGGATTAGGATTTAAGCTATAGCCCATCAAATAATTCCCTGTCTTTGCTTCTGCACTTTCTCTGTTCTATATAAGTCATTCCCCTGGCTCCTGTTAGTGGAGTGCTCCTCATCCCTTCTGGTTTAGTATTACCCTCTTTAAATCTATTTTTGCTCAAATAAACTCTTAACATTTTTAATATGCCTCAGTTTATCTTTTAACGCTGGTCATGATGCAAAATGGTATAGTCACTTTGGAAGGCAGTTTGGCCATTTCTTACAAAACGAAACATACTCTTACTATATGATCTAGCAATCACACTTCTGGGTATTTACACAAGGAGTTGAGCATTGATGTCCATACAAAAACCTGCACATGTCACGTCCAGCATGACAAGAATGGGAAGAAAGGAGGGTGGCACAAGGTTAAGAAAGACAGTAGATGTGAGTAGAGTGCAAGTGGGGCCAAGGGACTGCAGCCTCAAAGACTGAGCCCTGAATCAGGCCAACACATAGCTTTTGTTAGATGTGGAAGTAAAAGTAAAGTTGTCAATCTCAAGATCTGTGAATCCCATACATTACAATAGGAAACTGATTTAAGCCAGTCACCCTTGCCTGCAGGCAGCTGAACCATAAGTCCCAGGATATCACCAAGGGATAAAACATTCATGCATATGAATAGATGGAGAGCACATCATTGAGCCACTTCCCCTGCAGGTTGTGGGAAGGAATGCAGCCACGGAGGCAGAGGCTCTCCTTACCTGGGGGAAAGTGGGGGGCTGTGCCTACCTCTATGGACCCTGTGAGTTCCCCAGATGGTCCCCACATGGCTGTGTCTTGCTTGAGTTGTCCCCCCCACTCCCCCCGGGAGTCTTGCCCGTCTTTTACTAGCCAGCCATCTTTCTGGGGCCAAACAGGGAGACATAAGGTATAAGCACAAAGGTGAAGCAACAGATAACCATCTCACAGACTCTCCTTTCTTTAGGGGCAGATACGAGGAAACAGAAGGGTAGGCTGCTGTGTGGCAACATGCACATGAATGTTTATAGTAGCTTTATTTATAATTGCCAAAATTTGGAAGCAACCAAGGTATTCCTCAGTACGTGATTGGATCAATAACTGTGGTACACCTAGACAATCAACTATTCATCAGTGCTAAAAGGACATGAGCTACCAAGCCATGAGAAGACAAGGGAGTAACGTAAATACACGTTATTAAGTGAAAGAAGCCAACCTGAAAAGGCCATATACTATATGTTTCCAAATATATGACATTCTGGAAAAAGTAAAACTATGAAGGCAGTAAAAAGATCAGGGGTTGGAGGTGGGGTAAGTAAGACTAGGTGGAACACAAAGGATTTTCAGGGCAGTGAAACTATTCTATATGATACTATAATGATGGATACATGCCATTATATATTTGTCCAGACCCGTTGAATGTACAACAGCAAGAGTGAACCCAAATGTAGAATATGGACTTTGGGTGATTATGATGTGTCTGTGTAGGTTCATCAGTTGTAACAGACGTATCACTCTGGTGGGTATGAAGGAGGGTATGTGTGGGGACCAGGGGTATATGGGAAATCTTTACACCTTCCTCTCAATTTTGCCGTGAACCTAACACTGCCCTAAAACAATTAGGTCTTTAAAGAACATAATTACGAGACTTTTTACTTGGGTAAATTTGGATTTAAATTGTGCCAGACTCTGAAGCAGCTTCTAGGCCATATTTCCAGGAACATTTTAGAAATTTGTGGGGTAACTGGAACACAGAAGTGCAGCCACTACTTTCGTGCTCGTGTGATTGTGCATGTCTCTGAAGGACCTCAACACAAGCTGTGTTTCCATAAATTAATGCTTCTATTTCAGCTGACTCATTTGACCAGAAAAACCAGTCATATGCCACTACAAGTAGAGAAACGTGTCATGAAAAGAGAGAAAGAATGAAAGGCATTTAAAAGCTGAGTAGTTAAATTTACAGTTAGTTAATCATTGCATTTGCTTATCAAAGGCTACCTAACTTTCTGAAGAAAGAAAAACAAAGTAGAAAGCAGATGGATGGTTGGAATTCATATGTGCAGGATTTCTGTAGGGTACTAAGTCTATCTTACTTATCTCCATTTAAACCTTAATTTTAACTAAATCTCAAGTAGCCCAACCTACCTTTCTCACTTCCTCCCCTCCCTGCCTCCTTTGATGTTTTTCCTAAGAGTATTTAATGAACATCTATTACATGGTAGGCATTGCCCAAGACATTGCTTTTTGTGCCAAAATAAGGAGTTTGATCCTCTTTACCTGGAGTTCTCAAATTCACATTTTATACTGTGCGTAAGATTCATAAGGACAATTTCTTGTAAATGAAGATTCCTGGTCTTAAACCCGGAGCCAGAGTCAGGGAGTTGTTATAATCCCAGGAATCTGTCATTTTAACCACATCTCAAGTTATTCAAGGGAATAACTTGATTGGATTTACATTTTAAAATGATAATCAATCTCTACGAATCTAGTAATTTGGTTTGTGGGCAGTCTGTCTGCAGATTTTTCTCTCTAGGGATTCAGGCTCTCTGTTCTAATTTAGACTCTTCGGCTTCACTATCTGTCAAATTAACCTCTGTTTACTCTGTGTTCTAACCTGTGAGGGTATGTGGGTATCAGAATACCTATTTCAGAGAGTTACTGTGCAGATACAGCAAGTAAAATATGTGTGGTGTTTGGCACATAGTAGTAAGTACTCAAAAAATATAAATTATTATTATTATTTTTTTTGCAGTTATTGGTAGTAGTTTTACCATGGTTTCTTTTTAGAGGGAAGAGGAGAAGGATGGAAAGTTTTGTTCATAATAAGTGGCTCTTGGGGCATGACTAAATGATTACTTCAAAAGAGAGAAGGGTTTTCACTGCTTCTATTATCTAGAAATAAGGCCAAGATCATTGTGTCAGTATTGTTAAAAGAAAACCACAGGCCCCAAATGGAGTCATTCATGCTAAAAGCCCATGATACCAAACTTAGATTTATACATGATCTAATTGCAGTTTCAGCCTCTCCCAGAAATATAATCATGATATAACCAGTCTGGAATTTTTCTGGTCAAGCACCAGTAAGGTAATCTGTCAGATAGGCCCTCTCCATCCCCATAGGAAGAGGCAATCTGCATGAATGCCCAAAGCCGCTATTGGATGGAGAGTTACCCTCCAAATTACATGCTCAAATAACCTTTGCTCCTGAAACAAAACAGCTCCACCTACAGGTTCCGATTGAAAATGCATATGGACGCCAGATGCTCCTGGAAAGAGAGGACCCAACTGCAACGCTGGAGAACGGGTCAGAAAACCCGGCTTTCTTATTGCAGGTCAGTCCTTTCTTATTGGGCAGATGGGAACACTGGCAGGTCCAATAACAGTGAACCAGTAAAAATAAGACGAAGGAGTGGGCCCCAACTTCCTGGAAAAGACAGGACCCTCTCAAGAAGGAAGTCTTGAAAGGAATCCAACCCTTGATTCAAAAAATCAAGGATCTAGGACTTATTCAGCCCTGTCGGCCACCATATAACACCCCCATCATGCTAGTTGAAAAACGTAAATCTCAGGAATATCAGGTTTGTCCAGGATCTGCGGACAATTAATGAAATAACGGAGGACCTGCACCCAATGGTGCCTAATCTGTATACCTTGTTGTCTGGTATTCCCGGTACCTCCCAGTACTTCCCTGCGCTGGATTTGAAGGATGCTGTTTACTGTACACCCCTGGACCCACAGTCACAAGAGTTGTTTGCCTTTGAATGGCAAGACCAGAACTGAATATTGCTGGATTGTGTTGTCACAGGCTTTAAGAACTCCCCTACCGTCTTTGGGGACAACTTGGACCATGACTTGCAGACCTTGCAACTAGTAAAAGGAGTGTTTCTGCAATAACAAGATGACTTGTTAACCACTGGTGTCTCTGAACAAGATTGCCTAAATAATACTATAGAAACTTTAAATCACTTGGCAGAATGTGGGTACCAGATCTCTCAAGAAAAGGCCCAGATCTGTAAAAACTGGGTCACCTTTCTACGGTTCCTTCTTGAGCCTGGGAAGAGAAACCTTCTCAAAGACAGAAGGATTTAATAACAGGTCTTGAAACTCCAATAACTAGGAGTCAGTTACAGGGATTTTTAGGAATGGCTAGATTTTGTAGGATTTGGATTCCTAATTTCAGCCTCATGGCCAAGCTCTTGTATGAGGACCTAAAAGGAGTGGAAAGATTGCCCCTTGATTGGACTACTGAATGTTAAATTGCCTTCCAAAAATTAAAGGAGAACTTAAGCTCTGTTCCTGCTCTTGGGCTACCCAATGTGCCTAAGCCATTCCACCTATATGTTCATGAGAAACAAGGTTTTGGCCTGGGGATGTTAACCCAGATGATTGGGACTACTCAGCAGCCAGTAGCTTACCTTTCTAAGAGCTTGGATAATACAGTGCAGGGATGGCCCAGCTGGCTACAGGCTGTAGTCTCCACCTGTGAACTGGTGCAAGAGGTGGAAAAGTTCTCTCTTCGACAACATATTTCTATACTAGTACCACACTAGGTGTTAACACTACTGAAAGAAAAGGGTAGACCATGGTTAATGGATGGGCAAATATCTAGCCATCATGTTAGATAATCTGAACCTCCAACTCCAAATGTCTCTGTCCTAAATCCAGCAACACTGCTACTCCTCTTCCATGAACCATTAATACATGCCTGTATTGAAACTGTGGAATTAGTCTATTCCAGTCAGCCAGATCTACAGGACCAACCCACCCAGGACCCAGACTGAACTTTCTTCATGGATGGAAGCAGCTTCATCATCAATGGGAGGTGGAAAGCAGGGTATGCAGTGGTTACTCTGGATGGAACAATAGAGGCAGGTACGTCCGCCCAGAAGGCTGAATTCATCGCACTAACCTGTGCACTTAAATTAGCCTAGGGAAAATGAGTCAACATTTACACTGACTCTAAATATGCTTTCCTGGTGTTACATGCACATGGGGCTATTTGGAAAAAAATATGGCCTCCTTATAGCTGGGAAGAAAGAAATAAAACATGCCTCAGAAATTTTACAACTACTTGAGGCTGTCCAAGAACCTGCCCAGGTAGCTGTAATGCACTACCCAGGGCATCCAAAAGGTGGAGATCAACTGATGACAGGAAACGGGCTGACTTTGCAGCCAAAGAGGCAGTCCACTTTGTTACAGTTATGGCCTGGTTCCCATAATAGATCTCCAGAGACATCAGCCTGCCTATTTAGAAACAGACCTACAAGAAGCATCCAAGAGGGGCTACACACAAAATAGTTTGACAGGGAAATGGAAGGTCAACTCTGAAGGGAGACTCTTCATGCCCTCCTCACTCCTGCCATTAATTTCTCCAAGAAATACTTGATTATATAGCTCCGTGGATCACTGGACTTCACTTGACCCAAATAGCTCAGGACATTATCAATAAATGCTCAATTTGCCAGAAAAATAATCCAAACATGCATCCAAACTCTAGAGGCCAAGGTTGTCAATACAGAGGCCAGCTGTCTTTTGATGACTGGCAGATTGACTTCACTCAAATGCCCAGAGCATGGGGAAATTACTGGTACCTGCTTGCATGCATAGATACTTTCTCAGGGTGGATAGAAACATTTACCACCAGAATGGAAAAGGCAGCTAAGGTAGTCAAGGCACTGAGAAATCATCCCCAAGTACGGACTTCCCCTAAGTCTGCAAAGTGACAATAGCCCATCATTTATCGCTGCCATCACTCGGAATGTGAGTACGTACCTCAATGTTACCTGGAGACTTCACATGCTGTGGAGGCCCCAGTCCTCAGGAAAAATAGAAAAAATGAATCATACCTTTTAAAAAGACCATAGCAAAGCTCTGCCAGGAAACACTGCTACTGGACTCTTGTCCTGCTGAGAGTCTGGGTAGCTCCCCAAAGCAGGCTTAAATTAAACCCATTTGAAATTGTTTATGGGAGACTACTCCAGGCCTATGGGACATAGCTGCATCTGAGTTTAACCACGATTTACATGTTAGAAATTATCTTAGGGAACTTACCAAGGTAGTAGAGACCACACATAAATTTGCCCTTAAGAGGGAGCCGACCCTATCAGAGGGACCGTACCATCCTTTCAAGATCGGAGACAAGGTACTGCTCAACACTTGGAAACACCAAGGACCCATTGACCAGTTGAATAAACAGTGGACTGGGCCTTGCATGGTGCTCCTAGCTTTGAACTCGGCCATCAAGCTTGAAGGCCTTGGATTCAACACAACAGAATAAAGAAGACAGAACTAAATGATAGGAGAGGATACTGCAACATGGAGATCCACGCCATTAGGGGACCTCAAATAGTTGTTCGCATGGCAGGATGTTCTTCAGAAGGACCAATACCATTTGAAAGAGATGAAACTATCTGGGTTTATCTGGCCAAGCATGTATTTAGTGTCTCTAATTTTTGCCTTTCAGGAGGGATGTATGTAGAACAGACCTTCACCTCCTGCTTAATAGGAGTTTGTACCCCACTAGAGACTATTAGGAATCACACCATGTTCCAATTTATTATTGACAAGCCTATGTCATACTCTGAAATCTATAACTGGGGTCCTATCATCACCAGGAAGGATAGAGCTATGTTTCCCTCAGGGTCTCTGTGGTGACCCCAGCTGAGGAATGTGTAACATTTATGGGTTATACTAACTCTTGTTTTGTCATTACAGCTAACAAAGACCTGAACCGCAGTTCCACCAACTCAGTGAGTTATGCCAGTGGACATGTTAACTGCCTGGTGGTTCCTCATATGTGGAAAAACTGTCTATTCTTATGTGCCAACGAATAGTAAAGAAGGGCCTTGCTCCTTGGGAAGGTTAACTGTTTTGATGCCACAGAGACCACAGCCAACCAGACATCACAGAGAAATTGCTTTAGACCCCGACTGTACTAGTGAGCTACACTTGTTTAGTCCGGCCGCATATGTAGCTTTGTCTCTATTTGTAATGCCGGTCATGACTATTGCCCTGAACATTGAAATCAGTAGAACGGCCTACTCTATTGTAAAAGCCCTGAATGCTACCACTCAGGCCCTCCATGTTATTGGGGAAGAACTAGGACAGGTTAGAGAGGCCGTTCTAGAAAATCGGGCTGCTCTAGATTATTTGTTGCTAAGACATAACCATGGATGTAAGGAATACAAAGGACTTTGCTGCTTTAACCTTACTGATAATTCCCAGTCAATTGAGGGGAAGATTAAACAAATTCATAATACTATATCTAATATTAAACAAAGAGAAGGGTTCTTTGGTTTTGATCTATCCCCACTCACTTTCTGGCTCCCCACTGTTGCCGGTTTAAAGGAAGCATTTCTTATTTTTCTTTTGTTTGTAATTGTAGGGCTTATGTCTTGCTGATGTATTTAGTGTATCCCCCCTTGTACGTAGGTCCCTTGCCAGCTGGCTGCCACATGCCCTACAGACACCAGAAGCACGAGCTTTTCTTCAATTTCATGGTGAACAACTTCACCTCAAGCTAGTCACATAGATATGGAATTTGCCTTTTGACAATGGGCACTTGAAACAGGGCCTGGTTGGGACCCCATAATACAGGCCTTCTAGCGTCCAGGCCTCACATTTTCCTTGACCTGTAGCATAATAACAGTAGATCATCCCCCTGAGGCTTGAGCGCAGAATGTTGTGGTCCCAGTTCCTTGCTTTAGAAAATTACCCTGAAACTTATGACTAATACCCTTATGCTTATAGATCACAATCTCTATGGCCCAGCAATCTGTTGTCCAGGCTACTCCCACCATTGTTCCTGGATTGTTGACTACAATAGAGAACTATGTTGCCAGATGGAAGCCTCCATGAAGCAGAACAGACCCCCCTGAACTGTCTTGTAGCCTCTGGAGGAATGCCCAGATTTTCCCTTAAATACCCTTCCCCGGTCTGGGAATGTTAAGGCAGTTTGTGAAGATGTTAACCTGCTGTCTTCTCAGATCACCGGGGTTCTGACAATAAACGCTTATTCTCAATAGCCCAACTCCTGTGTTGAGCTATTGGCTGAGTGGCGTAGGAAGCACGAGCCCTGAACTCAGTTGTCCTCAAAACCAGAAAGAATGTAGGACTTCCAACATTTTATGGGATTGAGCCAAATTTGTGTGAACATTAAAGGACAATCTGCTTTAGTTGATAACTGGGTTACATTTAAAAACAAATACTTTTGAGGAAAATCAGATAGTACAGCAACAGAAATGTGGCTAACAGGAAAAGCAGAAGCAGAAGAGAAATCTCTTTAGTGCTCTGTCTTTACAAATATCACTTCCAATTTTTCCTACTGTAATAAAATAAAATAATCAGTCTTTCTGACTCCATCTTGCTCAAACCTGCCCAGTTCCCGTAACATGTTGGTGAGCAACTTTTGCTTAGCCCTGCACATAGATATACTAATAATTACAGAAATCTAACCTGTACCCTGGAGATTACTGAAACAGCCTCCCTGCTCTAAACTACCTCCCCAAAGATATAAGAAGGTATATACAAAAACAGTGATTATTTATCAAAAACTTATAGAAAACTTGTGACTGGGACCACAGCAACTGGAGTTTGTTGACTGAAAGCAAGGAAGTTTCACTATCCCCCTTGGACCCTTGTTGACATACAGATGTCTGTGGTCATCAATCACCTCCTGATCTCAACCCTCTCCATTTTCCCGCCTTCCCCAGACATAAAAGAAGCCAAAATTCTGTACTTCCTGAAGGTGTTTCTTTAAGATGCTAGTCCACCATCTTCTTGGCTTGTTGGTTTTTCAAATAAAATTGCTTTCCTTGCCCCAACTTTTTGTCACTTGACTTATTGGCTGCCCTTCAGGGAGCAGTTTGAGCTTTCACTCAATATCACAATTGATATTGAATTACTCACCTGTGCTTAACTGTTTTCTCTAGCAGACATAGAAGCCCTTTAAGAAAACAGTTTTTGACATAAATAATGATTAAGTTATAAATCAGTGAAAAATAAATTGTCCAGTAAAAAAGTTACAGAATTTACTCCTATATCATTAAATATTAAATTTGATTAGATGATTTTTAATTTTACATGTCATATTGCATTGTATGGTTGTGCTATTGGATATGGTTCAGTTGTAGACTGTTCTATCTAGTTTAAGGAGAAAGAAATTTATTATTGGATAATAGATGTCTTAAACTATTTGGAACTGTAGAAGCAGGCTCTAAGTGAGCTTCCGGAAATAACTTCCACTCCCCAGAATCACACCTTAATCTTGCTATCTCCAGGCAACACTGGGCTGTCCTCAAACAGAGAGGTTGCAGTTGTGGGCTGAACAATGCAGGATCTACCAGGGTTCAAAGCACCAAAAATAGCCCACTGTGTTTGGGTCCCACGTCTAGAGAACCATGTCCCCAACTGGTGGAACCGAAACCTTTCTGCAACCCTAATAGCCAGGGCATCTAGGAAGTGTAGGTTTTACTTTCCAACCTCACAGATACAGAAAGGATATTTAAAAAATACTGAAATGGAAGTAGAGCATTGTAGTATTATAATTTACTTAACCATTCCTTGAATTTTATATTTTAAGTTGTTACATATTTTTTTATGATAAATAAATTCCTAGAATCTCTGAGTCAAACAGTATGGGTACTTTTCAAGTTTTTTATAATTAAAGCACAATTGCTGTCTTGATAACATACCAATTTATATTCTTTCCAGCCATCCTTATTCCATATTGTCAGTAATGATTAATGCATTTGTTAGTTCTTTTATAAAGGAAAATTATACACCATTTAACAATTAGAATTTCTTTTGCTAGTAAGTTTGAACATTTTAATTCTCACCATACATAAATTACAGTCAAGTCTTTAGACTACCTGTTTCCTCAGAATTTCTCAGCAATGCATTTATGCATTATTTCAAATGATGGGAAATGTTTTTTGTTTTGTCACCCATGTATAATTATTACTAGTTGAATAAATAACTTTAAGATCTAGTGAACCCTATCCTATGTTAGTAGGTAGACAATTCTCTTTAGGTCTTTCAAGTAAATACCAAGAAAACTTTCTTCTCTTAGTGTCTCCAGAATTAAACTTAGTTGAAGTCTGTAGGCCTTAATTTAAAAGATTATGCAACTTGAGTATGACACAACCAATTCAATTTAGCTGCAAATGCTAGACTGGAATTGTAAATGTCTGAATATCTATCAGTATAATTTTATAAGTTCTGTGATTACTTGTGAAATGGTCCAGGCTCTGAATATCTTGCCACTAACCTTTGGAGCCGTAGAAGAAAAGAAGCTCTGTAAAGAAGAACACTGTGACTCAGGGCAGTACGAAGGGTCGAAAATGCAGCTGTCATCCCGTCTTCTGGACCCTGTTTAATAGACACTATCCTTCCCTGATTTAATGTGGCCAGATGAATTCCTGGAGGTCACTCGGGCTGTCAGAAAAAGTTCCCACATCTTTTTCTTCTAGCAAGCAGCATGTACAGCATCCAGACTAAAATGTTAAGAGACTGATTGATTGATATTTTTTCTATTCCTGGGGCTAAAGATCCTCCCTTTTCTTGCCAAATAAGTATTGGGAGATTTAGAGGAGGCATTAAAGAGAAAGCTTGTTTTATTCATATTTAATGACTTAGTGGGGAAAGAACTTAATTCACCTTTAAAACCAGAATACTAATTTTTCACCAGGTTAAGAGAAGACTGCATACATATATGCATTATACTTAAACAGCTATCTTTAAAGGCTATGTTTACAAGACTATAAACTGTCATCATTCTCCATCTAGTGGCAAGATGGGTTAATTGAAAGCAAGTCCCTAAGAAGAAATATTCTGAAATTTGAGTGTTAGAGCCAAATTTTACAAAGTGAACATTAAATATTAACTTATCAGATAAAACTCATCACTATTTTGTTAAATTTTAATAAAAATCCTATGTAACATAATCCATGATTATGATTTGATATTATATCAGGTGATCTAATTTTGAAATTAAAAGAATACTCTTGCTGGACAGAATATTGATAATTACAGGACTATTCTTGAAAGTATTTTTTCTTAATGATTTTATGATTTTAAAAATCTTACTGTTCTTAAGGACACGCTGAATTATTTCTTAATTGTTTCAGGGAGAAGATTTAGAAAATACGTTGCCAATAAATTTAGAGCAAATCAACATCAGAATTGGGCAAGAGATTTTTGGTACAAGAACTTTGCAATCTGGGGATATTAATTAGGATATGATGATATGCATAACTAACAAAGGTAGCTGGTAGTCTTAAGCTAGGTGGACAGTTAGCACTGTGCCTATATAGGTAGTTACAGTGGACATCTAGCTGTTTCAATATGTTCAACTTCTCTTAGGATTAGTTGGTGTTGATGCTATCTGGTTATTAAATCATTTAGATATTTTTGCAGATCATAGGGACACAGGAAAAAATGAAAAAGGAAGAGGACTACAAGTACTATGAAAATAAAGTAAGCAAACTAAGAAATCTTTAAAAGAGAAAGCCAAATGAATAGACAAGATAGAACAAGAATTTTTAAAAAGTATAATAAATCACCTTAAAGAAATAAAGGAGGAAATTGAAACATGAATCAAGAAAATCAGTTATGAAAGACTAGTTGGAGATATTGAATATAAAGAATCAAATCGATGAAATAATGAAGTATAGTATCAGATATACCTTACTACTGTTTTGTCGATATGTTTTTTTCAGAGTGAATACACTTGAACAGTAGTAAGCTAAAAGACTTCAGTTAATATTTCCAGAAGGAATTAGGAAGGGACAACATGGTACTAAAAAACTGAGAGAAATTAAGATACAGGCTCAGAATTTTGCAAGCTTAAAGAATGATATTAGTATCCAGATAGAAAGAGCACAGAGTAAGTGTTGAAATAGGAGAATTTTGGCTCTCTCTCTCTGAACATTAACACAGAGAGGCCGTGTGAGGACACAGTGAGAAAGTGACTGCCTGCAAGCCAGGAAGAGAGGCCTCACCAGAAACCAGCCCTGCTGGCATCTTGATCTTGGACTTCCAGCCTTCAGACTGTAAGAAAATGAACTTCTGTTGTTAAGACCATTAGGTCTGTGGTATTTTCTTATGGCAGCCCAGGCAGACTCATACAGGCAACAGAACAGGTCACCCTCTGAGCCTCCAAGAAGGACACTTTGATTTGGGATTTTTGGCCTCCAGAACTGTGAGAAAATAAATTTCTGTTGTTCAGGCCACAAAAAAAAAAAAAGAAAGGAAAATAGAATTTTGAAGCCAGAATTTTTTGTCCAATTAATTATATGTAAGGTTGAAATAAGTTATTGTAAGGTACACAAGGCCTCAGAAGGGTGACACCCAAAGATTCTATTTGAAAATACGCTGGAAGGAAGTGTTTAAACAAGAAAAAGAATGAATCCAGAAGGTAACTAGGTGTGGGAAATGTGAAAGAAGTAACGCTTTTCATTGAGTTCAGATCAGAAACTACTGGAGGCATTTTCAATACAAACAGCTTCAGGGAGAGACAGATTGGACTGCTCTCTTTACCCCAGAGATTTCGTAGAGTATACATGTGACACACGTGTCATATGTAGATGTGTATATTTATTGGAGGAAAAAAGGCTAGAAAAGACCTCCCATGAGTTTATTAACAATACAAATTGGACATATGAAAATGCACTGTTTCCTATAATCAGAGGTAATACTTAAAATATATAACACCTAGTACAGCATGGGACACTGACCAATCAATGCCGACACCAGCCAAAGTGCTGGAGCAGGTTCCAGGAGGCTCCTGCTGTGCCCTTCACCTGGGGATTACATTTGGGTGGGTTTGGCACCAGGGAGAGGTGCAGTATAGCACCTATTTACCAACAGATATGAAATTGTTCAAAATTGTAACAAATGGTATGGTCATGTACACTGGCAGAATAGCAACATGCCTTCACGTTTGATGACACGTTTGATGGAATTTTCTGAAACATGCTTTAATTGTTTTTTGAAACAGACCCTGGATGGATGTTATATTCTGGAGAGACTGAAACAGTTCTGTAGTAAAAAACAAACAAGCAAAATTGGCATATCAGAGAGCCTTATTTTCTTTACATTAAATTTCAGTAGGGAATATTAAGTTATAATAAAGGAGAGACTAATCAAATATAATTTTATTCAAGAATTTTTTTTCTGACAAATCAGCTTACAAGTTTTTCACTAGGCTTACTGGATTGTAAATATTCAGTACCATTTTCTCTCCTATATTTTAAAGAAAGACGATTTAAAACATGGAATCTCTTAAGCAAAATTTTAAAAAAGAATATAAAAGATAGTTTCTCTCATTTCAGACCTCAACCAAACTGCAGCTGGAACTAAGCCCAGTAGATTTCAGCAAAGCCACAACTTCCAACATACCAGTCTGCATGCCTATGAGTGAGAAATAAATGTTTGTTATGTCACTGAGTTGTGCAATTGTTTGTTACACAGCAAAAAATATTCCTTTTTCTCTTGTGCATTTATTCATCATTTATTTGATATACATTGAACATCTATGTGTTAGGCACTACTATAAAAATCATAAACTGTTTTTTCTTTTAAAAGATTTCTTTTAAAACATTTCTGATGAAAGTAATTAGGAAAAGGAAAGAGGATGCAAATAAATAAAAACACCCATGAACTTTGCATTCTACAGTTGAAACAGAAAATACACAAATAAACAGGAAAATCCAAATGGCTAACAAGCAAAAGAAGAATTATTTACCCTTTCAAGTAATCAGAGAAATGCAAATTAAAACACTAGTTAGAAAGCCTGATAATATTAAGTAGTGGTGAGGGTGTTGGGAAATAAGAAACCTCCCATCCAGGTTAAGGGTAAGTAAACTGGTTCACCCATTCCAGAGAGCAACTTGGAAGTACTTGGTAAATTAACTATGAGTGTACTTATATTCTCTATGGGATATAGCAATTACATCCTAGGTCTCTTGTATGTGATGGTAAGAATATTTTTTACACAATGGTAATTGGAGTGGAGGAACCCTAGATGTCTATCAGGAGAAGAATGGGAAGTAAAATGAAAGATAGACATATAATGAATGTTCTAGATTAATATATAGCTAGGTGAATCATACAATATTATGGCAAGTGGAAAATAAAGAGAAACAATATGAGATTTATAAAAGAATACCTTTCAAGAACATTAAGTGTACACACCCAGAAAACAACAACACATTTATTTTTAAGGATACATGTGTATCTATATAAACATAGAAATGACAGACTAGGAAGGCATATATATATTAAATACACAAGTGTAGGAGAGAGATGAGGATGGTGGATGAAAGGAAAAAACAGTAAAATAAAAATATGAAAGTAAAAAAAAGAGGCATTGGACCGATACTGCTAATGTACCAACTAATACAGAGTGTGATTAATTAAATTTTGTGCACTTGATAGTCTAAAATTACTAATATGTGGTAGAACCTGGAGTATGGGGCCTATGGTAATTTGAGAGAGAATATGAAAGTCAGTGTTGTCTGAGGATGAGGGCAGTAAATTAGGTTTCTGATGATTACCTGCTCTTAGAGAAGATAATAAATATCACAGTAGTTATATTTTAATTGTTTTGGTTTGGTAAATGATAACAGGATAAGCTACAAAGCTCTTATTGACATATCTATACATACAGAGGGTGCCAAAAAAAGTATACACATTTTAAGAAAGGAAAAGACTGTATTAAAATTGTAATACTCAATATATACCAATAATAAAAGATGAATATAAGTCACATTTGACTTCTGCAATTACACATTGCTACCGTAATTCAATTCAACTTCGAAAAGTAATACATAAATAACATCTCTTAAAATGTATATACATTTTTTTTGTCAGTGCCAGTATTAGTAAACATAAATGTTGAAATCATATTTTAAAAGAAAGTGATGTACCATGTTCATCAAAACCTCACCTTGCTATGTGACATATATGGTGATTTTCTTCATCGTGGAATTTCTTTGCCAATATCTTGTTAATTAATATAATGATGCTGAAATTGCATTCAGATATTTTAATGTGATATCATAGAAATCACTTCAATCGAAGCTATCATTTTATCTTTTTTAAATTATCATTCATGACTTTGAATAAGGATGATCTTTGGAGCTCAGTGGCTTTCAAAATTATTTTTCTTTCTTTCTTTACCCTGTGCTCTGTGTCCTTACTCTTGCTTCCTTTGAGTAATCACAAAAGAAAAAGAAGGTAATGTAGTATAAAGCACAGTCTATTAGAGGAAATAGCTGAGATAATATTTTCTTAACTGTTGAACGTGAGTATTAAGAGGATATTATGTTTCCATGTAGAACATTCTATTATATTCAATGTGTTTTGACCTCACTGGCTGCTCCTTAATTGATGGTGCAGTGATAGTTCCTCATAGGGAAAAATGCCAACTTTGCATCTCAGGAATCTAAAGAATGTCTTTGGCTGCTGATGAAAGAACTTCAAACAGTTAAAGAGAAGTGTGTGTGTGTGTGTGTGTGTGTGTGTGTGTGTGTGTGTGTGTGTTTTAGGGTGAGAAAAGAGACATTACCATTTAAGAAAGAAAAAGATTATGATATCAGAATAATGATTACAACCCACCTGTTATCTGTATCTTTCATCTTTTAACTAATGAATAAGATTAGGTTACTTATTTCTTTGACTAGGTAAATTGAGAAGAAAAAGTTCAACAAGATTACCTAAGAAACCCAGTTATTATGGTAAATTGGTTTGTATTTACTCTGTAAGTGGAAGGTGATGTTGCTTTCCTTTTTTTTCATCATAATTGCGTTTATTGTTTTGTTGTTTTAATGTGAATTTTTATACATATAGCATTTCAAAATGTTTTTGTGTTGCAAAAATGATTATTTTGAAATCCAAAGACAGATGAAAAAACTAACCCTGTGGGATCTGTCTGACTGTGTTGGAACAAAAAGATTGCTCAGATTTCTTTGCATGTGCCTGCTGGTTGTTACCTGTTCTTCATGATTTGTTCCCCAAAGAAATAGGATTTATGAGATTTTGTTCCACTTCTGATTTTGATCCATTCCTCCAGGTCAGGCTAAGTCACAAACTCCCAGTTTCACTGTCACAATAAGCAAGGTAACTAAGAATGACCTACAGTAGTTTCTTTCAGAAGATCAATCATTCAACTCACTGAATGTTAATTACTAATTTTGTCCTGGAAGATGGACATTTCCTTTGTTATTCTATATAGTAAGAAATACACTTCAGAGAGCCAAGGTTATTTTATATCATAGTGTAGAAAGGTCATGAGTTATTTTATGAAACAAACATATGACATTCCAAAGTCTCTATTTACAACACAACACAAGCAACATTAGTTTTTTGTTTGTTTGTTTGTTTTTTATCTTTTTTCCTGCAGTTGTTTGACATGACTCTATATGAATACAGGTGATCCTTCTGTTAGATCAGGAACTGTAGTTTCACTAGTTAAGGTGATTTCATGGAAACTTATCCACATATACTGTATTTTTGTAAGTTTGGAGTTGCTACATCAATATTTATAAAAAGCTATTAGTTAAAAACTGTATTGTACGGCCGGCCAAGTGGCTCAAGTGGTTGGAGCACAGTACTCCAAACGCTGAGGTTGCGGGTTGGATTCCCACATGGATCAGTGAGCTGCACACTCTATAGCTAAGATTGTGAACAATAGCTGTCCCTGGAACTGGGCTGCCGTGAGCAGCCGGAGGTTGGTGTAAGCTGCCCTGAGCTGCCGCGGGCTGCTGCATCCTGCCGCATCCTGCCGCTGGCTACCTTGTGCTGCCATGAGTGGCCAGCAGATGGCGAGAGCTGCCGTGAGCTACTGTGATCGCCGACCTACAACTTGGCGACTGACCACCTCAGCTGGGGGAGCGCAAGACTCACAATACCAGTGTGGGCCAGGGAGCTGTGTCCTACATAACTAGACTGAGAGACAAAGGTTTGAACAAGAGCAGCGGAGGGAGGTGAAAGAAGGGAGGAATAAAATGGTATTGTACATATAAGGTGAGATATGCAGACTCTTATATCTTTGAATAGATTAAGGTAATGTTGAAATTAGATAAATACTTTGACATAAATATGTATAAAAATAATATATCTCAACAATCTATTAAATATAATCTTTTTTTTTTCTTTTTTTTTTTTTTTTTTAAATTAATTTTATTGGGGTGACAATTGTTAGTAAATTTACATAGATTTCAGGTGTACAATTCTGTATTACATCGTCTATAAATCCCATTGTGTGTTCACCACCCAGAGTCAGTTCTGCTTCCATCACCATATATTTGATCCCCAAATATAATCTTGATATTAAAATTGTTACAATAAAATAATATCAGTGTTTTCATCTTCTGAGATCTTTCCAATTCATAAAATATTTTCATATCCATCTTTTTAGAGGCAGGAACTGTTTTATTGACTTCTATCCCTTGAATCCCCTAATTGCCAGACATAGCACAATAGGTTTCTGAAGTAAATATTTATCTTTTGTTCTTTTTTACTCAGAGTACAAACTCCATTTCTATATTTGGGGGATTCTCCACCATATGCATATTTGACAGAAGCCTCAAGGGCCATGCACTTTATATCCCATCATCCTTTTCAGGTAGGACATAGGAATGTGATGTGGGATCAACTAATCAGCTGGACCCACTTGACTTTGCACTGGAAGCTGGTGATACAAAGGAGCAGGAATGGCGGAGAATCTACTTTCATAGTGAAAGCAGTATGTAAACAACAACTTGTTCCAAGGCACTGGTGGAAATAGAACTAGTAAGGCATATGGTGTCCAGTGCCAGAGGTGGGTAGCCGTGCAAGTGGTGGCATCCAGCATTCACCAATGCTGGGTGGGAAGAATCCCCTCATGACCCTAGACCTATGGCTTCATCTGTGGTCCTGGCTGCTGCCTATTGTCCTTTGTACCTTCCCCTTCCAGTATGTAGTTCTTTAGCTTTCCTGGGAATCTTTTTAGCTATATAAAATCCTTTCAATAAATTACTTTTTGACCTAAATTAAAGTTGACTTCTGTTATTAACCCCGACCAATAAAATACAGAATTGATTGCATATCTCTATAACCTTATAAAGATAGGTTTTATGAATATTGTTCACATATCAGGAAACAAAGATTAAGAAATAGTCATTAAATTGGCTAAGATCAAACATTTTGTAAGCACTAAGCCAGGATTCAAATATAACTACTCGGATTCTAATTCTGGGGCTCTTTCTCCCTTATCATAGTGTGGCAGGGAACATTAATTTTTCATTTTACTAAACACACAGGAAGTTTATATTTCACAGCCTTTCATGTCATTAGTTTGGAGCCATGTAACTAAGTGAAAGTGACAGTGGCTACTTCCTGAGAAGGCCACGAAAATGTCTCCTCAATTTTGTACATACTCTCTTTCTGGCCCAATGGCTGGAAGTACAGTGGTAGAGCCTCACCATGGCACAAATACAAATCTCTGAGTCATCGCTTGCAGTAGAGTCAGCTGGGAGAGCTACCTGAGCCACACCATGAACAAGAGACAATTTTATTTTGTATTAAGCCTCTCTGATTTCAGGGTTTTTATTAAAGCAGCTAGTGATCTTCACTTTTATTAACACAGAAATTGGTAACGGAAGTAACTGTCACAATAAAATCCTAAAATATGGCTCAACTATCAGCTGCAATACTGAAGAAATAGTTACTAGACAATTATGTTATACGGTGGCAAAATTTTGGGTAAATTTGTTTCCTGCTTTTCCTTATAAGGCAGACCATTTGCCACTTGGGCTTGTAGCTCTACAGAAAGAGTTTGGAAAACCAAATGGTAATATTTTTGGGGACTATTGGCTCATTTGGCAAAGTATAGTTTTAAAAAAAAGAGAAATGATATCAGGAGAAAACAGGCCAATTGGTAAAAAAAAAAAAAATGATAAGGAGAGAGAGAACAGAAATTCAGTGCCTTGCATGATGAAAGGTTCTAATGTCTAAACCCTAAACTGTAAGAGATAGGCTTACTGAAAGATGTGAATGAAAAAATTAAGTACAAGTCGGTTGAATAAAGGGACCCCAGGCAAAGATCAGCTTATGGTTATGCCCTTCATTTGCTCAAGACAGACTCCAAGTTGCTGTCATTAAGTAAAAAGGGAATCACAGGGTGAAGAAACAATATGGATCAGACTGGAGAATCATGTCAAAGAGAAACTATTTATACAGTTACTGGCACATGCAATTGCTCGGAAATAGGTAAAAAACCATTAAATTTTTGAAATAAGTTTGCCAATGAAAGTATAAAAGTGCAGTAAAAAACATTTGGGATATTAGGATTTAAAATTACCTGCAGATCCCAATCTGGGAGCAGGAGGCAGGCTTTTAAATCCAAACAGCCTCCACAAAGGGCATGTTTCCCAATACTCTCTTCGGATGTAGTCAAGGAGAGTAATGGACAAGGAGAAGACTTCCATGGGTTGAGAACACTGGATAATGGAGCTCTCCCCAGAAAACAGAATCAGAGCCTAATCAAGATTTTCCTCTGCCCCTAAGGCAATCTCTACCCAGTGGGATTTCAAAACTGGTTCAAACCACTGACACATGTGTTTCTTATTCTCCTTCTGAATGGAAGTGTTTCTTGTGGTTATACTATCCCTACTCCACCATTGCAATTATACATGCGTTTAAGTATAGATCACTTACTTGTCTTTTCAGTTCATAGGTATCATGGGGCACCATATCTTCATCAGGTGGGAAGGACTGCCTGTCTACTGGAGAGCCTGGATTTGAGTTGATGCAATTAGTGATTAAAGGTTTTGAGTTAATGTTTCATGTGTTGGACGATGAATAAAAAGGGATGAGTGACTAGAAAGGAGGACTGTGGCCGAGATTGGCTGTATCCTCACTAACCTTATTTCTTTCTCTTGGGCATATGGGACGGCTACAGTTCAAAGTGTCTCTTGCAGTTAGATCAGCAAAATTGCGGCCATTTGAGTGGTAAATAAAATGTGGGCAGAAGCCATTTGTGCTATTTCCAGACCTGGTTCCTTAAATGTCCTTCACACTCTTTCATGCACTCTCTCTATTGTGCCATGACTATAAGCAAAGGATTCTGAGAGTATGGAGCATCCCCGAGTCAACACTCGGAAGACAGCTGCTGAAAAGAGTTGCCAGACCCACTTTGGACTATATGACTTTAACAAGTCACTAAGATTTTCAGATGGTAAATAGAGTAACTGTCATATTCGAAGATATGATACAGAAGAAATTATGTGAGCACACTCAATAAATTTGTATATATGATTAATAAATAATCCTTGTACAGTCTGAATTTTATCTCTTGGAATGTTGGAGAAGAAGGGGGACCATATAAAAAGAAATTCTTAGATTCCTTGGACTAGCGCAGAGTATATTTCAAGCATCAATAGGATCACTAGTGAGAAGTAGCTAGAAAAGTGGAAATGAATAATTAACTCTTCAAAACAGAATAAAAGCAGAAACAAAATGGGGAAGATGAGTGGTATTAGACAGCAATTCTCAAGTGTAGGAATGGGATGAGAGGAATAGAAGAGTCATGTAAGTGATCTGAAAATTTTTGTGGTTAGGATGGGGAAAGCTTCAGTAGGTCTTATGGATGGGATTTATGTGTTACTGCTGCTGTCTCACTGAAGGAATGCTCTCTGTGCCAAGGAGGATAAAAGGCTCAGAATCATGCATCTAAGACATGAGTGTTTAAGACCTCCTCAGGAAAAAGTTTAGTTAGTACATAGTGTTAGGCATGGCTGGAGGAATGAATCTCGAGAGACCAAAATTGGTCTATTAGAATTTATTTGGTGTGTTTGAGCTGAAGGAGGCCAGGCTAGAAAAGACCATGACCTCTCCAAGGAAAGAGGGGTATGGAGTTTTATAGGAGGGGATGAAGGAGGCAGTTCCCCCTTCAATGTTTCAATGACAAAGAGTTTCAGGGCATGACCAAGCCCTCCAGCTCGACACCCTGACCCCAGGTCGCAGTCCAGACCTCCCAGGCCAGTTGATCATAAGCCCCTAGGAGATAAAGCAAGACAGGATCAAGACAAGATGGCTTTTAAGATAAGGTTTCTGCCTCCTGGCCTAAATGTGGCTTAACAATAAGATGATGGAAATGTGGTTTTAAGGAAAGTGAATTATTGGAGTTTGTAAAGGAGAAAGAAAAATTAAATTTTTGAAAGGGAGTCAGATTTGTTGATTTTTTAACCTTCATTAGTTTCCCATCTTTAGATATATATTCCATTCATACTTTATATTTTGCAGCACTAGCTCTTTCCTTTAAGATTTATTCTATTCATAAAGAGATACATTCACTCCTTTATCTGTGCTTACTTATCGTTTCTAGTTTTCAGAGTATTCAAAGGGTACAGTATACTATGAGTGTTAAAATAATATTCTAGTCATTAAAGAGTTTGTAATTCATTTCAACGAAAACTATTAAGTTTCTACACTACCCAGCAGTGAGGATATAAACATGAATGAATTACAACCCCTACCCTCAAGGAGTGAACGGTCAGTTCTTAAGAACTATTATTCTGCACCTGTCATGGCAAAACATTTCACGTCTTTAAAATGAGTTTTTCTCTTTTCTTTCTCCTATATTCAAACTGGCCTGTGTAGTCTAATAGCACCATGATTCACTTGTTTCTTTTCTCTCCTTATCCTTCCACCTTTGTACATACTGCATGACCACTCCCTTAATCATTAAGCCCTTAGGACATCAGATTCAGGTCAGCATCAAACAGTCTTAGGAAAAAAGCCTCAGGCGTGTTGACCACAGCAACAGAGTTTCGGTCAAACTGAAGATAACATCTTGACCTCTGTTGCGTTGCAGCTCCAGATGCATGAAGGTGAGCCGACTCCACTGACTACATCCCCTGGAAACCAGACAGAACGACTCCATGACTGGCACCAAGACCTGATGCAATGATCAAATCCTCCTACCTTACTTAGCCCTCACCCATCAGTAGAGCCCATGACCCCAACTCCCTTAGCTGCCATGACTGATGATCTTTCCCCTATATAACTTATCCCCTACAGGCCATGGAGGAGCCAGGTCTTTGAACGGCTAGTTCACCTGTGTCTCCAGGCTAAATCTTTACTTACTTTGCTACAGCTCCCTGTTTGTATCTAGTTTGGCTTTGATGCATGCAGGCAAACAAGTCCCCTTTTATTTTGGTAACACACCCAACTCCAATGTGTGGATTTCTCCCCCACACCGCCAAGCAATTCTCTGACACCAGCTGGGTATCCTACAATTCAACTCAATTCTGACCCTTATCCATCCATAGGTAGCATCTGATTCCACAGGTTAAGAGCTCAATCCTAGCAAACACTGCTCTCTACTTCAGATTCAGTCACAAGTCCAGGTTGTTACCTTTCTTCTGACCAAGATATGTAAAGACACGGTAGTAATCCAGTGAAATAGTTAGCATAGTGGTTAAGTGAATGGACTCTTAAACACTCTTAAGCCAGATAGCCTGAGTTCAAAATCAGGTATTTAATTTACCCTAATTAGGAGACCACAACCAACATTAGAGGACATGTCTATGGCGCTCTCATGTCCTACCACTTATCAGTGGTTGCCCCAAACAGGAAGAGATGTGCCTGGCATCTCAGACAGTCCCAGCCAATGAGAGACTGTCATAACCCAGCCAATGAAAACCTACTACACTTCGAACTCCCAGTTTCCTACAATAGACTCTGTTAATAACAGCTCCTTCCAGCTTCCCCTTTGCTTTATACAAGAGTGTTTCTCTCTTTCTTCTCTGGATTTGCCTATGGTTTTGCCATAGCTTGCATGTCCCAAATTGCAATTCTGTACCATTCCTGAATAAACCCATTTTCAATGGTAATATAACAGTTTATTTTTAATGTCAACAATTACATTCGAGGGACTTTACCGACAGTGTTAGTTTTTATAGACTGTGGTCTGGATGAATCCTTTAGCATAACTCGTCATTCAGAGGATGACATTATGCCAAATGAGTATTTATGCCTATTGCGGTCTTATAGAAATAGATCTGACTAGAAGCAGCTTTATTACATTAAGCGTAATGCTTACAACTTGGTCTACAAAGCCAGTTTCACTCTCTCACCCTCTTTTATATTGTACTTACAATAGTTATACAGTTTAATCCTTATTCAGAGTAAAAAAAGAGGATTGACTCACACTTGAGAAATGTCCATGTTATTAGTTTTAAAACTTACTCACCTTAGTAACAACCAGTGGCTCCTCACTTGAGAGTTTGATGGTGGTTTCTTAGAAATGAGTCAATGACATTAGCTCTGATGGTGGGCAAAAAGATGTCTAAATCACACATCATACTTTCAATGGAACATTTTAGCTTAAGAGTACAAAAACACCAAATAACTTGTAAGAAGTCTTTTCCAGGTAAGAATGAAAGGGTTTGCTAATCCACTGAAAAATGACTGCCTCGTCTCTGTATAAGTGAGATTCTTCACTTTCTGAAAATCAGAAAACTGTTAATTTCTCAATTTTATTCCCAGGGACTTTCAAAATGTCATGTTCTTCTATGAATTAGTCTGCACAGCATTTAATAGGCTAAAAACAAAGGGAGGAAAGCCAAAGAGAAAAAGCAGTTTTCAGTATTTGCCCCAGGGCTTTGCAACCAAAGCACCACCCTGCTTTTTGAGGTGACTACACCCTCTCTTCTCCAGGCATTAGAGTCTTTCCTGTACATGTACAAGCATTTCTTTCTCAGACAAAGTTTCATTGTCAGGAAAATTCTAGATAGGGATCTCTGAGTTAAAATCCCAAATGATGAGCATCCACCCACCCTTATATTATAATTACTCTATTGGAGCTTTTAAAAAAATAACTACATACATCAACAGTTTCATAAGTACTTCAGTGAGTGGTAAGATTAGTAGGCAAACTCCTAGAGAAATTATGTGACTACAGTTATTAATGTTCATGTTGTTAAAGTGCTTGAATATTATGATGGAACCAAGAGACCAAGTTTGAAGAGTCTATCAACATGATGCTGTTGGCTCGGCTCTTCAGAACTAAATTAAAGGGATTTGTAAGGATTGTTGCCTTAGCCATATACTGTCTGCTTTGAGGTTTTTCTACATAAAGAATGTCAGGCAGTGTTTTAGGGGAACATTAAGAAATGTTCCCTTTTAACAACCACAGCTAAAGTTGCCATCTGGTAGTCAGCTGCTTTGTTATGCCTTTATACGATAACTAGTCTAACTAGTCATCAACATTTTTTTCTCTATTAATTTCACTTTGGTTAAATATTTCCCAGAATTAAAATGAGAAGACAAGAATTTCCTGCATGTATGTAAATCAATTTATAATGAAACAACACACAACATAATAGACTATTAGAATTGGGAAAGACCATAGAAACGTTGATTTTACTAATGAATAGATTATGCATTTGGTCCAGGAGGTGAAGTGACTTGCACATTCTGGTTGTGTAAATTTCCTTAAGTTATTCCTGGGCCCTTTACCTCAATTTCTAACTCAAATTAACATTATGTAAGTGATCAGACAATCCACTGACCAGTACTCAATACTGCAATTGAGCTGGGCTTGTCTCTCCATTCTACACCCTCATTTTACTGTCTGTCTTTCTGGTCAGGTGGAGGCTAGGACTTGGTATAGCAGCTCACGTTAGGAGGAGTGGTGAATTTGCCTAAGTCTGAGCCAACGCTTACCCAGCTGGGCTCAGAACATCCTTCTATATTGTTCCCATAATAGTTTTTCATTTGTTGATTTATTCTTTTTTAATAGTGTGCATAATTCTTTTTATTGTGCTTGTGTCTTACATTCCATATGGTCCTTTGCACTCAGGGTATAAAAATGAACATCTTCATCATCAAGATCTTAGAAATAAAATAATTATTACTTTTTTCTTATTATAGGTATATTTATTGCAAACATTTGGAAAAATAAACAGAATGAAGAAAAAAATCATTGTATATGAGATAATCACAGTTTTCAAGAAAAAAGAAACTGTGTTGGGTCTTAATCTATAGAGAGTAATAAATGTTCATTGTAGAAACTTCAGACAATACTGATAGTCAAAAAGAGGTTAAAAATTAATCTGAACTTCATGTAAATCCAATGTTACATTGTTGTATTTTTCTTTTTTGTTATTCTCTGTGTATGTGTGTGTTTGGTCAAGCAGTTTATTTGCAGGATTGGAAAACATAAGAAATATATTTAAACCCATTTATTTCATTTAATGCTAGATACAAGCATTTCTTCATGTTTTAAATAGGACTCAAGGTCACGATTTTTAGTAGTTGCATAATAGTCAAACAGATGGAAATAAAATATCTAACCATTCTTCAAGTGACTGAAATTTAATTTATTTTTGTAATTTTATTGTAAATAATGCTCTAATGAACTTTCATATATGTAAATATTTATGTTTCTCTCTTACTTTTTTTTGGGCCAAATTCCTTGAAGCGGTTATGACAAAATAAAGATAATTTAAGCTTTTAACATACATTTTTAACATATTTACCATTTTCTAATTTACCCTACTGTTTGTAACACTGAATATCATCATTCTTTTTAATAAACTTGATGCTAATTGGTGAACAATGGCACATTTCAATTTTAATTTGCATTTTTTATTCCAAATGAAACTAATATCTTTCAATATCTTCACCCTTTGTAGATCTTTTCTATGAATTGCCAGTTATTTATTTTCTTTCTATTGAATATGTTCATCTTTCATATTGATTTTATAGGAGGTTTTTTTATTTAATTAAGGTTATTAATACTTTGTCATGTGCATTTAAATATTTCTCCTTTTTATAAGTTTCCTTCTCATCTGGTTTACATGTTTTTGGAGTAGATTATGGTGGTAGTAACCTTGTTATGAGGCAATATTAGACAGAGACAGATGATTGGCCTGGGAGGAACTGATTAAGTTGAGGGCAGGAATAGTGGTTTTGGATTGGATTAGAATGAGGACGACTGGTTTACTCTTTTGGACAATGACATTATAATTTTGGTACAATAGTTTCTACTATAGTCATGTGCCATTTAACAATGAGAGTATGTTCTGAGAAATGCATTGTTAAGTGGAAGTCACAGAGTGTACTTACACAAACCTGTATGGCATAGCCTACTACTGTTTAATTGTATGTGGTATACTTTTATATGACTGGCAGTGTAGTAGGTTTGTTTACACCAGCATCACCGTATACACGTGAATGATGAATCTGCTAAGATGTTAAGCAGCTACGACATAATTAGGTGATAGGAATTTTTCATCTCCATTGTGATCTATGGGACCACTGAGATACATGTGGTCTACTGTTTACCAAAATGTCCTTCTGCAGCACATGACTATATTTCTAACCCTCCAAACAACACTTTAAATTGTTATCACCATACTTAAGTCACAGAGCTACTAAAGTGGCAAAGATAAGATTACAAACCAGGTTTGTCCAATGCCAAGGTTAATTCTTATGACTACACCACTCTACTTTTAAGGATTACAGAAGTGTTATTTCATCCCTATGCTTCTTCAATATGTTTTTAAATGCCTTCTTGGTAGTCCATACAATTAATTATTTCATAAACTCACCATTATTGAGTTTATTTCTCAACCACATAGATGAAGACACAAAGGAACAGAAAGAATAAGTATCTTGCTCAAGATTACCCAGCTAGTAAAATTAATCCAGGAAAAGGGGAGAAGACCAAGAATAGTAAGACATATTCTATCAATCTTTTCATCCTGTGTGTCTTCTTTTGATTTTTATGCCTAGAAAGTCCTTCTTTGCCTAGAGATGAGATATAATCAGTTATGTTTTCTTCTCATTGTTTCTGGTGCTTGATTGTACATTTATATTTAACTCAAGATAATCTAGAATATATTTTGGTGAGAGAGATGAATTAGAGGTTGTTTTCCTAAGGGGAGGACTTGATGAAATGATTCAGTTATATCTGGAAGAATTATACATAGATAATAGCTGAGAAATATTTGAAGAGAAGAGTATTTGAACAGGAAACTAGTACTGCCAGAAATTTAAAAAAAAGATAACTATGCAATAATTAAATCAGCATACACTATTTTAAGAAAAAAGCATCAACTTTTTTCAATATAAAGAAACAATTAAAATAATGTGAAAATCTTTTTTTCTCAAAGAGCACATTAATTTATTAATTAGGGATTTGGTGATTTTTCAGATCTAAATAATATTAAAATAATTAAAAAATACAAAAAACCCATACAAAAATTTTAGCAACCTTACTGCTTGCTTCCACAACATATATACTAAAATTGGAAACATACGGAGATTAGCATGGTCCCTGCCAAGGATGACGTGTAAAATGGGGAAGCATTCTTTATTTTTCAGTTATACATGATGAATATTATACCTTTATAAAGCTGAAAAAAATAAAGTCCAAGCCTAAATTTTCTCATAACAAGACTGGTGCTTAATGAAGTGTGACAGTGAAATAATCCTTTTTGACATGGTACAATTGCTATAGCTATAAACATAGGTGTCATGGCAGAGGTTGGCTGCAGAGGCTTCTGAGCCAATGAGCATGCATTCACTGGCTTTATTTACATAGGGGAATGCTTTCTTATGCTTCATACCCCTGACACCTTATGATGCATCTGAAGGCAGGATACTGTCTTCCCTCTTTACCAGACCACCTTTCTACTTTTGAATTGCAATAGGATTGGGACATCACAGATTTGGTCTCTCTCTTTGCTGTCCTTGAATAAAGCAGGAAACACTTGCTGGAATTAGGATGTTAAAAGAGGCCTCATGTAGAAAGCATTTGGCCTTGACCTCATGTAGACAAGAAAGGAGAAGCTGGAGGGACCATAATCCCAGAATTAAGGAGTTTCAAAAATAAGAGGAAGAATTTTCCTTCAACCTTCTATTATTCAACCGAAAACCTATTTATACTTATATGTGGTTTTCAGGATGAGGAACTCAATACCAGAAATGGAAAACAAAAGGCTGGCTATGAGTTCCAAGATTTAGGGGATTTATTTGCTAACTTTTCCCCCCTAAATGACATTTACAGAGGGAAAATGTATTTCATCCTAAAAATAGCAAACTTGGAAAGATACCAACTTTTCTATAGGAATTAATCATTTTTGTTTTTCTGCATCTAATTACCCCAGATTCTTAAGTAACATCTGATTTGTAAACTCTCCAAATGGTAGTCTGGAATAAGCAGGTTTCCTTGTCTCTATTGAAAATGGAGTACTGCTTAAGTGGAAAATCAGGTCTTATTTGTAGTACTCACATTGTTTAAGGCTTCTCCCTGCCCCCAGGTGAGGGATTTTAATATAGAAAAGTCTGCCTCTCCGGTTTGCAAAATGTATAGAAACCCCAACTTTCAAGTGCTAATTTGTGAGGACAGACATCTGTTTATTTTTTGTTTTTGTATTTTCTATTATACATTTTAGCTTAAATTCTTAGGCATATCAATTTCAACAGCAAAACAATAAATACTTATTGAACTAAGCAATCTAATCAAGGAAAAACTTTCAATTAATTTTGAGACTAGAAGGCAAATAGAAGCACATTACAAACCTTATTGATTATTTCTTCCTTACGTTGACCATTGGCTATAGTTTGGTTGAAGCATAGACATTGATATATCCAATATTAAAGAAGATTATAGGGCCGGCCTGGTGGCTCAGGCTGTTTGAGCTCCATGCTCCTAACGCCGAGGGCTGCCTGTTTGATTCCCCCATGGGCCAGTGGGCTCCCAACAACAAGGTTGCTGGTTCAATTCCTCGAGTCCCGCAAGGGATGGCCCCCTTCAAGTAAAAAAATTGAACACGGCACCTTGGGATTGAACACGGCACCTTGAGCTGAGCTTCCTCCCAGATGGCTCAGTTGGTTGGAGTGCGTCCTCCCAACCACAAGGTTGCCGGTTCAACTCCCGCAAGGGATGGTGGGCTGTGCCCCCTGCAACTAGAAACAACAACTGGACCTGGAGCTGAGCTGTGCCCTCCACAACTAAGACTGAAAGGACAACAACTTGACTTGGAAAAAAGGAAAAAGGCCTGGAAGTACACACTGTTCCCCAATAAAGTCCTGTTCCCCTTCCCCAATAAAAATCTTTAAAAAAAAAAGAGAAGATTATAGAAAGATCCCTTTCAAATGTCTCAGCTTTCTCTTCTAGGAAGACTGTATATAGGCTTTAAAAAAAGTAGATATTCCTTTTTACCTTGTAATATTTATTCTTCTGCAATGTGAGAGGGAAACTTTATGATCATAGTCTGACCTAAGAAAAATAATTTATTCTTTTGGCAAACATTTCTAATGCATAATTTACTTTGACATACCTCTCTCAATACAAAGCCTCTGCTGTGTGATGTAAACGAATGTTTTCAAATCACCTTTCAGGAAGAATAGCAAAATAGATGCACCTACAGTACCTATATATAATAGAACAGTACTTTCCCTAAGGCAAAGTCTCTAGTTGCATTATGCGTCATTAGGCACGTATACTGTAAGGGCACATGCTACATGTAGGGATTTTTTCCAAAGTTAGTTTCTATATATTATTCAGCATTTGTCATGCCTAATGAGAACTTGTGTATTGTGCATTATACACAGTGGTTGTGTCAGAACCATTTGGCAATTAATCCATTAAAAATGTTGTTATGCGGGGCCAGCCTGGTGGCTCAGGCGGTTAGAGCTCCATGCTCCCAACTCTGAAGGCTGTCGGTTCGATTCCTACATGGGCCAGTGGGCTCTCAACCACAAGGTTGCCAGTTCAATTCCTCCTTGAGTCCCGCAAGGGATGGTGGGCTGTGCCCCCTGCAACTAGCAACGGAACTGGACCTGGAGCTGAGCTGCGCCCTCCACAACTAAGACTGAAAGGACAACAACTTGAAGCTGAATGGCACCCTCCACAACCAGAATTGAAAGGACAATAACTTGACTTGGAAAAGAGTCCTGGAAGTACACACTTGTTCCCCAATAAAGTCCTGTTCCCCTTCCCCAATAAAATCTTTAAAAAGAAAAAAATTTAAAAAAAAATGTTGTTATGCAACTTTTCAAAAAAAAAGGGGGCAAGGTAGAAATTATTAATGCATTTCCAATGGCAGTAAAAGAAATATCTTAAATTATTTAAAAATCCAGGTAAAGATATAAATTAATAAATAGTGGGAGAACAGGTGAGAGAGTTTTCAGATGAGATAGCCCCGGATGACTTATTTCTTTTCTTTGCACAAGGCTTATTATTTGCCTGGCTTCTAGCTGTGGTTGATTTGAGAGGAAAGGACATCTTACCATTGATTGTTAAAATCCCCAGTCACCTACTCCTTTCTCAGTAGATTGGAACTATCTGGAGATGGTTTTGTGACTCACCTATTTCTTGGCTGTCATTGCCCTCATTTAGTTTTACCTGCTGTTGTTCTTTCATAATGCCTATGCCTGATGCAACCCACACATCAGCTGCCAAAATCAGCCAACTACAATTTGCCAAAGGGGATCACCCTTCCAGGCCCATGCACCAAATCTATATAAGAGCCCAAATGGGCTATGGTGGTAACTGATAACCTCTAAGTTATCTTGTTTCCTCTTTCTTCAGCTTTTCTACTTTTCTTTTTTTTTTTTTTTGCATACTCTTTAAAGTTATACATGCTAATTGGAAAACAAATGAGAAGATGAAAAAGAAAAACTGAGAAAATTAGAATGTACATCAATTAGTTTTAAAAAATAACCCAGACTGTACAGAAAATAAAAATGGAAAGGAATCATTTCAAAATATCATTGGGTTAATGCTTTCTCCTCTTTCTCTTCTTTCTCCTTTTCCTTCTCACCATTTTCCTCCTCCCCATCTTTCTTCTTTCTCTTCCTGCAAGTGATTTCTAAGATAATCCAGGAACAAGTGTATGCAGTTACAAAATATCCTAGTACTAAGAAGAACATACATTCTATCTATCTATCTATCTATCTGTCTGTCTGTCTGTCTGTCTGTCTGTCTGTCTGTCTATCTATCTATCTATCTATCTATCTATCTATCTATCTATCTATCTATCTATCGATCTATGATCTATCTATTTATCTGTGATCTATCCATCATCTATCTATCTATCTATCTATCTATCTATCTATCTATCTATCTATCATCTATCTATCATCTATCTATCTATCTATCTATCTATCTATCTATCTCAAGAGAAAGATAGGTAGATAGATCTGTATATACACATGCTTGCATGTACATTTCTAGGATGTATGTATCCCATACCCTAGATTGGGTTAAGTCACAAGACCACAGTGTTAAGTCCCTGCATTAGGAAGTACTTCTAGGAATAAATATCTGCTGCATAAATAAGTACATGAACCAATAGCTTACTGTGTGCCAGGTTCTGTGCTGCCCAGTAAATGGATAATCTCATTGAGTCCTCACAGTGAAAAGAACTGTCACGATGGTAAACAAATCCTGGTTCTCATTCATTCATTCATTCATTCATTCATTTAATCATCCATGAAACATCATGTATACTCCTACTATGTGTTACACATTGTGCTAGGTACTTGAGATATAATGACAGAAATAACCATGATGATTATTTAAAGTTCATTCTCCACTGGATAGTCTAGGAACCTCAACTGAAGGCAAAACAGATTTAAAGAAAGAACAATTCAGCCACAGAAGCAGAAATAAGCAGAGTGCCAAAGTCTACCACCAGTAATAAAAAACAACATCATGCTGGGGAGAAGGCGAGAGGCCACCTCTAGTTTTTGGATAACCCAGAGGTAAATATCCACTGTGGGGAAGATGTGTCAGGTACATTGGAATTATATAACTAAAGTCTATTGTTGTGATTTCATGCTCCCATGAAAATATTCTGATAATTTGATTTGCCCCGTAAATTTTCCTACCAGAAGAGAACGTGCTGGTCGGGCCAAACTGAAAAATAAGGCCCACTTAACTAGATTGTCAATATTTCTCATTGTAAATTAACAAACAAGTTTTCTGGTTATATACTTTAGTTACATAAATAGATTATATAACTATATGGTATAAATACATTGGGGCTGCTTTATGTATTTTACATACTCAAATATTTGATAATTTGATTTTAAATAGGGATTCACAGAAGGCAACATGGGTAAATTGAAATGTCACCTTGTGCATGCTATTCATTTTTAACTTTTCTTTATTCATGGACTGAAAAAATAAATTTCTATTTTTATTTCTCAAATTATTTTTCAAGATTACACAAATTCACATTTCTCTACTTGTAGAATTTACACTGCTGTTAAGAGGAAGGAAGTGAAGAAAATTCACATTTATTGACAGCCAACTCTCATTTGGCCCCTTAAATATATTATGCCATTGATTTGCACAATAAGCCTGAGGTAAAAAAAGTTATTCTCCTCATTTTATAAAAACAGGTTTAGGCATGTTTACAATAACTTACCCTCAGTCACACAACTAATAAATTGCAGGACCAAAATTTAAAAATAAAAGAGTCTACGTGACTCTTTTATTTCTTCTGTTTTATTATTGACACATTGTAGCCTAAAATTCTGAAAGAATATATAATCTTGTGTGTGTTTCTAAAAGTTTTAATCTGCCCTAGCCAAGGTTTAAGTGGTATTTGAATGAACCAGGTTGGGAGAGGCCATGACTCAAGTTTGTCAGATGGTGACGTTGTACAAGGATGGGCCTTAGAGATCTGGGAACCAAGCCAGATGCCTGAGGCTTCAAGTAAATTTAAAACCTAGAGCATCCTTTGTAAGGTGGTGGGAGGCACGGGGAAATGGGTAGAAAATAAGCATATTAATCAAAGGAATAAACTGAGTGTGGCTTCCAAAGAATCCATTTAGTGGCAGAGAAACTAACAAATACATGCCTCCATAGTAGGCAATTGGCAGGAGGCCTAAGGATAGGGTCAGATATATATTAGATCTGAAATATGGCTACAACTTATTTAAATACTTAATATTAAACTAAACTTACACAGTACTAGAAAATAAGACCATCAATTCTCAGTTATTGTTTTTTCTGAAAATAGCTTTGTAACTTAATAATTGGACGAGGCATAGAATTACAGGTTCAAAGTTTTTTTCAATGTTTGGCTTTGGTGTTTTGTTGCAAGCAATATGCTGATGAAAAGTCTGTTTTTATTATTCTATAAGGAATCTGTCTTCTCTCTCTAGAAGCATCAGGATTTTCTTCTTTAAGTTGATATTCTAAGATTTCACCATTTCGTCTCTGTGTTTGGCCCTTTGTGAGATTTTATGTCTTGTGTGTAGTTGTGGAAAATTCTGGGTGATCACCTCCTGAATAGTTCTTCTACCACATTCTCTCTAAACATGTTGAAAGATGTTATGCCTGGAAGAGTAATTTGATGACTGGTCTTTTGGTTATGAGTGCTCTCAGTTCCTGTTAGTGTCACCAGCTGTTTAGGACACTGCCCTATTGCTCTGAAGTGTCCTACGTGCCCATATTCATCTGTCCTGCCTGAAGGTAAATACTGCTATTTTTCTTGCAAGAAGGGGTGGAGCGAGATGTGCCAGGATTGACCTGTCTGGATCCTTCTTTTGTGATACTCCAACTAATCATCCTGCCAATTGCTTATAGACATAGCTTCTTCTCCTAAATTTCATCATCTATAGGCATGGAACAGTTGTGTTGCTGGTCTCACCTTCTAGATTGAAACTTTCCCAAGAGAATTCTGGACTGTGACCTTTCCCTTGTCTGTATTTTTCAAAGGTCAGTTACTGTTTCAGTAGTTCTAGAAGTTCATGTTTATCTGTTTGTTTTTTACTATGGCTATTTTTATTTATTTTAAGAATACAGTTTCCTTAATTTCTATGAATTTAGTGGAGGAGAGATTACATCAAATATTTATCATTTTGAAACTGGAAGTATGTCCTTCACCCTTTTATTCATGAATATGTGTGTTTTGTACTTAATATTATGGTTAAATAATTAATTATCCATAGAATTATCTCAAAAATTAAACTTAAAAAAATTAGATTATTCCCTTGTATTTCATGTTTGTTCTTTACAAGTTTAGCTCAGTTCTCATTCCTCAGCTCTGTCCATTTCCCCCCAAAACATACACGTACACACACATACACATCATACACTTAGGATATGAAAAGACATACATTACAGGTAGATTTACTGTAGTTTCAAGCCATAACCCTTCATTAAATGATGATGGAGAAGCAATGAAGGCCAACTGGAAGGTATGGTTCACAGTTTTAAAACAGTTGACTTTTAATCTTATTACTGTTTCCCGTAAAATAAAACCTAGCCGGACAATCAGCTCTGATGTGTCTTTTGGAACAAAAATTAATATAAGACCCGGTATTATATTATATTATTATATTATATTATATTATATTATTTTATATTATATTATATTATATTATATTATTTTATACCCAGTATTATATTATGTTATGTTATATTATATTATATTATATGACCTGGTCTTTTATCATAGTAAAATAAGACCAGGTCTTACATTAATTTTTGCTCTAAAAGGCGCATTAGAGCTGATTGTCTGGCTAGGTCTTATTTTCAGGGAAACACGGTAGTCATGACTATGGAACAGAGGTGGGTGAAGCATTTATTTAGATTTTAAGTTATTTATTTACAGCCTGATAATATTCTTTCTTTTAATTTTTACTAATGTCAAAATATTAAGGTTTATGGGAAGGAATCTTTCTTCAGGCCAAATAATAGTCCTAACAGGCAAATTTTTTTTTTATTTCCAAGAATATTATTTTTAAAGTTATTAATACAGTGGACCCATAATTAATACAATTCTTTTTAACTAGGTATTTGGCATGGAGAGTTTAGCTGTGTTCAACTCTGTTGATTTGCTATTGTGAAATTTTATTTCTGAGTTCCTCTCCGTTCTTAAATATCACAAGCAAATTAGAAACAGACTCTTTCTGTGCATGTCTTCTGAGTTTTTATGAACTGAATCTGTGTTTGACTGGAAAAGGCTTTTATTTTAGAAAGAAATAGTATCTATATTCATAGCTATTATTCTACATCCAAGTAAGTATCTTGTTACAACTCTCATCCACATCTACACAAAGGACATTAATCCAAGAGTTAAATGGAAAAGCAGAGCTCACAGGTATGATGCAGAGAGGGCCCAACTCTATTTCTTTAGGAAACCAAAGGTTTCAATGGGCATTACCCCACAAGATTTCTGGCTTAGTAATTAGCAAATAGAGACTCAAATTGACTTGAACCCAGAGGAGGTTTTTAACTAAAGATGCTCCTTGACTTATGATGGTGATACACCTTGATAAACTCATTGTAAGTTGAAAATATGTGCTCCAATGTTCATTGCAGCTTTATTTACAGTGGCCAAGACATAGAAACAAAGAAAGTGTCCTTTGATAGATGATTGGATAAAGAAGATGTGGTATGTATACACATTTGAATACTATTCTGCCATAAGAAAAGATGAAATAGTGCCATTTGTGACAACAAGGATGGATCTTGAGATTATTATGCTAAGCAAAATAAGTCAGACAGACAAAGTTGAAAACCATATGATTTCAACTTTGATATGTGGGATATAAAACTAAAAACAACAAAGGAACAAGACAAAACAATGAAGAAACAAAAACTCATAGACACAGACTACAGTTTAGTGGTTACCAGAGGATAAGGGAGAAGGGGGTTGGTAGATGAGGGTAAAAGGGATCAAATATATGGTGATAAGGAGAACTGACTCTGGGTGGCGAACACACAATGTGATATATAGATGATGTAATACAGAATTGTACACCTGAAACCTATGTAACTTTACTAACAATTGTCACTCCAACAAACTTTAATTAAAAAAAAGAAAATATTGCCAAATTGAAAATGCATTTAACACACCTAACCTACCATACATCATAGCTCAGACTAGCCTATCTCGACAAATGTGCTCAGCACACAAAATCCAGAAAACACTGGCAACACAGTACACTATAGGTGCTGGGTGTTTATCTGCATGATGGTGTGGCTGACTGGGAGCTGCGGTGCTGCTGCAGTACAGCATCATGAGTGAGCAACGTACTGCATATTGTTAGCCCAGGAAAAGATCAAAATTCAGAATTTGAAGTACGGTTTCTACTGAATGGGTATTGCTTTTACACCATCATAAAGTCAAAAATTGTAAGTCAACCATGATAAGTTGGGGATTGTTTGTAATTGAATTTTACAGACAGGAGGGGGAAAAGCCCTAGACCTAGAAATAGATACTGCTCAGTTTGCAATGCAGTCTTCAGTCATAAATATCTACACCTATGGGGAATGATTTGGATTTGCAAAAGTAATACAGCAATCTAGGGAGACTCTCCCTCAATATCCCTCTTGGAAGCAGCCTTGAAAGTTACAGGATAAAGGAGTTTTTCTGGGAAGCAAGGTGCAGATTGGCTCATCAAGGACATTTCCCTACTTCCCAGAAACCAAGTCACAACATTTTATAGTACATGCTTCTAACAACAGATCACTTTCCCCCTTTCTTTTCTCTAAATGAGGTCTTTTACTATAGTTACTCTGATTTTGATGTGCCTTTATTTGTCCTAAATCCATTGTCCAACCTCCACCCTTCTCTACACTACTCTTTCTCCTGGGAGGTTGACCATTTAGACAACATTGAAGGATTCTTATGTCCTGGGATTCCAATTGGGTTCAGCTAAAGGGGAGGCAGAGAAGCAGATCAGAAAGACAGGAAAGGAAAGGTCAGGGTACTTATCTCTTCATTCCCTTCCTTCAAAATTGCCTTCTGTGTCCCTCAACTGAAGATCACTGCTTGTCTCAAGCCAAATCACTCTATGTGACTCTCTCTCCTTTGGTAACTTCTGGCCTAGAGGCAATAGTTCAGCTGCTATAAAACCCTGGGTTCCTGCATTATACCTTGTAATTACCCCACATCCACACCTTAGTAAATATTCTCTTTGTAAACAATTTCTCCTTGAAACAATTCCTCCTATTTAGTTGTGCCATCTATTTCTTCTAGGGGCCCTGATTTGATAGAACAGTGAAATTGATCATCTAACCCAAGACTGGTATTTTGAAACTGCACAGGAGAGTCTAACTCAACTGTACTGAAAGAAATTGTACAGAAAGCTTCGACTTGAACACTGACCTTAGGACTTTGCTTGTGAAAGTCTAATAGACATGACTTTGTGTAATTTCCCACTGGGGAGAGGGGATTTTTTTGGAGGCACATGGATTATACTTGGTGGGGATATTTTTGGAGTTATGGGTATGTCTTTGGTTTTGTTCTAGGCAATTGAAGAGTAAATTGTAGTAAATAGCCACTGTAGTTCTATTTTATGCCAATAATTTTTCTTTTAATTTTCTGTTTATAAAGCAATCTGGATTAGGATCCTTGCCAATTGGATCGCAACCGCATTGTTTTATTAGAACAAAGGGGTATAACGTGACATAAATTGACCTGCCTGTGCACGAAATCCAACATGATATAAGTATTTGAGAGTTTTGACAAAACATTCACCTTAAATAAAGGAAAGTAACCAGGAAAGTGGCACAGATGCAGTCAAATTCAGTATATCACTGATATTTGCAATATTTATGGTATAATCATATTCTTTTTATCATGATATAGTATTTGGTATGGCTATTTATTGAGTAATTATTCACATATGAACTATTGTTCTTTTTCATGTTTTCTTCACCTATATTGGGGGTTTTGAATGACACATAGGAATGCTATGACTAAAAGAGAAATTATTGTATATTCTCTTTAGATAATACTAATTTGGTAATACAACGTCCTTTTTCAAGGAGATTGCAGCCAGTCAAAGAATAATTGGTTAACATGACATATCAAGCTTAAAACTCCCTAAATGGGACCTTCTCAAAACTTGCCTTTATCTATTACAGCCAACATTTCTTTGGGAATCATTACTTTCTGACACTTCTGAATAATGCATGAGTATCCTGGGAAAACTGTTATAACAAATCTTGTGCCACTGAGCCCTACCTTTGCCTGGAGCTCAGTGAGGAGGAATTTTGCATAGCATCCTACATACGCTGGCAAAATTGTTCTAACATCAAGTCCTATTCCCCAATTGAAACTTTCCATGGATCCACAAGAAATGTCTGCTATCTTTGTTGAACTAGATAAAATGGTTTTAAACACAAAGTTGTTACCTTATTATAGTTGTCATTCACTGGAGGGATAGTTCTGCCTGCAGAAAGGGTACGGATATTGGGACTGTGTCTTTAATGGATTTACTGCTAAAGAACTTCATACCTTTGACAGCATAATAAGAATTCACAATTAACTCTGCAGATGTTGGAAAGGTGCAACTACACAGTGGAGATATTCAAAATGATGCTTCGGAATTGAATTTATTGACATGGACAGATGTTTATGATATAACATTAAGTAGACAAAAAGACAAAACCATATGGTGTCAGCTAGGATAGTTTTGGCAGCAAGTAACAAAGCATCCAACTCAAAATGAATTAAAAATAATATGTTTATTTTTATAATTATAATTATTAGATTTATTAACCCAATTGATCTAGTCTAGAGGTAAAGCAGACTTCAGGGTTGGTTGATTCAGTGATCCAACAATATTATCAAGGAACCAGGTTGTTTCTCTGCTCTGTTACCCAAAATATCTGCTTCATCCTATAGTTGGTTCCCAAAATAATTGCAAGCTAGATTGCAGGTGCAACTGAGTATGACTACTTGCTTCCTAATTCATATTCAGATAGAGAAGGCAAGAATGGCTATCATAAAAGGAACTTTCCTAGAAGTTTCTAGCAACCATCTTCTCATTTATCATTTGCTAGAATTGCATCAGATGCCGATTAATAAACTCATTTGGCAAAGGGAATGTGATCCTCTTTACACCAGTCAGAATCAGAATCATTCGTTGAGCTAAAGTCAGTTTCCCAAATCAGAGTGCTGCTTGTCAATGGAGAGTAGGATGGAATGCATTTGGAGAGTCTAACACCACTTAAAAAATTATCTACCATCTATCTATCTATCTATCTATCTATCTATCTATCTGTCTGTCTGTCTGTCTGTCTGTCTGTCTGTCTGTCTGTCTGTCTATCTATCTATCTATCTATCTATCTATCTATCTATCTACTAGAAAATTAATCCTACAATATGACAGTATCTGGGCAATGGAATTACATTTCTTAGAGATTTTTAAAAATTATCAGTCTATCTGTATCTATCAATAGTCTGAAAAAGTAATACTATAAAACGTTGGTATATGGACAATGGAATTTCTTTTACATTTTCTTTTCTTTTCTTTTTTTTTTTGCTTAACTGTATGTAATATTATTCTATAAATAAGCATGAATTATTTTTGTCTCTTTAAACTTTTAGTTGGAAATTTTCAAATAAATCCCCCCCAAAAGTGAATAATATAATGAACCCTCAAGTACCCATCACCTAACTTCAATGATCAATTTTGATCAATTTTGTTTTATGTAATGTTTTATGAAAAGAAAAATCTGAACGTTATGAAGTATTTACCTATGTAACATTTTTCTTTAATCAATACAGTTCACTTTTATGCAAATCAGAGAAATTAAGTTAAGGATAGCTCAATATTCTCCTTGTCAGTTGTCCAAAATCCCTCTCAAATTATGCTCAATTATTTCTTTGGTTTTGCTCATCATTTTACCCTACCTGTGATTCTCAGAAATTTGTACTGTAGTATTTCCAATAGCGGGGGAAAAGTACATGACTCTAGGAACTTGGGCATATGAAATGAAATGGCTCACTGAAAGTAGTTATTTTGAAATCTCATTTTTATTTTCAAAATCTGTGAAAATTTGCATGTATATGTGTTTAATAGAAATAGAATGTTTTAAAACTACTCACCATTGAATACATTTGACACTGTAGGAAGATGGACCATGCTGGTCTTATAGCTTCCTGTCTTCTGGGGCACCCTGACAAACATCGCTATGAACACAAGGTCCCTAGTTTCAGAGGCACATCCTAGGCTTTTCTCCCCACTTAAGACCACACTTCTGCCCTTCAATTTTCTTTCTCTGACTTTGAAACTATATTCTCTTTAAGGACTTTGGCTTCAATTCAGTCCTCTTGCTTTTCCCACCACAGACCTCCTTAGCTTGTGTGCCCTACCCTAGGAATTATTCCTCGGATGCCAACCCTAATGAATCTTGTCCTGGTCAGGCCTGGATCAGTACCCTGCAAGAGGATACTGGACTCACAAACCACACGTGTGAAAGTACTTGTACATTCAATAGATCTTTATTGAGTACCAACTATGTGTCTAGTACTTAAGAAAGACTCGAGTATATCGTGGTTAAAAAGGACAAATCCCTGTCTTTAAGGATCGTACATTGTCATGAGGGACACAAACAAATGTAGAGACAATTACAAAATGGACTAGTAAGTGCTACATTAGGTGAAGTACTATGTCCTAGGGAGCACAAAGTTGGGTCCCTTAAGTGTCTCAGGGATGTCTTCAGAGAAAGTGATGCAATATAATGAGAGGAGAGAAAAGGAAAGGCTGTCTTGGTGGTAATTTTCTATATTTGAATGAAAACTTACTCTTATTCAGCCCCATGCAGAATGGTTTCTTAGAAGTAAAGGGATTGTAAAAAATGGCATTCAATATGGAACATATTTCCAGGATTCTTATACATTGATCTATCAAGAATGGGCTAGCACAAAGAAGTTGATTACTTAGGGGTATGAGTTCAAAAAAAGAACTATATTCCTTTCACATTGAACTTTTTTGGTGAACACATTATGAGAGTATTGTGTATTTTATTCAAGTGTCAGTACTTTTGCTCAGGATGCTTCTTCCTCTCAGAATGAACTGTGTTTGTTATCCTTGAGAAATCTCGATCATTTGTGCATGGTTGGCCTATGTGAAGTCCCTGGCAAGCAGGATCAATTGCTCCATTTTCTCTTCCCTCAGCCATTTGTTTTTTTACCACACATGGAGCATTTGTATCTCCCTCTCTTGCTCTGCCTTCCTGCTTGCAGAGATCAATTAATCATTTCACTTTCTAACTTCAGAACTCTGTATGGTACTTAAATATAGTAAATATCAAAAATATATGCATTCAACTAATTCAAATATAATTTTATTTTCATATTCAACTCATTATTTTGATTACTTTATCGTTAAAAGACTATACTCAGGGCAGGCCCGGTGGCTTAGGCAGTTAGAGCTCTGGGCTCCTAACTCCGAAGCTTGCCGGTTCGATTCCCACATGGGCCAGTGCGCTCTCAACCACAAGGTTGTCAGTTCAATTCCTTGAGTCCTGCAAGGGATAAGAGATGGTGGGCAGCGCCCCCTGCAACTAAGATTGAACACGGCACCTTGAGCTGAGCTGCCGCTGAGCTCCCGGATGGCTCAGTTGTTGGAGTGCGTTCTCTCAACCACAAGGTTGCCGGTTGAACTCCCGTGAGGGATGGTGGGCTGTGCCCCCTGCAGCTGGCGGCGGCAGCGACTGGGCCTGGAGCTGAGCTGCGTCCTCCACAACTAAGACTGAACAACTTGACAACAACTTGAAGCTGAATGGCATCCTCCACAACTAAGATTGAAAGGACAACAACTTGACTTGAAAAAAAGGCCTGGAAGTACACACTGTTCCCCAATAAAATCCTGTTCCCCTTCCCCAATAAAATCTTAAAAAAAAAAAAAAAGACTACGCTGTCTCAGTATTCAGAAATGTTACATTTAGTTTTTCTTGTTTCTCAACAAAAGAATGGGGTAATGGTGGTGATGTTGGCATTTGTTCTGAAGCCATCTTGCTTCAGTAAATATGATAGGAAACTTATTTCCCATTGAGTAATTCAGAAGCAAATACACCCAATCATTATGAACTCATCTAAGGCGGAGATAGAGGGATAGGCCTCGTTCACGTACAGTTAATCAGGTCTGAGTAATGGAGTTGAATGAGAAAATAGAGACAGAAAGGCCTGTACTTAACCTTTCCTTGTCTTCCCGCAAATATATAGTATGTACTGCACCTCAAGTTATTTCAGCAAAAGACTATTTTATGTCTGGACTTTTTCTTTTGCAACTTTAGTTCTCCCTTCTCCCTCCTTTCATATATACACCAGGCATAAAAATGCTATATACGGTGACTTTCGATACTGAATCTTTGATACTTAATCTTTTCAAATCATGAAGAAATAGCATGTTCATTCTGACAGCCTGTTCAGGGGTTCTATTTTAATAATTTGTATCTTATACTTTTAGAGATTCCACATCTAAGGCAGGTCTCATTATCACTTGTATATTTGTTACAATTTTATTATAACAAATAATAAGAGTCACTAATATATACAAAAACAGATTACTATAGTAAACTCGGGTTCAGGATGGTGACAGGAAGCTGTAGCTTCCAGTGATCAAAATAGCTTTGTTTGTGATTTTTAGAGAAAAAATAAAAGAGTTGTTCACTTAGGTCCAGTTTTAAATACTAAGTAAAAACAACATATTTTATAACAATATTTCTGATAATTCTGTAAATGCTTTTGAGTGATTCTGCTGTACTAGTTATTGTGCTAGATGCTATGAGGAATAAAAAATGAATAAGAACAAAGTTATTTCCTTAAAGGAGACTATAATATCAGTTACTCTTTCCCTTCATTATAATCAAAATCATTGTATAACTTCCAAACAGAGACATATGTGCCAAACATTGCTAGGTTTTGCAGTTCAAATTCAATTAATTTAGTACCACCTAACCTCATTTAATTTGGACTTCTTGTATTAGAAAATATCTTTTATACAGTCATCCATCAAATCATTAATATTGTTAAATATTCCTTTCTATCTCTCTCTCACTTTTTTTTTTTTTAAGAATGAGGAGTTACATAAAACTACAGGTAAATAAATTTAAAAAAGAAATCCACCTAGACTTTGTATCTTTGACTGGATGTTGAATAGTGAATGCTACCCCTCAGGCAATTTAAGTAATACATATATTCTACTGGTTAGTCTTACAGATCAAAAATAGGTGTTTTTTAAAAGTCTTTGATAATGACTTATCAAAAATACTTCAAGACCAGAAAACCACCAATCCAGAAGCTAAAAATGCACTATTAAAGTATAGTAACTAACAACCCTGCCTATAAACTAGAATTAGCATGACTGGGTTCAAATCCCAGCCTAGGCATTTACCAGTGCCACCTAGGTTAAGTTATATAAGTGCTGGGAAAATCATTGGGAAGAGAATTCTAGGAAGTAGGAACAACAAGTATAAAGGTTGTAGGCAGAATTGAATTCAGGGGGTTAAGAGCACACCGAAGGCCCACGTGGTGGAGTGGAGTGAAATCGTAGGAAAACAATAATTTTAGATTTATAATAGATACATTCAATGAATCAACAGAAATCATGGGCGTGATAAAAAACACCACAAGAAGTATAAAATCTTATAAAAATTAAGGCACATAACTAGATACTCTTGTAAACAAGATTTTAGGATATTGAGTAAGGCTTTTTCTGTTGCTCATGATTGAAAAAAAGAGCTAAGTTACATCCTATGAGAGACTCCAAAGAGATGCCACAAATTGGGGACCGACACTCACCCCTACCAAGAGTAGGAATAAAGTGAGGTGAAATAACTTGCTCTCCTAACAACAGCCAGCACCCAGCTTCCAACATGTATAAGGAGAAAACTAGGGAGAATGATGAAAATCAGCAAACTCCTAGAGAGCACAGTGTTCATAGGAAAAGGTTACTCCTCTTCTCAACGGAATCAGAAAGAGTATTCTTGTCTCCTCCTGAAGCCAAATGGTGGAAGGCCATTGGGAGAATCATGTGTAATGATGGTGTCAGTGTGTCTGCAAGAAGGGAGACTGGCCTCTCCTTCCTTAGCTGGCTGGCTGGAAGCTACTGAATACACAGGTCCATCTGGAGCCGCTTTGGCAGAGCAGTACAGTGAGAGTTTTCCTGGAGAAGTTCAGTATTTGCCACCTGAAGTTTGGGAGCCACCTATGAACCAAAGGCAGTTGTTTACTTCTAGTCTTCAGATTTTTGAAGAAGAGCCCACTGAAGTAGCTGATACTAATGGGGTAAGAAGGGGCTGTAGTCTAGAGTTTGAGAAGGAACAGAGTTCTTGAGAGGAAATAAATATCTGCCTCTACCCTCTCCTGGTCTTCTGTGGCTCTTGGAGGATTATGAAGATGATCTCAGTGGTTACACTGGCTATGTGCAAAGTAGCATGGAGCAAAGGAAAGGGGCAGGATGGCTGCTAAGTGGGGAAACTCCACTCGGGAAGGAGTTAGGGGCACAAATGGTGTCACAACCCAAAGTGGACTTAGTTACTTTCCCTGGGGGATTCCTCAGTGATTGAGGAGCTAGGGTAAAGCTGAACACCATCCAAAGAAAACCAAGCATATCAGCAGCACAGAGCTCTCAATAGAAGACTCAATTAGCAGTAGACAAAACTGAATTGAACGAGGAAAATACCTGGGAACTTTCCTACACTGTACACATGGCTGATTATGTAAGATGTCTACTTTCTCTATCTCCTCTCTCTGATTCCAAAGTTACAGAAGCTGAAGAGAGAGGAGTTGAGAAGCCAGACTTCCTTCCAACTTCTCCACTCCAAGCAGCCAGCAACACAGTTTAAGCTTGAATTGAGGGGAAAAGAAGGTGATACTTATATCAGATGCACAATTAATATATCCTAATAAATTACACAATAAAAATACTGTTTTAACATCATTATTGTCTATTAATTGTAAAAACGTTATCTCTGGTTTTTACTATATGTATCATTATGTACTCTAAAGCTTAGCAGAGACTCCCATCAATGCAAAAAAATATCTCCAGCATCATGAAGACAGTTATAGAAGATGCAGAATATCTAATAGAGGAACAGAGAAAACAAACCACATTTTGGCTAAGAAAATAAGACAGAGAAAAGGAAAATTAGTGACAAAATAGTAATAGCTTGTTCTTCAGCGGTATTTTTACATGGTCTCTTTTTGCTGAGACAGAAGGTTAATAATTTTGATGCTCTTTGTTTTCTCAACTTAAACAAATTAAGGTGCATAGGTACCTTCAAAACAACACATGATAGGAGGAAAATGACAATAGCTGTATTTATCTGATAAATAGCTCATTCACTAGTTTATTCACATTGGTCAGTCTGAAATGTACGACCCAATAAATTGACCAATAAAAGGATTGCTTTAGCATTACAGAGACATAACCTAGGTATAACTTTAAGGGCTTCCATAAATTAATCAGACTATCATATATACACATCCATGTATTATCAGGCATATAAAAAAGAAAATTGTTTCAATGTAGGGGATATTTAAACAGTGATAAAAATCATCTATGACTAGCCACACTGGCACTGTACTTCTTTAGCATACTCATGCTTACAGCCATCACATGCCTCATTGTTATGACATTAATAAGTATAGCAAGGCCTATGGGATAGGTTGTTGGCTGGTATAAACACCTGTGGTCATGTTGCTATTTTACTAGTTATGCAATGTAACATATCTCCTGTGGGTTTCAAGTCCACAAATATATTCCTTCTGACTCTGCTTTCACATTACACAGAAGGACACAGGAAGACAGACTACTCTGATCTCAGAGACAAAGAGGAAAATACATCTTTGCATACATTTTCTTTATGCCATAGTTTAGGACAAAAGGATTGCAGAATAATATTTGTGATTTCAGAAAAAACAACACAGGAAATAAATATTTGAATAAAAGACAAACTTTTACTCTAAGAGCCTTTGTTTTCTCTTTGAGATCAATGAATTTTAAAATGATTGACTTTGCTTTTGTATCTTACGACTCGAAGAATAACTATGAAAGAAAAACTTAAATACATGAGATGCTCTATTTTATGAATAATTTGGATCTGATCTTTCATTCCTCCTTTTTTTTCCCTGTCATTCTTCAAATTTCTACTAAAATGTAAGTAATATCATGAAATTTGAGGACACACACTATTAATGCTCTTTGAGTAGCTTTGAAGGCTCTTTGAGTAGCTTGAATATACGAAGTTCTCATGATTATCTTTTGATATCTTTAGGCCGACATCCACTTAGCCTCTATTTAATATTGCTTTAACCTCTAATTTTCTATAAATGTTAGCTTATATTCATAGGATTAAAAAAATTCATCTTTAGGTATACATAAACCTAAGTATACAGGACTATAGGACCATATAAAAAGATTTATTTGGGTTTGGAATTGGGATTTTGGTTAAAAAAAAATAAAGTCATGAGATTCTGTTAAAATGAGTCTGACAAGTCTTGGCTCAAAGTTACACTGAGAAGGAATCTGTTTTTCTTTGAAAGCAAGAGTGTAATCAGTATTTTCATAGAATATTAGTATAAAATACAACGTAGTATTACTAAGCCAGTGTTAACATTTAATTAACGAGAATTTCACTTTTTTTAAAAAAGATTTTATTGGGGAAGAAGAACAGGACTTTAATGGGGAACAGTATGTACTTCCAGGCCTTTTTTCCAAGTCAAGTTGTCCTTTCAATCTTAGTTGTGGAGGGCGCAGCTCAGTGCCTGGTCCAGTTGCTGTTTCTAGTTGCAAGGGGCACTGCCCACCATCCCTTGTGGGACTCGAGTAGTTGAACTGGCAACCTTGTGGTTGAGAGCCCACTGGCCCAAGTGGGAATCGAACCGACAGCCTTCGGAGTTAGGAGCATGGAGCTCTAACCACCTGAGCCACTGGGCTGGCCCCGGATTTCACTTTTTAAAGGCTGTATAAGAACAGTTTAATCTCATAACATGGAAACTTTTACTTCATTATTGTTGCCTCTCTATTTTTGGCTAAATTATACTTTTAAATGAGTAAACAGAAAACTGATACTAAATATTGAATAACTACAAGTAAATATACATGTTATTCAAAAGTATTAAGTGATCTATTGGCTAGAAACAAAGGGGAGAGGAGTTGCTCTCTCTAGCCTCAAGTACAGTGTGCCCCCAAACAGAGATTTCTTTGGCTACCTCTAGAGAGTGATTTAATTCTTGGCAGCTTAAGCCCACACTGTGTTGTGCATCCCAACTTCTCCATCTGGTCAGATGAGCAATTGGCTCAATGGATGTGTAATAATATTAAACAGTATCTGTTTGCTTTCTTTATGGTGATTTTCAGGACTGGTCACACACACCCTTTTATACCTCCCTTCTCTCCTTCCTTCCCACACAATTTTTGAGAGCCCATATTGTGCTAGGAATAGGGTTACTGTCTATTAAAAATTCACAGTCTAGTGGAGTTGAGCTACAAGTAAATAGAAAACTCTAGTATAACATGGTGTGTGTTATGATACCATGAGAGCACAGAGGAGAAACACTTAACCTAGTTTATGGCGATTAGGAAAGGCAATTTAAAGATTATACCTGACACAAATACACAGATATTTGCATACACATGTATGAACACACTTTAAAAAGTACATTATCCACTTTCCAGAAATAAGACAGTAATGACTCAGTGTTGGCTGATATGCCTGTCTCCAGTATATCACCTCAACTGGCATTAATGTTTGCAAACTACTTGACTTTTCTAGAAGAATGCCACATAATTTAAAAATATTAATGCTTTTCTAATCTCTGTTATATTTTCAACAACTGACTTACAGTCCATACCCAAGGAAAACTTTCGTCATATGAATGGTACAGTGGAATGCATGTCAGATGAGTTAAAAAAATAAGGGTGTTTTCCTGGTTTGGTGGTTCATAAACTATGTGATTTTGACCAAGTCATTTAACTTAATTAAACCTTGGTGTCTTTGTGGGAAACATGAGGAGGCTGATCAAGATGATTTTAAAATTTCTTTCTAGATTTAAACATATGACTTTTGTAAATGTTCCGGTTTATGTTTTAACCCTTTTAAGTTATAATTTTAAGACAATAGCTTTCAAGTTCCTACTCACAGAAAGTGCTTATAAATGATTTATGTTCTCTAGCTGCCTATAAATTTGACTTTGTCCTACTACTTACACAAATAGCCCCACCACACTAGCCGAGACCAGTCAGACTGGTTCTGTTCAGATCATCAGTGACTTCTTTCTTCACCTTTATCCAACCCACTAAGTTGCTGATAGAGCTCGAATGCACACACTTGATCGCAGACCTCGATCTCCACAGGACTCTTCTTTGCTGGTCAACAATGTACCCGTGAGTTCCCTTTTCCTTCCTCTTAAAGTTAGCTTGCAGTTTAAAAATAATGTAAACCCCACCAAAGAATGTGTAGATCTCTAATTTATTATTTGTTTAATATAGAAAAATATTTTTGATAGTTAACATGAAATTGTCAAGAAATAGATTTCTATTATTTTTATATTAGTGTTTCCTGTTCTCTTATGTCCCTTCCAACATGTTTTTCTATATCCTTTCAGAAGAGTTCAACAAAAGATAAAGGTACATGGTGTGTACAGCTGTCTTTTAGTTAGGTTTTCTGTTTGTTTCAAGAAGAACAGAACATACTTTTAGCTTGGGCTTTGTCTTATTGAGAAAAATCTCTTGTTTTAGAAGGTATACATGATAAAATAATCTGAAATCATGAAGATCCAAATTACATTTATTTCTGTAGGTAAACAGTTTAAATTTTTAAAAAGTAGATGTTTTGAAGGAATAAAAAATAACTTAAGAAGACAATGTGACTAAATTTTTATAGTTGGATTTTTAAAATAAATCCAATGATGTACCTAGCTACAGTCAACTTTTCTAACAGGTAAATCATAATTATTTTGTGGTTGTTTTCTATCAAATTTGAAACTAAACAATAACAAGGTTTCAGTGTACTAGTTTGGACCCTGAAAATAATTTTATCTTTAGCTTAAGTTTATTTTCTCTGATTGACATATTGGCATATTTTTTAAAAATTAATTTCTGCTTTGAGATGAAAATAGTTTGAAAATTTTAAAACTTCCAGTGGAATGTTAATAGGGAAAAACACTCAGGCTCTGTCGTTGATAAAAAGTTCTACGTACTTGTTATGAGAAGTTTAATACTCTTCTATACATGTTAGTGAAGCAACTAAGAACTACAGATATTACAAATTTAGTCAGACTTTTTAAGATACCCTGCCTTTTGCAAGTACTTCCCTGTAATCCATGATGGTTTTGTGTTCTACCCTTTTTACCTGCATTATCTTTGAGAATAGTACCATAGAAAAGAGTGCTTTTATTTAAACATATAATCTCTATCAAATTCAATATAGTAAGTAGATTTCAGGTTTTTTCTGTGCTAGATGTGGGTGAGTCTGGAATTTGTGTAGAGGAGCTATAAAGTGGGGGTATTGGAGTGAATTTTTCTGCTTATAGTCTCTAATTTAAAGGAAAATATGTACCTATTTTTAGTTCTGCTTCTGAGTACATGGAAGGTACCTCACAAGGAAAAAACAAACGAAAACATCTTCCTGATCTAAAAATCGTATAAAAAGTGGAGCACATCCATGTATGAGTTGACCTAGGACATGTTAAGAGAATGGACTAGAATGGAAAGGGATTAAATTTACTATGCACATTTGCTAGAGTAAGTGTACCAATAAGAATGCTTTGATGAAAGAGGTATGATTCAAATACTGGGATATATGTAGACAATTTCTTTTTAAGGACATTTGTTCATAACTGGGAAGGCATATAAGAAATAGGCAGAGAGCTCTTATCAAATGGCATGCTCCTTCCTCTTTTGCCAAATTTCTGATAGTCCCTTCCTCACTTTACCTGTTTTAAATGAGAACCACTATTTTAGAATTTAAGGGTGAGAAGATAGTATTTAGATCAGATAAACATTCTTCTTATGCTGTTATTTCTCTCAAACTCTTATTTTATACTATTCTTTGAGCATGAAGAGATCAACACATGGATTTTATAAACACATGTCCGCAGTAGAAGGTTAAATAACATTTTATCAGGAATAAGTTTATAGCGAAGACAGTTGGGAAGAGAAAAATATAGTTATTAAATATATTTATTGGTGATGGCGATATATGCTAACTGTATTCATCAGCAACCACTGATAAGAATTAAAGGTAATGAGACAAAATTCATAGACATTAATATCTATATTCTTTTATATAGATGAAGGTTAAATGAGTAATATTCAAATTAACCATAATGGACAACTTTAATTTTTCTCAGTAGAGTAAGACTATCTCTCATTACATGGCCCATGGACCCCCTGCATTAGATTCACTGGATGCTTATTAAAAATAGAAAAGTTCAGTTCTCATTCCAGAAATTCTAATGAATCTCTTGTTGAGGCTTGGAAAATGTATTTTTAAAAGTTATATAGGAAATTCTTATTTGCACTAAAGTTTGAGAAGAACTGCTACAGTGTAAAGCTATAAAAAAGAAAAACTTGTAAGACGGAAAGAAATTAAAGCAGAAATGAAATGGGTCAGCTTTTAAAAGAGGTGGCTCTTTATTTTATTTAAATAGGTATAATTATATTTTAATGGGAGATGTTCTCTCCCTACTCACCTTTCCCACAAAGGGAAAAGAGTACTCATTTATGCAACATAGTGATGAGTAAGGAAGAGAGGATAATTTCAGAAGGTATGGGAAACTGAAGAGACAATCCTGATGTGATTTGTGTAGTTGGTGTCAAACAGGGAGCGTGGTCTTTTTTGGATTAAAAATCTGTTTGCATACAGGGAAAACCTCAACATAAAACTAATCTAGTAATAGTCCCCCTGAAATTGGTCAACAGACAGTGATGCTCAAGGGCCACTCTGTTGAGGGTTAGGCCCAGAATTGTTGTATGTTTGTGCTGCAAGTGCTTAACATGGGGTCTCACTCCTTCAACCGAGATCACTCCTGGTCCATATAACAGCTTTCAGCAAGTTCTTACTATGTACTCAGTCCTGTGTGGAAGAAACTATCTGTGGAGCACTGATTATAGATTGTAGATTTTGTAAAATGCTATCTCATTTAATTTTGACAATACCTTGAGAAGCAGTTATCGTGATTACTCTTTTAACAGATGAAATACCTGCAGCTCAGATTGTCCAGGGTTAGTAAGTGTTGGATCTAGAATCTGACCTTGATCTTTCTGACTCTAAAGTCTACACCTTTTCGATTGTAACACATTGTCAATCATGTGTGGGGACCTGAAAGAAGAGTGTGGGGAATGTTTTTACTCTAACTGAGAAATGGAAACCATGCACACAAACATACCCACAAATGGAGAAAATGTATGTGGCTATATACACATACATGCCTATGCAATGTATAGGCAGAAAAACAGATCATATACAAATTAATATGAAATAATGCACAGACATGATCAAGGAGGAACGGTGGTGATATAATTTTATATTTATTGATAGGTTTTTAACATTTTAAAGAATGCACGGACTGCCCTTATTTAATTTTCTTTAAACTGTCTTTATATTTAAATAAGATAAGAAGAATGTGACCTAACTTTTCGCACTATCTCAAAGGTGATCAGTGATTGAGAGTATAGCACTTCAATTACATCATCACTATTTTATAAAAAGGATTACAACATTTGCTACTGTGTGAACACCAAGTTCATCTTAGTGCAGCATTACATTGAAGGTATTTGTCAGTCTGTGGTAACCATAACTGTCCAATAGACCTCTGTTATTCTTTATTGGTGTCTGATTTTCTCCAAAAATATGTCATTGTTTCTATATAAAGTGGGAATAAATAGAAACATTCGAGAAAAAAAGCAACATAATGTGCTTCAGTATCAGCGCTGAAGTTTGTAAGTATGCCTGATGGCTTTAGTGCTTGAGAATGGGGTGAGTCCGGCAGTAGTTGAGCAGGTCTTCTAAGACGGTAGGTGGTGGATCGGGTGCTTTGGGTGTATATCTTGGCTTTGTCAGGGTTTGAATGTAAAAGAACTGCACTAAGAACTTATCCAAGCACATTCCTTTGGACACAGTCTTGTCAAAGATGGTGGGTGAGAATTGTGAAGAATGCTGTCCAGTTTCAAGTATAATTTAATAGATTTGGAATGAGTGGATTAGAGATTAGGAAAGTTTTGAGAGGTTGAGAAAGAAAAATGGGCTGCAGAGACACCAAATCATGCCAGAACCTGCAAACCCAACCTTCTCCCAGGCACATGTATCACTTGTATTGTTAGGAAATTTCTGAGATGTTTAGAATAGTAATTCTGAGATGATAGAACTAAGCTTCAGGGAATCCAAAATACCACAGAGTCATTATTAAATTCTATTTTGCAACCTTTTATCTAAGGTTGTCAGATGATATCTTATTTTTGAAGCTGCAAAAGCAGATATCGAATGATTTAGCACTGTTCAAACTATGAGTCAGTACAGAAGAAAATAATTGCTATCATTTGTTTCACACATACTATGTGCCAACTACTTTTCAAATACATCATGCACATTTAATTTTATAACAACCTATGGTTATATTATTATGCCCATTTTATAGGTGAGTAAACTGAGGCTCAGACAGGTAACATTATTTGCCCAGAGGCCATAAATGGCAGAACTGGGAATTAAGCCAGGTCTGACTCCAAACCTATGCTCTTAATCATAATGCTATACCATTCTCCTTTATCTATTGAGGTGGTTCTATTTTTACGCTAATTTAACTGTCTTGTGTGTTTAAAAATACAAAAGTTAAATTTGCAAAGAGCAATATTATTATTCAATAGATAATCTTCTAAATAGACCTCTGATGCTGGTAGACAGGAAACATTGCTGTCTGCGTTCTATAAAGTAAGGGATATAATATTCAAAGATTAGGTAATTTGCATGTGGTCACAGGAATGGGTGCCGTTAATACTTTAAATAGAATCTGTCCTCCCAGTTGACCTGTATATTGAATCCAATATTGTCATGTAGAAGAGGGAAATTAACACAGCTGTCTATGTGACCCAGGAGATATTACTGCGATTGTTATTACTATCACCATTTAAATAGCAACATATGGCCTTTGAAAAATTAGTTTTTGCAGATTAAAAGCTTGTCAGGTCACATGTAGTAAAAGTCAGAGAAGGTACTTATAGTAGGAATACATATGAGTATATTCATATATGCGTTTATGTTTAATTTGTATATGTTCTTTATACATAATTCCAACATACATTTTCTTATTATTTGGTATTTATCAACAAACCTGTGAGGTAGACAATGTTAGTATTATCATGATTTTACAGACAGGGAAACCAATGATTTGAAAGACTGAGACTTCCACATCTCTGGGGAGTGATTGGTCTATCTGGGGTTGAACATGCGTGCTCTAACTCCAGTTCTGTACTTCCTAGCACTGACTGCTGCTTGCACCACGTCACGATCCCCGAAATTACAAGTGCTCCCTTGGCTAAGCAAGCTCACTTTCCGTTATTTTTCAAACAACTAGCTTAATCTCAGTGCTTAAACTTTCTAATCAAGAGAATACCAGAGATAATAAATAATAAATCCAAAACGTTTCAAACCGATATTTCAATCTATATAATACATTCAAGCCATACGTAAGCACTTGAACATATAGTACTGGATTCAACAGCAAAGCTAGATTTGGGCTTCATAAGTAGAGTTCTAAATCCTTACACTAAACTGTACTTCACGGCTGACTATTGGCCTCACTCACAGATTCTTAGAGTCAGGCAGGTCCAAATATGAGTGGTTTTCCACATTTCCTTTACCAGTTGAATCTCTTTTGCATGTAAGGCCTAATGCAAAGCCATGTCACATGGGACAGAGTTGCTATGGGTGGAGTTTTGACAACATGGATGGACCTAGAAGGTATTATGCTAAGTGAAATAAGCCAGACAGAGAAAGACAAATACCACTTGACCTCACTTATATGTGGAATCAAAAGAACAAAATAAATGAACAAACAAAACAAAAGCAGACTCACAGATAACAGAAAACAAACTGATGGTTGCCAGATAGGAGAAGAGTTGGAGGGCTAGGTGAAAAAGGTGATGGGATAAAGAAGTACAAATTGGTATTTACAAAATAGTTCACAGGGATGTAAGGTACAGCATAGGGAATATAGTCAATAATATTGTAATAACTATTTATGGTACCAAATGGGTATTAGATTTCTCGGGGAGGTCACTTCCTAAATTATATAAATGTTTAACCATTATGCTGTACACCTGAACCTAATGTAAAATAATATTGAATGTGAACTGTAATTTAAAAATTTAAAAAAAGAACAATTTAATTTCTCATTATGAAGGAGGAATGATGACAAAACCAACATTTGTTGAGCGTTTACTGCTTGCCTGGCAGGATGCCAATTGCTCTATAAGTGTTACTTCATTTAACTCTTAGAAGAACCCTATAGTTAGGTCCTATTGTCATTCCCATTTATAGGTGGGGAAATGTAGACAGAGAGGGTGAGTAACTTGCTCAGAGCCACTTAGCTAGTGAGAGGCAGAGTCAGGACTAAATCCAATCTGTCTGATGCTAAAGCCCAGACCTTTAACCACTAAGCTAGAAAATGGAAGTCATTTGCTTAAAGTCATAGAGCTAGTTACAATCAGATCCTTGATGGAATCTTGATCTCCTGATTTATTAGTATTAGATGTATTTTATTTATCTCAAAATCATGCTGCTGGAGAATATTAAGTAAAAATATCTTTATCATTTTCTCATATACGGAAATTGTAAGAGAATTAGTAAATATGTTTCTTGATGTCCTCTTTTCCCAAAAATAATTACATAAAAGTAACAATTTACCTTAATTGTAACTAATCAGTTTTGCGTATTGCAATGGTATCAGATTTAGCTGTGAGAGGAAGGAAACCGAGGGTAAAGTGGCTGTAGTGTATGAAATGTAATTTTACTTCAGTTTAACGTTACATAAGTCCGGAGGTAAGCAGGTAAGGGCTGATAGGGAGGTTCACAAAGCAATTAGGAATCTAGGCTCCTACTATCATGCTGTTCCACCAACATAAACATATATCCTCCAAATCATGGTTCAAAATGGTTGCTCCAACTGGCACATGTGTATTCTGGCTATGACACACGCATCAAGATTCTAGCCACTGGAATAGAGATGCCAGTGATCAGAACTTACTCAGATGGAGACTCCAATGGACAACGGACATTATTCTATTTTCTAGGTGGCATGGCCCCACCAAAAATCAAAGATTCTATTATTAAGGAAAAAGGACAAATATTTGGGATAGGCTCCTGTGAATCTCCACCACAGACATGTTAAGTTTGAATGATGAGAGTCATATTCTGTTGAGAAGAACAGGTGGATGTATGGGTCTGAAGTTAGCCAAGTGATCTGATCTGCAGTTATAGATTTAGTAGCCATCACCATATAGATATGAATTAAAGCCATGCATGTTGGTAACTGAAAATATTTGGTTCTTTTGGAGTAAATAACACTTTCCTTATAATATTATGGTATTAATTTGCACAGCAAATTCTACTTTATTTTCACATGAATCTGAGCATATTTCACTGTATGTTATTAAAATGCCAATATATTAGAGTATAATCAGGGTGAGTGCATAATGATGAATGTCACAAATCTTGTGTTCCATCCAAAAGTTAAGACTCAATACTTCCATGTATTACAGGTCAGCAATTGGGGCAGGAAATACAATAACCAAGAAATATCACTTTGGGAAGAATAATATAAACATTAAAATAGTACATTTTCCAATTGTCTTTCATTACAAAGTTAATTCAGATACGATTTTATTATATACAGAAATTTATATATTATTTGAAGGATTTTTAGTGCATGGCTTATAGTGCTTGCCAGGGAGATAGCAAACTGGAAGATACCACAGAGTTTCAGCATGTGCTCCAACTGGTATATTTCAATTTTAAGGTCCTTCAGTGGTTTACATAAAATGAAATTTTATGGTCTATGGATTTTAAAACTGGCTTAGGATTCAAGTAATAAACTTTATGTCTTCCTCATATGTATGATATTTGGATTATTTCAAGTGACTAGCAGTCCCTTATTTTGACCATTCCAAATTATCCGGCAGATAGCCACCAGAAAAATGAAGCATGTTAAGTATTATGTTACAGCTCATTGTTTCATAAATGCTGAATTTTAATTATAATAATGTTAACCATTTCTAGGTTATTCGAGGCATGGAATACTAGCTTTGGTAAAAATTAGAGAGCATCTAGGTCAACTAAAATCCCCATTGTTTTTTTAACAAATGAAGGAAATGAGAGCTCATTCAACATCATACAAGTTGAGGGTTAGGGGATGCTGAAATTTGTGTGTTGTTGAATATGCTCTTGGATTTCTCATCTGAGAAACTTAGGACTTAGATGTAAGCACTGAGTCCTTAAATGAAAACCCTTAGGACTCAGATGCAGGTCATTGGTCTTTCATTGCAGAGATATTTCCTCTATATCACACCAACTCTCGAAGTCATGAGAAAGATTTGGTAGGAAGACATCTAACACTGCAGAAGATTAATGAAAGTCTGTGCTATATGTTAGCAGCCTCAAGAGTGTCTGTGGCTCAGGTTTCTCAATCATTTTTCTTCTGATAGACCTGTCATGACATACTTACTCACACACTCCCTATTAATTCTTGTTTTTATTCCACATTTTAAAGTGTGTATATTCTCTATGACAAGCTGCAATGGCATTTCTCGTCAGTATTTCTGTGGGGAAACCGCTGCTTTTAAAGTTGTTTACTCTCAGATCAATTTATTTACTCTCAGACCAATTTTACTCTCAGACCAAGTTTACTCTCAGACCAATTTATTATCTTGAACTGGAAAAAGTTTGAGGAAAAATAACAAGTATATTAATGGAATGAAGGATTAAAGTATCTCAATTTATAAATCTATAAATTCATACCTAATTACTTAATGATAACTTTAAATTTTTTGCACCCCATTTACGTGTGATTGTAAATTTGTAGAGGTCCGGCAAAGTGTCAACTTAAATCTCAGTTTGTAATTTCCTATGCTGCCCCATATCTGGTTGGGAACTCAATAAAGACCTTGATGATAACACAGTGGAGATCGGAGACATTCCTCAGTGTTGAGTTGCTACAAATACTTATGTAATAAATGTATCTAGCAAAGTCTGATGATATCAGATGCTATCTTCACAACTTCCTATTAAAGTAGGTGGGAGGAAAGATATTATTACTAGAGTTTTATGGTTGGTTAAATACAGGAATGGGTTTTGCTATGGGTTTTGTCTAAGTTAACAGCTAATGAGGGGTAGGGTTTTCTGCCATTGATAATATTTATTAAAAGCTTCCTACTGTGCTAAGTAATACTATGTTTATTAAAATCTTACTACTATAATAAGAAATACCATGTTTTCATGTGTAAAATTTCAATAATCTTTAGATTCTTTATAATGGGAAAACACCATATGGAGGCATTTCAATAATAATTAGGGAAGTATTGTCAGATATTTTTTAAAATTGTCAGAGCTTAGTATCTGAACTATTTCACCCTGCTCCCCTGTCAAATTGCTTCTACTAAATAGTATTGATGCCATTTGCTAGTATTGAGGAACATTCTAAGAGTATTATAAAACTAGTGTTTGTTTCTGTGCTAATATTTTGGAGTACATAGCTCATTACATTACAAATTTTTATGAGGAACTGAAACAGTTGTATTGACGCTGAACAACTGCTCAGTTTTTATCTTATGGGTGCCGTGAATAATGTATCTGAACAAGGTTTGTTTGTTTATTTTATTTAGTCTTGTTTTTGAGATCACTGCTAGAAAGTTACAATTTTCTGGCCTGACTTAAGGAAATGTCTAGGTGGGAATTATGAAATATAGTTTGAGAAGTACTCCCATCTTTCATTTTCACTTCTGTTTTGCTTTCTTCTTGTATCTCTGAACTTATTTTAATACTGTATATTTTACATGTACCTCCTTATAAGTCACCTTAATTCAGAGTAGAAAAAGGTGGAATATAAGTAAAAGCATTTATAATAAATATAATGAGTTTCCCATCATTTGTCTTGGTGCTGTAAAAAGAAAATGGAAAGAGTTGTCTGGTAATCAGACGACTACTTTGTTATAATTATACCTTCTCTATGAGAACTATTCATAGTTATTATCGTAGGGAATGCACACATGATTCAGTCCAAGGACCTGGCTGGTGTTATTAAACACTTTATAGATGTATCTGTGTTAACAGTAGACAGGACAGAATATATTCCTTGTAACTTTATTAAGGAGTAATTTCTTTCCATTTTTTTAATAGCAATGAAACTATATGATCCATGCACACATAGACAAAATTTTAGTTCCACCCACCCTGGAGTTTTTAATAATCTTATTCTAGAAAGTATAAAAAAGATTGACAGTATCACCAATGCCTGCTGGTAGGAGTCTTCTACAAAGTAAAAAGCATCTGAAGTATTTGTTTGGATAGGACAAGGAATCAATCCTATGAGCTAAAGAAATAAGCTAGAGCCAAACACAAAACAAAAACTGAAAAAAACCTTATTAATTTAAAATTTAAATCTTAAGTGCTGACTTAGGGAATCAGCAATGTCATAAGGTATTACGCTGTTACTTCATTGTGGTCTCTTTCTGCTTTTGTTTGGATATTGTAATATACAGACATTCAATGATCCCAAATAATATGTGTCTCCTGAAATTAATGTCCCTCTATTTGCATTTGTCATTTTCTGTACTATGATAGCACTTTACAGTTGATAGGTCAAATCAAAGTTGGAAAATCATGTATTTTAAACAGTGGTGAAACAGAAATACTAACTATAAGGCTCGATCATTATATAAAGTGTTTTATGGAAATCAGGCTTACATAGTAATTATTCTTCACAATGTCTGGCCTATCTTTCATTGTGTATAACATTCCAATTCTTTTCTAAAACTAAGGCAGAACAGAAGTGCTCTGAGAGACATTAAAATCCACATTGTGGTGCTGACAAAGGGTCGGTTCAATTTGGTTAGCCAACTTCAATTCAATGGCCTCTGAGAACAATCCTTGAGTATGTGGTCAGAGAATACAGAGATAAGTAAATGCTCAGACCCTATCCCCAAGAATCCATACTTCAACGTGATACTCAAGGGTAAATAGACCTAACTGAAGGGGAGGGGGCTTTTTTTTTTATTTTTTATTTTTTTTATTAATTAATTTATTTATTAGTTTCAGGTGTACAAAACAAGGTAATACTTAGACGTTCATCATTTATATCCCTCATACTGTGAACCCCCCTCCCCCCATCCACTATCCCGGGGAGGGGGCTTTTTGAACTGGCTCTTTAATACACACAGGCTGATGATGTAAGCAAAGAATTCACTCTAAGTTACTCCTCACAGGGGGCAGCAGGAGCAAAAGCAAAGAGCTGGAAAGCTCATGGGACACAGGGGGAATGCCAGGCTAACTGAGGCTGACTGGGTCCCAAGTAGTCTCAGCCACTGACTAGATCACTTCTAGAAACACAGCTCACTGTAATGGAGAATGATTTAGAGACTGGGGAGATGCAAGAGAAACCTATTATCAAGCTATAAGATAAGTTTTAGTGAGAATTGCCAGAACAAGGTCAGTGGCAGTGGGATTGGAGATATATTACATGAGATTTGCCATGAAAGTGAGGCTAGAAAATGAAAAGTTCATTCTAGCTACCCAACACAATTAGCATTGACTTGTAGGCTATTGCTAAGTCAGCCATCAGTAAATTAGGGCCCAAAGGCCATATCCTGCCCACTACTTGCACAGTGCTTGAACTAAGAATAATTTTTATATTTTAAATAGTTGAAAACAAATCAAAAGAAGAAAAATATTTCATGACAAAGGAAAATTTTATAAAATTCAAATTTCAATGTACAGTAATAAAGTTTTATTGGAACACAGCCATGCTCATTTGTCTACATATTGTCTATGACTACAAAGGCAGAGTTGAGTAGCTGCAACAGAGAACATGTGGCCTGAAATAGTTACCAACTAGATCTTTACAGAAAAGGGTGCTGACCTCTGGCGTAAGTAGTTGATAACAATGCTTTGGCATCACCAGCTTTATAGATACAGTGTGCATATTCATTCAAAATACCTCAGCTGGACTGACCTGGTGAAACATGCAAACTAAGAATATCAGTGCTGCTTACCATTACAGAGAAATAGCAAAGAGTTCAAGATCCCCTATCAATCAGTTCACAGTGGTGGTATTGAGTCGGGGTTTTCCTGGTAAACTTTATGTTGAAGCACCGTGAGTCTTGACTTATTCTCCAGTGCTTGCCATGAAGTTTGTGTTAGTATCCTTTTCCTTCCTGTTTTTTTGTTGTTGTTATTGCTTTTCTTTTTTAGTACTATTCTAAAATAACACATTAAAAAGTGATAATGACAATGTAACTGTACATATTACTTGTCTTCTGGTAATTTGGGGCTTATAAAGATGTACCCATATTTTAATTGCTCTATTCACCTGGTATATTTACTGTCTAATCACACATGTCCCCAAATGGAATAGAAAAATAATAGAAAGAAAACAATTTGATGCCACCGAAGCTATTAGAATTTAGACAGTCTGCCTGAAGGTGATTTTACATGAGGAGGTCCAGATAAGTTTCAATAGGCCACCAATAATGATTGGATAAGGGTTTATGTGCAGAAGGGGGTTAATTAAATGTGTCTGTTGATATATGAAATAGTTTTATTTCTTCATTTTACTATTTTATTTTTAGCACACTTCTATTACATTTAATTTGGAGCAATTCAGTATTGAATCACTTGCTGAGAGAGCAACAAAAAAAGTAATTAAGAAACAGGGTGACTCTGTTTTAAAAGCAATGCTGTACAGACTGGAAAGGGAAGAGATAATATTCCAAATGACAAACATCTCAATAATGCAGTTATTACCATTATTATTAATAATTAAAATAATTATGATAATAATGATAGTCCTTGCTATTTATACAATGATTTTCTAATTGGAAGCTCAAAGTAACGATATACCTCATCATATTTATCTCTACATAGCTCATCAGATTAGGAGGGGTCTGGAATTATTATCCGTGTTTTTCATATGGAGAATAAAAGCGAGTGAATTGAATCTGCTGGTGTAAGACTATACAATAAATAAGTTGGTGGCAGGACTCAGCAACATACTCTCTTGTTTATTCAAAATGTTTTTGATGGTTTGTCTTTTCTCTTTCCCTCTTATCTCCTTCAAAGCCACCAAACAGCATCACTGAAATAGTTGTGAGAGGTGGGGTCTGGACAGAACACACTGATCCTTGGGCACGACAGTGATAGGAATTCCATGAAAAGGTGTATAATCTTCCTTGTTATTTTTTTTTGTTTTTTGAAATTCTATCTCCCTCTCTGTCTGTCTGTCTGTCTCTTTTCTAATTCAAAAGCTATGATGTTTCTTGTTAGAAAAATTCCACCATCACACAAAAAATACATAAAAATAAAAGTCTCTTATTTCTGTTCATAATTTTGTGTCTCTTTCTATATATTTTGCTATGCACACACATATTGTTTTATTATTTACAGAAACTGAACACAGAATGCATATTATTCTGTAACATATTTTCACTAAAATATATCCTTGACCTTTTGCATGTTCATACATGTAGCTCTATCTCATCAACTTAGTGGCTTCATTATTTCACTTTTCTGTCTTGATTAAAAGTTCCTACAGAACAAATAGAACTTTGGTCTTATATTTCACAATTCTGCATAGTGATCATATACCTGAGATAATTGTATCATGTTTCCTACAATTACAAATTCATATTCTTCATCTGGCATGTTTTGATATTAGTTGAGAAGCCCTTCTGTCCCTGTATACCCCACGCCCAAGTTTTGCTTCCATCTGCATTATACATCTCTTTTCTTCTGCAGCAGGGGGATAGCAAGCATTCAGGGATGAAGGAACAGGAGTCTGTTTTTAGGCTTCTTAGGCACATCTGCACATAAAAAAATAACCTCCTTGTGGAGAAGTCTTTGTATCTTGCAGTAATTGCTATTCTAGGAACAGGTGTTTGGAATCCCACTCAAGGGAGAACTGGAGATGGAAGAGATTGGGAAGAGGAAGAGGAAGTTTCCTTGACTACGACCCTGTGGGAAAGTCACAGGAGGAAGGGAAGGAGACAAAGTAGAGAGTCCCTGGAGCCTTCCACTACAGCCCAGAGCCTTCAGCAGAGGCAGAGTCATGTAGTGATAATGATGCTATTAAATTCTGCAACAACGTTCTCATAGAACAGAACATGGAGGCAGAGACAGGATGTGATGATGGTGTGGCAGGGACCAAAAACTGATAATATCACTTCCTGGTCATACATCACCAGGAAACAGAATCCTTTTGATTTCTGTAAGCAAAACATGGTTATTGCAAACTACTTTGCAGTTTGCAAGTTTTTGCATTCATGATCTCATTCTGGGTACCACAGTCAGCCCTGTGCTTTAGACAGAATGGGTATCCTGTCCCTTGTGAACAGATGGAGAGACTTAGTTCAGAATCTAAATGATTTGCCCAAGCTGGTAAGGAAAGAGCTGGACTTGGAATTCTCTTTATTCTGATCCAACGCCTAATGCTCCTCCAGGATAACACCACGCTTTCCTCTGAGTTCTCATGTGCCAGGCAGTGCTCTGGAGGTATGAATACATGCTATTGATTCTACCAGCATGATAAATACTTCAAGAAATGTAAATAGCACCATAGACAAACTCTTTAGCCAACTATGACTTATTGTTTCATTTTCTCCAGCTGTTGAGTTTGCTTAGCAACTACTATAAAGGAAACACCAACTTTACTAATCAAACAAAAAACAGGTTGACCAACATTTCTTAGTAACATGTTTGTGAAGGCAGTCCGAATAAGAGAGGTTGTGGGAGCCTCATGAAGAAGAGATTTCTTGCAACATTGCTGAAATTTAGAGGTAAATATTAGCTCAAACACTCAGGTTCTTTGGAAGAGACCTCTGGTTATCTCTTATGTCCTCAAAGCTTGTTTGGAAATAAATCAGAAAAATAGAAAGAGATTGAATTAGAAATTCTATCTGGAACCTGATATGGTTCAAGCTCTAACACATTTCTTGGCCATGTAAGCTTCTAGAGTGGTAGAAACAGGCTAAACATTTTCATCGCTCCTACAGTGCCTAGCTCAATGTCTTGCACAGAGGCAGCTCAGTACATCATAACTAACACTTACATAACACTTTCTACATGTTAGGCACTGTTATAGGCACTTTACATACAGTAATGCATTTAATCCTTCTAACAATCCTATGAGATAGGTACTATCATTATCATCTTCAGTTTATGGAGAGGAACTGAGGCACAGAGAAGTCAAATTCCTTGCCAAAGTTCAGGCAATGAGAGTCAGATTGGTTTCAGCAGACTGGAACCAGGGTGTGTTCTAAACAAAAATAGTACTCTACCATCTAAATGAGTGTCCTGAATTCCCCAGAAATACGTATCTGTTTCACCTAAGGAGAGAGTGTGGTGTACACTGTGATATAATCCATCCATTTGCTTTCTTTCTCAGGTCTTCTGGGGTGAGGGCTAGGAAGAGAGCTTGTTTCAAGCCGTGGGTTATTGGCCTCATCACCTTTATAACCCTGATCGTCCTGGCAGTGTGCATTGGACTCACTGTTCATTATGTGAGATACAGTAAGTATGGGCCGTGCTGGCGTCATGTGATTTATCCCAAATAGTTTCTCACGTACCTTCCTGTTTTGATTAGCCTCAGGTGAATTCATTAATTAGTATAATTCATTTGCATAGCTGGTACAAAGAACTCTTTACCTGCCTTGTCTCATGTTTAATCCTCACAAGCCGAGGAGGATTCTTTCTTCTGTGTTTGATGAAGCAATGTTTCCTGCTGGGAATAGCATGCCAGTTTTCATATTCATTGATATGCAATCATTAAGTTTTAATTAGGGGAAGAACACGGCAGACTAGAGTCCAGTGTCTTGAGTTGTTGGAGGTCTTAGGGCAATCACCTTGATTCAAAATAATTCCAATTCACTAAAATCCTGACAGTCTAATAAATTAATTGCATAATCAGAGATCGTAGAGAATAAGTGGGCTCTATTCTGTGCTACTAAGTTGGAGAAATGTTCATAGTGATATATTGTTGAATAATTCCACAATATACCTATTGTGCCTATTTCTGTTATTTTAAATCTCATGTTGGGGTATATTACAAGTGATTAAAGAGGATAGGATATACTGAGAAGCTTAATGATAAAGAGGTTCACTGTCACGCAGGGGACCCTGCTCGCTGCGCCATTTGTCGTGCAGGGTCTCAGCTCCCGCTCCCCGCCCAAGAACGCAGGACACGGTAAGGCCAAACAGGAACACCCACGGAGCCATAGATAGGGGAGTCAAACCAATATATTCTCGCTGGCGGCTGGGCTGGAGACACAGGAAGCAGGATCTACATAATCTGCCTAACAGCAGTCCGCGCTTGCCAGCCACCATCTTCTCGCTAGCCCCCATTTCCTTCTCTGCTAGCGTAGCCACAGCCGTTATATCAGTGGCCAATGGCCTACGGGTTACAGCTGACGGCCAACTAGCCACAGCTGCTGGCCATCTGATCACAGTTGATGGCCATTTACTACCCGAGCCAGCACCTTTCTATGTGAGGCCGAGAGCCTGGAAACTGTTTTTTGGGGTTTTGTCCCCACATTCACTCTATGGTAAATGGGTACCTCACTGCTAGATGGAACATGAACACTGCTTGTTATTAGAAAGGTCCTCAGGGTACTTCAGAACTGTTCTTCCAGTGTATGGTAACTCTTCTGAAGTTTCCTTCTAATCTGCCTCAGGTTTTAATTAGCCGACTCCACTATGACCTATTGGTTTAACATCTCCCTTCGTGATTAGGTAATGCTTTGATGTTCAAGACCCTGTAACCAAAGAAGCTAATCACTTGATTCTAATTTAATTGGGAATTTGTAGAAGTTGTCTTCCTGTAAAGAGAAATGGTGATCTATAAATTGGTGATCTTCTGCTAGCAGACACAATCTTAATTTTCCAATCCAGGTGGATCATTTCTGAGCAGATTAAAGAAAAAAATATTTTATGTAAAGATTATTTTTTCCCCAGTAGAATTTGCCCACATACAGGTCTTTGAATTTGGAGTATTTGTATTTTGATAATTTCTCTGGAGAATATTTTTAATAAAAAAAAATAGCTAAAATAAGTTTACAATTCTACAGTTCTCTTATGAATATATAGAGTCCCCTGGTCCTGTAAGCATCATTATTCCTCTCCACAGATGCCTAGGACTACATTTTATTCACTCTGTATTTCCAGAACATAAGAGGATCCTGGCACATACTAACAACTTAATTAATGTTTATTGAATACTGAATGATAAAAATGAGTGAGTCATACCTATGATAGTTTCTTGGGGGCATACTTTGGCTTCTCTGACTTCATAAGAAATTTCTAGTAATGCTGGGGCGGGGGTGGGGTCAGGTTTCATTAGTTCAGTGACAGGAAAATTTTCTTATTACTTCTCCTTTGCCTCTTCCCAAGCCAAAGGTTTATAAGGCTTACAAATCTCATTCACAAACAATGAAAACCTGGTAAGATTTTTTTCAGTAACCTGTTCCTGGATCCTATTGTTTCGATGATCAGCTGAGTAATATGGAACACACAGCTTCCGCTACCCACATAGCACACCTGAATAAACATCAACTATTGTGATGTGTGTTACTGTCATATTTGTGACCTGTGCTCTGTTTGGAGATGTAAACTGAAAACAGAGTGGATATAGCACATGTGCATTTAGAAGATGGCACACCTAGATAACCAAACTTAAACAAATAAATCTATTAAAGAAACAGAGAGATAAAAATGGAAGCGATCAGACTTGGAGAAACATCGTTTTGGCATAAAGCCCAGGATAGCGTACAATTGTGTATGCAGTTTATGTCCAGTGTTCTTTGGGACTGCATTTCTTTCCCCTCTGTGATTTGAATGACAGACAGTGAATCTATTACTATGAGCAACATCATTGCAAGTTATGGAATCACAAATGAGTTAAAAAATTATTAACAAACTCATGTTCATCCTTATTTTTCTTACTTTTCTGCTAATATTCCCAATGCTATTTTTCAGCAACTACACATGTCATATAATTCTGGCAACTGAGAACATATTTTGACATTTAGAGACCTGCTTGAGTCTATTGAGTAAAGTAAAATGTGACTGTAGATAAGTTATTTATTTGGTTGAAGCATATGAAATTGCTGATATTTGATCATTTTTGACTTATACAAATGGCAATTTCAAATGATCCAGTATAATAATTAAAACAAACAAACAAACACAAACAGGTCTAAGGATATAGAAGACTGTTCTCCTTCTCTTTAGAAACTTACTATCCAGCATGTGGTTAGGTGCCAGCAGCATCAGCGTCACCTGGGAGCTTGGTAGAAATGCAGAGTCTTGGGCCCAACTTTAACCTAAGGTAAACTATTGGTCACTGTTTCAATAAGTTAAAAACCTTACTTGAAATTGTGTGTATTTCCAGGGACCTGCCTGCTTTTCAGCTTCCAATGACCATTCACGGAAGGGAAGTGAGAAAGGAGGGAGGAAGGCAAAACCCAACCCAGGCCCTCACTTAGGTGGTTAATGTTCAGAAGACCCTGACCTTTCAGTGTCTCCAGCCTGTCATCTGTCTCCTTTATGTGTCACTCCAGGCCTTGTCAGAGTATGACTGGTGGCTTCCCTCTCTGTCCCACCAAGTATTCTGGACAGCCAGGATGTTCTTTTGAAATTTATCAGTGTTTTCTTTTTTTTTTTTTGCATAAGTTGTAGCTTCAGTGTGTGGGTTTGTTTTTTTCCCACCCCAAGAAGCAGTATGTAAAGAAAGTTTGTGCTTTGGGAGTTAGACCTTGGCTTGAAGCCCAGTTCTATCTTTGCTGGCTATGTCATGTTGGGATTGGGAAATTTATTTACATTTCTGAGACTGTATCCTGTATCTGATAAATGTAGATAATACTGTCTTCCAATGGGGTTTATTGTATATTAAATGAAATATGTACATATGCCTGGGACACAAATGCCTCATGTTAGTTTCCTTTTCTTCTGGGGTTTAAGTAAAAAGGGAAAGAATGAGAAGAGAGAAGAAGAGAGAGATTGAGACTGGGTGAGGAGGCATCCCCCATTTTCCTGTAATAAAAATACATAGTCGTCTTCATCACCATTGTATTCTAATGCTCAGCACTGAGTCTCTCACAGAAAAGGTTGTTGGCATTAATAATTGTCGAATTAATCTTCTGAGAGCTCTATGCTTGGTTCATGTACAGGAGGGTGGACAGAGTCTTTGCTTCATTGATTCTTCAGCAGGCTCAAAACACGGGCTGCTTAAACTGGGTGCAGAAAGTGGAGACAGTGGCTAAGAAAGCCCACAAGCCAATCCCCGTTGCTGTTGGGAGGAAACAAATAGAGCGACAAGGGAGCCAAGTGAAATAAAGTAGTGTCCCTGGAAGGTCATAACAGGTGGCAGCTCTAATTTCCTAAACTTCTATATACTGAACTCCTAGCATTTTAAGCCCTACCTTCATCTCCTTCTCTAGCCAAAATAAATTTTCTTACACTAGAGTGCTTGTGGCCACAATTGATGTGTAGTTTACTGAATTGAAAGATATCTACTTTTGGAATATAAAAATGCATTTATTCATGGGAAGCTTCTGAATTCATCCGTGTGTGTATGCTAGGATGGTGTGACTTTTTACCTCTGTGGTTTATTCAGGAATGGGTAACACATGACTAATTAGCCCACAGGAACACCAAGCATTTCTTATGGCTTTTACACTCTAAATCTCATGATGATGAATGTTGTTGTCTTTCCTTCTGAGATAATCATGAAGCTCAGGCCAGGATGATGGAGATGATCACCTGGCTAAGGACATTCTTTCCTTTCTCAGTCTTTCCAGTAACGACAAAATGGGGAAATGACGATGCTTTACACACATCTGATAAAAAGTATGATGGGTTTTTATCTCTTTCCTTGTAGATCAAAGAAAGACCTATAATTACTACAGCACATTGTCATTTACAAGTGACAAACTATATGGTGACTTTGGAAAAGAGGCTTCTAAAAATTTCACAGAAATGAGCCAGAAAATTGAATCAATGGTAAGCATTGTTTTTTCCATTTCTAGGGCATTTTCTATCATGTTTATACTATAATTTTTTTGTACTCTAGCTTCTAAAACATCTGTTCAACTGATCTTGCATATCTTTGCAAAATTAGAAGAGGCCACTGTGTAAGAGATATAAAACAAAACTGGTAATACATGACTTGGGAAAGTATGGCTTGCAGAAATGAACCAAATGAACTTAGCAATTCTTTTAAGTCTCTCCTACTCCTCCTTCCTTAGCTAGGGCTACACTCTAATCAGCAGAATCCAGAAATTCTTGGAATGTGAGGGTTGTTGTATCCTAGCCTTCTTAAAGAAGACACTTTGAACAAAAGACCACAAAATGGAAACTATTCAACCACATACTTGAATAGTATTTTAGTATGTAAAATTTTCTAAACTTGGACCAATGTTTGGTAGATAAATCTACAGGAAATCCATGGATACTCATTCCATTAGGTTGGTGCAAAAGTAATTGCGGTTTAAGAGGTTAAAAATAATTGTAAAAACCGCAATTACTTTTGCACCAACCTAATATCCTTAAGGCATCAATATTCATCCTGAAGGATGAATTAAATATTTTAAAAAGTGGAAAAATAAGCAATATGGGCCAAAAGAACAAGGGCCTAGGTGATAACTTCTCATTGTAAGATTACTTAGAGAATAATTTGGACTTTTCCTGATAGTCTGCGAGGTAATTAGTGGTATGAAGTGATGGCATTAGACTAGATAATTTCTAAATTGTCTTCCAGTTCTAATACCTTGAGTAAAAACAGAATAACAGTGACTCACCTGGAAACTGCTTAGTAGACTAGAAGTTTGAGGATTTGGGCATCTTGGTGAGGAGGTCAAATCTTGATTGTATCTCTACTGGTAAACAACTAGGGAAATATATGGATAAGCTCCTCTTTAAAGCTAAGTATATATGTAAAATAAAGGAAAGGAAATGAAACTAAAAAGGTGAAGAAAAGATGAAACTATTGTCCTTGTTCTTTGTGCCATTCACTAAAATAAATTTTACGAGACCCAGACTGACTTAAATATTAAGGGACATAGGTGGGGCTCTTTATTTAATACTCTTCAAAATGAACAGTAATTTTGAAATTATTTGATTAACAAAACCCTTAAATAACAAGTTTTAAGTGAATGCTGTCATTAGTGGACACATTTGTACTGTGTTGATTTATCTCGTAATTGAAATAACTGTCCTTGGGCACAAAGACTCAAAAGTCAATGAAATGCATAAAAATAAAAAGGCTTTGCTTCTTTTAATCAATAGCTTATAGTAATTGTGTGTAGTAAATATCCTCACACAGAAAACAAGAAACACTTGACATGTTTACTTTGACTCCTAATTTAAAATTTTAAGTTGGCTAGAATTCTTTTTTATAGTAGTAAGAAATATCTCCACAAAATACATTCTTCCACCTTATTAGAGTAAACCTTATTAAACCTTATAGGATGTGTTAGGCCAAATATCCCAGTTCACATGGGCATTTTGAGTGAATTGGGTACAGACTATGCCAGGATATTGAGCAACTTTTCCACCAGAATTGGGAATCATGTGATACTCTTATGTACTCATTTTTATGACTCAACAATTACTGGGCAGAATTATTTCATTTCCTTTGTCTACCTTTGCCTGTATCTCAGGGTGTGAACACTTTTCAAAAAACAGTATGCTAAATCTCTTTATGAGTGTAGCACAGCAGATGTCACTCCTGGGGCCCTTTACTATGGTTCCCAGGTTCCTCCAATTCCCAAGGCAGAGTTCAGTGGAAATCACTGAGTAGAATACCAAAAAGATTCCCCAAGTTTCAGCACATTGTGAAATGTCGGTCAATGTGTTTTGTTTTTAATTTTTTAATGTTTTTGAACTTCAAATTAACTTACAGAATTTCAGAAAATTGTTCTTGTTGACATAATTTGAATGTTTTTGGAACAGGTGAAAAATGCATTTCAAAAATCTTCATTGAGAGAAGAATTTGTCAAGTCTCACATTATCAGATTCAGGTAAGTAAATCTAAAACTATGACTTACGAATACAATTTAAAGCTAAAGCTGTTAACCCAGTCCTTCATAAATACTGTTTAAAGTGTTGTGATGTGATGCAATTCAACTCAACAAATACTTATTGGACACCTTTTCTGTGTAAGTCATGGGTTACAATGTGCCTTGCCCCTTCTCTAAATCCAAAAGAAAGCATTTACAAGATGATTGCAAGGGACAGAGGTGTTATCGGCAGTTATGTTTTAGGACTGTTTTTTGGGAAACTCCAATGAGCACAAATAGGGACCTAAGCTACATCATTTCGCTTAATAGGAAATAGTGTTGTAGATGAGGTTTGTTTTCACCTCTTGGCTCTCCCTATGAATTTACTTTACTTTCTTCCATACCACAATTTTCTGCTCCAAATATTTAAGATGATCTCAGATCTGACCATCAACTATTGAGAAATAGAAGTTCAGAGCATAGCATTTTAGGAAAAAATACTATATGAGGATCTTAAATAATATGTTGTCTTAATGCAAATTATTTGTATTTTTCAAAAATAGGATAGGAATTATTTGCAATATTTTCCAATGACAAAAACTCCAAGTTATTACTTATTCTACTACTTCACTGACATTTTTGAGGTGTTACTTTGAGGTGTTACTTTGACCACTTTCTGCTGAAAATTCCATACTCTCTGGTGTTTGAAATATTGTTCTTTCTTGGATCTGTATCTACTTCTCCAACCCTTAAATTTTCACTCTCTCAAGGAGACTTCATCCACCCACATGTCTTCATACACTAGTGAAATCTAAGTTTTTACTTCTAGTTTAAACTGTTTTCCTGATTTCTGGAACTATACACCTGCCCATGCACATTTCCTCATGGGAATTCCACAGAAAATTCTTGAACTCAAGGAAAACCCAATCACACTAATGAGAAACCTGGAAGTCATCATATATTTCTTCCTTTCTTGGGCCCCTCATATTTTATGAATAACTAAGTTCTACCAATTCTAGATTCCAAATCCCTTTCCAATTTACCTCTTTATCCTAGTAATCTTGCTACTCATTATTTTTTTCTCCTGCTACTGCAATAAGAAGAAGTAGAACAGTTAAAAAGATAAAAATAGTCTTAGAGGTGTTGAATTGAGATAGTAGGGGACCATATGAGCCTGAAATATGAGTCTGAGTTGGGTGAGGAAAAGGGAACTGAGATGAAGATTTATACTTGCTTATCAACTCAAAGTATCAGAAGGTGTGAGTATAAATGGAATTTCTCAGGAAAAGGGTAATGCAGAACAAAAAATGTTCAATGAAGAAAGCTTGAAGAACAACAATATTGAAGAACATGTAAGAATAAACAGAACCTAGGAAATAGATAGGGAAGCAGCAGGAAAAAAGGAAAGTCCTGAGAGAGGCACCACTGATGCTAAAGACAGAAAGTTTTAAGAGAGTGGTCAGCATTGACAAATACTCCTGAGGGACCAAGTAATATGGTATGACTGGAAAGAATCAACTAAACATATCAACAAGAAAGTCTTTTGGAGAAAAGACTCAGTGGAATGGAAGGGGAGGAAGCAGAGTGCTATGAAGTAAATATGAGGCAGAATATAATTTATCCTTCCAAGAAGGTTTGCTATGATAAGGTGAGAGATTAATTGAATGGCTGGTGTAGACAGAGTGTTTTATTATTATTTTTATTTCCATTAGCCATCCAGTATAGGGATCATCTAAGAAAAAGAAGAAGAAAGAATTGATGTACAGGGTTGCTGAGGCAATGAAAGGTGATGAGATATATAACAATAATCTCTTTAAAGCCCCATTTGTTTCTTCAAATTACAAAAGCAACACAAAATATTTAAATCTCAATAACACAATATTACATAAAATAGAAAATGAAAGCTCCCAATAACTTCACTCTCAGAAATAACACTTCTTAAACATTTATTTTGCGCATCTTTTCAAATACTGCATATACACCTATTTCATTCTTTAGCTGGCTGTATAGTATTTTACTACAAGTATTTGTTAGCGTTGATTTAGCCAATGCCCTTTTGATGGACACTTAGTTTTTACATACTTTTCTGATTTTAAAACAAGGTTACAATGAAAACATGCATACTTATCTCCTTGCACAAACAAGAGTGTATTTGAAGATTAAATTACTAAAAGTAGAAATACTGTATCACGGAGGACGGATACTAAATTTTATAATAGATAAACAAAACTGACCTCTAAAACTAAGATTCTAATTTATATTCTAATTTATATTTATATTATATTTGTAGTTTATGTGAGTAGGGGTCAGTGCAGGGTAGAGAGAGGAGTAAGTTTCCTTGTGAACTGATTGTATGTGAAAAAAAGGGGGAGCAGTAGCTGACAATGAGAAAGAGCAGTCAAAGATGGGGACTCAGTCTAAGGCTACTTAATGTTTTATCTTGAAAATACAATCACATGAAGTTAATATAGTTTGGTCAAGCTACCTAATATGCTTAGGATTAGGAGTTTAGGAGCCTGAAGGCTGTTTAGGAGAAATGATTGGATTTAAGCTACTGGGAATTAAACCTGAAAGTTAAAGCCAGAGTTGATTTCATATTTATTATGTTTTATAGTTGATAATTTTGAGTGGTTGACAAGAGAAGTGTCTTTTTATATTAATAAACATGTACTTAACTTGAACCTTTGGTGGTAACAGAGACCATGAGCATACTAGGTTACTATTGGGGAAGCTGATTTGGGAGTTCTGTATGTGGTGAACAATAGGAATATAGAGGGAAACAAATTGGATATTTTAAAATTACATTTATGGATTTGATTTTGTGTGTCTCTGTGTTTCAAAATGAATGATAAAGAAAAAACATATTGTGATATTATTACCATAGATCTTATTCTGAACTGTATCTTTTGAAACCACATTTTTTTTTCATTCATCTATAGTAAAGAGGAAAATGGAGTGTTGGCTCATATGCTGCTGATTTTTAGATTTCGCTCTACCGAGGATCCTGAAACCATAAATAAAAATATTCAATATGTTCTACATGAAAAGCTGCAAGAAGCTGTAGGACCCCCTCAATTAGATCCTGAATCAGTTGAAATAAAAAGTAAGTTTGTTTTTCTTATATAGTTTAATTCTCTTACATAGAATAGCTCCATGTTAAGTTTGGTCTTGGGAAATGATTTTTAAAAATTATTTTGGATGTCCTTTAGTTATAGGGTCTTACAACCAACAGAACATTTCTTTGAGACCAAATTGGGTCTAATAAAGTATTTAAATTTTTAATACTATCCCAAACTTATGCCTCCCAAGTTTGTCATTAACTCCTGGGCCTGGGTTCTATTTCTATATTGGACCTTACACTTTAGCTATAGAATTTAATGATAAACCGAGAAAGTGGCATTGTATATTTATTCCTCTTCTTTTTTGTTGCTTGTATTTTATATATTTTATGTTCTGAAAGTGTGATGTGTGAAGGGTTCATGCCCTCCACATATTTGCCTTCTAATGGCATTGATATACCTTGTTATAGCTTCTTCCCTTAGATCATTTACCAATGAAAAAAATTATAATATTCTTGGTATATTTTACATTGAATATGAAAAGTCTCAGGGTTTGTTTTTGTTTGTTTGTATGCTTTTGTGGGGCAGAGGAAAAATTAAGCAGTGATAGGTCCTCACTGCTAGAAAGTAAGAAACATAGAAGTTCCTCAGTAGTAATAAAAATCTGGTTAAGAGACAAGTCATGTGCTATAGGACAATGTTAGTCTATAGAAATACCGTGCAGGCCAAATGTATGATCTTAAACTTTCTAGTAACCACTAAAAAAATAAAAGTAAACATGTGAAATTCACTTAAATAGTTTGTATATTTAACCCAATATATCTAAGGTATTATTAGTTCAACAAGTAGTCAATGTAAAAATAATTTATGAGATATTTTATATATACTTTTTATACTAAGACTTTAAAATCTGGTGTATATTTTATTTTTATAGAACACTTCAATTTAGATGAGCCACATTTCAAGAGGTCACTAGGCATATGTGGCTAGTGGATACAATATGGAATATGGCAACACTAGAAACTAGACAATAGGGGGCAAATAGGAAGAGTGAATACATAGTGCTAATATGAAAGCTGGTAGACTTAAGTAGGGGCCTAACCTGATGGTCAGCTACCCTTACTTGCTTAGAAAGGGAGACTTCACTAGTCAGGGCCTACTACATAATTTGTGGGGCCCGGCACAAAATGAAAATGTTGGACTCTTCAAAAAGCAATTAAAAAGGACTGTTAAAGGTACTAAAATATAAGACTTTTTTTTCTTTCATGGTGTCTCTTGACTTTTCATGGTATTTTTATTTGTTAATTACTGTGATTCTAAGTAAAAAAAAAAATTTAAATTTAATTACTACCATGAGTTTTACTGTTCACCTTCATACTATGAAATGTCAATTTAAAATGCAAATATAAGAGCATTTAACTTCCATGTGGAATCACAAAAATTATACAGCTGTATTTCATAGCTCATACATACATGTTATTTTGGTTTTTACCAGATCAATGAAAACACTGTACAAGGCTAAATCAACCTTTTTTATTTCACTTGTTGACCCATGCACATTTTATGAATTCTCTCTACCTTCAGCTTAAGTGAGGGTGGACTAAAAAGTCCTTCTATGTCATTATTTTTAGCAGAAGTTTTTGGGTAATACAAAGAATAATGAGAGCAAGAAAGAATACAATTGGGTCCCTTGGTTATTCATGTCTATTAGAACGTCGTTGCCTTCTTTCCGCATTCTAAGCAAGTTCTGGTTGAAAAAGAAAACACGGCCTCCTGGGACTGTCATTGCACTCTGCTTACTTTAGTGGTAGACATCACACACTTATCCTGTACTCACCTGGAGTTTGCTGAATATTGTGGGTCCACCAGAATCCTGAATTAGTAGGGTATTAGTAATACTATATATAAATGGGGTGACAAAAACCTGTGGATACACGTATTGTATGTATCTCCTCTGCTCATGCCATACTCCATTTTCCTACTGGTCTTCATTTTCAAAACACAAGTTATGAGATAAAATTATTAAGAGATTCAAGACCGCACGCCTGAAACCAAGTGCAAAGCCATGCTGAGTGCAGGACCCAGTGTGGATACACAAGTCACACATCCATGAAGTTGAGCCTGTCAGTAGCATCAACATGCAAAGCCAGAACCTTCTCTAAGAAGTGCTAAAGATAGAATGGAACAGGTTAATTGAAACAGGGAGATCAGTGGTGGTGCTTTTTAATATTTACTAAAAATAAATTGTCATTTCCATCTTATTTTTGCCATTTCTCCCCAAAACAGCCAGAATAAAGTCAGAAAGAAGCCTTTCTAGAATACAGGTTTGTAGTAAATCAATACTATTAAATCTAAAAGAAAAAATAACATCATGATTTTTGCATTTGGAGCTTCCATCTTGCCATGTTCAAAGAGAATATTTTGGTCATTGGAAATCTCCTGAGTCAGGACATGCGCGTGCTTAGAGTTTTATGTATCTGTTAGTTGGCTTATTGTTTGCTTATGGTTTGGGCCCAATTTTTGAGAAGTCAATAAGCTAAGGAGCGATTGGCTAGAGTTGAATGACAATATGAGAGCAAATTTTCTTGCTACAAGTTCAGCAGAAAAGAAAACTTATAAAGGGATAACACTGGTTTCAAATGGGAGTGAGAACTAATTTATAGAGATGCCTCTTGATTATGTTATACAAATGGGACTATGCCTACGGGTTTAGTAAATTAATCTGAAATTATGGTCAATAAAAATATCATTGCATTTGAGGAGTCAAAACTTTGGTTTGGACAATTATTTAACCCAAAGAGATGGGCTACTTGAATGTATTTCCTGGTATAAAACAGATTCCTGGGCTTCAATAAAAACTACTGAATCGGAATTAATGTGAAGAGAAACAGGAATTTAAATGAGGACAGTGCTCCCTACGTGACTCTTATCCACGCTGTTTAAGATACACTGTTCAGATCTCCTCTTTTCTCCCCTTCCCCCAAGGCAATGCACATACCATATCTATGATAAACTAACTATGTTACTTTCTTCACAATCTAGAGATACTATCTTAAAATGGAATTAAGCAGCCTTTAGTATTTGAAATATTCAGAGGCATTATGAAATTCTGATAAGCTGACCCTGTTCACCATTTCTGTGTATTTCAGAAATCAACAACACAGAAACAGACAACTTTCTGAACAATTGTAAGTTTAATATATTTATTAAAATTACATTGCTTGAATGTAAAGAGTTAACATTAAATCATTTAGCCTTACTGTGTGTGATGTTATAGGGTCAGAACAAAGTTTGATTCATCTGTGCACAGCTCATGGTGCTTTATCTTATCTTTGAGGCACATTTTATTACTAAAGAATAATAAAATTGGTAGTGTTTTGGAGTGAATGTGTCGGGGGACCCATGGCAGATGTTAGTGGAAGTGAGTTGTGCAGTTATTAAAGAAGAGACAAAAGTACTTCTTAATATTCTGATTAAAAATATCTATAATATATTCTCACAAAAGTTTTCTAAAGATTATATAAAAGTAATGTGTACATTGGTATTTTTCAACTACAGACAGAAAGGCATTACTCTATAATAAATAAAATCGTCTTGATGTTTTTAATCCCATATTATGGAAACCACAGGCAATTATTGGGTTGGAGTATATACTGATGAAATTACTAAAGGCCTAGATAATATATTTCTCATATTTTAAAAATACTGATGCTAGGCCTAGTATTTCCTTTCCTCAGAGCAAAGTACTCCACTAGGATTTGGAGAATATATTTGATAATTAGAGAATTAGTGCAGAATACATTTACACGTATCTTTAAAGATGGAAGAAAATGTACTACTCAATAAACATGGAACAAAAGGATAATCTCATGACCTAAATGGCATATATTCTTGCCACCAATATTAGGTACATATTATGTACTAGTGCTGTGTTAAGCAATAGGGATATAAAAAGGATAAGACGTTACCCCTGCCTAAAGAAGCTCATATTCTAATGGGACTAGATGTACAAGACTAGTAAATGAACACATAATTCTAAAACAATAGTTCTCAAAGAAGGGCAATTTTGACCCCCAAGAGATTATGTTCCATGGTGGCACTTTTTGTGTGAGAAGTGCTACTGGTATCTAGTATGTGTAAGCCAGGGTGTAAGCCAGGGTGTACACCAGGGTGTAAGCCAGGGATCCTTCTAATGATGCACAGAACAGCCCCTCCCCCCCACTAACTAAGAACTATCCATCCCAAAATGTCAATACTGCCAAGGTTGAGAAACCCTGTAATAAACAATGTTGAAGAAGATTATATATATCCAAAAAATGTATACACATTTTAAGAAAGGAAAAAACTATTAAAATTGTAATACTCAATATATAGTAATAACAAAAGATGAATACAAGTCATGTTTGACTTTTGTAATTATGAGAGGTGCTCAACGTGGTTACCATCAGTGTCCAGACACTTACGATTATGGAAAACTATCTATTTTACATTGTGTCCAAAGTGTCAACTTGTATACATTTTTTTGGCAGCCCGGGTATATATAGATATATATATGGCACTCCCTCTCTCTCTCCATATATATATATCTATAGATATATCTATATATCTATATATCTATATATCTATAGATATATAGATATATAGATATATAGATATATACGTATATACATATATATACACATATACACACACACACATATATATGTATATGTATATATATGTATATACATGTATATATACATATATACATATGTGTATATATATACACACATATATATGTGTATATATATATACACATATATATGTGTATATGTGTGTGTGTGTGTGTGTATGTATATATGGAGAGAGACAGAGAAAGAGAAAGAGAGAGAGAGAATTTTTTTTTAATGGAAGCATTAAGAGAGTCATAATTAATGCAGTTTGGGGTAATTAATGCAGTTTGGGGATAGGGAATTGTTAGAGAAGGCATCCTAGAGGAGGTAATGATTGATTTAAATCTTACATGATGAATAAAAGTTAAATAATGAAACACACAGTTTAAGGAAAGGTAAGAACAAGAGAAAATGGTTGATACTATTGGAACACAAAGTATCAGAAATTTGGAACATAGTAACATAATTTGATACTTAAAAACAACTGCTAACTAATGCATCATCTCTCTTTGGCAGGTTGTGGGACTCGAAGGAGTAAAACTACAAAACAGAGTCTCAGGATTGTTGGTGGGACACAGGTAGAAGAGGGTGAATGGCCGTGGCAAGCTAGCCTGCAATGGGATGGGATCCATCGCTGTGGAGCAACTTTAATTAATGGCACATGGCTTGTGAGTGCTGCTCATTGCTTTAGAATGTAAGTCCTGAACCTCGAGAATGATTGGGAGTAAGCAGAGTGTATTGGGGCTTGGGAAGAAGGAAATACCTTGTGAAGTTTGATAAAGAGTTTAGTATAGAGTAAAAAACATATATGTCACAAAGAGTGGGAAACACAAACTGTGATAAGACGTTTTATAGTCTGAAAATGGAAATGGCACTGAAGTCCCTGTAGGTAAATTATCCATTGATAAATATTAATAATTTGTCAAAGGGAGAAGGAATTTTAGTATCATCTTTGGACTTTGAACTGGAGAAGAGCCATATCTCTCTGCTGCATATCTATCAAAGATGGAGGATCGGTAGATTGTAGGTTTGACCCCAATGAGGAAATTAAATGTGAAGGAATCTGGTAGTAACAAATTATGCAAATGAATAGCTATATTCCAAGGAATGGAAACCTTTCAAGCCAGTGTAAAATGCTTACAGTACAGTAATCCTTTGTTCAATTTTTGTGTAGCCATTTTGGGTTTCAGAGAAATGTGTATGTATGTTTGTAGTTAGTTAACATGGTGCACATAGAATACAGTTAGTTCTCTCATTCTGTACAGGATATGCTTTCCATATGTCTCTTGGAGTCACTGATGCCCAGAAATGTCTAAAGGCCTTAGGATCTGGAGTGGGTGACTCAGCATGCAAAGCAGCATGTATATCCCAAGAAACATGCAACTGTGGCATTTCTACCTGATCTGACCCATGAACCTGATTCTTGGATTGGAAAGAGTTTGTTTCTATACACAGAAACTATAATTTTAAAAAGAAAAACTTATACTGACACCTGTAGACTAAATTGCTTAGTAGAAATCATTATATTGGTAGCATGGTAGAGTGGAATTTATTCTTCATACTTTCCTCCCCAGGAATAATGACCCAGCCAGATGGACTGCGTCCTTTGGAGTAACAATAAATCCTCCAAAAATGAAAAAAAGCATCCGGAGGATAATTGTCCATGAAAAATACAAATATCCATCACATGACTATGACATTTCAGTCGCAGAGCTTTCTAGCCCTGTTCCCTACACAAATACAGTACACAGAATTTGTCTCCCTGATGCATCCCATGAGTTCCACCCAGGTGATGAGATGTTTGTGACTGGATTTGGAGCACGGAAAAATGACGGTGAGGATCTGAAGAGAAACTCAAATCATAGTAATCTAATTTAGTATTCTAAGGCATTCAAAGAATGGAATGTCTTATGCCAAAATATGTTAGTCGGTTGGTCACATCAACCTGGGCCAAGTCACGTCCTGCAGGTAAACCTGCAGGTCACTTAGAAGATACATGAATTTTTTTTATGCCTTAGGTTACTATCAAGTGCATCAGTACTACTGTAGCAATAGTGCTTGGCAAGGTGTCTGAAAGAGTAAATATATTTGAACTTTTTAACGAGGGAATTAACAGCATAAGAGATTAGGGATCATTAATATATCCAATTATGAAGATCAGAGAATCCTAAAACCACTATGCCCTCCTCCCCACCCCACAAAAAATACCTTCTAAACTTAACAATGGAATGGAAATTACTTAAACAACTTGAGGTTCTTTCCTAGGCATCTAAATTTTTATTTAAAACAGAAAAGAATTCTCTCCCCCAATATTACTATATTTAAAAAAATTCATATCCTAAGATTCTATACCAACATCTTGTCCAATAATTATGAAAGACTTTCTTCAGGTTTATAAAATATATGTATATCTACAAATATAAAGACTACTTTTTCTTCCCTTTAGCTAACAGTGAAAATCATCTTCGGCAAGTACAGGTGAATCTCATAGACACTAAAATCTGTAATGAACCTCAAGTTTACAATAATGCCTTAACTCCTAGAATGTTATGTGCTGGTTCCTTGAAAGGAAAAAGAGATGCATGCCAGGTAAGTAGTCTGACCTATTAGCATGCTGCACAACTTTTGTTCACCTTATATTTTGAAATAATTATAGATTTACAGAAAGTTGCAAAGATAGTACAAAGGGGTCTCATGTATCGTTCACCAAATGTTCCCCAATGGTTACATCTCACATAACTATAGTACAATATAAAATCTGGAAGTTGACATTGGTACAGTGTATGCTTCTAGTTCTATGGCATTTTGTCACATGTACAGATCTATGTAATTACCACTACAGTTGAGAACTATTTCATCACCACAAAGATCTCCTTTCAGAGTAACACCTACTTTCTTCCCCCAATCCCTCTCTCATCACTAACACTTGGCAATCACTAATCTGTTCTCCATCTCCATAATTTTGTAATTTCGAGGGTGCTATATAAATAGAATCATATAGTAACTTCTTTTTTTAGAATTCTATTTTTATTTATCTGTTAGTGTTTTTGACTAGACTGTCTCTTGGGTTATCCTGTTTAGGGTTTGCTAAGCTTTTTCAGATACATGTTTATGTTCTTTGATAAATTTGGTAAATTTTCAGCTATTATTTCTTTGAATATTTTTCAGCCCCACCTTCTTTTTTGCCTCCTTCCAGGCTCTAATGGCAGGAATGTTAGTTCTTTTGTTACAGTCTCATAGGACCCTAAGCTTCTGTTGTTCATTTTTTCTTTTCAACTTCTCTTTCTCTTTGTTCAGATTGGATAATTTCTATCATTGTATCTTTGAGTTCATTGATTTTTAATTCTGTTATCTCCATCATCTCCATTTTTTTGTTAAGATCATCCAGTAAGTTTCTAAAATATTTATTTTGATCATTGTATTTTCACTTCTAAGATTTCCATTTGACTCTACTTTATATCTTCTATTTCTTTGCGGAAACTTCTTATTTTTTTTCATTTGTTTCCAGCATGGTAGTAATTGCTTGTGAAGACATTTTTGCAATGGCTGCTTCAAAATTTTATGTTAGATAATTCCATCATCTGTGTCATCTCAGTGTCTGAGATGTTTGTTGTTACCTGTATTTCACTTGGGTGAAAGGAGTGTCTATTCCATCTGGGTCCAGACCACAGACATCTTTTTGAACCTTGATTTTGCTTTCCAGTACGTAGGCTAGCACTGTCAACTTTGTACTTTCATCAGATATGACAACCATGATGTCTACGTCTTCATAAACACTGCTGATAAAATCTTTGAAAGAATCAATAACTGATTCCTTGAGTATGTTTCTAAATACAGCTATAATTTTTATCTTGTGATTTGACAGACTTAATATTCAATGTGCTCTGTAAGCCTCATATTGGTCTTTGAGATTTCATGCTATTCTTTATGTTTTCCAGTCTGGATTCATAGAGTGGATAACATTCATTTCTGTTTTTTTTTTTTCAGCTTTCCATTTTTCCTTCTGTCTCATACACACTGCACCTGTTTTTTCCATTCATGGGCTTCACTTCCCTTAATGCACAGCTGACTTCACCATAGTCCTTTACCAACATGTACCTCTGAGTCAGTCACTTTAGTTCAGTTGGTTATATTAAACTCTTTTACCCAACTGTAACCTTTCTGCACACTTCTGGCAAATGCTCAAAACTGAACTCATTTCCCTGTGTTTCTTTTTCTGCTCTGAGGCCCTATTTGTTCACGAAGGAAGACATGAAACAATGTAGATTGGGTCCATTACAAAATTCTACAGAAAATTCAAGTTGATACTGTAAATAAACATACTAAAATAAACCAACTTAATAAAAATTTCACTGGAAAATACACTAAATTATCATTATTGCAGATTCCATACTTGTGAATTTACCTACTTGCTAAGATTTGTTTGAAAATCTCAGTCAGTACTCAAGGCGCTTTCATGGTCATTCACGAACATGCGCAAAATGGCAAAAAATTTGAGTCATCCAATGAGCATGCTCCCACCTCAGGTTGTAAAAAGTGATGCTGCCTTCTTATTCTGGCTTTAGTACCACAAACTTATATCCTTTTTGTGGCCTATGTAGTGCCACATTTTTATGCTTTTTGTTGGTGATTTTGCTATTTAAAATAGTCCCCAACTGTAGTTCTGAAGTGCAAGAAGGCTGTGATGTGCTTTATGGAGAAAATGTGTATGTTAGGTAAACTTCATTAGACATTAGGAGTTTTAGTTCTGTTGGCTGTGAGTTCAATGTTAATTAATCAATAATATATGTTAAATAATGTGTCTTTAAACAGAAAACACACATCAGATGTGCTTATGTATTGATTAGTTGGCAAAAACCTGACTAGAGACTCATGGAAACCTAACCTTGTATTTCCCCATAGGAGCAATGATTGACTATTCACGAATTCAGTGTTTACAGTAATTTCATAGAACATAGCTACCATGAATAATGAGAATCAACTGTATTTTATTTGTCTTCTTGATAGTCATAGTAAACAGAATCTATAATCATTGTTTAGACATTATTGTAGATCTTCTCTCGTCTTAAGCACCTTCATGCTACTTGCCTCCAACTTTACTAAAACCATTGAAAACATCTTGTGCTTTCACATTTGTGATCATCATTTATGATCTTCATTCAAACACCTCAGCCTCTATTTATAGTAACTTTCTTCCTAAAAGCATCAGAGGAACAGCTGTATTATTTTTAGTCTTTTATTTTTAATTTTGTTACAGAAATTTCAAATGCACACAAAAGTAGAGAGAACAGTACAATGAACCCCCATGTACTTATCACCCAGCTTCAATAATTTTAAACTAATAGCAAATCTTATTTCCTCCCTGTATGTCCTAACTCAATCCCCTTAGCCCTCCCCTCCACTCCAAAATTCCAGATCTATTTTGAAATAAATCACAGATGTCATACAATATCATCTAAAAATATATCCTGTATTCTACAATGCTACTTTGATGATGGTATTAAAGATGAATGTTCTTTACAAATTTGGGAAATTGAAGATGGATAACCAAGTTTAGCTCTGGATTACAATACTTTACTTTGCTATCTCTGGAGGGAACTGGCACCCATCTTTTTTTCTTTCTTTTTCTTTTATGTCTAGCACCGACAATTTTGTCACTTGACTGGCTTCCTATGTTTTAATATCACAAATATCATCAATAGCCTCACATGCAAAAATCTTTGCTTGTGTTTCCTATTCTTTCCCATCTCAGTGGCATTTTGCTACCTATTCTTTGTTAAAATATGATCCTTCTTTGGTACTATGGTTCCGAAATATGCTGTTTTCTTTCCCTCCTCTCCAAGCACTCAGTTCTGGTTTCTTCTTTTAGTTCTTCTTTCTCTCCCTCTGTCTAAGCCTGGCTTTATCTCAAGACTCAGATCTCAAATGAAATTTTTCTATTCTCTATATATTTACTGAAAGAAGCTATCTTTTCTTTGAACTCATCTGTCATTTTAATGACTTCTAAATCTACATGTCCAGAATTAACCTCTTGTCCAAATTTAGTCTCATATTTCCATCTACTCCCAACCCATTTTCCTTTATGTGTATATGTTTTAAGTTATAAATGTAAGACTAAAATTTGTATATGTGTAATCACAAACTCAATGGGCATCATGAAATGTTAAATGGAATTTCCCATTTTCAAGTTTCTCACTTACGTTAGTAGGATTCTTGGAATCTTTTACTCTTGTATCTCCTTCATATGGAGTTAATCAAGTCCTAGAATATTTCTCCCAGATTTATTTCTTTTGTTTCTATTCATTCTGTTAACACTCTATTCCTTCATTACTTCATATCTTGATCACTAAAATTGCTTTCTGGTTTGGCTTCTTCTAATTTTAAAAGTTTCTGTTATGTGCATCCCTGAATAAACTTCTTGTTCTATTTCTCACTGAACCACTCACTAAAAATATTAGAATTTATGGAAAAATAGGGTTAGAGACAGACCAACGGACCCCGCAAAGGCTATGAAACTTTCTAACTAGAGAACTAACAACAACAAATAATTGTATCTTGAAAAATAACTTGGATGGTGTAGACAGGTAGAATGCCCAGGGTGGCTGGTGACTGACTTACGGGATATTAAAAATGCACAGAAACAATAGAGTGGAAATACCAGCTTCCTGGGGCTGACACAATGCGCGTGGAAATGCAGCCCTGAGCAGAGGAGGCAGTGCAACAAGCCAAGATCTAAGAACTAAGCCAGGCTGGGTTGTGCATTTTTGTGTATGTGTGGTGGTGGTGGTGGTGGTGGTGGTGGTGGTGGTAGTGGTGGTGTGGGGGGTGATTCTAGGCACAGGCACTTTCTAAACATTTTGTTAAAATAGGGCCCCAAAGGCTTCTGCCTATGAATAGCTGAGTTGATAGTTTTTTCCTTTTCTCCTAAAGATTATAATTCTCTTCCCATTATTCTGGCTTCCCGGAGTGAGACAAAACACATATAAACTATTACTTTCATCTTATACTGACACAACTCCCAATTCACCAACAGTGTGTGGGCTAACTAGTGTTAGCAGAACAGACTATATCTTTCTCTATTTGATACTTGCTGGACATCACCGTATTTTTCATTTTGTATTGTTTTTAAGTGCTTTGCCATCTTTTTTCTTTGATTACTTTATTCTCAGACTCCTTTACTCCTGTCTCTTAACAGATTTAAACTTTGTTGTCTCTAGCATCAACTATTTCTCAATCCTAAACTGATCTGCCTAGACTTAGGTTTCAATTGTCAAAATGATGTATTTTCAAATAGCATGGTATGGCACATCTTATTTCTATAGATTGTAGGCTCCTTGAAGGCATGTTTCTAGTCTCTTTATATCTCCTGCCACATGTAAAGGCATCAGTAAACACTTATTGGTAATTGATTTAAAAATTACAAACACGCTATTTCAAATTCAGCTATGATAAGTATTAAATAATTTTTTACATGGGAAAAGAAAAATTCACAAGGAAGATAGTATAATGTGTGTGTGTCTGGGGGGGGGGGAAATGGGCTTCTGAATTAGATCACTCTAGATTACTCAAATTTAAGTTCTACCCCTGAATAGCATGTGACAGCAAGCAAATAATTTAATATGTAGAGTTCCAGTTTCTTTATTGTTAAATGGAGAAAATAAAACCTAATCCCATGTTTCATTGCCAGAATTACAGGAGTTAATGAGATAATATGCTAATTAATTAATTAAGAGTTTCATAGAGTGCTTAATACTTAATGATACCAGGAATTTGAGGAATAATCAGTCAGTCCCTTGTTTTTATGACCCTTTTAAGGAAATAGGTTTCTGGAGTTCACAAGAAATAAACAATTGGCATTTTTGGTTTTGTATATGTATTTACTAAGTCCTGCTTTGTGCCAGGCTCTATGCTAATCACTTTGCCCACTGTTTTACATAATCTGCAAAATAATCATCAGAGGTAGGTATTAGTAGGAGCATTAAAAATCAGTAAATTAAAGGTCTTAGCCAGCTTGGAAGAGCCAGACTTGAGATTTAAACCCAGGTGTCTGACTCTAATGTTTGTGCTCTTTATCAGTGATAGACTCATCACCCTTCTTTCGGGAGGTGTGTCACACTGATAAAGAGGCAACCAGTATGGACAGTTATTTTGTCTGACATACCTGAGAGGTTATGAACACTGTTCTCCAAAGAGATGGAGACTTTAATATCAGTGTACTGAACCCTGAGGCTAAGCCAATTCTCCAGGTGGTGGAGCTCCTCCTTTATGTGAATTACTGACTTAGAGGGAATCACTTGTGCATTTGAACACACTGAAGATTTTTGAAAGCCCCCCTTCATCAAACTCAAGTTAGAGAAATAGTAAACTTTTCCATAGTGAATGAATTATTAATTACTAATCTCTTCTTTCTCCTTTAGGGTGATTCCGGAGGACCACTGGTTAGTCCAGATGCTAGAGATATCTGGTATCTTGCTGGAATAGTGAGCTGGGGAGATGAATGTGGGCAACCCAATAAGCCTGGTGTTTATACGAGAGTGACTGCCCTCCGGGACTGGATCACTTCCCAAACTGGTATCTAAGAGAGAAAAACCTAGTAGAATGGAATGCATTTTTGCTTATAAGCCATTCTTTGAAATAACAGAATTGCAGATGAAGCTTTGCAGATCCCCTGGATCTGACCATAGAATGAAACTGTGTGCCTGATGCATAATTTCCATCCTAACTCTGCTCCATATGTGAGCATCCCGCTTCTTTGAGATGGATTAAGTCTCAACTTATATTCATTTATTTTCTAGTTTTCTGTCATTGAAATTTTTACCTTGTAGACATAAATTTCTCATGCATATACACAATTTGTAGTGATCCCTTCCTTCATTTTCCCAGCTTCTGTCATCTCAGTAAATTTCTACTTTTAAGGTGCAGGACAAAGAATAAAAGGAAATATAAAAAGGAAAAACTACATCTTTATATACAGAAAAATATTGGGTGCTTTTTTTTCTCAGCAGAATGAGGAAAATGATTATGTTCATTATGAAAGGTCAAACAGAGACAGCAGAATATCAAATACATCATGAGGAAAAATGAATAAGAACTAAGTTAAAGAAATATAGAGAGAAACCAAGATATAGCTTTTGTGTGTGTGTGTATGTGTGTGTGTCAAACAACTACAGAAATAAATGTGGGGAAGATTCTGTTTTCTTGCAGCTGACAATATTTATACAAATTCTATATAATGTATTTGTTCTGAATAACTTAAAATGAATAATATTTATTTAAAATCACACTGCTGAGGATGTCAATATATAATAATAAAAAGTAATACACCTTCCATTTGCTTGATATTACAATATAGTAATCTATGAAGCAGGGGAGAATGGAGAAATATCATAGTTTATTGCAAATCTTTTTGAATACTGAGGCTAAAATGAAAATTTATTTAAGAAGAACCATCAAAATTATATGGTACAATTTTTGTGTGGTTGAATGGGAGGGAGTGAAGAGAGAATCAGTTCCAACTATTGAATGAAACGGGATTATAACCAAGTGCCTGTGTATTTTTGTTTGTAGCTTTCCCAGATTGCAAAGCCTTGAAAGTGAATAAAGCCCAGGTATTAGTATGTATTATAATCATGCCAATGAAGCTAGAGTTCATACCACATTCTGAAATAATTGCAGATGTTCTTCCCTCGCTGCTATGGTTTCATCCCATGCTTGTACTGTGGGCTTAGCTGGGTCCAGATGGGAAGATATCGAGCAGATATCCTGGAAGCTAACTCCCTGCTAAATCTAGTATGGCACTGAATTGCTAACTGCTTGGATACAAAATGAAAGACTAAAAACCTAGTATTAGCCACCTTCATAATTTTAGTTTTGGTAAATTACTGCTGAGCTGTTAGAGACACATCATTCAAGTGGTCTAGGCCATTATAAAGTTAGGAATGGTGCTGTGACATACATCATGCTGATGGCGAGATTTCACTGAATCTTTCCTTACCCTTCCCTCAATTGTATAAAGCTACTCAGACAAGTTCTGTATTACACCACACCACTTTGAAAACCAACATTAGCATTTTGACTTATATTGTCCCAAATAACATTGGCCTATAAACTGATAAAATTCAGGCACTTGGCTAAAATATGAAAACTGGCATGAATTGATAGTTAAAAATTTTGTAGAAACTGTTTTTGTTCCATTTAATAAAACATTTTGAGAAAAGAAACAAGATCAAGGGAAATGATGAATTTTAAACAAAGATTTAAAGTACATTTCAAAGTAAATTACTTTCAGTGTTCCATTAAAAAATTGGTCCCCCTTATTTCATATATTCTGCAACGGGCCTCTAGGTGGCATCTGCAAGCTACAGGAAGACACAAGGAAGAAAGGTATCTTCAAGTAATAAAAGTGTCTTGTAAAACTGAAAGAATGCAATTCATCTTTGAAAAGGCATTTAAAAATGAATCCACGTAAACTGACAACATGATTATTTTGCAGATTTCTGTAGGTGTTTCCAAAATAAAATAAAATTTATTAACATGTGACATGAAAATCTGCTCTGCAAACAAACTTGAAGAGATTTAAATTGACAAATTTTAAAAGTTTAATTTCATAATGGCATCATATTCCTCAGAAAAATATTTTTGATATTTTCTTTTACAAAAGTTGGAGAATTTGAGCTTGGGCCACAGTGAAAATATGACTAATAGTTCAAACTTTATATGTACAGAGAAATAGATAATACAGATTCATATTTTTAAAGTGAAAGATGTTATCTTTTGAAAGATAACATATGAAGGGTTTCAGTATTCTTAGACATGTCTGTTTTAATCAATTCATTGGAGAAAGTTAAGTCATGACAAATAATATTTATGAATTGTACAGAGGGCAAGCGGTTCTATATCTTTTATCTCTTCCTGCAGCACCTAGTAAAGTGCTCTGTATCTAATAATAGTCTTGCAATAAATGTCGGTAAATTGCTCTTTTATTTTTGTCTGATGTAGACAACATAGCTTTATTATTGTTTACCCTTTGATTTCTAGAAATGAGTATTGTCAGATTTTATACTAACTGTGTGACTAAAGCCTGTGATTTAAACACTCACTAATATTTACCCCGAATGATTGCAGTAGGGATTAAAATGAAGTAATGTTTGAGTGCTTAGCACAGTTCTTGGAACATAGTAGGTGCTTGACAAATGGTGCTATTGTAACTGTTGTAATGAAATTACAGTCTTATTTGGAATAATTAGTACTTGATCATAATAGATTGAATAAATATTTTTGAAATGAAGAGATAATTAGACCAACAGAATGGGCTATTTTTTTGTTTGTTTGTTTTTAATTCTGATTCTACAAAATAAGGTTTTTTTGGGATCATTCCAAAACATGTTGTCCAATTTTTTTCTGACTGTTATTCTAATTTTCATTTCAACTTTTAAAAATGATAGACACTGACATGCGGTATATAAACCAAAAACAACAAAAGAACAAGACAAACAAATGAGAAATAAAAGTGATAGACCTTGTTAATCATAGGGTGACTGAATTCTATCAGGATCTATAGTTTAGTTCAAATGATGCCTCCTCCACGAACCCTTCCATGATTCCCTCAAGTGGATGAAGTTGAGGAAAACTTCCTCCTTTCTGAAATTAATTACTATTAAAAAAACACACCAAAACGCTTTTTTATTTTCAGACAATCGTAGACATATGTATAGTTGAAAAATATAATACAGAGACATCCTGTGTATCTTTTATCCAGTTTTCCTCAATGGTAATATCTTGCTTAGCTATAACAAAATATCACAACAAGAAAGTTGATACTGAGACAATCCATAAACCTCATTCAGATTCCACCAGTTTTAAAAACATGCAATTATGTCTATGTGTGTGTATTTAGTTCCATGATATTTTATTACATGTGGGTTTGTGTGAGCACCACCACAGTCAAGGTACAGAATAGTTTGAGTATAACAACCCTTCATGCTACTCACAGCCACCTGTCTCTTTCCCTCCCTGTATCCCCAGTCTCTAATCCCTGGTAACCACTAATCTGTTATATATCTTTATAATTTTGTCAATTAAAGAATGGTACATAAGGGAATCATACAGTATATAACCTTTGCAGGTTGGCTTTTTCGCTCCACCTAATTCCCCAGAGATCAATCCAAGTTGTGTATGTCAATAGTTCATTCTTTTTTACTGCTGCATAGTATTTCATGGTATGAATATACGACAGTTTATGCATTCACTCATTGAAGGGCAAAGTTGTTTACAGCTTTTGGGTATATTATGAATAAAGCTACTATAACATTTACGTGTAGGTGTGTAGGTTTTTTTGTGAACGTGTTTATTTCTCTGGGATTAATGGCCTAGAGTACATTAACGGTTGTATGGTAAGTACATGTTTGGTTTTTTAAGAAATTGCCATATTCTCAGCCATGGAAGGGAATGGGTTCTTATCATCTGTGGCGGCATGCGTGGACCTGGAGGGTATTGTGCTGAGTGGAGTGTGAGGCAGAAAAAGATAGATGCAATGTGATTTCACTTATATGTGGAATCTAAAGAACAAAACAAACAAAATGAAACACAGTAATAGATACAGAGAAAAAACTGATGGTTGCCAGATGGGAGGCGGGTTGGGTGAATGGGTGAAAAAAGTGAAAAGATTAAGAAGCACAAATTGGTTATTACAAAATAGTCATGGGGATATAGGGTACAGTATAAAGAGTATAATCAATAATATATTAACTGTGTATGGTGTCAGATGGGTACTAGATTTATTAGAGTGATAGATGGGAGGGGATTGTGGACAGGGTAAAAAGGTGAAGGGATTAAGAAGGACAAATTGGTAGTTACAAAATAGTCCTGGGGATGTAAAATAAAGCATAGGAAATATAGTCAATAATATGGTAATAACTGTGTATAGTGCCAGGTGGGTACTAGACTAGTCAGGGGGATCTTTCTTCAATTATATGAATGTCTAACCACTATGCTGTACACCTTAAATTAATATAAAATAACATTGAATATCAACTGCAATTGAAAAAAGGGGAAGAAAGGTGAAGGGGAATAAGAGGTTCAAATTTGCAGGTATGAAACAAATAAGACATGGGAATGTAATTTACAGCATAGGGAATATAATCAATAATATTGTGATACCATAGTATGGTGTCAGATGGTTGCTGGACTTATCATGGTGATCACTTCTTTAGGTATATAAATGTTGAGTAACTATGGTGTACACCCAAAACTAATATAATATTGCATGTTAGCGATATTTTTAATAAAAATCTTTTAAAAAGAAACTTCCATATTCTTTCCAGACTGCTTCTTACCATTTTTAAAACTCTGTGTACCTATACTCTCTACTCATGTTTTATAGATATGTGTGAATAGCTCTGAATTCAATACTAGATTGTAAGTGCTAGAGGGGTAGGGAACATGACTGACTTCATTTTTATAACCTTCATGGTCCATAGGAAAATATGCTATTTATAGCAGTGCTCAATAAAGATTAATTAAATAAAGAGTGAAGATAGTAACAACAATAAGCAAACATAGCAATACATATATAAAATAGGAAAGAAATTATTTTGGATAGAAAAAACCAACAGTATTGCCTTTATGAATGTGTTATGCTCTAATTTCTATAATTTTGGACTTTACCACAGTACCTCCAAATAGCCAATATTAGTTTATATAAAGTCTTGTTTTCCATTTTCCCATATGCCATGCCATACACACACATACAAAAACACACACTAAAGACATGGCTTATATGATGAGTATCCTCATGCTTGAATTCACTTCCTGATATACAATATATTTCATGGTTTCTGATACATCTGTATCAGGTTCTATGCTGTACTTGTGGAATAAATTCCAAAAGAGGGATATACTCAATAAATATTTGCTGGCCTTAATTTTTATAACCATGACTCTATAATTCATTTGTTCTAATACAATTTTTATTGTACATCTCTCAAGGTGGAGTAAAAGAGGAAGGCCTATGAAATGCAATTATATCTCCCTTAGTTGACAATGATTCATTCATTAATCAATACATCTTTGATACAGCCGTATTAAGCATAAATTAATACCATAGTCACTTACTATAATAACAGTTTTGTATATACCTTTTACTCCTGTCTTGCTTTTCTATTGTTTTACCTCTCTGTGAAACTTGCTTTTTACTATAACTCTAACGAAATCCATATCTCCACCTTCTCTTTTCCTATACCATGAAGTTGAATTTGTTAGGAGAAAAATACACAACCACACTGAATGGTCAAACTTCAAATTCATGATCAGAATTCTCCAGCGTACTCTTAATACATCCCCACCATCATACTATACTGCTCCTTTCACTCTCCCCTTCTCCTAGATGTCTATTTCTCATCTTTTCCTCTCTTCAACTCCCCTAGCACCTGCTTATCCATCTGCATTCTCCACTGATGATCTTTTTTCCATACACATTCATTGAAAATTGAAGTATTTGTGATAGACTCTCCACTATCTCTACCCACTTACCAGCAGCTACACCCTCACACTTGGCCTTCCCACCCGTTGATCAGGTACTTGGATTGAAAGCCGATCTCTATACCTGCGCACTCTCTCCACTTTCTCCTACCTACTCTCACCTACTTAAGGAACTTGCTCCAGCAACTCTTCCCTCCCTCTCTTATATGGTCAATTTTCTTTTTGTTATTTGCTCCATCTTAAAACAAACAAACAAACACCAAAAAAAGAAAAAAAAAAGAAAAAATATTATCTTCACCCCACTCTCTCCATCAGTTGCTGCTCCAAGACTGTTGTAGGAAATTGAAAAAAATGATCTGTATTTACTATCTCCTACACTGCTCCTTGCATTATTCCTTAAGCATGTTTCAGACTTTGGCTCTCTAATCTCACTAAAACTGCATTTTGCAAGGACATTTATAGTCTCCATGTTGCTAAATCTAATGGTGAATTCTCATCTTACGTATCTTATCAATAACATTTGGCACAGGTGATTTTCTCTCCCCCACCCCCCCGCCACTTCATTAACCTTCTTCTTTGTCTTCCAGGGTACTCCCAACTGCCTGTTACCCTCAGACTTTGTACTCATAAGCCAGTCTTATTTTATGGTTGCTATCCTTGTCCTGAAGTTCTCAATGTTAAGTTACTCCAGGGCTAGGACCTTATTACTCTTCCTTGGTGATCTCATTCAGTTTCATTGTTTTAAATACTATACACATGATATTTCTAGATTTTTATCTTCAGAACAAACCTCAATCCACAAATCCAAACTTATATATCCAATTGCTTGTTGGTTATCTCTGTTCAGATGTCTAATAACAGTCTCAAATGCAACATGTCTTTTCTCCTGATGTTACACCCATTGATTTCCCTGTCTTGGTCAATATCATTTTTCCAACTGTTCAGGCCCCAAAACTTGCTATTCTCTTGACTCCCCTCCTTTTCTCACATCCCAAATCTAACACTTTTCTAGTATATTAATATTTTATAGAATACTGTCTAAACTCAAGCTCACTTGTCAATTGTTAGTAAATTAATTTTCTGCTCCCTTTTGAAAAGAATGTCATTTGCCATTTCTCCCATTCTCTGAATTGCTATAATTCCAGAGACGTTAGCTTCATTAGTCAAGTAATCATTTTCAACATTGTTGTTACTATGGAATAGAGTTTATTCTGGGGGAAAAAAATGAAAGCATTTATAACAGCAAAGTAGCTCCCTAAAATCTTTTCTTTCCTTTGAGTTTCTGTTATCTACAATTCAACTTCTTGTTTATGGATTGTCGAGGCATCTCAATTAATCTATACCTGACTCTCCTTAGACATCAACTGGAATAATCAACTTGTCTAGACATTTCATCACAAGAATTGGTCTCCAGTTACCTCAACGCCCAAAATTTATATTTCAAGTTACAACCTTTTCAATAAACTCCAGTCTCGTATAAGCAATTACCAATTCAACAGTTCCCCATAGATATCTAAAAGCCCTCTCTAATGGAGCTTGTCCAAAACCTAGGTCTGGATTTCCATTTTCCATTCCCTATTTCTCTAAATGTTACCATCTCAGTTAATGGCATTATTGTGAACCCAATCCCTCAGGTCCCAAACCTTCTACCACATTCAATTCGTCAGGTTCTGCCAGTTCTACCTTTAAAATATGCTAGACTTCAACAATTTCTTATTACCTGTGCAGTCCAAATAGCCATTTTTCTCACCTAGACAACTATAACAGCCTCTCAACTCCCTTACTTCTGTCCCTACTGAGCCCTGACACCCAACTTCACAAAGCCACTGGGGATACCCTCTCCACATATAGGGACAGTAGTAAAAGGGGTAGGGAAGTAGTCGTCACTTGAGAGGGCGGCAAAGGAATCTGTGTACTAGAGGAAAGTCAGGTTCTAGTTAGAGCAAGATGACAAGGATGTTTGGAGAAAAGTCTGGGGACATGAAGAATTTAAAGAAAACATACTGTGACTTCCAGAGAACAGTATAGGAGGATTTAGAGTTGAGGAAGGAATGAGAAGGACACATATTAGAGAATGGGACAAACATGAGCTGGGAGTCAATTTTTGTATACAGTGAAAGACAATCTCGTTTCATTCTTTTGCATCTGGCTTTCCAATTTTCCCAGAACCATTTACTGAGGAGGCTTTCTTTTCTCTATTGTATGTTTTTGATTCCTTTGTTGAAAATTATTTGCCCATATAAGTATATGTGAGTTTATTTCTGGGCTTTCAATTCTGTTATATTGGTCTATGTGTCTGTTTTTCTAAAAGGGTGAAGGGGGTCAAATATCTGGTGACAGATTTGACTTTAGCTGGGGAACATACAATGCAATATACAGATGATACATTATAGAATTGTATACTTGAAACCTATATAATTTTATTAACCAATGTCACCTCAATAAATTTAACAAAATTAAAAGAAATAACAGCTTAAGAAAAGAAAAAAAAAAGCCTCTGTTAGCTCGCTAGCCAAGCTAATCAACATATTATTACCAATGCAAAAGAAAATATTATAGTATTAATAAGAACCAAATACTATGTAGGAATAAGTAAACAATAGATAGAAGGGGTCTTGCTACCTGTTTTATGTTGTAGGAATCAGACAATCAACCTGTAAGTTCTGATTAAGAACCTAGAATGTATGAAAAATTAATATAAGACATAAACCCTACGCTTCAGGACCTTATATCTACTTGGAGAAACAAACATGGCACAAATAAAAAATAAATAATAATTATTTGTTAAGAGGTATGTGCAATTTTATCACAGAAAATAATAAAATTAATGTGAGCCAGAGTTACTATAGAAGATTCAGTAAAGTGAAAACTGGAAAAGTCACACACAAAAGAATGAAACTAGATGGCTGTCACCATGTACAAAAATTAACTCAAAATCGATCAAAGACTGAAATATAAGATATAGAACAATAAATTGCATAGAAGAAAACATAGATATTAAGCTTATGGACAATGGTCTTAGAGAGGATTTTATAAATTTGACCTCAAAGACAAGGCAAAAATAAAAATAAAGGAATGGGACTAGATCAAACTGAAATGCTTCTACATAGCAAAAGAAACTATTAAAAAAAGAGGCAACCAATAGAATTGGAGAAGACATTTGCAAACAACACCTCCAATAAGAAGCTAATATCCAAAATACAAAAAGAACTCATACAACCCAACAACCAAAAAACAAACAATCCAATTAAAAAATGGGCAGAGGACCTCAACAGACACATCTCCCAAGAAGACATACAAATGGCCAACAGATATATGAAAAGATGCTGAACTTCACTAGCTATTAGGGAAATACAAATCAAATTGGCTACCACCTAACACCTGTTAGGATGGCTATCATCAACAAGACAAATAATAACAAGTGTTAGAGAGGACATGGATAAAAAAGTTTTGAAGGATTTTGAAGAATTTGAAAATAAATGGATTGAACTGGGAATGAAGAAGTTAAATTGCCACTTTTTGCAGATGACATGATGCTATATATAGAAAACTCTAAAGACTCCACCAAAAAGCTATTAGAAACAATAAACGAATACAGGAAAGTAGCTGGCTACAAAATCAATGTACAAAAATCCACTGCTTTCCTACATACTAGCAATGAAATTTCAGAAAAAGAAACAAAAAGAAAAACACCACAATCCCTTTTGTAATTGCAACAGAAAGGATAAAATACCTAGGAATAAACTTAACAAAGAATGTGAAGGATCTATACACTGAAAACTATAAGACATTCTTGAAAGAAATTGAAGAAGACACCAAGAAACGAAAAGACATTCCATGTTTATGGATTGGAAGAATCAAAATAGTTAAAATGGCCATATTACCCAAAGCAATATACAGATTTAATGCAATCCCCATCAAAATTCCAATGGCATTCTTAAAAGAAATAGAATAAAAAAATCATCAGATTTGTATCGAACCACAAGAGACCCTGAACGGCCAAAGCAATCCTAAGCAAAAAGAATAATGGTGCAGATATCACACTCCCTGACTTCAGATTGTACTACAGAGCAACAATAATCAGAACAGTATGATATTGGAAGAAAAACAGACACACAGACCAATGGAATAGAATTGAAAACCCAGAAATAAACTCACCTAAATTTAGACAGATAATTTTTGACAAAGGAGCCAAAAACATACAATGGAGAAAAGACAGCCTCTTCAATAAAAGGTGCCAGGAGAATTGGAAAGCCACATGCAAAAGAATGAAACTAGACTACTATCTGTAACTGTGTACCAAAATTAACTCAAAATGGATCAAATACTTAAGCATAAGACCTGAAACAATAAACTGCATAAAAGAAAACATAGGTACTACACTTACGGACCTTGGGTTCAAAGAGCATTTTATGAATTTGACTCCAAAGGCAAGGGAAGTAAAACCTAAAATAAATGAATGGGACTATATCAAACTTAAAAGCTTCTGCACAGCAAAAGAAACCATCAACAAAATAAAGAGGGAACCAACTAAATGGGAGAAGATATTTGCAAACAACGCCTCTCATAAGGGACTAATACCCAAAATATATAAGGAACTCAAACAACTCAAAAACAAAAAAGCAAACAATCCAATTAAAAAATGGGCGGAGGATTTGAACAGACATTTCTCCAAAGAGGACATACAGATGGCCAATGGACATATGAAAAAATGTTCAACATCACTAATCATCAGAGAAATGCAAATAAAAACCACGATGAGATATCACCTCACACCAATTATAATAGAATGGCTACCATCAACAAGACAAATAATAAGTGTTGGAGAGGCTGTGGAGAGAAAGGAACTCTCTCTCATACTGTTGGTGGGAATGCACATTGGTGCAATCGCTATGGAAGGCAGTGTGGAAGTTCCTCAACAAATTAAGAATAATTACCACATGACCCAGTAATCACTCTCCTAGGTATATACCAAAAAAATCTGAAAACATTTATCTGTAAAGATATAGGTGCGGCTTTATTTACAGTGGCCATGGAAACAACCAAAGTGTCCTTCGGTAGACAATTGGATAAAGAAGTTGTCGTATATATACACAATGGAATACTATTCTGCCATAAGAAAAGATGAAATAGTGCCACTTGTGACAACATGGATAGATCTTTAAATTATTATGCTAAGCAAAATAAATCAGACAGAAAAAGTCGAAAATCATATGATTTCACTGATATGTGAGATATAAAACTGAAAGCAATAAAGGAACAAGACAAAGAAACAAAAACTCATAGACATAGACAATAGTTTAGTGGTTACCAGTGGGTAAAGGGCGTAGTGGGTGGTAGATGAAGGCAAACGGGATCAAATATATGGTGATGGAAGGAGAACTAACTCTGGGTGTGAACACACAATGTGATATATGGATGATGTATTACAGAATTGTACGCTTGAAACCTAGGTAACTTTACTAACCATTGTCACCCCAGTAATGTTTAACTAAAAAAAAGAAAACAAAATAAAATAAAATAATTATCTTAGAGAAAAGTTAATGAAAAGAAAAAGAAAATAAATGGATCTAGATACAAATACCATCATAAAACTTTTGGGGAAAATATAAACCCAGGAAGAGGAAGTGCTGTCATGGGGTGAATAATTCCAGTTGCTACAGAGCGTTTAATTAATTCTTGTCCAAGCTGACATCGGGACTTCATGGTTGAATTAACTGTAACATGCAGTCTGTGGGAGTGTCCTTGGAACAGTATACATTCTATAGCTCACTCATTAAACTGTGATAATTCAACAAGACCATAAAATGACATGATGTATGTGCTTTTCATTTATAACTGACAGGACTTCCATGGTTATGGCGCCAAGAGGAGAAAGGTGACATAAACACTGAAATTTTAGGTTTTGTTAAAATGGAAGAAAGGCTCATCTTGAATAACATTGAAAGTTGGAGAATCGTACCAGTTCATAGTTGTTATTTCTGATATTAGAAGCAAATCAAAAGGAAGAAGAGATGCATATGAGATGACTGGCATCTAATATAAATACATATATATATGTGTGTGTGTGTGTATATATATATATATATATATATATATATGTATATCGTCTTATTTTAAAAAGATACATTGACTGTAAATATTATGTGACATCTTTATTAGTTACAGATAATATTTATATTAGCTTTTCTACAAATTCCTGAATCTCAGTGAGCTGGTAAAGTGAAAAGCTTATTTCAAGTTTTGCAAAGTCCAAAATGTGGTATGATTGAAGGGTAGGTAGCAATTGTTATAGTGGTAACTATGTTAGTTTTGACAACTTGAATTTTTTTTCTAGGAATCTGTTTACTTCATATAATTTTAAAAATTTATTTACAATAAAATAATTATTTCCCAACTTGCTCTATAAGGCCAACGTGACTTGGATTACAAAACTTAATGACATTAAAAGGCTGGCCGTGTGGCTCAGGCAGTTGGAGCTCCATGCTCCTAACTCCGAAGGCTGCCAGTTCGATTCCCACACTCTCAACCACAAGGTTGCTGGTTCAACTGCTCGAGTCTCGCAAGGAATGGTGGGCTGCGCCCCCTGCAACTAGCAAAGGCAACTAGACCTGGAGCTGAGCTGCACCCTCCACAACTAAGATGGAAAGGACAACAACCTGAAGCTGAACGGCACCCTCCACAACTAAGAGTGAAAGGACAACTTGACTTGGAAAAAAGTCCTGGAAGTACACACTGCTCCCCAATAAAGTACTGTTCCTCTTCCCCAATAAAATCTAAAAAAAAAAAAAAAAAAAAAAAAAGACATTAAAAACCAGGAAAATTATGTCATTCTCTCTCAGAAGCTTGAATGTAAAAATCCAAAACAAAATAACATAAAAACTCAGTGATATGCAAAATGTACAATAAATTGCAATTGAGATGGGATTATTCCAGAAATACAAGGCTGGTTTAACATTTAAATACCAATCAATGTGATTCACAACATTAATCAAATAAAGGTAGAAAATTGATATGGTTATCTCAATAAATGGAAAAATGATCCCATTTGATCAAATGCAAAATCCGTTTATTATAAAACTTATCAAAGTAAAAACAGAAGAGAAGTTCCTTAATCTGATAAAGTGACACAAGCATCCTATGCAATACTGAAATACTGAAAGCCTTTCTCTAAAATTGGAAACAAGAGAAGCTATCATCTTTATATTTGACAGTGACTAGAGTTCCACAACATAAGGCAAAAACAATCAATCAACCAAAACAAAATAAAAAAATACAAGCAATGGAAAGGAAGTAGTAATATGTTCTTATTGACAGATAATTTGATAAGAAAATATTACTACTTCCTTTCTGATACTGATACTGATAAAAAGTCCAAAGAATATCCAATAGAAAAACATAAAATTAATAAATGAATCAAACAAGTTTTCTGGATACAAGGTCAATATACAAAAATCAATTGTATTTCTATATTCTATCAACAAATTTAACATGAATTTAAAGAATAACGCCACATAAAATAGTAGAAAATAAATTGAATACATAATACCTAACTAGAAAAACATGTACACAACTGCTACTGAGATACTTATAGAGCACTATTGTGAGAAAGTCTTAAAAATCTAAGTAAAAGAATGTATCAAATTTATGAATTGGAAACCTCAGTATTTTAAGAATTCAATTCTCTCCTAATTCTTCTATAGAGTCAATGCTATACTAACAATATATGAGAAATTTTGCTTTGAAAATTGATCAGATAGTTTTAAAATTTATAAGGAAATTCAATGCACTAAAAAATTTGATCAGATAGTTTTAAAATTTATAAGGAAATTCAATGCACTAAAAAGGAAATTCAATGCACTAAAAAACTTTGAAAAGGGAAAACAAATATGGACTTACAGATATCAAGGCATTCTATAACTTCAATAATCAAAGCAGTGTGGTATAGCACAGTAATAGAAAAACAAATGAAAGAAACAATGAAAAGTTCAGAAACAGACCCACATTTTGATTTATAACAGAGGTAGCACTTCAGTGCAGTGGATAAAGGATTGCATGTGTATGTTTCAATAAGCTGTGCACAATCAACTAATAGTCATGAAAAAAATGTCTTTCTCTCTACTTTATAATGTACATAAAAATGAATTCCATATGAACTGTTGATCTAAGTGCAAATGGTAACATGTTAACGTTCCTAGAAAAAAACATGGGACAATATCCTTATGAAAGACAAAGAATTCTTAAATACACTGCACACATGTACACATCACTAACCTTAAAAGGAAATATTTATAAATTTTAAACTAAAATTAAGAAATTTCGTTGTTTAAAAGTCACTAAGAAGAAATTCTACTTCCAGTAAAGGTAAAGTATCTTATGTTGAGCCCTTCTAGAATTAATAATTATAAACCTTGGAAAAAATATAAAAACTAACTATATGAAGGCAATGGAGGGACCCCCAACCAGCAAAAACTGGAGGACAGTCAATAAAGGGAGAGTCCAAGGAAGAAAGTATACTGGATGAGATTTACATACATATGTTTTCTTGACAAGTCCAGGTGGCAAAAGGCAGCTAAAATGTCTAGCAGAAAGCCACAGTCTTAGTGGCTTTAGGCCTCAGAAAAAAGATTGGGGCTGCTGGGTGGCTGAAAAGTAAAGGGAAAAATCCTGAAGTGGGACAATATTAACTCTAAGTGGAGCCTATGATAAGAATGCACGTTTTTAGTTCCTAGGATAATCATTAAAAAAACAATGCAAAAAAGGTCAAAATATTGATTGTTACATTAAGTCTTCATGTTAAAATTTATGAAAATTACAAAAATAAAATATAGAACTGAAAGAAGGTGGGGAAAATGTAATCAAAACCTTTTTAGTGATCTATGAAAAGGTCAGGACAGGAGAAAAATACACATAAAGAGAAGGAGTGTGGTAAGAAGCCAGGAGTGTTTGGAAAATTAGAATCACTTCAATTTTATTTAAACTTTTTGCAAAATTGATACAGTTAGAGTAGTTCTTTCAAAAACAAAAGTTCTGTATTTATGTAGATTTTTGGAGAAAAAATGATTATGTTTGCAATGAAAACTAACAGATGTGTATTTTATTAATTAGTATTTCTTAACCTGTCTGTGTGTTTGTATGTGGGTTCTACTTTTTTTTTTAACTCTTTGAAACTGTATCAAAAGAAATAAGCTTTTGGTATTAATATAAGCCTAGGAATTCAAGATTATAAATTCAGATTCCTAACAGCAGCTTAAACAACAACAAAAAAACATTTTATTTTACATTAAAAGCAAAGGGAAAACAATATATAAGAAATGTGCAGCTTATGATAAGGGAGAGTCATGTTCTAGGTTAAATTCATCTCAGCTTGGTTATTTGATAAGCAAATTCTCTATTTATTTATTTACTTGCATTAACAAGTATTCTATACCTTTACTTGTCTCGACACAACGAGAAATGGTTTGTAACTAGACATGAATGACAGCAACAAAATTTGTGTAAAAAATAAAAATTTAAATTTTAGATGAAAATACAGGAAAATGCTTCCTAGCAATCAAGGTGGGAAATATTTCTTAACATTTTATAGTTCATAGTGTGACAAATTAGACTAAGATTTTAAAAATGCTCTATGCATGAAAACACCCCATTAAATAATGAAATGTCAAGTTGTACCCTGGGAATAGGTAATTATTAAATAGGTGAACAGAATTGGTTAATATCCAGTTCAATAATATATATTGAAATAGTGATGCAATTCTCTTTTAGTCTGTCAATATGATGCATTAACTGATTGGAATGTTGAACCAGCCTTGTATATCTGGAAAAAAAATCACACTTGGTTGTGGTCTATAATTCTTTTCTGATTCAATTTGGTAATATTTTGTTGAGGATTTTTGCATCTATGTTCATGAGAGATAGTGGCCTATAATTTTCTTTTGTAGTGCTAACTTCATAGACTATGTTAAGAAATATTTCTTCTGCTTCTATCCTTGAAGGAGATTGTAGAGAACTGATATAATTTCTTCCCTAAATGTTTGGTAAAATTCACCAGTTTTTATTTATTGGGAGGTTTTTCATTAGTGATTCATTTTCTTTAATATATATAGGCTTATTCATATTACCTATTTCTTCCTGTGTAAAGTTTGGCAGACTGTGCCTTTCAAGCAATTGGTGCATTCCATCTAGTTTATCAAATTTGTAGGCATAAAGTTGTTCAAAGCATTCCTTTATTATCCTTTTAATGTCCATGGGACTTGTAGTGTTATTACTTCTTTCATTTCTGACATTAGTAATTTGTATCTTCTCTTTTTTCCTTAGCTGGGCTATTGATTTTCTTGCTCTTTCCAAAGAACCATCTTTTGATTTAATTGATTTTCTTAATTTCCTGTTTTCAATTACATTGAATTCTGTTCTATTTATTCTTTTCTTCAGCTTACTTTGGATTTAATTTGCTCTTTTTTCTTTCTAGTGTCCTAAGGTAGAAACTTAGGAGTATGGATTTGAGATCTTTCTTCTCTTCTAATATATGCATTTGATACTATCAATTCTAGTCTGAGCACTGCTTTCACTGTATCTCACAAATTTTGTTAAGTTGTGTTTTTGTTATTTAATTCAAAATATTTTTTCTCAGACAAGTACCATATGATCTCACTTATATATGGAATCTAAAGAAAAGATTATGTGAATGAACTAATCAGAAACAGTTTTGGGGACACAAAGAAAAAACCGAGAGTTGTTAGATGGGTGTGGGGGGGGGTTGGGGATAAGGGGAAAGGTGAAGGGATTTGGAAGCAGCTGGTAACCACAAGATGGCCTCAGGGTTTTTTTGAAAATTAATTTGGGGAAGGTATTCAATAATGTTGTAAAGATTTTGTTGGGTATCTGATGGACATGCGTCCTATTTGGGAGACCACCTCAGGGATACTGTGGATACCTGATCATGGCATTGTACACCAGAAGCTAAACATTAATGAATGCCAACTATAATTTTATATATATAATGTGATGGTTCAGTGTGAGGTCGGAGGGATAGTGGATGGGGGGAGGGGGGTTCACAGTGTGAGGGATATAAATGATGAACGTCTAAGTATTACCTTGTCTTGTACACCTGAAACTAATAAATAAAAAAAAAAAATATTTTTTCTCTTGAGACTTCTCTTTTACCCATGTGTTATTTATTTATTTATTTATTTATTTATTTATTTATTTTTTAAATATACTAATATTATTTATTAAGTCTGCTTAAAAATATCAAATACACACGGAATGAGTTCAATTGTTTTTGTATTATAAATAGATTGTTGAGATTTAGATAGCTATCCAAGATACTGTGATCTGAATTGAAATAAGAGAGAACCACCAAAGGAAGAAAGAATATTTTGAGAAGTAGAAAAAAATAGAGTGAAGGTTATTGGTAAAAAAATAAAAGCAATAAACTAGTGGAGAAAAAAAAAATAATTAAAAAAAAGGAAACATATATTTAATCACAAATAAGAAAAAAGATGCAGGAGGCCAGAGTGGATCACAAGCTAATTATAGGTTAAAAACAGAGCCCTGTTGTTCAAAGACAAAGTACTGATAGCTAGTCACTGAAAAATTTAGGGAACATAAATAATCATCTACATTATGTACGCTATTAATCAGTTCCTTGTTGTCATACTGTGTCCTTTAGGATCCCACTACTTAAGTCGAATGTGCAGAAATTGGAAAGTAGACACAGAGGAAGCAGCAAAACAACGAAAGTGTTGGAAAACAGTCCAAATGAAACAAGGATAAAGGAACTGGCCTTGTTTAGTCTGGAGAAGAAAAGACTTGGAGGGAATCCATAGCAGTCTTTAAGTTCATGAAGGAACACAGTTCTTTGCAGGTAGAGGTAAACAGTTGGTCTCTGTTTCCTCTACCCATGTGTTATTTAGACGTATGTTGTTCAATCCTCACATAATTTGGAATGTCCAGTTTCCTTTCTATTAGGAGAGCAAGCATTGCATGATTTCTATTTTTTGAAATTTGCTGAGGTGTGTTACATAGCCCAGAAAATGGCCTATTTTGGTGAATATTCTATGTGATATTGAGAAGAGTCTGTATTCTGCTGTTAGAGAAAGTAATCTATGGAAGGCAATTATATCCTGTTGACTGATGATGTTGAGTTCAATTAAAGTCCTTACTCATTTTCTGCTCCTTGGATCTGTCCATTTCTGATAGAGGGGCATTGAAGTCTCCAACTGTGATAATGAATTCATCTATTTCTCCTTGTAGCTCTATCAGTTTTGCCTCATGTAGTTAGACAATCTGTTGTTAGGTACATACATACTGAGTATTTTTATGTCTCATCAAAGGCATTCTTCATTACTGTTAGTGTTTTCTATCTCTAGTATTTCTTTTTGGTTCTTTCATAGGATTTCCATCTCAATGTTTACATTTCCCATCTGTTCTTGTATGCTGTCTACTGTATTCATTATAGCCCTTAGCATATTAATCACAGTTGTTTTAAATTCCTGGTCTTATAATTCCATTATCCCTGTTGTGTCTAGTTCTGATGATTTATCTGTCTCTTCAAATTTCATCTTTTGCCTTTGGTATACCTTGCAATTTTTTTCTTGATAACTGAACATGATGTACCAGTTAAAAGGAATTGCTACGAATAGGTCTTTAGTAATTAGCGGTGAGGTCTGGAGAGACAGGAAGTGCTCTATGAGTATAGTTTTGATTAGGTCCAGTCATTTAGTGAGCCTACGCCTCTGGACTGTAAACTTCACAAGTATTTCTCAGTTTTCCTATCCACTCTCAGGTAGGACAGGATGGTTGGAATGGTTTGAAGTTGGGTCTTGTCTCTCTCAAGGTGGTTCCAAGTTGGGGACTCCTCACGTCTATTAGGCTCTGAAAATACCCCAGCAGTTTAGGCTCTGGTTAGCTAGTTAGCCATGATGGCAGGCCTTGTCAAGAAGAATAGAATGCTCTGTAATATTTCAAAATGGTTCTTTGTTTCCTTCCCATGCCAGAAGCTGAAAAAAATTTTTCTTCAGTATTGATTGTGGGAATCTGGTGGAACTTTGTACTTGTTGTTAGGATGGAAGGGTGATTTCAAAGCACCTTACATGCAGAAGCACAATATTCAATATATAAAGAGAACCCACATATATCCATAAGTAAACAGAAACAACCAATAGAAAAAAAGCTAAATTTACAAAAAGAATCTCAGAAGAGGAATCCCAGATCCTCCCCCAACCAATATATGTGAAATGATCATTCTCACTGGTAATTAGGGAAAAGCAAATGCAAGCCACAATGAAATAGAATTTCATTTACATCGAAATGATGGCAATATAAGTTATATTGAAATGCTCTGTACACCTGAAGCTGAAGTTGAACAGTAATGAATGTCAACTACAATTTTGTGTATATATATATATATACATATATATATATGTATATATATATATACAGTTATATATATATAGTTACAAGAAGTGGAGACATTATTATTATTATTTTTTAATTTATTGAGGTGACAATTGTTAATGAAATTACATAATTTCAGGTGTACAATTCTGTAATGCATCATCTATAAATCCCATTGTGTGTTCACCACCCAGAGTCAGTTCTCCTTCCATCACCATATATTTGATCGCCTCTTACCCTCATCTCCCTCCCCACACCCCTCTTACCCTCTGGTAACCACTAAACTATCATCTGTGTCTATAAGTTTTTGTTTCCCATTTGTTTGTCTTGTTCTTTTTTTGTTTTTGGTTTATATACCACATATCAGTGAAATCATAGGGTTCTCTGCTTTTGCTGTCTGACTTATTTCGCTTAGCATTATACTCTCAAGATCCATCCATGTTGGGAGACAACATTAGGAATAGAGACAGTGGAAATATAATGGCTCTGTGCAATGTCAGAGGGGTAGTGGATGAGGGGCGGGGGGTTGTCACTGTGTGAGGGATATAAAGGATAAATGTCTAACTATCACATTGTTTTGTGCACCTGAAACTAAAAAAATAATGTTAAAAATAAATAAATAAATAAAATAAAACAAAACAAAAAAAGAAATGCATACCTTGTGGTAAGTCATTTGTCAGAAACTTCTACCTAGTTACAGCTAATTTCATTTGAAGCTAGTATAATGGAATTGGTCAAACAGAGCTAGGATTATCCCAAATTACCACCAAGCTGTTTCTTGGGTGTAACTTTTAGGTGACCAATCCAAGACTATTATTTTTTTTTTAAATAGCCAAGTCAGGGAAATTTGGATGACTCCTATCTTGAAACTATGGAAATATGACAGTCATTAACACTAGTCAGACAAGTTTCATCTTATTTGTTCTCTACATTTCACCTAGCCCATAAAAACAAACCAACCAACACTGGATTCAGCAGATAAACCTGTGAAACATCGACCACCTTAAAAGCTACACGAGAAGGTTCTTATTTTTATTATCCCTCTCATCGTTGTCATCATCATCACTAACACCATTGTTCCTGATACAGCCACAACAATCAGAATATTATGTACAGGTAAATGGGATTTAATTTGGGAAATCATATCTGCAAGTTGCTACTGAGTATCTTCTAGCTTTTTGTTAATTAATTGTTTTCCATAATTTAGATTTTTATTTCTGGACACTATCAAGACACATGCTATTGTTTCTGAGGTCTAAAGGCCTTGCAAAGTTTCTAAGAAAGTTTTCGGAAGTTGGAAAAAAAAAATCAGATTTCAGCAAAATTTTACTTACTTTTAAAAAAATCACCCATGAGAGCACTACCATTTTTGTACTATAGTTGTATAACTGAAATCATATTTTCTAATGTAAAAATATTTTATAAAAATAATTTAAATATCTAAATATCTTTATAGATTTTTGGAATAATGTACTTTATAACACACATCCTGAATTAGTAGCTGGCAAACTGCTGGGGTCCTTCAAAACTTCATAAATATTTAAATGAGTTCCAATCCTAGGGCACTTTGTTTTTCTAGAGAAAGCCATTCAACTCATTTGATTGCTAATTTCTCTGTTCCTTATTCAAAACTCTCTCCCTAGTGATTTAAAATCCTCTATGAAAGATAAAAGGTTTATCTTTATAAATTTTGGGGAATTTTGTACTAGAATCTTACTTTAACATTCTTCACTGTATAACAATTTAGATGCATCTTATTCAAATGGCCTATAAACGAAAGTCTAATAAATAAAAACTACAGTTTGTTATGGTTTGCTGTTTAACTACTAATGCAATATCAGAATGTGGTTATTTGGAAATCTAATCTAGGAAATTATACCCGTTACGGACTGTGGGATAAATTATAGTGAGATTAATGTTTTACAATTGTGAATAATGTAGTTACCATGATTTTAATATTATTATTGTAATTTGATTAAGGTAATGATTGATTATACCAGAATAGATATGAACTTTTACTTGAAGTAGATTCAATCCAAAACTAAGGCAATTATGGTGTAGTTAAGTATATGGAGTTGGCTAAATTTATTGAAGATTAAAATTTTTAACCTATTCTCTTTGTTCAATGAGTGGTTCACTGTGGAACTAAAACCCCTACATTAAAAAAAAAAAAAAAAATTATGTCCAGACCGGCCTGGTGGCTCAGGTGGTTGGAGTACTGTGTTCCTAATGCTGAGGTTGCCGGTTTGATTCCCACATGGACCAGTGAGCTGCACCCTCTACAGCTAAGATTGTGGACAAGTGAGCTGCCAACCGGGGACCAACTGCCTCACCCTGGGAGAAGCACAAGGCTCATAATACCAGCAAGGGCCAGGGAGCTGGGTCCTAGACAACTAGACTGAGAAACAACAGCTTGAATGGGGGGGAAGGGGGCAGAGAAGGGGGAAAATTATGGCCAAAAATTAATTTAGTAAATGATAAAATGTGTCATGAATGGACCTTTCTTTGGTATTTAGAACATCATTTTAACATTTCAGCTATTATTCAAAAATAATAAATTCCTTGAGTCTGTGCATTATATTTACTAGTGTTTAATCATAAATACACTACTGTATTCTTTTAGATATAAAAGAAATTCCCTAATTGTTTATGATAGTAAGAAATCCATAATGAGGAGAGAAAAAAGCCATATCAGCACTATTGTCAAAAATATGTATTTTTTAGAACTTTCCAGAGTATTTACAAGGGCTTGCAAAGGAAAACAGTTTACAAGCTGTAATGTAGGGATTATTTGTATAGAAATCATTGTAGCCACATAATAATTACCATTCAGGCTACATAATATTTGAGTTCCTCAAACCAATATGCATGTTTCAGAAAGAATAAACTACCAGTCTAAGTTAAAACTGGTAATCCAGAACAATATTTTTTATATTTATTAAATTTATTGGGGTGACATTGGTTAGTAAAATTGTATAGGTTTCAAATGTACATTACCTATGTATTGCATTTTGTGCTCACCACTTAGAGTCAGCTCTCCTTCCTTTACCACATATTTGACCCCCCTTTTTCTCTTCTCCCACCTCCTTGCCCTCTGGTAACCACTAAACTGTTGTCTGTGTGTATGATTTTAAAAAATTTTTTGTCTTGTTTGTTGCTTTCAGTTTTATATGCCACATATCAGTGAAACCATATGGTTCTCAACTTTCCTGTCAGACTTATTTCACTTAGCATGACAATCTCAAGATCCATCCATGTTGTCACAGATGGCAGCATTTCATCTTTTCTTATAGCCGAGTAATATTTCATTGTATATATGTGCCACATCTTCTTTATCTAATCCTATGTGGAAGGACACTTTGGTTGCTTCCATGTCTTGGCCATCATGAATAATGCTGCAGTGCACATAGGGGTACAGATATCTGAAAACATTTATCCGTAAAGGTATATGTACCCCTATGTTCATTGCACCAAAACAAATTTGAGATCTCAATATTATACTGCACCTCCAGTCATTAGAAGAAGCATATTATCAGATAGTAATAGGATAATAAATATTGTTATTAATTACCTTAATTGCACATTCCTTTAAAAGCATGATTCATCTAGTACAAGAAACACTTGTACTAGTGTTAAAATAGCCTTTTTTCCTTTGAGGATGAAATTAAACACCAAAATTCCAGTATGAAAGTGTACATGAAACAGGGAGTTTTCTTTGAAGAGCATTTGGTTTTGGGAACACTAATGAACAAGTCAATAAAAGAGGTATGAGGAAGAGGAAGGATTAAGAATAGAGAACAAAGCTGAGAGGAAAGAACTGGGTGGAGGTGTGCAATTGAGGCAAAAGGTAATGTTTAAAAAAATTGTTTAAGAAATCCCAAAGAACTTTCCTACCTAAAATTCAGTTGGTCCTGGAGGGATTAGAACAACAATAAGATTCTCATATTCATAGGGAATATCTAATCTGCCTAATGTATCCGCTGATTGCAAACTCTTCTGTTTTGGACATTTTGTTTTGGATGATGCAGAATACAAAGCGACTGAGGGAACAGCTGAGGCAATTCTGAACTTTGAAATCAGAAGTATTTTTGATGTTACAGGCCTTCCTCCAAATGGAATATTCCATGACATCATGTCTTTTAAGATACGATGAATAATTTGTATCTACACCTTATACAGATTAGACTAAGGATAGTCATAAGACTTTACTGTAACCCTAGATCACTCTTCCTGTATGAGGCCAAGTCACTATATTTTCTTATTATTTTTTATCTAATTGATTTTGATGATGAAACTTACCTATCTACTAATTTATATTGTACAAATAATCCATGTCATTGTAGAAACAGTAACTGTAGTTAAAGAATAAGTAAACAAAAAAGAAAAAGAAAAAATCTATCAAAGATCTCATAACATGAGATAACTGCAGTTGAAATCATGATGTTTTCTTCCACATTTAATTAAAACTTGTAAGTGGTTGCATTATATAGTTGTGTTTATAAATCTGTATATGTTCTTGTACATGGTGTGGCTACAGTTTACAAAAATACAATCAGACCACACCTAATGTTACACAGTCTGATTAAGATAAATAACAAGAGCAAATAAGTTCATCCTCAGTAACATAAGGACAGAAGCTCTGTCTTTTGCTTACTGCTATATCACTTGCAGCTAACATAGTACTTAAATATGATTTGTTAAAAGAATTAGGTCTATTCTCTTTGAGATATTTGTGGTTTCTAAGTTTTCAGCTAATATAATGGCCTAATGCATAAATTATAAATTGTGTTGCATGAGTTGAAGGAGAAACAGGTAGATTTAGAATGTCTACGCTCTGATCTGAGCCATTTTCCCCCCTTCATAGGTACGGCACAATTGCCCGGAGATCTTGGCCACTATGGATGACAATTCTTACTTTGCTTGGCGTGATGGCGATTTTGGGAGTAACTATTGGTCTCCTTGTTCATTTTCTGGCAGTTGGTCAGTACAGACTTTTTAATTTTCACCCTTACTACTACTAAATCTCCTCTTACTTTTAGAAATTGTCAAGAAACAACAGAAATATTAAATTTCTTTGTGGGAAACTTCTCATTTACTTCCTATTTTATTTCAACATAATATTTTAATATTATTTGATACCAAATTTTATAATTTTTTTTGAATTAGATGCCTCCTTGTTCTACTTGTAAGTTGTATCACCAATTACAGGAATTTGGGTAAGACTGAAATGTTCAATACTTTGATGCTAATGTTTATTGTCAATAAAGGAGCTTATGTAGTAGGTTTGTAGTTGAGTTGTTACCGCTTTTAGTAAATATACCTCAGACTATAGAGATCACTGCTCTTCTTGGCTCAATTCTGGTACTGACAGATTAATCTGCTAACCTGCAAATATCCAAGTTCAGCATATTGGATGTAACAGTATGTTACACATTCTAGTTATTTGCTCTTCTGTTTAGTGATAAACTTTACAGATTAAAATTATGAAGTGGTAGGAAAAAGAGGGTCTTGGAGTTTATTTATTGCAATTTAGTCTTTGTAATTAGGAGGGAAAAGTCCCAGAGAGCTAAAGTTATATGCCAAAGTGACACAGCCAATATTTGACAGGGCTTAAACTAGTTCCTCTAACTTCATAAACATTATTCTTTTCAGAATGATTTTAGATAACTTCTTAGAACCTGGCATTTGCTTTGCATATACACTGGTTGCCATAAAGAAAAACATAGGAGACTAGGATAGAGGAAACTAATTTCTATTTTAGATTGAAATAATATTTCTGACCTTTAGGAAAATGAATTATTATAGCTTAAGAGATCACAGTTTTCAGTCTATTATTAGCACTCCTTAAAAACTATGTAGTGCTTTTTTTTTTTTTTTTGAGTTAGACTTTTTTTTTTATTATTAGTTCCAGGTGTAAAAAACAATGTGATAATTAGACATTTACACTTCTCACAAAGTGATAACCCCCCCACCCCCAAGCGACTACCCCTCTGACATTCTATATAACTGTTACAATTCCATTGACTATTCCCTATGTTGTACTCCACATCATCTGACCATATATATATATATATATATATATATATATATATATATATATATATTAAATTATAGTTGACATTCATTGTTATTCAGCTTCAGCCTCAGGTGTACATTAAAAAGCACTACATAGCACAGTGTAGATGCCTGACCACTGCTCTATGTAGTGCTTTTTAAGGTGGCTGAAAATCACAATTGTTCTCAAAATATATGAATGGCTAATAGCTTAACCAAAACAGGATACCATTTTCATAGTAGTTCTTAGTTTTAAAAGTATATATGTGACCTGGAAGAACTACCTCAGGTCTTATCCTGTTTTAAATGATGGTGGTCTAGTATATCAGGGGAAGCAGTTTACATTTGAGGACAGAAAAAATGGAGAATGTGAGACCTGTGATGCATGCCAAGCACCAGCCACCGTATGCTGTAGGGAAGTGCACGGGCAGGATGAAGTCCTCAAGAAATAATTCCAGGGACTGGAAAGCAGACCAACAGGCAGCGGGCATAAGAGAGAGGAGAAGATCATTCAGAAAGTGAAAGGGGATGCTTGTAATGCTTGCTGTATCAGAACTACTTAGAAAGATTTACCGCGTAATCACTAGGTTAAGAATTTCAATTATAACATGAAAAAGAGTTTTCACCTCTAGTGAATACTCAGGTAAATTGCTATTGGTTGCCGGGGCTGATGTTTTGAGGAGGATGCTGAAGGACAATAATGTCTATTATCATATGAATAAAAAAGGGGGATCACTTTATGAATGCTGTGTAGTTGCCATTTCTAGAATAAGTGGATATTCACTCCCCTTCATTTCCATCCTCTTCCTTTCTCCCACCCTCTGCTTATACCTAATGCTGGGTTGAATTTTAATTTTGAGATAGAGATTTGGAGGGACTTAAGGCCAATTACTGTTTTAAAATTCTTTGAGTATTTCCTTATTTCACAGGAAAGATTTACCATTACCAAGGTGATTTTCATATTTCTGGAGTCACATACAATGACAGTTGTGAAAATGAAGCTTCACAAGCTAATTCAGATCTGAAAAAAGATATTGAGACTAAGGTAAGTCAGTGATTTCTTTCATTAATTTCATTATAAATTTGATTGAAATGGACATGATGGATCTTTTATTTTTTTTCTCCTGACAGATATCTGATGCATTTCAAAATTCTAGTATGTACAAAGAATATATCAACTCTCAGGTCATCAAACTTCTGTAAGTACAAACATATTCAGGGTATTATGGAAAGGGAAGTAGGTGATATGAAACATATCAGCCCTGGTTTCACATAATAACAAGAGCAAAAACAACAGAGGGAGGGAGGAAGGGAGGGAGAGAGAGAAGGAGGAAGGAAGAAAGGAAGGAAGGAAGGAAAGAAGAGCTCTTCATAAGTTAAAGTATCATTTTATTTAACACATTTCTGTTCAAAGTAGGAACTGTTCTGTACAAATCTGTAATCTCTATACTTAAAGAAGAATTGCAAGTTGTTGGTGGCAGCCAGTCCTAACTGACATCTATAATAAAAGATAACTGTAACTCTGTGAAAAACAAGGAGTCCAACCTGATTGTTTTGTCTCCCTTATATTAGCCACCTCTTCTTCCATCCATACTCATCTGGCCATAATTTTCCTAAAATGATCCTCTTTTGCTCTTCTTAGTATTACCATTATTGTAATAACTGTGGAGCAAAGTGAATCATTGAAGATAACACATGTCTATGTAAGTCTTTGAAGTGTGCTTGAGGTTGAGGGGAGGGAAGCAGGAAGGAGGGCATCATGGAGCATAGGGGATGCATGAGAAAGAGCAAGCACACTTCTACTTTGCTAATTGCCAGTATCTATTCTGGGGAATTCTGAACTTTCAAAACAAAATAAATGGAAAAATCCAGATGCCCAACCGCCAACCAACCAAATATTTACCTATAGACAAACAAAAGCCTTCAAAGACCCTTCCACTGATCATAATTATTTGGAAATAGAGTTGTGGTTTTTTTAAAACAATTGTGATTAATATGGCTTTTGGTTTGAAAGTCTTCTAAAATGAATTAATCTCCTTTCCTGATTAATAAAATGCACTGAATGTTTAAATAATGGAGATTCTCTTCATGCTATAGAGTTGTCTTTCTGAGATGTCTCATTGTAGAAATCTATTGGGGTAGACTTGTATAAGAAACTACAGGAAGATGCTTAGGACTGGTTCCTGAACACATTCTAGAAGTTATCTTTTGAATAGTTCCCAGTCCTACATTTAAATTCTCATTTATCACAATCTAAAATTAAGATATTAGAAAAATATCTGTACGAGAACATGGTTATGATAAAATCTCATTTGAATCATTTGCTGGCCAGTACTCAGTTTCTCCTATATGTTTAAAATATTCTGATTTCTAGTTTGTGGTTTACATATTCTTTTATGAACAATACCTCTAAACCAGTTAGAAGGTTTCTGGGGACACTTGCCCTTTATATATAGTAAGACAATATCTGTGTATTGTTGTTTGATATATGTAAAGGAAATATAATCAAAATGTGAGAAATTCAATGTGTTTACAAAACATATTAAAAATCAAGAAGAGGCACAGCTGGACATTTCTGTTGTTTCTAGTCCTAATCCCAATGGTTCAAGTGTACAGTTGCAGCTGTCATTCAAGTTTCCTCCATCAAAGAGGGAAAGCGTGAAGCCTGAAATCAAAGCTATCTTGCATCAGATATTAGAAGACAACATGTCATCCTGGAATGCAGTTTCAGCTTCCATTAAACTTATAGGTTTGTTACTTGTTTCCACTGTTTTCTATTCTTAGGTATTTTTGGCTTTCCATTAAACTTATGGGTATTTTACCTATTTCCATTATTTTCTATTCTTAGGGTTTTTTTTTTTTTTGACTATTGTTTTTTAAGTACTAGAAAAAAAATAAATCAAGAGTTTCAGAAATTTATTCAGGAAATAATATGCTTCCCAAAGTCTGGCACTTATACAATGAAATGTAGAAGGGGAAATGCCATAGGATTTTTATCTGAAGAGTGATAGAAATGAGGGTTAAACTGTGGACATATATGTAAGTTTGGAAGGGTTTGCTGTTATGTATGGAAAAGGGGGTGACAGGTCCTAAGTGAAGTGTTATTTCTTCCTACCCTCTATTCTTGTCAGGATCTCATTATAGAAAACAGATTTAGGGTTTTCTTGATCATGCAGTGTGGTAATTACAGGGGTAAGTGTGAAGTGGGCGATAGCAAATTCTCATTGTTTCTTGTGGAAGAATGGGAGTAATTCTATTAAAGAAAAAAAAACCATAACCTGGAAGAATTCCTTAGAAAACAAGGGAAGAAAATGATAGGATTTTGCCCAGTACAGAAAGTAAAGTTTGTAAAGATCTTCAAGGTCCTGAAAATGTCTTGAAACTTTCACCTGAATTGTTAAAAGTTCTGTTAGGTGATAAGCATGTGATTGCAGAGCCCAGTTTTGTGGTGCTTCCCATCTGGCAGCTGATCCTAGTGTCCTTGAAGACTGCCAACTGCCGGTTATAGTTCCTCTGCCTCAGACTACTGACCCTACCACCATTGGGCCATTCATGGGAAGTGAGTTTGAGGTAGAACTGCTCAAAGGAGCAATACAATTCCTCTGTGGGTAGCTGTGGGAAAGAAGGCTGTACTAGTTACTGCCCTGTGTGTTCTTATGTGTCTTCCTTTAGTTTCCTACTCTCCCTTTCTATCTAACATCTCTTCCCAATAGAAAAGAGATTTAAGTTAAATTCTCAAAATTTCATAACTCAGTCTTAGTAATGAGATCACTCTGAAAAGCAGGACAGGCCCAATGAAAAATAATTTTAATTGGAATTTTTTCCCTTTAAACTATAGATAAATCTGAGCATTTCAGAGTAATGAGAACTATCACAGAGAAAGAAATCCAAAGATAATGCCCCATCCCATTTTTAGTAATAATGTCAGTTTCTTACCTGACTAAATATTTTACTACAATTATTATAAAATTGAGAGCTTTGTATTTTTCTTTTATTTTCTCTTTTCTTATACTACTTGGTAGAGATGCAGAGAGATGGTCAAAATATAACAAGAAGTGAGAAGAGTTGATAATCAATATGTAAAATAGTCTGATTAAATGTGGGTGTAATTGGGCTAGGAGAGTTAGCATCTATGCACTTAGATTGAAAATAATTACTCGGTGATATTTTATCAATTTTATGTTTTTTAAATTTCAGAAATCAGCAAGGCTAGTGCTGAAATGCTTACCAACAACTGTAAGTTTAGAAACCTTATTGTAAATTTAACACATTCACAAATATTTCCCCCATTATTTTCCTAAAAAGAATCTTGAAGTACATCATGTAGAAATCCATAGTAGTCTTTCAAAATTATTGGATATACCAGATATATATCTGGAATTTCTTTTTGAAAAACACTGGCATATGAATTTTTAACATTTGTAAGCACTTGTCCTACAGGATGAAATAAGAACTTATTCTGAAGACTACAATCATGAGTAAAGAATATCATATCTGAATAAATTAAAATAGGAAAGATTGAAGAAACAAAAAGGGCAACTTAGGATAATAAGAAAATAAAAAAACTAGGCTATATCAAAAACATTTATTATAAGATGATAAACAGTTCTGTTTTCACTTTTTAAATAAATTCTTTTTAGACTGTCATGTTGCTCACAAGATACAACCCTACATTCATGCACTTAATGGATATTTATGGAGTATCTATTGACCACATGAGGCCTTACAGACAGCACCACATATGCTATGCAAGGTGCAAACATTAATGAAGCAAAGTCTTCACCTTGAAGAATTTTGCAATTTACTTAGGGAGATGAGAATTATAACAAATAGATAATAATGAAAGTCAGTGGTTGCAAGATGCTTAAGACTGGAAAAGAAGATAAGTAAAAGACACCCAAACCAAGATGGACTGGGGTGCTGTGATAACAGTACATTCCAGGAAAGAAACAGCATCACTTAGGAGATGCCAGACAATCACCGGAGGGTTTCAAGCAATGTTTTTAAGATACATATTTTATAAAGCATAACCTAAGATATCTGCTCCTGTAAAAAGAAATTATTTCTTCAGGTTGTGGAAGACAAGTGGCCAATAGCATAATAGCAGGCAACCGAATTGTCAATGGGAAAACTTCTCTGGCAGGGGCGTGGCCATGGCAAGCCAGTATGCAATGGAAGGGCAAACATCTCTGTGGAGCATCTCTGATCAGCAGCAGGTGGCTATTATCTGCAGCTCACTGCTTTGCTAGGTAAGTGTGAAAGTCTGACTAAATGGAGGATTCTGGGTATTGGCTTATTTGGGGTAGTCTTGGGGGCTGACCTAAATGTGTGAAGATTCACCAAGGCCAGATGCAATTTACAATTACTTGCATAATTGAAGGGCAGTGGAGGCATCTAATTTGGCAAAGAAGGGAAAGTGAATGGAAGCAATTCAAATTTTCCAAATAGCTACTTTGGCCTGAAACTATAATAAATGCTTTACTTACATCATTTTACTTCATCATAACAATAATTCTGTGTGGAAGGTATGATTAAACCTATTTAAAGACGAGGAAACTAGGTTCAGAAATAGGGACGTAACTTGGCCAAGATGATATAGCTCTTAAATAAAAGAAATTCAATGTGAACTCAGGTATGTCTGACTCTAGTTACTAGATGCTTACTTGTCTTGCCCTCCTGGGGATTACAATCTAGTTCAAGAAATTCAAATGTCACAAAATAAAGGTAAGGCAGCATAGTGTAGTAAATATCTCATGTATGGCACAATAAGGGCTATGAAAATTTAATGAAGGAAGATAGCCTATCCAACTGTGACATGAAGATGTAAGATTTGTTCTGGACCCTACATAGGTGTATAAGATTTGATTGATGGGGTAAGTAGATGGGAAAGCATAATATGTGTTTTCAGTTGAGAAAACACTGTTCTTCAAATGTGCTGAGATGGAGCAACACAAGTTATATTCTGTGGACCACTAACAAAAACAACAATTTGAAGTAGAAAGGAGCTTGTAAAATGAAACGTTAGAAAGTAGACTTAGAAAATTTACATTGATTGGGGACATTTCTAAATGGCAAGATGCTTACTTACTGAAGAAGTCTCTCACAAAGCATTTGATAGGATTTGTCTCTGATGTTACTTTCAAAAAGTAGTCCGTGGACCATGGACCACCTGGGGAACTTGTTAAAAGTATAGATTCTTAAGTATTGCACTACACCTTTTAGTTATAAATCTCTGGAAGTGGTTGATTCTAAGGGAATGGAGTTTAAGAAACACAGCTGTAAGTATGTGGATTCACTGAAGGTTTTAGAATGGTAGAAAGATTAAAGAGTGTCACTGTTACATGAGGGTCTTGAAATCTTTAAAAAGGTATCTGCTTTTTTGAGGGAAGGTAAGAGTAGTGAAACAGGATATTAAGTACTAACTTGAGAAAGAGTTTCAGCGGGGAACTAGAGAAATGGGTCATAAAATCTATATTAGAAGCTAAAATGCACTGACTTGGTAAACATAATAGGGTAGTTGGATGAGACTAAGTTGCAATTTTTTTATCTACACAGATGCCCAGAGCTTCCAGGCTCTTGGAATTCAGGCTGCAAAAATCATTCTGGACCCCATCCACTGAGGCTGATTCCTATCTAAGTCAAATGCTCAGGAACTGGATGGGGCTGAAGTAGTAGCAAAAGACATCAGTGATGCTAGTTAGGAGGCTTTGCAGAAGGCTGATGGCTCTACTAGTCCTTAGCACTATTTTTATGTGACTGCAGAGTTTATAACATTTCCAAGTCAAAAGTATCTATTAAAAATAAGAATTTAAGTGCTGGGTGGCCAGTTATCTCAGTTGGTTAGAGAGCAATGCTCGTAACACCGGGGTTGTCAGTTTGATCCCCGCATCGGCCTGTGTGAACTACACCCTCCACAACTAGACTGAAACAACTACTTGACTTGGAACTGATAAGTCCTGGGAAAAATACACTTAAAATAAATGAAAAAGCAAAAAAAAAAAAAAAAGTGCTTTACAGTATTGTTTGAAAACTTCACACCTTAAAGTTATGAGATAATAACCACTATGAACACTGTTGTGACACAGAAACTGAGTGCATTTTAATTGAATTGTATCTAACAGGAAACATAATTCAGAAGATTGGACTGTCAACTTTGGAACTATACTAAATAAACCATATATGACAAGGAAAGTCCAAAACATTATTTGTCACGAAAATTATAACATGTCTGGGGTTCATGATGACATTGCCCTTGTGCAGCTGACTGAAGAAGTCTCTTTTACAAAGTACGTTCGTAAGATTTGTCTTCCTGAAGCCAAAATGAAGCTCTCAGAAAATGACACTGTTGTAGTTACAGGATGGGGAACACTTTCTATGAATGGTAAGTTTTTCTGCAAGAACATAATAGCATTATAGCAATAGTTATTTAAATAATCAATTGATCAATCACTCTCGAATGCAATTAACCAACCAGTAAATATACTGAAAAGAAAACCAAGTGGTGGGATGAAAATTGTGGTATTATGTTCAATTTCTAAAATCTCTCTGCAAATAAGAATTGGAAAAATTGTGGTTGTGGGTGAGGCAGCCAACTATAATAAACATCAGAAAGAGACTAATCTAATCTGGGACTGGCCTGGCTCCCGGGGACCTAAAGAATCTGCTGTATTTTATAGATATTTTTTGTCTCCACAAACAAGGTTAAAGTCCCCATAATATGCAGAATTTGATGCCTTTAGGTCCTGTTCCAAGGAGACTTCAACAGGCATTTTTGAAGATTATCGACAACAAAGTTTGCAATGCTCCATATGCATTATCTGGCCAGGTGACTGATAATATGCTATGTGCTGGATTTATGTCAGGAGAAGCTGATTCCTGTCAGGTATGTTTAGATACATTTCCAAATAATTTTCTCCCAAAGTACAGATTACATGAAAGTTTTTATCAACACAAAATATTTTTCTGTGTTAATCATTTCTGCAGAGTAGCTTCTTATTTCAACCCACATAACAAACATTTATTAATCCTTTTTATGTACCAGACACCAGCCTAGATGCTGGGATTCAGTGGTGAACAGAATCCCTGCCCTCATGGAGTTTTCAGTCTAGGAATCCATACAAAGGATAATACTTACAAAGAAATAAAATAAATGTGAGCCTATTTGCTGGACAACCTGCAGATCTAGCATGCTGCCTTTTTCTTATCCAGAGGTGCAGCAGGAGGTTCAGCATGGGCAAATGTCTCCCATTGCTCAGAGCAGCTGAGTCACTTTCACCATAGTCAAGGTTGAACTCATTATAAAGTCAAATTCTAGGCTGCCCAATCCAACATTTGGCAGCTGTAGGTAAAGTATTCTAATTTGGAGTTTTGCTGGCATTTGAATAAACCCAAGATTTCTAGGACCAAAGAGGGCAGATTGTTTTCAGTGCCCAGGGGCTATTGAAAACTCTGGAGGAGAGGTAAAAGGAAATTCGTGGACAGGACAAGAAACATTTTTTTTCTCTTTTGCTTCTAGAATGATTCTGGTGGACCACTAGCTTATGCTGATTCTAGAAATATCTGGAAACTTGTTGGAATAGTAAGTTGGGGTGTTGGATGTGCTAAAAAGAACAAGCCAGGTGTCTACACTCGAGTGACTGCTTATCGTGACTGGATTACCTCCAAAACTGGACTCTGAAAGAAAAGTAACTTTGGAATGGAACATAAAGAAAACTGCCTCAGGGTATTCTTGTCTGTTGCTTTAAAATCTTCTTTTGATTGTTGGTATACCAATCATTTTCTTATATACAAATATATAAAAGTCTTTATCAATATTTTATCTCTAAAACACTATTTATTTATCTACTTACCTAATATAGGAAACTGCAAGAAAAAAAGATGGGCAAAATATTTTTATTAATAGCCTAGTTCTGATTTATCCTATCATTATATTCAGAATTGACCTTAAATTATTTTTAAGAATTTAAAATCTACATATTTTGTTAGTATGAAAACATATGTGCTGGATCTACAAAATAAATTATTTTTCATACTATAAATTATAATTGCATTTTGTCTCACTGGAATATGTAAGACATATAAAGTACATTTTTTATTTACATGTGAGATAGTTTGTGTACCTCCTAAAATAATACAATCTTTGAGTGGAAAAGGGATATTAGAGGTTCAGCTAGACCGAGTCTCTCAATTTGTAGATCAAGAAATTGAATACTAGAGAGGAAAATTTGTGTACTTAGAATCAATCGCCAGCCTCTCTGATTAAGTGGTAACCCTCATATGAATTTCCCCTCACAACAGTTCGGATCCAAAATTAATCAGAAATTTAAAAATGATCTTAAGTTGCAATTATTTATATAACATATTGTTCATATCCTTCTTTTGTTATTTGGTGGCTTTCACTTGCAGCAAAAATAATGTGAGTTCCTCGAGGGCAGGGGACTGTGTGGCATCTACTGCAGTAGCTCTAATCTCTGCAAATAATTTACATTTTGTTATTTCCTGAAATTAAAAAAGTAGCTAAAAATTTTAAAAGCAGCTGAAATAAAGGAAAACTATTCCTTTCTTTAATGTTTGTGATATTATTTTTTAATTATAAAGTATGACTCAAATGACATATATAATGTCAAGACAATCCACAACCAGGTGTGACAAGACGGTGTTTTTCTCTCTCACTCTTTTTACAGGCAGGTCACACATATTTATTGAGCACCTAGTGTGTTCCAGGAACTGTCAGGTATATACAGACATGGAGACAATGCCTTCATTCAAGGACGCTGCATTAAGTAGATAAAGAAAGGCAGTATAAACATAAATAAGAGAATTTTGGATTGTGATAAATGTTAAGAATACGAAGTAAATAAAAAGTAATATGATAGAAAACAGTGGGGCAGATGAGGAATACTTGAGACTGAGTAGTCTGAATGACTTCCCTAAGAGAGAGCATTTGAGCTGGACCTAAATGATGAAGACACAAAATATACAGAACATCTGAGGGAAGAGCAAAACGAAGGGACAAATGTAAAGTCCTTGAGACAGAAACAAGTGAGGTGGATGTGTGGGCAGAAACAATTTTTCTGTCATCAGCTATTCCTTCTCAGTTTCTTTTGCTGGACCTTCTACATCTTACAGTTTTCACTGATTCTGGTAGGTCCCAAAGGAAAAAGCATGAGTAAACTCCAGAAAACAACAGCAAACAACTAAATAAAATGGAGACAAGCAACCTACCAGAAACAGAGTTAAAAAAATGGTTATAAGGATGCTCAATTAACTTAAGGGAAGAGTAGATGAACTCAGTGAAAACTTTAACAATGACATAGTAACCATGAAAAAGGACATAGAGAGGGGACAACCAAGATGGCAAAGTAGGTAAATGCTTTGCTTACCTTCTCTCACAAACACACCAAAATGACAACTAATCTACAAAACACCCATTATTGAGAATCACCTAAAATCAAGCTGAACTGAAGCCTTTCAACTAAGCAAAGAAGCCACCTCCAGACTGCTTTCAGTGGCTTTTTGTGTAGACAGCTCTAGCTGTAAACTTTCCTAGGGTCTCTCAAAGGTTTGCAGAACCCAGACAAGCAGCATCTGGCTTGAGCATGTCCTGCACCTCTGGCTGAGCAGCCCTAAACCAGCACTAGCAGCAGCTGGCCTTGATTCGCACCTTGGCCTCTCAAGGCACTTCCATGCACAGCATGGTGGCAGCCATCTGTGGATTTCTTTCTGGCTCTCGCTGCGTGGCCCCTGATGGGGCATAGGCTATGGCTAAAATTGACCTACAGTCGATTCCTTCCAAGGTGGTACTGGGGCTGGTGCCCCAAAATGGCCAGCTTCAAAATGAGATGGAGCATCACCCAGATGACTCCAAATATGACACACCAAGGGATGGATTGAGCAAACACCAGAGTTCTGCTGAGGCAAATCCTGCTTCATAGAGTTAGCCCCTGCACAACAACTCTTCCACTGTTATAACTGGTTATGGGGGTGGTGTTATCACCTTATGAGGGGTTTAAATGTTTATTATGTTGTGTTGTACACCTGAAACTAATAAAAAGTAAATGAAAACAAAAGAAACACCATTACAGTGAAGAGGCAAGCCACAGACGAGAAAGATTTGCAATGCACGTAACTGACAAAGGTTTCATATCCAGAATGAAAAAAAAAAAAGACACAGCAATGGAAAAATGGGCAAGAACACGCTCTTCGCTTCACACAAAGAAAATACAAATGGCCAAAAAACATATAAAAGGTGCTTAGCCTCATTAGTAATAGAGAAAATGAACTAGAATGAACTACTACAGACCCAGAAGATGACTAAAAGTACAAAGTCTGACAATGCCAACTGCTGGGGAGAACTATTGTTGAATGGACAAGAGAGCTCTTACACATTGCTTGGGTGAGCATACTTGTATAATCATTTTTGAAAACAGTTTGGAATTACTTTCTAAAGTTAAGCATAGACATTCCTATAACCCAGCAAATCTGCTCCAAAGTGTATACCTAAGAGAACTAAATGCCCAGGTTGAGCAGTAGATATGTACAAGAATGTTCACAGCAGCATTATTTATGATAGCCCCAAGTTGGAAACAACCCAAAGGTCAATCAGTAGTAGAAGGGATAAATTATTAGTGGTATAATCACACAACAGAATGTTGTATATCACACTAAAAGTGAACGGACTACAGTTGCATGCAATTCTTATAAATAATGTGGAGTCAAAGAAGCTAGACACTAAAGAAAAACACTTAATGACTGCCTGTATATAAAACCCATAACCAGACAAAACTGAAAATATCCCAGTCCCCAGAGTCTTTCAACAGTTCCTGTACTTATGAACTACATGAAGAGTGATAATAAAAGATGGAGTTGAAAACAAGTTGGGGAATCACTCTTTTGTCCTCAACCACAGCCAGTACCCTGCTAGAATATCTCCTGTTTGGAGGGGTGATGTGAGAATGGTCTTGGAGGTGAGCTGAAAGAAAAACAGGAGAGTCAGATATTCCTTCTATGGGAGTTGATTATGATGACCTCAGTGACATTTTAATAAAATCACTCAAGAGGTCATAATAACAAATTTTTAGTGTGCTAAACCTTCTTCAGAGACTTGGAGACCATGATATGGAACAACAGGCATGGGCAATTTCTGAGGTGCCAGCCAAAATGGAGCGACACAATTTTCACAAGATTCCCAACAACAAACAATTAAGTTTGGTATATGTTCTTCCAATTTTTTCAGTGTATCTAAACATTTTTTGTTGTTATAAATATGGGATTATATTACACATACAAACACTTTAAAAACAACAATGTTAGGTTAAGTTAAAATTTTAACACATATAGATAGATCTACTTCACACTTTAGGGGGTGACTGATATATTCATTATCTTGATTGTGGTGATGGTTTCATGGGTGTCCACACAAGTGAAAACTCAAATGCATATTTTAAATATGTGTCGTTTATTGTATTCCAGTCATACCTCAGTAAAATTGGAAAAGTATTGTGGGAAAAAAAAGAGAGATAAACCATAAAAAAAACTTGTCAGAAGTGAAGAATACAATAGCTGAAATAAAGAATTCACTAGAAGTATTCACCAGCAGACGAGATGAAGCAGAGGACGGAATCAATGATTTGGAAGACTAGGTAATAGAAAACACCCAATTGAAACAAACAAACAAACAAACAAACAAAGGACAGAAAAATAATTTTAAAAATGAGGCTAGTTTAAGAGACCTCTAGGACAACATCAAATGTAACATTTGCATCATAGGGATACCAGTAGGAGACAAGAGAAAGCAAGGGATCGAGGATCTAGTTGAGAAAAAATGACTGAAAACTTTCCTAATCTGGTGAAAGAAATACACATACAAGCCCAGAAAGCACAGAGAGTTCCAAACAAGATAAAGTAAAACAGACCCACACCAAGACACATTATAATTAAAATAGCAAGGGTTATAGACGGAGAATCCTAAAAGAAGCAAGAGAAACGCAACTAGTTACTTACAAGAGAGCTCCTATAAGACTGTCAGCTGATTTCTCAACAGAAACTTTGCACGCCAGAAAAAACTGGCATGAAATATTCAAAGTGACGACAAGCAAGAAACTGCCAAGACTACTATTCCCAGCAAGGTTATCATTTAAAATTGAAAATGAGATAAAGAGCTTCCCAGACAAGAAAAAAAGAACTAAAGGAGTTCATCACCACCAAACCAATAGCACAAGAAATGTTGAAAAAAAAGAAAAAACTTATTTCAGAACAAGGGGGAGGTTAGGAGAACATAAATATGAATAACAAAATGGCAATAACTATGCATCTATCAGTAATCACTTTAAATGTAAATGGCTTAACCACTCCAATCAAAAGACATAAGGTAGCAAAATGGATAAGAAAACAAGACCCATATATATGCGGCCTACAAGAGACCCACTTCAGATTGAAAGACACAAAGACTGAAAGTAAAGGGATAGAAAAAGATATTTCATGCAAGTGGAAACAAACAAACACAAAAACTGGGGTAGCGATACTTACATCAGACAAAATATATTTAAAACAAAAGCTTTAATAAGAGACAAAGAGGCACATTGCATAATGATAAATGGATCAATCCAACAAGAGAATAGCACATTTATGTAGCAAACATAGGAGCATCTAAATATATAAAGCAAATATTGACCAACCTAAAGGGAGAGATTGACAATAATGCAATCATAGCAAGGAACTTTAATACCCCATTAACACTAATGGACAGATCTTCTAGACAGAAAATCAACAAGGAAAGAGTTGCCTTAAGTGACACACTAGAGCAGCCATCTTTAATTGATATTTTTAGAACATTTCACCTCAAAGCAGCTGAATATGCATTCTTTTCAAATGCACATGGAACATTTTCCATGATAGACCATATGTTAGGCCACAAAACAAATCTCAATAAATTTAAGAGGACTAAAATCATGTCAAGTGTGTTCTCTGAACAAAATTGTATGAAACCAGAAATCAATTACGAGAAAAAAAACTGGAAAGCACACAAACACATGGAGGCCAAATAACATGCTAGTAAATAATGAATAAGTCAACAAAACAATAAGATCAAGGAAGAATTCAAAAGATACCTTGAGACAAATGAAAATGAAAACACAATGATACAAAACCTATGGGACACAGCAAAAACAGTCCTATGAGGGAAATTCATAGCAATATAGGCCTAGCTCAAGAAGCAAGAAAATTTTCAAATAAACAATCTAACTTTACACTTAAAGGAACTAGAAAAAGAACAGCAAACAAAGCCCAAAGTGAGAAGAAGGAAAATAATAATAAAGCCTAGAGCAGAAATAAACAAAATAAAGCCTAAAAAACAATACAAAAGATCCATGAACCCAAGAGATAATTCTTTGGAAAGATAAAGAAAATTGATAAACTTTTAACCAGACTCATTAAGAAAAAAAGAGAGAGGACCTAAAAAAATGAAATAAGAAATGAAAGAGAAGTGACAACTGACACCACAGAAATACAAAGGATTATAAGAAAATAATATGAACAATTATATACAACAAATTGGACAATCTGGAAGAAATGGATAATTTCCTAGACACATACAATCTTCAAGACTGAATCAAGAAGAAACAGAATATCTGACTTGACCAATTACTACTATTGAAATCAAATCAGCAATCAAAAAAAAATCCCCACAAACAAATGTCCAGGACCAGATGACTTCATAGGTGAATTTTACCAAACATTCAAAGAAGAATTAACACCTATCCTTCTCAAACTATTCCAAAAATTTCAAGAGGAGGGGAGGTTTCCAAGCTCATCTTATGAGACCACCATTACCCTGATTCTAAAACCAGACAAAGACATTACAAACAGAGACAATTATAGGCTGATACCTCTGTTGAACATAAATGCAAATATCTTCAACAGAATATTAGCAAACTGAATTCAGCAATACATTAAATAGATCATACACTATGATCGAGTGGGATTTATTCCTGGTATGCAAGTCTGGTTCAATATTTGCAAATCAATTAATGTGATACACCACATAAACAAAATAAAAGATAAATATTATATGATTATATCAATAAATGCAGAAAAAGCATTTGACGAAATCCAGCATCCATTTACGACAAAATCTCTCAGCAAAGTGGGAAGACAGGAAACATACCTCAACATAATAAAGGCCATATACGACAAATCCACAGCTAACATCATACTCACTAGGGAAAAGTTAAAAGCATTCTCCTCAAGATCAGGAACAAGACAAGGATGCCTATTTTCACAGCTTTTATTTAACACTGTATTGGAAGTCCTAGCCACAGCTATCAGAAATGAAAAAAAAAAAAATCCAAAATAGAAAGGAAGAAGTAATATTGTCATTATTTGCAGATGACATGATACTATACAGAGAGAGAACCCTAAAGATTCCATTAAAAATGGTTAGAACTGATAAATGAATTCAGTAAAGTAGCAAGATACAAAATTAGTATTCAGAAATCAGTTACATTTTTATACACCAATAATGAACTGTCAGAAAGAGAAATTAAGAAAACAATCCCATTTACAATTACATCAAAAAAATAACAACAACAATAACAATAACAACAAAAAACCCAAGGAGGTAAAAGACCTGCACTTGGAAAACTGTAAGACACTGAAGAAAGAAATTGAAGAAGCTACAAATAAATGGAAGCAGAAGCATATACCGTGCTCATGAACAGGAAGAATTAACATCATTAAAATGTCCATACTACCCAAAGCAATCTATAGATTCAATGCAATCCCTGTCAAAATGTCTATGACTTTTTTCACAGAACTAGAACAAACAATCTTAAAATTAATATGGAACAACAAAAGACCTCAAATATCCAAAGCAATCTTGAGAAAGAAGTATAAAATTGGAGGTATCACACTATCTGATATCAAACTATATTACAAGTCTATAGTAATCAAAACAGCATGGTACTGGCATAAAAACAGACACATAGATCAGTAGAACAGAACAGAGTGTCCAGAAATAAACCCACAACTATATGGTCATTTAATTGATGACAAAGGAGGCAAGAATATACAGTAGAGTAAAGACAGTCTTTTCAATAAATGTTGTTGGGAAAACTGGACAGATACATGTGAAAAACAAAAGAAACTGGACCCCTTCTTATGCCATATGTAAGAATAAGCTCAGAATGAGTTAAAGACATAAATGTAAGACCTGAAACCATAAAACTCATAAAAGAAAACATAGGCAGTAAACGCTCTGACATTGTTTTTAGGAATATTTTTTGGATATGTCTCATTGGGAAAGGTAAACAAAAGACAAAAATAAACAAATGGGACTACATCAAACTAAAAAGGTTTTTCACAGCAAAGGAAACCACCAACAAAATAAAAAGAGAGCCTACTTAAGGAGAGAAGATATTTGCCAGGGCTATATCTGATAAGGGCATAATATCCAAAATTTATAAAGAACTCATACAACTCAACACCAAAAAAAACCCAAACAATCCCATTATAAAAATGGGCAGAGGACCTCAATAAACATTTCTCCAAAGAGGATCGACACAGACAATAGACATACGAAAAGATGTTCAACATCATTAATCATCAGATAAATGCAAATTAAAATAAGACATCACTTCACATCTGCAGAATGGCCATCATCAATAAATTAACAAACAAATATTGCTGAGGATATGGAGAGAAGGAAACCCTTATGCACTGTTTGTGGGATTGCACATTTGTGCAACCACTAACGAAAACAGTTTGGAAGTTTCTCAAAAAATTAAAAACAGAATTACCTTATGACCAGCAATTCCGCTTCTGGGTATTTATTCGAAAAAATCCAAAACACTAATTTGAAGAGATGTATGCACCCTTGTATTCATCGCAGCACTATTTCAATAGCCAAGGTATAGTAGCAACCCAATTGCCCATCAACAGATGATTGGGTAAAGAAGTGGTACATATATACAATGGAGTATTACTCTGCCACAAAAAAGAATGAAATACTACAATTTTCAACAACATGGATGGACCTAGAGGGTATTATGCTAAGTGAAATAAATCATACTAAGAAAGACAAATCCCATATGATCTCACTTATATGTGGAATCTAAAGAATAAAATAAATGAACAAACAAAACAGAAACAGACTCATAGAAAACAAATTCATGGTTGCCAGATGGGAGAGGGGTTGGAGGGCTGAGTGAAAAAGGTGAAGGGACTAAGAAATACAAATTGGTAGTCACAAAATAGTAACAGGGATGTAAAGTACGACATAGAGAATATAGTTAATAATGTTGCAACAACTATGTATAGTGCCAGGTGGATACTAGACTAATCAGGGGGATCACTGAATAAATTATATAAATGCCTAACTACTATGTTGCATACCTGAAACTAATATAAAATAATACTGAATGTCAACTATAACTGAAAAAAAATAAATCTAGATATTTGTGTCCAAAATGTCTAAATAACCTCTTTATTTTTGGTTTTTGTAAAAATTTTGTTACCCAAAAACTTAATTCACATTCACTTAAACAACTCTTGACTATGTCAATTAGTTCCTTTTCTTATAAAGAATTACCAAAATAGAACTGAATTTGTTACACCAAAACCTACCTCCATCTGTCAACCCATTCCTACATAAGAATTTTTAGGCTACGCATGCTACCAATGAATAATGCTGTAGCAGAATTATTGTATCAAAAAAAACCAACTTCTATTTAAGTCATTTTCAGAGACGGCTCTTATGGGTACAGTTGGTTTCACTGAGGAGAAGCTCTGCGTCATTACAGAGATGAATGGAATCTGAGTCAGAAAACTGATTCACAAATCTGTGGTCCTATTTCTTGGGTGGACCTCTCAGGTGACCAATCCAGGTTATGTCTACTGTGTTTTTGTAAGCATCCAACTCAAAGAGGACTTTTCAGTTCTTCCTTTAAACCACAGATCCACAGCTGTCACCAACACTTGTTAAACAAGTTTCTCATTAATTACCTTCTGCTATTGCACCCAACCCTTAAAATCCCAAGTATCATTGTGGTTAGCACATTTACCTGAGAACCACTGATCAGGACAAAAGAAGTGAAGAAGTTTTCTTTATCTTTACTGATACCAACAGCCGATATATCAGCACATTATGTATAGGTAAGTGGAGATTTGCTTGCCTAAAATTCTGACATAAATGGAAGTAACACTATTTCCCTACTATGACTCCCACCCAAAGGTTGCAGTAAAATAATTGAGTTTAGGAGGAATTTGTAATTCCTCCACAGCATTTTAAATTTCCAGCATGGAGACAACTCTACCACATACGTGCATTTGTGTCTGGAATCTGTAGTTTTATGTAGTGATTTGGGGAGTGCTTCAGAAAGGTGACATGCGGTTTGACATCCTGTGAATGAAAAATAATACAGATATATGATTATTGTAAGGTGGAGAGGAGAAAGCAGAGAGAAAATTTTTTTCTCTTATAAATCAAATGTTAAATTGTTCTTGGTGGTGATCATGATTATGACTCCCTTGTATTTTTTAAACATCTTGTGCTTCCATGAATATGTCTTGAATTTTAACAGTATCATTGATTCATAGGTGTTTTCTATAGAATCATATATACAATAATGTATTTTTATCTGTAAAATGTTGATAAACTAGAAGAGTTTAATTATGCATAGATATGTACTGTTTATTTTTAAAGTATCTAATTAGATAATTATTATGTTAACAATGATCATTAATGCCATTCTAAAAATGTACTTTTAGCTCATATGGCGTTTTCATCAAAATATACTCATATGCAAAACAGTAAAATTCAGAGAACCTAATCATAAAATATTTAATGTTCAGACAACTGTGAAATATAAACACGTGCTTTATACAAATATATATTTTTAAATGTGTATACTGAGTCAATAGTTGCGCTCTTTAAGACACACACACGCATTTTCATAGTATCAGTATTCATGTAAAACGTTATTAGAGTGTATTCACTGTGACAGAACATACTAAGAACATTTTTGTCTTGAACTAAATAATTTATGGTTGTGTAATTTTTTTATTAAAGATATTATATCATAACCCCGACGTTTCCCTATTAGCCACGTCTCTGATCTATCGGTGAAGAATCATTACTCACCTTTAAAAGTGAAGAGGAAACAGTATGATTGTTTTGTTTTGACTATAAGATAGTCATCACTTTAATGCTGGGTGGATGATTTTCTTTTTATTTATAGGGCACCTCCTCCTTCTCCTTCAACATTTTGACACTTGTGTGCAGTCCTAACCTGAATGATTTCAAAGGATTAAAGCCACTGTTTCTAAGCACTCCAAATTACCTAGGGAAGATTCAAGCACTAATTCATTGGTTAGCTTCTCAGAGTGAGGCATTAATCTGGTTGCTCAGAAGGGCTGGGAGGGATTTGGAAACATGGTTGATTCTGCAACTGCATTTGAGGAGACCTTTATCAATCCAATGTTTGCATTTGGCTGCCCGAATGACAAACAGCCAAGAGGAGGGGAAAGAACACTAGAAGTAGAAATCAAGACTTCAAAACCACATTTTATCAATTTTAATTTTTTTATGGTATTCCTATAGGATGGAATGGGTTGAAAACACTGTAGAATTTTACATTTACAATTCCTATCCTCTTTTTCCATTTTGATTATTGCTTGTCACCAGCTCAGATGCTTCTCTGGGTTGTAAAAGAAAGAAAGCTGTGTTTAGATCCTTGTAAAGGTAGCACTGAGAGTTCATGGTCAGAGGTTTTTTTAATAGCAAGATCAAATTAATAATCTGGATCCTTTTCTGGTAATTCCTATTTACATGACTTTTCAGGAGAATTTATAGTATGGACTACCAGAAATATTGGCTAAATAGCTGAGTGATTTTTCTGCCTGGGAAGTCTGTCTTTTTTAAGCAGCTATTTAATCTACACCACGGTTTGTAAGATCTTTAGGTTATGAGTAAAAAGTTTGCTACAACCCAGAGTAGCATCTGAGATGGTGACAAACAATAACCAAAATGGAAAAAGAGGATAGGAATTGTAAATGTAAAATTCTACAGTGTTTTCAGTAAAGATCAATTAAAAATAAATTCTGATATCTGATGTCTCCAGTTGTGTACTGGAAATTTAAATTACTCTCAAACTCAAGATATAAAATATTTACTATTTCCTCCCCAAGTACCTATTCTAGGCTTAATTTTACTCTTGCGTTTCATTTCAGTTCTCTACTTTCAAACCATTGTGTCTGGATGAAGTCTAAAATGTCTTATTTGATTGAGTTTTAATAGACTTAGATTTATTTCTATACTTAAAAGAATACAAGTTCTTAAAACGACTTGTTGATTTAGGGAAAAATTTGCCCAAATCTATATTAAGTCCCGTTCTGAGGTACAGCTTTAAAAATAAAACTAGTCAAAACATGAAATGTATAAATATAAAGTAATTAGTAAGAGTTCATGGGAGACAGAAAAGTAAAGAAAGGGTGTGGGGCAGATTAAAGAAACAAGAAGCGAACAAAGTAGTTTTGGTGGGGCTAAATGCTTATGAAATGAGGTAAGTGCTTACCCATCAATGAAAGGTGAACTATATTTTGAATTTGATAGTTAATAAATATGTACTGAGAGTTTAAAGTCTTTTGAGAGATATCAAACAATAAGACTTGGAAATTTAGGAAAGGTATGAAAAATTGAGATAAATTAGTTATAATTACAATGGAAGCATATATTTGTCTTAAAAAGAGAAGTATCACTTCTGTACAATATTTTATATTACATGTACTATAATATATTAATATAGTTTCACATCCTTGTTTCTTCCCTGTTTTGGGATGACTCCTATGTTGACATCCCAGTTATGTTTCCTCAGTGTGTATTGAAATTTAAATGTCTCTCAAACTCCAGATATAAAATATTTACCATTTCCTCCCCAAGTTATCTCTTCTAGGCTTCATTTTACTCTCCTTTACTTCTCAAGGTAAACTCTTGCGTCATCTTTAACATATTCCCGTCCTTTACCAATATAGCTAACTAAATTACCAAGTTCTGACAAATATTCTACTCTAAATTTTCTTAAATTCATCATTTTCTTTTATTACTACCATCATTTTCTTTTATTACTGTCCTTAATATCCCTTGATTCATTCATTCACTCCTCAACATGCATGACATATAAGGTGCTAGACACCACACTAGGCTCTGGGTATAACACAACAAATAATGAGATGGCCCCAGGTGACAACATCATTAAAACTAGAGGTAAAAAGACTGCCATGTAAAAACAAAAATTATTTTCAATGTGGACCTTTAATTGGCTGGGCCATGGGAGACTTCAGAGAAAATGAGATGACAGAATTGAGTGATAAAGTTTGAGTGGAAGCTCACTGCGTAGACTTGAGGCAGATATTTTAGGCAAAAGGACCAGAATGTGCAAAGACATGGAGTCCTGAAAGAGTCTGGTTGAACATGGAACTCTGAGTAATATGAAATGACTGACACATAGGTTAGAAACATAGGTTGGAAAGTAAGATGAGTTGGTGGAGAGGTTGGCCTAGGACAGAGTCACAGTTTATTAATAGAAACATGAAAAAAGAGCAGAGTGTGGGGTACAAATGAAGAGAAGTTCACAAATGTGATAATGGCGTAAATATTCTTTTCTGGTGCCTACCATTTTCTCAGTGGGCTAGGAAGTAAGGTTATCAGCTAAGACTAAGAATGGGGTGGGTGGTGCTGAAGGTTTGAGGAAAAGGAAGCATGAAATAGTTTTAAAACAGAGTGAAAAAAAATCAATATAGGATGAATTTAAAAAATAAAAAAATTATTGTTCTCCTGAAAGCATCAACCCAATTTATTTTTTATCTGAGATCAAATACATAATACACACTGCCTCTGATGCTACTTTTAATCTGAAAAACTTGACAATATGATGTGACTAGATGAAAGATAGATGTGATTTCCTTAAGATATCACATAATTAAGTGAGAATCTACATCACCAGGAGTGTTAAAGTGCAAATTATTAGGGCTTTTTAGGAATTTAAATTCAGTAGATCTGAGGTAGGATATGATAATCTGCATATTTAATTAGAACTTCCAGGTGATTCTGATTAAGATTATCCCTAATCATACTTGGCGAAGTCCCAATTTTCAAGACAAAATCTCAACATCTTTGTGTGGCATCAAAAGTCCTTCTTGTTATTGCCTCTTTGTAAGTCAGGATTCTCCACAAAAATACAACCAATAGGATCTCTAATAGATGATAGATGATAGATAGATAGATAGATAGATAGATAGATAGATAGATAGATAGATAGATGGATAGATAGATAAAAATTCATGGGCATATAGATATACATAATATACTATAACCAATATTATCTATCTATCTATCTATCTGTCTGTCTGTCTGTCTGTCTATCTATCTACCTACCTACCTACCTACCTACCTACCTACCTACCTACCTACCTATCATCTATGTATCATCTATCTAGCTGGAGATTTGAGAAAGAGATTTTATTTTAAGGAATTGCTTCACACAACTGTGAAGTTGGCAAGTCTGAAATTCATAGCTCACATTGGCAGGCTGGAAAATCAAGCAGGATTTTTATGTTATATTCTATAGCAGAATTCCTTTTTCTCCCAGAAACCTCAGTTTCAGCTCTTCAGTCCTTCATCTGATTGGATGAATACCACCCACATTATCGAGGGTGAACTTTACTTAAAGTCACTGATTATAACATTTATCACAGTTACAGAATACCTTCACAGCGACCTGTCAAACAGTGTTTGACCAAACAACTGGTGCCTATGGCTAGGCACCATAGCCTAGCTAAAGTTAACATGTAAAATTAACCATTACACTCTCTAACTTCATTTTTGGCCAATACATGGCTCACAGTTTGCTGCACAAAAATTGAATTGCTGGCCATTCATTGAGCATGGTATATTGTTCCCTCTACTTACATGTCTTTCCATGCCTCTTTGTCTGGAAAATTCCCACAAATCCCTATTTCAACTTAGGCAGAGGCTTTCAACATGTATTTGCTGTATAAATGACACACAATGAAAATACCTAACTTATTTATTGCAGGTTGATCATAGCATGCTCATCTATAAAACATCTCTTTAAAACACAGCCATAAACAAGCTAGTAAGAGAGATGGACACTACTCTGACCCAACATAACACTTCATTTTTGTGTATGTTCTTTGTATATAATAAGGACATAACAAATAATATAGGCTCATGATCATACATTAAAAAATTCGTGATAGGCTTAGGCATAAAGAACTTCTGAGACATTTTCATTCCTCACTCCTCTTTCCTCCCAGCCCAGCAAGTTCTTCATTTATTGATACTAACTAACTCTGTCATTACCCATTGATTGTGGGAGGGAGCTAGATGCTAAGTACAGGTAACTTGGCACCAACCCTTAGACTCCTGAAAAGTAATTTCATAGCACGATCCACAGAGGTTTGATCATAAACTTTCAGGTAAGCTCATGAATATTTTTCTTCCAGTCATCTGTCCCTCTCTCCCTCTCTCCTTTTCCCCCTCTTTTTCTTCCTTCCTTCCTTCCTTCCTTCCTTCCTTCCTTCCTTCCTTCCTTCCTTCCTTCCTTCCTTCCTTCCTTCCTTCCCTCCCTCCCTCTGTCTCTCCCTCCCTCCTTCCCTCCTTCCCTCCTTCCTTCCTTCCCTCCCTCCCTCCCTCCGTCTCTCTCTCTCTCTCTCTCTCTCTCTCTCTCTCTCTCTCTCTCTCTCTCTCTCTCTCTCTCTCTCTCTCTCTCCATGTCTTTTGCTATTTTGCCTAAATTGTGGAGTTTCTAAGAGTGAGCAAGAGGAAAGAAATAAAGATTTGGAATGACTGATTTTTCTGATGTATCCTTCATATTTATGCCTTTTACTTGCAGACCAATCAGAACTTCTCGTACTTCTTTGCCACTGTGGATGATTGCCCTCATTGTGTTTGGAGTGTTGGCAATCCTGGGAATAACTATTGGTCTCCTGGTTCATTTTTTGGCAGTAGGTTGGTAAAAAATACATTTCTATTTATTTCGGTTTGTTGTAAACTTTATTTCCATTTCTACAAAAGAAAAAGAGACAGTTACAAGTAATGAATTACCTCCCTTTAAAATTCTTATTTCTGGGATTTTGGGAGATCCCAAAAATAAGCATTAACATTTACCAAACACTTTATTGTAAACATTGTTTTGAATATACACAGGTAAAAATATATGCCATATAGAGATATGAATACATAGATAGATAATTGATAGATAGAAAAGTACTCTACCAAGATGGTATTACATATGTCACTTTATAATTAAGATATTACACTTACTTTATGTGAAGAAGTGAAACCAAAGGATATTGAATTTTGACTAATTTTTCCTTATAACAAAAACATTAATAAAAAATCCCTTTAACGTGGATTTAAAAAGACTTTGGAAACATAAGTTGGAGTTGTTTTTAAAAAACCATATGTGTTAACTTTAGACATAATCATATTTATATCCTGCTATGAAAGACAAGAAAATCAGCATACTCATACTTCTCATTTTTCTCCCACACTTCCCCATAGTTTATTAGCAATATTATTCTTTGTCAATTATCAATAATGTTTCATTCTGGTTTGTAATCATAATCACTACAGTTTTTAAATTTTGAATATGTATATATTAAATGGAGGATATGGTCATCATCAACGCTTTTTCTGTGACTTCGTCATGTTTGGATTTTTTTTCCTACAAAGCTATACACACTCATAATTTAAAGAATCAAATTGGCAGAGATTTTTATGAAAAATGCAGCTCCTCCCTATGTCCCATTTCTCAGAGGCCACCACTTTCAACTCTTTAAGTTGATTCGTAATATCGTTATATCCTAATTTTTCAGTTATTGGTGTTATCTATTCACTTTCTACTATGCAAGATGAGGATTCCATACTCATTCACACCCTGGCTACATAGGTCTTGATTTGAGATTTCCCTTCAGCAACATTTTGGGGATGACTCAATTGTCTCCTGGTTCATTTTCTGGCAGTAGGTTGGACTTAATTTCCGTAATGATTGCATTCCATATTTCCTTTTAATTATTTAATTCACTCAGTTGTGGTGAAATGTATATCCTAGGAGCTTTGTAGGAAGTATACATTTTTGGCAACTTGAATGTCTACACTTAACCTTAATTAACAGTATAGAATTCTGGATTGGAAAAAAATTTTCCCTCTGAATTTTGAAGATAAAGCTTTATTGTCCTTTTGCTTTCAAAGTTTCTGGCAAGAAGTCTGATGTCATTTTGATTCTAGAACTTCTGAATAAATCTTCTCCCTGAACTTCTGAAACCTTCCTGGATCTTTTTCTTTGTACTCAGTGTTTGGAAATATCATGGTAATGTAACATATTGTGGATCTTGTTTTCATCCATTATGCTGGCAATCAGTAATGTGACATTGTCTATATCTTATTTTTATCCATTATGCTTTCAATCTAGAAACTCATATACTTTAGCTCCTGAAATTTTTTTTTAGATTATGTCTTTGATAATTTTCTGTCCTCTTTACTCTCTCTCTCTTTGGAGATCCATAATTTGGATATTGGACTACCTAAATGTTGCCTCTAATTTATGTATATTTATCTTTTTATTTTCTACTTAGTTTTTTTTTTGTTTTTTTTTTAAATCACTCTCTTGGTAATTTTCTCAAATTTATTTTCCAATCTTATTGAATTATTTGTTTTTGTTATATACTTAATTGCTAAAATATATTCTTTATTACCTAGCTATTTAGATAATATATATTATCAAGTTCATTTACATAACATTTTGACCTTCTTTCTTTCTTTTTTTTTAAGTACACTGATAATTAGGGTTATCTCAACAAAACAACCTAGATAGAATGCTCTATACTAAAAGTCATTGTCAACAGACACTCCTTTCATAAACAGCTTCCAGTCAGCTCTTTAATCCCCAGTCTTGAAATTGTAGAGATTAATTCATACAGTTGGCCTTCTACAACAGCAGACTTCCAACTGCAGATCAAAAACAGTACAGGTATTTATTGAAAATAATTTGCATATAAATGGATCTGCACAGTCCAAATTCATGCTGTTCAAAGGTCAACTGTATTTCATATTAGATAATTTTGTCAAATATATGTTCATCTTTTAGTATCTGATGACATTTAAGATTGGTGATTAAAAAGCTGACTGGAAGCTGTCTATGAAAGGAGTGTCTGTTGACAACGACTTTTAATATAGATCATTCTATCTAGGTTCTTTTCTTGAGAGAACCCAAATTATCAGTATACTTAGGTTTTTGCTCCAGGATTGGTAAGAATTCCCAGATGAGAAAAAAGTTTCCCTTGTTTTGTCCAGTGGAGATATTCTGGGCTTCTGGCTTTCTGTAGTCAAGTTGTGGCGGGGGGGAAGTGGGGGGCAGAAATCCAGCATATAAATTTTGGTATGATGTACTTGCCCTCAACTGTGTCTCAGTTTCCCTGATCTAAAAACAGCAGTTGGGTAAGACCCTGGGATCTAGCTGTTTCAACCAATCTTCCTATTTTTAGTATATGTGCTGCCGAAGAGAACACAATCTTCCTATTTTTAATCACACTTTCAATTCTACTTCCAGAAGTGCCTGATGCCATTTAGGGATCTTTGGTTTAAAATGGCACAAATTTTTACTTCTCCCACTGCAATACTTTTCATCCTTTGGATTAATCACATCTAGTCCGTTTTAGCCTTGTGGTCATAATGTATCATTTTTTCTTAGAACACAACAAGCCCTTTTAAACTACAGATTCAAATTCATTTATTTAATTCTTTTGCCAGGAATATCAATTATGCATTTGTTGGATCACCTTTGCCTCTCACATTGTTTATTCCCTCAATAATAATTTTATATTGCTTTCCATTTCCATTTCAGTTTGCTTGTTTTGCTCAAGCCTGTCTTCCATAGCACAACATTTTAAATTTACATCTGTTTTTTCCAGTGTGGTTTTCATATGTGATAGTCTTACTTTCCTCTTTCATTTCTTTACTGAATTCTCCAGATTTTCTTCATCATTAAATTGTTGTATAAATTCGAGCTCTTTATTCTACAATATTTTGAAGACAATAAGAAGTAGTTGGAACTCTTCCTCTGTTACCTTGATAATTCCTCCTCTAATATTTATTTATATTTTCCTCCTTTGGCTTTTCTCCCCTTCAGCATCTATGTACAAACTCCCTATTGGTTCCATTGTAATTATTATTTACTCTTTTTGATTTGGGTGAGGTTGTTTTCTAAGGAACACTGTGGGAAGTGAGTCTAGGGTTGGCTCATACACTAAGGGAGTTTGCAACTTATACTTTGGTTTGTCCTCTCAAACATTCTCTTATCCAGTCTGTTATTGTCTTTAATACTAGGGCACATTTACCTTCAGTTTTAAATAGTTAAGAAGCTAGGGAGGCACAGAGGAAAATGCCTTAATTCTCAGACTCTCTAAATTATGATAGAGTGATCCCAACTTTTTCCTTTCTCTACCCTGGCTTACCTCCAGCAGGTTGCCTCAGCTGGGAGATTGGATCAGATATAATAAAAATGGCACAGTAGTATGGTTTCACTTCTATTTTCACTGCTGACATTCTGCAGGGTCAAATAGGTGTCTACACAAATATTCCTTATCTTTTTCCAGAACCCGAAGTCTTATTACTCAAATCATGGAATCATTGAAAACTTTTAGAAAATCTTCATTCAACACAACTTGTGAGAAGATGTATCTCTGATCTATGCCATTCCTTACCTTAGTGTATATTTCACAGCTTTTGTGAAATAAAATGTTTGCTTCATAGTTTTTAGTTTGGAGTTGTGGCTGTTTTCTTATTTTTCTTGGAATTGAGCCCTTTACCCTTGTCTTTTTCCACACTCCTGCCAGGGCATAGAAGCAAGACAATGTAGAAGAAATGCTTATACTCTGCCACCTTTAAATATGTGTTCTCATAATTCATGCTCAAACTCTGTTATTGCACCTAGAGAACACTCTTAGTACAAACAAACAAACAAAAATGAACACTTCATGTGTTTGTGTAAGTTTTCTTTAAATAAATAAGTTATAAGTAGCAAGTCATGGAAAAGTTGTAAAACAATTTCCTTCTTTCTGCCCTTTATCCATCGTTATCAATTCCTATTGGCATTTGAATCACCTATAGAGATGGAAATATAAATCGTGACTTATCGATATCCCATCCCAAGGGGTTGTTTTCATCTCATCAGGTACCAACAGAGCACAATAACTGTATTCCCAGTGGCCTCAGCATAGTGAGCAATCCCAGTAACCCATTAGGATTGCTAAATACAATTAAATTAAAAATAAGATACTTAAGAGTTGATTTCCTTGTTCTAGAGTATGGTTTGTTAGTCTTAAATGTCTAACCCATTACATATGCACTTTATTCACTGGCTCTGCAAAAAGTGTTCCAATAATAAAAATTGTCCGTATCTTGCCAAACTATTTTTTTATACATTGAGGAATATTCATAGCTGTCTAATTGCTGTAATAGGTAGAAGTATTTAGGAATCTAATTGAAGAACTGAAGGATACATTGTGAGTATTAAATTATGAAAAATAGAGTTGAATCATTTCAAGGTCTATTTTTTGCTACTTATTGTAAAACGTAATAAACTGCCATTGCAAAGCTTGGTCTCTATAGTAAAAGATCCATGACTTACAGACAAATTAATTACAATTAATAATTTTAATTTACAAATTATTATTTATAATCAACCCATTTCAGCATTTTGTTTAGAACTTTCGGACTTTTTTCCCATCATGTTTCTCATTGTAAAATATTTTCACTGTATTTACAATGACAAATCATATTTTATTTTAAGTATAGTATCTCTCTTCTCTGCATTCATGTAGTACTTGTAGTTGAACATTTAACTATATCACTTAATTAACAGTTTATTAGGACCTCATTAGTAATAATTTCATATATATTGAGACTATCTCTTCCAAAGATGACTTTCAAAGACAATGATCTTATTGCAAACTAATATTAACATTTATTTAGTGCTTGTCATATGCAAGGCACTGCCAGATGCTTAATATCTATCACATATTAGAGGTAAGATATATTATACATCAAATAGCTTAGTACCTATGAAAAATTAGGAAGGAAATATAATAGATTCAATGTGGGCTTTGGACTCAGATCAAGTTTTAACTTGGCTTTTCTTAATAGCTATATGATATTTGATAAGTTACTGAATATCTCCGAAACTACATTTCTCTAAAAAATGGGTACACTTCATATAATTTTCATAAAATAACTTTAATAGTAAATACTTAATAAATGGTAATTATTTTTATTCAGTATGAGAACTGATTATTCCAGACAATAATCTTATTTATAGTATATGGTCATATGTGTCTCAGTCAAGATGTGACTCTTTCTGACCTCTTTCTGATACATATGTACTTCATTCTTGGTCTAATAAACAGTTGCCACAATATCCAGGTTATCTAATCAACTGTGCCAGGAAAAGTCACAGCATTTACCAAAATCTAATATGAGCATAATACTTACTAGGTGGTGTTACTATGTAATTTATATCTGGATTTGAAATCCATTTAACTTCAATAATTCTTGGGTCATTTCTTTATCTTACAGAAAACAGAACCTACTACTACCAAGGTAGCTTTAAAGTGCTGGATATCCCATTTAACACAAATTATGAAAGGGAGACATCACCGGAAAATAACTATCTTAGCCAAATTCTCGAGAATAAGGTAAATAGTTTTTAGTATTTCCTATATTTATTTGTTAATTTTCTGACATATAAATATATTATTGGAATTTGATGTTTGACTATGTTCTCTTTAACAGATGGTTGATGCATTTCAAAATTCTAGCATTTACAGACAATATATCAATTCTCAAGTCATCAAGCTGGTGTAAGTAGCAAACAATAACAGAAAAGAGATCAACCCATCATATATACCATTATGCTTAAAGTTCCTCTGTAAAAAGTCTATTGATATGTTATAGTCATTAAGCAATTAGTTATTAATATTCAACATTATTCTAAAGTGTCGGATTAAGTGTTGCATATAAAACTGAAGCAAATATCAGGCTCTATAGTTTAGTTCATTAGCTATATTGAGAATGTATCAATCCATAAATCACAGATGATGTATCCCTCTGGTTTCATAAGTTTTTATGACCAGCAAACATTAGATGGTCCCTAAGATCAATGTTTAATGCTCTGACATTTTTATTTAGCAATAGCATACACAAAGGCCTTGTTTTCTCATATCTTTCTCCTTGCAAGTCAGCTAAACACCTTATAGAACTGTCTAAGAGTTCTTAGAAGGTAGAAAAGAGCATATTCACACCAGACTTTGATGCCAAGGAAAGCCTTCTAGTCACCATAACAAAAAGTAAAATACCTATGCTGTGTTCTCTGCTTGTGGGTTTGGAGTAGCATGGTATAACAGAGGGAGGTCTAGAATGGAAGTTAGACAACCTGAGCCCAGCCTTTACCTCTTAGTGCCCTAGAGAGCCTTGGGCAAGTAACTGTATCACTTTGAGTCTGTTCCCCTATCTATGAAATATTGATAATAATACCTACACTGCTTCTCTAATAAAACTGTACTCAGGATCGAAGAAGTTAACATAAGTTAACGTGTGTGGGAATATTTGCAAATAAACACATTTCAAGTGAAGGAAACTGTTGCTTTTACCTTCAACAATACCACCAGACTATGTCTCCCTTCTTTCTCTGTTCCTGGAACTCATGAGACTTGTGGAATTGCAGAATAGATCAAGCTCTCAACTAGCATTAACCTTGGGGCCCAATTTGAGTATTGGAAAGAAATCGGAGACTAAAATTAAAGGGCCTGTGTACCTCTCAGAGAAAACTGCAACCACCGGTAGGCTTTTCTGTTTTCTTATGCATTTAATTTCAGGTATCTACACAAAGCATGGGCCCATAGGAAGTGATGGAGAGGCAGTTTTTTATTTTGGCATACCCTGTCATGATAATCAAACGTGCATGAGTTGAGTGCATCCCAGGAATGATTACTGATTTATATGTCAGAAGATTTGTCATCCATTAGGGAGATTCAAAGCAAAAGAATGACACTTCAGACACTACTCTCAGGGCTGCTTGACAATTTTTACATGGCTGTTTGTCAGCCTCTTGGGTTGCCCATCCCTTTCCCAATTACAAACAAATCTTCCCTGAACACGATAATCACATTAATTTTCCTCAAGCATGGTTTTACTCAACTTCTCTTCACTACTACCCTTTTGCTAGCATTAAAGACCCTCCTCCATCTGAGCCCAATCTCCTAGACACTGTGGTAACTGGCTGTCTGGGTACAGGGGGACAGTGCACAGTGTAAAAACCCTGGATTATAGAGTCAATTGTACTGAATCAGGATCCTAGTTTAGTTGCTGTGTAATCTTGAGCACATTAGGTAATCTCTCCGACCCTCAATTTTTCATTGTCTTTAAAATAAAGACAATGACACAGATGCTGCAGGGTTGTGGTGAAGACTAAATGTGATAATAAATGTGAGAACAGAGTACCTGGAACCCAGCAGATTCCCAATAAATGCTAATTAATGTTATTGCTCTCCAATTATTCTGGAGTGTTATTCTTCCTCTTCTCTGCCTGATGAATATTTTTTGCTTGATGACGCAGTGGTGAAAATACTGAAAGTTCCAATGTGTATGTCACTTCTTTCATGAAAATTTCGGTGGTCTGTTAAAAAAACAATGACATATCCTTCCTCTGACTATCTGCGTATAAGATACACATCTTACCATTTCTGCCTCATTTATTAGAGTCATTTGTAGATATGTTTTATCTCCCTTAAGAATCTGGAAATTCCTTGAGGGTAGGAACCATGTCTTAGTCACCCTCACATCACCCTATGGTACCTAACTCACTTGCTTGTCTATAACATTTGTGCAATTCATGATTGATGGATGCATGAATAAATTATCCCAGTTTTTCTACCTTGTGCCTTAGGCCTCTCCTATTTTTCAGATTTGTAGAACTGCTTGCCCTCTAAACTGAGTAACATAGCTGCATGCATACTGTCACCAAGTATAGGTAGACAGATGGATAGTCCTGTGAGTAAAGTGAAAGTATTGCACAAACCCATAAAAAAGCAGAAGAAATCGAGACATGAGGAAAGAAATGCAGTTTTTTTTTAGCAACATACGACACCTTTATGTTGTTTCCAGTCCTGATGAAAACAGTGTGATAGCACATATATGGATGATATTCAAGGCTCCCAGATCAATGAAGGAAAACACAACAAGAAGAATAGAAAACATCTTACGTCAGATGCTAAATAACCACTCACGATCCTTGACTGCAGATCCTAATTCTCTTAGGCTCGTGGGTAAGTTTATGCATTAGCTGGGAGGCGTATTACTTTTCATCTTTTTATCCCTAGCACATATCACAAGCACCAGATGCAAAGCTGATCCCCAATAGTTTCAAAAAAATGAGTCATTGTTTTATATCAGAGCAATAAGTTTTATTCTTCATTATTAAAACCACATTGAAATCATAATAATGCCACACCTTAAAATTAGTTCTAAGGGGAAAATGTTGCTTCTTATTCTAAAGCAGGTAGTATGACTTTGAACAGTTCCTGTAAGTAATGGTGTGTCTTGCTATTTTTTCAAGATCTATAACTTTCCAAAACAGCCTAGGATCTGCCATTGTGACAGATCACTTTTCTAAAAGTTATTTTTGTATATTGACAGAAATCGGGTTCACTTGTAGGAACTTCCTGTTCTTCTAAAGAATGATGTTGGCTATTTTCTAGATAATGCAGAATACAATTCCAATTAAATAAAAAGAAGTCTCTCACATGGAACTATGAAGATGGTATTTCCATATCACACATTTACTTATAGTAAAAGAACAATTCAAATAAAACAGTGTTCTTTCTTTTTTATCAACATTTTATCATGAGATTCCAGATTATTTCTGGTCCTTCTTGCTCTGTTGGACCTACCACCTTGCTTCATGGGCCCCTGGGTCATTGGATTAATGTGAGGTATTAAATTTACCGTGTTCTTTTGGTTCTTTTTCAGAAATCAGTAAGGTCAATGCTGAAAAGATTATTAACAGCCGTAAGTTCATATACTTTTTAATTAAATGTATGAGATGATCTAAAACATAACAGTCAGGATTTGTTACTCTTGGCCAGGCACAGCTCTAAGTGCTTTATATATAATTTATTTAATTCTCACAACCATTCTAAAAGTAGGTATTATTGTTACAGCCTCATTTTAGAGATGGGGAAACTGAAGAACAATGGAGTGAAATAATTTGCCCAAATTCAACTAGCTTGTAAATGGTGGGACAGAATTAAAACCACGGAGTCTTGTTGCAGGATTCATGGACTTAACCATTACTTTATCTGACTCCCACAGCTTTCATATTCTCCAAGTGCTGAGATGTCTTGGAAGTACTATGCTAGGTATGGAGGTGATTCAAGGAATGCTAGTGATTCCTGGACAGATTATTTTGTTCCTATAAATGTAAGATAGTGTCAGACAGAACATACAAGAATAATTCACTTCACTGTCAGCTTTGTAATCCAATAAACAGTGTCTTCCTATTCTCAATGAAACAATGCTGACTCCGTTTGACAGGTTGTGGGAGACGAGCAAGGATGTCAGCTACATATGATAGAATCAAGGGAGGTTCTGCTGCTCAGGAGGGAGAGTGGCCATGGCAAGCAAGTCTCAAAAAGAATGGCCATCACATCTGTGGGGCATCTTTGATCAGTGAAAAATACCTAGTGACTGCAGCTCACTGCTTTCGAAAGTAAGTTCATCATGTCGCCCAAGAGTAGGAAGACTAAAGGCCCTGGAACAATTCCAGTTTACCCTTATTATCCCAGTTTAATCATCAGTATCACTTCCTTTCATTCTCAATAGCATCCTGGAAGGTTTGAGAGAAAAATTGTATGGTAAGCCAATAAGGCTTTCCTGCCTTACCAGTCACATGACATATTTTATTCACGTGATTCTTATCTCACATCACTTTATACTCCAGACATCCCAAACTATTTATAGTTGCCCAAACCACCTTCCTGGTCGGCACATCTGTCCTTCTCTACTCTTCTTTTAGGCAAATATGACTCAGCTCTATAGTTTCATCCAAAACGCCACATTCCCTAAAGAATCTTCCGTTCCCTAGAGCATGCAGATTTAAATCCTCTTCTTTTGTGGTCCCACTAATTGTATATACAACCATTTAAGCAATTATAACTGCCTGTGTTTATGCTATTTTTCATTGTTTTAAATTTCTTAAAGGCATGGGTTATTTATTTTTATTTCTATATCCTTATTGCCTTACATAGTGTATGGTATAGGGGCCCAAACAGGATTTTCAAAATGAGTTTAAAAATCATGTATCACAGCCAATGGACTATCCAACAAGGAAATACTAATGTTGTATTTCTATTATTTTGAAATAAATACAAAATGTATAATTTTTGTTTCTTTAGGACACAAAATCCCAGAAACTATACTGTCAGCTTTGGCACCAAAATACATCCATCCTACATGCAACATTATGTTAAAAATATTATTATTCATGAAAATTACACCCGGGGTGAACATCATGATGATATTGCAATTATAGAGCTCACTGAAAAAGTTTTATTTAATAATGATGTGCATCGAGTTTGTCTTCCTGAGGCCACACAGGTTTTTCTACCAGGTGAAGGAGTTGTTGTTACAGGATGGGGACAACTTTCATATGATGGTAAGTTCAGTGAAAACTTGACATAGTGTTTAAGGTTTTAAAAAAAATTAGTGATAGATACAAAGTCATCATTTACCTCTGGATGCCTGGTACTCCCATGGGATCTCTCAGGAAATAGAGTTATGACTTTGCAAATTTCCTTGGTTTGGAACACTGTAAGGAGTCCAATCTGTTTGTTGAAATTCCCTAATCTGGAGAACCTAATTTAGAAAGTTCTGTTCCAAAGATGTAAGAAGAGAGATCAGGACATAGAAAGGAAGCATTAGGAAGCTGTTCCAAATTATTCTTTGAATATTTCTTTTTAATTGGTTTGAGTCAGGAAACTGAGTGGGCTTTTTCATCCTAATAGGCAAGAGTGAAATACATGACTTACGTACAGAGGATAAAACAAATTTTCCGTCCTGCTCTGTTTCAGAGCAGCTCTTTTACTGATGTTTACTTCCTATAGGTAAATACCCAGTGTTACTTCAGAAAGCACCTGTGAAGATTATTGATACAAACACCTGTAATGCTAGGGAAGGATATTATGGCTTGGTGAAAGACACAATGCTATGTGCTGGGTACCTGGAAGGAAATATCGATGCCTGCCATGTAAGTCTGGACATTATTCACATTGACCATGTAATGTTAAAATAACTATTATTTTTTGAAAATTATCAATATGGAGACAATTCTATACTGCAATTAATTTGCACTTTGATAATCCTGTCAAACTCCCTCTTGGCCTTGCCACTTAAGTAATTCTCCCTTACATGCAACGTAAGTTTGTGTTTAATAAACATTTATGTTGGACTTACTCTGAACCAAGCACAGATTGAAATCCTTTACAAATATTAAACCATTTAATCCTCATCACACCTTGTGATATAGTTACTACCATTATTATCATTTCATAGGTGAGGAAACTGAGGCAGAGGAAGGTAAAGTAATTTGCACAAGGTCACACAGCTAAAAAGTGGGAAGATTGGCATCCAAAACAAGGTAGTCTAGAATCACAGTTCATACTTTTAACCATATTTCAATAAAGGATCAGTCTCAGAAATTTTTCAGTTACTTCCAGCCCACTTCTCTTACCTTCTTAGCTTTCTCATGGCTAGGGGCCTGGGTACTTTTCTCAGATACTTGGAGTATATCAATAACATATGTCTCCCAAAGATTTCTCATTGAACTAGACCTTGTAACTTATCAGTTCATGCCTTCAAAGTTCAGTAGAACCTCAAAGAGCCCTAGGGATTATATTCTGGCTAGTCATTGTTACGGATAAGGGTGAAACAAGGATTCATGGTCTCTATGAAGCATGAATCACATACTTCATCTGGGCTTATCACTTTGTGTGAGTAAAATATCTGGGAGTAAATTCTCAAAATGACAAATATTCTTTGTTTTCTTTAGGGTGACTCTGGAGGACCTCTAGTTTATCCCAATTCTCGAAATATTTGGTACCTTGTTGGAACAGTGAGCTGGGGATCAGAATGTGGTAGAATCAATAAGCCAGGAGTCTATATGCGAGTGACTGCCTACCGCAACTGGATTGCCTCCAAGACTCATATCTAAGAGAAAAGCATCTTGTAGAAATTATCTTAGGTCATTTTTACCTGTTACTCCTATTAAACATGTATTCTAAATTAGTGTGTATAATGGGTTTCAAAAGAATTGTGGTCCTGAGGGAATACTTATGAACTTTAATTTTAAGCAGACTCTACCTGACAAAACCAGAAGTCTCATGTTTAGTGGAGAAAGGCCTAAGCAAAGTACTCCTATCAAAAACTGACTTTTACTATTTGTTTTCTATTTCACGATCCCACATCATAGTTATCTCACCATAACATAAAGCTTTTGGTTTTAGGCATTCAGACTTTATGGAATTATGTTCTTGTCCATTGCAAGTTACCAGGCAGCACTGTGAAAGACTGGAAACAACACTTCCTAAAGGTTGGGTTAGAGGATGCTGTTTGAGACATCAGCTTTCATGTCTTAGTTTTTGCAGAATGGGTGTTGCTGTGAATTAAATCTGATCGGAATTTAGGTACTGAGTTAGAGTCTCTTATTTTGGATCTTGGCCAATTCTTGCAGTCATTGTGAAAGAATTTCATCAGCAAAACTGGGCAAAATAACACATTTTAGATGTACAGAGACCAGGTGCACCAATTCTTCAGTGTTCATACAGTTTTCTGTAGAAATTCCTTATTTGTATCATATGTAAAAAGAAGTAGCTATGAACCATGAAAATGTGTAGAGCATTTTAATTAAAACAAATTTAAAAGCAGACTATTTTTGTTCAACGTGACAATTCACTTTCCTTTCTTTTTGTTTGTTTTCTTAAGAGTCTTTTGCAGGTGGCTTTTTCTCTTTTCTTTTTCTGTTATTTCTTCTACTTGGTCAACGGCTTGGGAGAGGGCTCCATGGATGGTTAAAAAGCTACCTTGAGGCAGGAAGGAGAGGCTCAGGTGGGCCAGGAGGGTGCAACAGGTGGGTCCCTCAAAGGCCACTGGGCACATGGGAAGCTCCTAGTCATACTTGAAAATGAGGCCGGCTCAGCCAGGATTGGGGCCCGACAGCTTGGTGAGTTTGGTCAGATGGCCGCCCATCTTCTGGATGAGTTTCAGCTCCAGGTCTGAGAAGTGGTTCTCCAGGAAGCCACAGAGGTGGAAACCCATACAGGTAGAGCCCAGGGTGTGCCTAGTCTCCCGAGGCTTTCACGGCGTACAGGCTGCCGCCCCACTTGTCTTGGATGGCTTGTGAACTTCCTGGAAAAAGGCTTGGTCACTCTGCTGGTTTTGCATCTTTAAGAGAGGCAGGGTGTCCTCCCTTCTCAGCTAACTTGCCGAAGAGGTGCTGCACACTGTACAGGGCCACATGGTATTCCACGTGAAAATGGAGGCCCAGATTGGGTAGGTGTGTGAGGCCCACAGATGCAGGCTGACCAGGCTCTGATGGCAGCTTCTACCTTGGAGAAACAGTTCTAGCTGATCTGGGGTCTCATAGTTCATTGGCCACTAGGAGCCAACGATGGCCCCAAAATGGCATTCAGGGGTCTCAGAAGCGGATGCTGGAATGACCAAGAAGATGGTTCTAGAAGCTGTGGCTGGGGCCTGAGGAGGAAGGAGGGTAATTGGAGGCTGGAGAGCAGGCAGGGGAGAGCACTTGCATCCTGACAATAGACAGACGCACCCACCGTGCCTGTACTTGGCAGTTTTGTAAGGGAGAAATATTTATTACTGGCCATGTTCTTGGTGTCCGTTTGTAGAAGTGAACATGGGTACTGTTTTATGAACCATACAGTCTTCACAAGGTAAGTAACTTCAGTTTGTAATATTCATTTTTCAAGAGTAGAATTTTTCAGTATTTACTGAAAATTTGACTCAGAGTCTTCACGAGTCCTTAGATAGTATTTAAAATTTATTTAAGCTTCAATTAGATTGGATATATAAGAGGAAATGTTTTACCCACTGAATTTTCTCCTCCCAGAAAATATGGATTTTACTCTATCTACTGATAACAATTTTCTATGTACCAAAGATCTGGAATAAGTACATATCATATACTACCATGTAATTTAGTTGTCCCAGAGTTTCATAAATTTGCTTTTAAATGGTATTTTAAAGTTTTTTCTTCTATCATATATAATCCCAGTTTCTTAAGATGCTCAAATACCAAAGGCTCTTAAAGAAGTCTTGGCACATTAAATTCAGTTATTAACTACCTTGATATTTAACACATTTGGTTATAATTAACATAAAATATTATATTATTCATTAGCATCATCATAAGAAATTAAACAATAAAGCTTAACCTTTATTGAGTTCTATGTGTCAGGCACAACTCTAATAACTTTACATACATGATCCCAGTTAATCCTTATGTCCTATGAAGTATAGCACTATTATCTTAATGGTACAGATGAAGAAACTGAGACACAAAGAGGTTAACAACCTTGTCCAAGGACGCAGAATAACATCCATCTTACATCATTCTTCTTCTTAGTCCATCACAGAAATCCATACTAAGGAAGTGACTTTAACCAGAGGTGTGAACTGTTCACATTTTTGTGGGTTTTTTTATTTGTTGAGGTTATTCTGTTTGTTTGTTTGTTTGTTTGCTTATGCTGAAAACAGTGAAACTCCTTATAGCTTTGGGTAATACCTAACATTAGTAAGAAGTTCACGCTGCAAAATGACACCAGGAACACTTCCACAAAACCATTTAAATTTGTAAAGTATTTTATATCTCTCTCGATTCTATATAAAAATGCCCTCTGAATCATGGCCTTGTGAATTTGATTCCCACTGACCATCTTTTCACTCACAGCATTCCATGAAACTTTTCAAGTAGCACTAAATATCATTTTACCTTGCTCTCTAGAGGAATTGTTAAACATATACTGAGGACATAAAAGAGATAAAAAAATGGCATAAGTTAGAAATGTGCCTGAGAATAGATCTCAGATTTCCCAAGGCTTACTCAACTTCAGATGAAAGATAGAGAACATATGTCACATTTCTCATGGCAACCTAGTAGAAGGAAACCTAATATAAACTTAATATAAATATCTAAATAAGTTTTACATAAACCAAAAATAACTAGACCATCAACTCTATTTGGTCTATGACATTTGCAATGGTCTCTGCCAATAAAAGTCATATTTTCTATTTTTCTTGAACATCAGATATTATTCTATTGCTTCCATTGTTAAGATTTACGGAATCTGTACAAGGATCTATTAACCATATCAATAGGAAGTAGATTGGAGTTTCATTCACAGAACTCAGGCAGTATGGCTGCACCCAAATGACTTCCTTTGCAAAGAGAAAATTGATGTTATGTGTAATTTGCAAAATTTCTTTGTCAATATCTTTATCTACTCATAGAAGTCTGTTGCTATTTTTGTTCTTTATGAAATTTTTGTCACTAAGAAAGGCAGGATTATATATTTTTTTCTTCTCGACTGAGTTGGTGTGGTGTATTCTTGTTTATCAAAATACTCATACAGCTTTGGGACTTTGAAATAGTAAATATTCATGATATGTGAAAAAGCTTGATACTTAACTGTATGATCTTAATTACATAAAAATGAAAGCTTAATTGTGTAAATACACACAGGAGACCCAGCAGGAACTACAAACTGTAAACTGTGTGTGACTATGAATGACTTTGTTCTTTGCTTCTTGTATTTTTCAGTTTCCTATTATATGCACATATTTACTTTAAAAAATAAATGTTATTTTAAAAACCTAAAAAACCCTCTTTATTTTGCTATTGTTAATTTCAAAAGTCTTTTTAGAATAAACCAATTTTATACCCCCTTAGAAGTAATTTCTGAAATTAACATAAAGTATTGTACTCAAACTTCCTTACTTCGGTAAAGAACTAAGTTACATACATGTTAATCAAGCATTAATTAGGAAGGAAGGATGAATCAAGGGTTCTGAAAGGATAGAATAGAAACTTAGTTACCCGGATGATTTTATTTTGATTGGGAGCTGAGGACCATGTGATAAAGCAAATGGAGAACACTCTGAAGTTTCAAAGGAATCCAGTTTTCTTTTGCTTTCATTTATCATGGATAGAAATGTCAGCTAAAAGGATAAATTAATGTTTTTAAAATGCAGCCCAGCTGGAGTAAAAAAAGTCATATCAAGGACTTACTTAACACATGTGAATAAAAAAGGAATAATTCATCTTTAGAGAGTGCTTAATTCTGACCCAATTCTGGTCATGGTGACATGTGCATTTTTATATTGGTGTGATGTCTCTGACAACTGCTCCTATGAACTGCCAAGAAAACAGAAGAATAACAAAGTCAATAAATCAACGTACTTCCAGAAGGGTTAAGGATTCAGAGAGATACTGGACACTTACTCATCCAGAGGGGGTGAAAGGATTCAAGAATTTGGTTTTAGAAGTGTAAGTTAAGATTAGAACTGGGAAAGGGTGATACTCTGACCACTAAGAATTTTATCAATCCTGTAATTATTAATATATGTTTCTGACACTTCAGGTGCAGCTTTCATAATAATTGAACTGTTCAACATATACCTTTGCTGGAATTCTATCTTGGACTTAAAATCTTCTTGTCTACCATCTTCCTATAAGGGCTGGAGTTTATTTATGTGGAATAATAAATTTCATCTTTTTATATAAAAAAATCAATTTATAACAAATAAACATTTGTGTACCTCCCATTTGAATACAAAATAAAAAGAGCTTTATGGAGGATAACTGGTAAACTATTTAAAATTCTAAGTATTATTTATATTGTATTTTATTGAATATAAGTTTGTTAATGACAAACTTAGCAACGAGAAACAGCCATGCCAAGGCAGCTGTTTTATATATAAAATTTTATTGACTATTTCTTTTTTGACTATTTTTTAAAATCAAGTACTGCCAATTGAATTATGTCCACTCATAAACTAATCAAAACAGATGGATAATTCGGTGGATATTTTTAAATGATAGCGTATGCCATAAACAAAAAGTTACAACTTAAAGTGTACTCTGCTTAATTTTTTAGACTGGTAATTTTAGATAAAGAAGAACTAATTTGGTTCCTTTATTCATAACGTGAAAAATTTAAATTTATTTCCTGATAGTCTTAATATTAACATTATGTTATGAGTAGTGCAAAATTTGGCACAGAGACTTTTGATTAGAAACATGTTTACCTTAAATACTTCATGTAAATTAATTAAATGTGCATAGCAACATGGACGCAGTCAATGCATAATAAAAAGTTTTCAAATATAGGTGTTTTGAACATTTATGGATATGTATATTATGTATTAAACATATTAAAGTTCTATACCTTAAAATAATGAAATTAAGAAAAGGATGATTCTTGGTATTTATTGAGTTTGTATAAGAAATCAAACCTCAGAGATCTCAGTGTCTGGCAAGTCTGGAAACTTGGTTAGCTAATAATCATAATACACTTTTTCTAAATCCTGGGAAAGGTGCATCTCCTATGGTGCTGTGAAATAAATCTGGATTATCACTGCCTTCATTTTCTCTTTTGTAGCTGTCTTCGCCATTTGCCCCTTGCTCCTCCTCTGGTCTTATATATGCATTAGGCCTTTGACAATGTTCTCAGTTGGTGGTGGCAGTTTCTGCAACTGATTTTTCTGCAAAACTAGTATCTACATACAGTTACTTTTCTACTGGACGTTTTTGAAGTCTTGTCTTTTGAGTTTTTAGCTGCTCATTTTTTTTTCTTTAATCACTCATTCTCAGCCACAGGACTTTCCACATGCCTCTCTAGATCTGCTAATGTGTTAGCTGGATTTGTTAGTTTGCTCTTTTGTGATCCTATGAGATCCTTTGAGGACTTGCTTCCAATAGTACAGGGATTTTTTGGCTTACTCATTTTCTCAAAAAATGTCAGGTCCTGTCAAAAGCAAAAATAAAAAGCAACAAAAAGCAAAACTTGAATTCGTAGCATGTGTTCCTCTTAGGCTTCTCCTCTGAGAAAGGAGAAAGGCTTCTCCTCTGAGAAAGAAGGGGACTGGGGCACTTAGCATCTCCTGAAGAGTCTTTGTGAAAGCTGAAGATGGGTCCTTCCATTTTTGTCCACGTTCTACTGTGCTGTAATTCTTTTTTTTTTTTTTAATTTTTACTTGCTTTTCTTTTTCCAACTCTCCTACATGTATCGTTAACTATTTGATGTGGCTATGTAATTTCTGTTATAAATGAGCCTGCTCAGACAGTTAGCCTCATAGTTTCAAAACAATAGTTCACTTTTTACAGCACTAAGTAAGTCTTTTAGTATTTTCCTTCAACAAATTTCCTTTTCAAAAAATCTGAAAACATTTATCCATAAAGACAAGTGTGCTCCAATGTTCATTGCAGCTTTGTTTACGGTGGCCAAGACATGGAAACAACCAAAATGTCCTTCGATAGATGAATGGATAAAGAAGTTGTGGTATATATACACAATGGAATACTATTCGGTGGTAAGAAAAGATGAAACAGGACCATTTGTGACAACATGGATGGATCTTGAGATTATAATGCTAAGCAAAATAACTGAGACAGAAAAAGTAGAGAAAAATATGATTTCACTGATAATGTGGTATATAAACCTAAAACAACAAAAGAACAAGACAAACAACTGAAAGAACAAAAACTCACAGACATATACAATAGTTTAGGGGTTACAAGAGGGGAGGGAGTGAAGGGAGCAGGGCTCTAGAAGAGGGTAAATGGGGTCTAATATATGGTGATAGAAAGAGAACTGACTCTGGGTGGTGAACACACAATGGGATTTATAGATGATGTAATACAGAATTGTACACCTGAAATCTAGGTAACTTTACTAACAATTGTCACCCCAATAAACTTTAATTTAAAGAAAAAAAATTCCTTTCAGTTACAGTGGGGTGGATATCAGTGTAGGAGCAAAGGGTAGCGGTGTCCCAGCACAGGGAGTGAGGGTTTAAAGGAGTTTAGTCAGCCCATTGTGAAGGACTCTCTCCTGTACCTGGGAACATGGAATAGTGAGAGTTTTCATCACTTTCTTTGGGGCAGCTTTATCCTGAAGTGAGATGGAAGGACTTATTATGAATGAGTTGCCTGAGACTGTGGACTTGAGGGTGCTCATAGCTGGTATGAACTTTCTCTGTCAGTGTAGCTAGTCGACTAGCCTAGCTTTCCAAGTCCATAGTCCCCATCCTAGAGTTTCTATAGCAATGGTTCTCAAACTTTGACATCTTTAGGATCCCTTCACATTCTTCACAATTATTGAGAACTCCAAAGAGCTTTTGTTTATGTAAGCTATATCTACAGATATTTACCATACTAACAATTAAAACTAAAAAAATATTTAACTCACTTAAAATAACAATAAGCTTATCACTTGTTAACATAAATAACAGAATTTTTATTTTAAAAATAGCTATATTTTCCAAGACAAAAAAGTGAGAAAAATGTCATTGTTTTACGGTTTTGCAAATGTCTTTAATATCTGGCTTAATAGAAGACACCTGAATTCTCATATCTGCCTTTTTATTTAATTAATTATTTTGGTTGAAGTATGTGAAGGAAATCAGCCATAACACAGATATGTAGTTGAGAAAGAGAAGAGCATATTAATAGCATTTTCAGATATTTGCAGATATTCTCCTTTGAAAATACATCAGTACTCAACAAGTGGTAGTTTCTTCCAATGTGAAAATACATCAGTACTCAACAAGTGGTAGTTTCTTCCAATGTGTTTTTAGCCACATCAGCGAACTTTGTATGCTCTGTTATATTGAAATCCATTTGCACTTTAAATAGATATTTTATCCATGCATGATTTTATAACAGTTTTTATTGGTCATTTTGAGTTGAGATGATGTTCTAAATGTTGACACCTTTTATTATACAACACCAAAAATATCACATTCATTGATATCAGAACTTATCCCATCATTGGGTCTTTAGGTAAGAGTGGGCTGTCATCACAGGTGCACATATAAATTTACCAAAATTCTAATTTTCATGCTAAATCTCAAAATGTATTACCAATGAATATTGTCAGTTGTTTTCCTTGTGACAGGATCCTTTGTTCATTTTCAAAATAGTGATATAGGAGAGTTAGCATGTCCATAGGTAGACAGGGAGTTCCCTGGTGGGATAAACAAAGACAGTCATATCCTAAAACTTCAGGTTTTAAAATCACTGCTTTGTTCCAGGACATAATGTAACAAGGCCTTGAGGTTAATCATAAAATTCCTTTTGGCCTGACAAATGGAGCAGATCTGATAGATAAAGAGTGGGTTACTTTGCTAATTCCTTTAGGATGGGCAAGCAGAACAAACCTGGTAGACGAATTTCATTAGAAGGCGCCAGTTCCCTTCTTCAAACAAGTTCCCTTCTTCACAGCTCCCCTTCCCCAAGCAGGCAAAAGAAGGTATAAAAGTAAGAGCTTTTGCCTCAGTCATGGGGCACCCCCCACTCGGGAACCCCTCCCGCTCGGGCGCTGAAACCTCTTTTCCTGCCTCTAATAAACTATTCTTTTTAAAACTTTTTGCCTCTCCCTGGTCCATGTGTCCATTCTTCGGCTTCATAAGACAAGATCCCGGCCCACACTCAGAAACTGCCAGCAGGTCCAACATCATCTACCTCAATAATGCCTGCCAAATACTGATTCTAAATAACCATAGTTTGTCAGTTATTCTTCCAAATAAAATGTTCTATGCTAAAAGTGCCGAGTTTAGTATACAAATCATACAGTTCTTCAATGGCTTTAATTCAAGACAGCCATTTTAATTCGGTAGAATTAAAATGTATGTAGCAGAAGTGCTTATTTGTACTTCTCATTTTGTCATTCAGAATACTACAAAGACATGAACTCAGTATGAAGATTTTATACAGTTTATAATATTTCACTCAGGGAATTGCTAAATTAAACTATTTTTTCCCCTTGTGACTGTGGCAGTGAAGAATACAATAATACAATGACTTCGGATAGAGTTTGATGCCACTACCTTGATTTGCTAAGGTGCCAGCAGCTTTATCCACCATTGCTTTTGCACCATTGATGTGATTTCAAAGACCTTTTGAAAGAGTCTCAGAGACCCTCAGGGGTATGCAGACCAAACTTTTAAAACTACTTATCTATGCTAATTGTTCTAAAGGGAAGTATATGTTACCAACATCCACAAAATAATCTCATCAATCCATAAATAACCAAGAATCACTTATGCATGTAGTAATATATGACAGAGCCTGTGAAAGAGGAAACTAACCCAGAAAGGAGGTGGGGGGCAATCCAAACTGAAATAAGTCCTCTAAAATGAACAAGAGGAAGCCAGAAAAAGACTTCCTGGTGAAGGGGTGGAGTTGCTTGGAAGGGCATCCAAAAGACATATTGTCAAACATCATGACTGAATATAGCATCACGAATTAGTCAGGATAGGCTAGATTATGTTGTGGTAACACAACCTAAATCTCCATAGCTTAACACATCAACATTTATTACTCACTTATAGACTATTGCCACTAGGACATCTCTGCAAGGCAGCTGGATCAGCAATTCAGGCTGCTTTTGTCTTATGGATATACATTTGAACATGTGGCCTCCACAATCTCCATGGCAGAGGAACAGAGAGCTGCTAATAGGTCTATTAACAGAACTGAAAATGTATCTATTAATGCTCCTAGACCATTAGCTAGAACTCCTCAAGTGACCCCTTTTAACTTTAAGGGGGCTGACAAATGAGAAAGCAGTTGGATATTTGGAGAGACATAAATTTCTTTGTCCTAACCTAGATCCTTAAAACAGACCCTGGCACTAATTTCTACTGTTGCAAAGAAGAGGTAATTTTTATGAAGTAAACAGTAAAGGACTCTGTTAATCAACCATAATGATGACTAGTAGCCATATTCACACTACAGTTTCAGATCAAAACGGAGTATAAGTAGAACTTGAGGATTCAGATAATAAGAGGAAATTCTTTATGGTGTAAAGAGCAAAAGCTAAGACTGATATTGGAGAGCTAACTTTTTCCTTTAAGTAAGGCGATAGAAGAGGGAAAAGGAAACAGGTATGTAGAGAGAAGTCTTTAGAATTACACAAATTTAACTCATAATGCTAAGAGTACATAAGTTATGTAAAACTTCTATGTAATTTGTCTGTACTGTGTAAAATATGCATAGAAGGAAGACTAAAAGGAAATTTATTTCAATAATTTATTCTGGTGATATTATGAATGATTATTGTTTTCCACATTCTATTACTTATATTTCCATAATGAGAATGGTTCCTTTATTACCAAAGGGGAAAAAATTAAGCTTTGTTTTGAAAAATGCCAATTTTAATGATAAATTTTCTGCAAATAATAAGTCAGATATTGAGATGAGAAATTCATGAATATGGTGAATATGTCTCCTTAAATTGGGACATGAACCTTGATATAAAATTTGACAAGATTGAAAAATTCACATCAAACAGTTTTGGAAAATCATGATTACTTGGCCCCCCTGAAACTAAAAAGCTGTAATTGTGTGTCTTTAAGCTTAAATGGGGTGTATTATATGTGATAGATTTATCATAACACATAATCCTTGCTCTCTACAAATATGTTAATGAAATTTATGTTAATCCAATTTTTATAAACTGAATTACATTTTAAATTTCCAAAATAGCTTAGCATTTAAATAAATGTATTATTTTAAATCATTTTTCTATATGTTTCCTTAAAGGAAAATAAGGTTTTACTTTTTCTGTATTTTTAAAAATTATTTTTTTCAGTTACACTTGACATTCAACATTATTTTATTTTAGTTTTAGGTGTACAACACAGTGGTTAGACATTTATATTACTCATTCATTGATTCCCTCCGATTAGTCTAGTACCCATCTGGTACTACACATAGTTGTTGCGATATTATTCACTTTATTCTCTATTAAGCTTTTAATTTTTACCTCTGAAATCTGGGCTTTTTAATTTTTTTTTTCTTTTGCCAACAGAACACCTATATTCTATCACTTCTCCCAGCAGAGGGCACTACAACCCAAGTGTGCCACTCCTCACACATTTTCCATAAATGTCAAATTTGCATAGTTAATTTGCAAGTTACTTCAAAAGTGATCAATTTTATTGGACTTATCAGGGGGATCACTTCATAGATTGCGTATAATAGATGCCTGACCACAGTGCAATACACCTGAAGCTGAAGTAGCATAATACTGAATGTCAACTATATGTGTGTTGTCACGGGGTGTAAAGTACAGCATAGGGAATACAGTTAATAATATTATAACAGCTATCTATATATGATGTCGGAGGGGTAGTAGACTTGGGGTGGGTGTTAATCACAATCACTTTAGGAGGGGTGTAAATGTCTAGTCATTATGTTGTTTTGTACACCTGAAATTAATACAATAAATTGTATTATTTTTTAAAATTTTCATAGTTACTTGACAACTCTCCTGCATGGGCGAAGTATAGTCCCACTAGGAGGCAGGAGGATAGACAAAGTAAAAACTTCCCTTCCAATCCTTGTTTCTGATAAACAAAGAATATAAACTGACATGATTTGTGCACATTGTTATCAATTTGTACCAGGCATCAGATGAATGGAGACAGCTAACAGTGCAAAGGGCAAACAGTTTTTATGAAGGTGGCATCACTTCTAGGAGGGGTTAAAAATGTTTCTGGGAAGAAGATTAAGTTCCATTTAAAAAACCCGTTCTTGCAAAGACAGTATCAAGATCCATGATAAGGATGTCTATGTTGAGGAATGGATTCTGCTCTAAAAACTACATGATCTAATGGAGAGAAAGTACAAAGAGACAGCAAATTCTAAGGCAAGATACCATAGTAATAACTGCCAGGTCTAGATTCCTAAAGTCCATTTCATATGTTTCACATCTTCTGAGTGAACTTCTTGACCACTTCAAACAATTCAAGTTCCCATAAACTTACCATCTCCACATTTAATCATCTAACTCACATACACATGTTTCTCTTCCTCTGTTCATTCATTTATAAAAGGGCATGACTGTTCTTGAGAATTCATTGTCACCTGTAAATTCACCTTCTCTACCATCTTTCCCCAAGTCAAAACTTCCAACTGTCTCGTAACTAGGTGATTTACTTATACATGAAGCATAAAACATGTTTAGGAGAGACTTTTTAAAAAATTAAATTTACTGGAGTGACACTGGTTAATAAAACTTTATAGATTTCAAGTATACAATTCTATAATACATCATCTATATATTGCGTGTATATTCACCACCCAAAGTCAAATCTCCTTCTGTCACCAAATATTTGGCTCCCTTTACCCTCTTCTACCTACCCACGTTCCCCTTACCCTCTGATAACTACTAAACTGTTTTCTGTCTGTGTCTATGAGTTTTTGCTTGTTTAATCTTGTTCGTTTGTTGTTTTCAGTTTTATATCCCTATATGGATCCCTATGAAATCATATGGCGCTTGACTTTTTCCATCTGACTTTATTTTGCTTAGCATGATCCATCCATGCTGTTGCAAATGGAAGTATTTCCAACCCTCTATCCATTGGAAATCATGCTTTACTATGCACCATCTTAGCATCAGCAGGACAGCAGCATTCTCTAATACTAGCAACTCCTTTTAAGGATGAAAGGTGCCAGCAACTTGCAGCTTATGGGATCCTGGATAGGATCATCAGAGGAAAACAACTTCAAGAATTTGCTGCCATGCTGACGCCTCACCAAAAAGCTACTACAGCTGATGGTTCTAGCATCTTGGACAGAGCTGTTATTGAACACAATTTGTTGTCTGCAAATAAATTATATAATAATATTACCTTTGAAGAACTTGGAGCTCTTTTAGGGATCCCTGCAGCTAAGGTAGAAAAGACAGCATTGCAAATGATAACACTAGGGTGTATGAATAGATTTATTGATAAGATTGATGGAACAGTTCAGTTTGAAACACAAGAAGCCCTGCCTACATGGGACAAACAGATCCAATGGCTTTATTCCCAAGCAATTGTTTTGTTCCCAAGCAAACAACCTTTTGGAGAAAATTAGTCAGACAGCACCAGAACACACAGCACAAGCCATGAAGCCCACATGGCTCAGTGAGTCCTTGTAGAACTTCTGGGCACACGACATCTTTTTCCATGTTGTATAGATTAATTTCAGTATCTCCAAAGCATTTGCATAATGACCTTACGTATTTCAATCCCTTTTATGCTGGATTCCATTTAAAGAAGACATTATTAGGGCAGGAAATTCAGGCATTTAAAATATGCAGTTTCCATACATTCAGGGTCTCTGTGTATCCTGCTAACTCAGATGTTTTGAAAGTTTTCTTTAAATGGAGTAAGTAAAATATCTGTGGCTAAAAGGTTTGGATTTGTGATAACTTTGTAGTCATATAAAACTTAAGTGCTTTGTGCCTCTCCAAATTGTGGTTATTCTAATAAATGGAGAAATGAGCCAAATAAAAGTAGTATTTTTTTTTAAAGACATAGAACCTTTCTTAAAAACAAATGCATAGTTGGCTTGCGTAGTACCGCACTTCACAAAAACCATCCATTTATTATTTCTTTGCTCTGGTATTAGATGCTTTTCCAGCACTTAGAACTATTACACTTTAGGTACCTGGGATAAAGTCATGTTTGTTGCTTGACATATTCATTCATTCTACAAACATTTACTAAGAATCACACTGTACCAGATACAATGTACCATAGTAGGTTGTCACAAAGATAATAAGAAACAATACACATATTCTCTGAGCTCACATGAAGACAAATAAACAAATACATAATTCAAAATAAAGGGATATGTTTTATAATCGCATAATATAGGTGTTGGTATAGAAGTACATGGGACTACCTAAAACTTCTGGTTGATGAGGTACTTCTGAGAAGATTATGTTAGTTGAATTTAAACACTAAAGATTTTCAGGCTGTCAAAAAATACTTCTTGCACGAAGGCACACCACCCAAAGGGAAAGACAGACATGAAGGACGGGAGGTGGAACTGAGCATAAAGCCTATTTGCAGAACCACAAGTAGTTAGGCCTCTCTTAATTAAGAAAAGAATGCTGAAGGAGTTGTCGGGGATGAGGCAGGAAAGCTAGATGAGGCCTTTGTTAAACTTACCGAGAAAAAAAATATCCCAAACAGGGAAAAAGATAATATAATTTGATGAGCTTAGTGATTAATCATCAAGTATTTTCTGAATTTACATGTGTTCAGAACAGTAAACATTGTTATTGAGTCTGGTCAAGAAGCACAAAATGTGTCCCTTGCTTCCAAACTGGGAAATATAAATTAAATATATGAAATACCAGTGGACAAAGCAAGGCAGGATCAAGTTGGGAAGTATGCTTTCTTTCTATAAGCATTCTAAGGAGGTAAGGCCCTATGAAAATGGAAAAATTGTCCCAGGATGGTCTGGGAAAGTACACTAGAGTAGCCTTTTAAAGCACCAACATTGGAATCATCAGCTCTGTGTAGGAATTCTGTCCCTGCCACTGTCCAGCTTGATGAACTCAGGCAAGGTTCTTAAACTCCATAAGTCCCCGTGTCCTTCTGTACAAAGTAGTGATGATAATAATATCAATGCTTGTATGTAACAAGATAAATACAAAGCATTTAACACAGTGCTTACCACATAGACCACCCCTTCCCACCATCTGTTGTTACAGAAGTTAGGCCTTGATGGCAAGGGAGGATTTGGACAGCAGAGAGTGCAGGAAAAAGGCTGGGGTATCAGGTGAGGGGAATAATAAACTTGAACAAAGCAATAAACATGGTACATTTAAGCTCAGTGGGAAAGAAGTGCACAAGACGGAGTGAAGGGATAGGATTGGGCATATGGGGTCGATCTAGAGAGTGTTTCTCAGCTTTGGGGCTCTAAGGAAAGGAGTGGGATATGTAGTCATCATAAGGAATCCTCACATCTATTAGTCCTTCAAGCAATAGTTTAAATTAAAAACAGATTACCTACCGCTTTCAAATATATAGAGTTGTTGAAATAAAACACAATTTTATTTAAAAGAGCCACTAAATTAATATATTTTAAAATTTACCAAAGAATTTCATTCTTCAGGTCTCAATTTCAATTTCACATCTTTGGAGAGATTTTTCCTCACTTCACTACTTAAAATAATGTCCATGCCCTTTTCACTTCCTAGTCCTTATCCTGCTTTGTTTCATAGCACCAAATGCAACCTGGAGTTCTCTTATCTATTTATTCACTTACTCCCTGTCCCCTCTCTTTAACTATAAACTACCATGACTGAAGGGACTTTGTTTTATTCACTACTGTCAGTCCAGCATCTGGACCAGTGTCGCTACATGGTGGGCCTTCAGTAAATATTTGTTAAGTAAATAAACAAATCTATAAAACACTAGTTTCAAATGCTTACAACAAGGCAAATGAATTGATTATTATATGCAGCCATTTTCATCTTCTCAGAGAATAATTTAAATTAAAAGAGCATAGAAGACCCTTCACTTCTTTATAGGCATCATTGGATCTTTGCCTGAAATGAGAATTTCTTACTAATAAAAGAGGTGCCATAGAAGAATTGCCCAGTTAGGAAATGCGTAAGAGAGAATGAGTCATTGTTCTAAAAGGCTTCAGCTTAAACATATGGAAGAACATTGCTTTTCAGATATAAGTACATGGTGTAGCTATTCATTTCAGTGCTCACATGATAGAGACATTAATCAGAGTTTCCCCTAAACCCAGACAGGTTAAACCTCTAACGTATTATTTAAAATTAAGTAATGTGTGTTGTCACTTGGATAACTAGTCATCAAAGTGACAATACGTTTTGAACTCCTGCAACCTCAGCCACTGTAAGACAAAGAACACATGTCATGAGATTGCTTAAAGGTGTAATAGACTAGACCTGTGCTTGTACACTAAGGAAGCAGACCATCAAAGAATATCCTCAACATTGCATGAAAAATCTGATGTGGCCCAAAATACTTAATTTACAGTATTATGTCAGGAGACATCTGAATTTTTAACATCCATGTCACATTATTTGATCCTGTCTTTATCTTTGATCTTTACCCCAACACTTGCAGACACATATCAATTAGATTCCCATTAATTATAAGACAAAAGTTGATAGCTCCACTAAAGTATTTTATGTGTCTGAACTTCCCTCTCCCACGAGTTTGATACAGTTGTCTTCAGTTCATTTTCTTCCTATGAGAGCAATGGAAACAGAAATCATGCTGTACTCTTTTCTTCTCTCAAGTTGGGCTATTATTCTTTAAACACAGTACATCAGCAAATTTGCTCTGGATATTTTGCCATGAATGAATACAATGCATTAATATACATCACAAGCGTAAGCAAATGAACAATTTATACATGGAATAACCTGTTTATCCATATGCTCACCTATTGCTGCATCAGAATTATTTCTGATATGTCCGTACCTAAAAAAATCCTGAACTCCACCTCTTGCAAATCAAGTCCGATATTTTCAGTGCTAGTGACTGGAATAGTTGCATGTATAACTCCCTCCCACCCACCATACCATCTGTTACCTGTGACGCACAGAAGTTACTCAGGAAATTTATCATGATGCTTTTAGTGGAACAACGCCCTCTACTTGGAGCCCAGTAAACGTGATTCTCTCTTCTGTCTCTCAATCAAGTAACTGTAAGTCCGCAAATATTCTATTTCTACAACTTAAGTTGTTGCTTAGGTCGCTGATCTTTTTAAATAGGGTGAACAGGATTTGACTCTAGTTAAGAGAGGTTAATGGTAGGGGAATCTTAAGATTACCAATGATCTTATTTGGAGTTCCTAGAAAAGAGCCTGAGGCAAAAACCTTACTTTTGGGGGTATGCAATTCTGGAGAAGGAGTGAGGGAATGGAGGCAATGAAGCACAAAGAGATGGAGAACAAATGCAAGGGGTAGATTACCAATCTGATTGGAGCTTTTTATCAAGCTAGTGAGATATCTTCAGAGGACTGTAGGAGCTACTGTGTTTCTGAAGAGTCTGACAATGGAGAGAAAGGAAGAATTTACTTATCCTATCTTCTCCTATCTGCCTGTAAACTAAGTTCAGCCTACAGTGAATCAACAGTGACATGGTTTTGCATTGTACCATGTGACCCTTCCAGCAGCCCTGGGAAAGCTACATCCCCAAACAGCAGTGACAACATCCACAGCAGCAGCCACACTGCATGGGGTGAGCTAGTGAGCAGAAACAAGTGAGTGATACTTCCTACTTATCTACATATAGACTTTAGTACATCTCTAAGGTGTCTCAGAGGCAAAGGAAGATCCTAAGTGAGAAGCTGGAAGTGCAGAGTAAAGCATGAGACAACGCGTTGTCAGGTTTTGCTGGAGAATCTATGAGGGACTAGGAACCTCAATGGGACTGACTGTCCAAGCAAGTGGAATACCATGAAAACATGGCACCCACCATGAAGATATCAGCAAGCTTTCCTCCAATAAAGTCTGAAATCCCTACTGTATGGTCTACGCTTATGCGATAGGTGCCAGGAAACCTTCTGGGGGATTATCAGGAGCATCCTGTGGAAAATTGCAGTCTAAAATCCAAGGGATGAACAAAAACTGGGTCCAACAATGACCCAAAAGAGCTAAAAGGGAATGAGACCATGATAAAGGAGTGCAGTCATTGTAAGAAAAAAACTATTTATGAAAATCAAACTTGTAAAAGAAGCAGGTGAATAAGCCATTCTTAATTCATACCTGTTTAAACTAAGTTCGTTAGAGATATCCAACCATTTTGCAGTATTCACCAAAGTGAGTTAACAAACAAACAAAAAAACAGTGCCTGCATCATGGGAAACGTGAGGCACTGTGAGGTATGAAAAGAAAACTGATTGGAAGTAAGAAAAACTGGATTGCAATCCAAATTCTGTTACTCATTTTGTGGTTTGAGAAATGTACTCAACCTCCCTGATATCTCAGTTTGCTCTCCAGTTTAATGGGAATGATAGTACACACTTCACAGCTCTGTGAGGATTAAAGGATACAAAATACTGAAAATGCTCAGTATAGCATTCAGTATGACACCAGTAAATCTTGGTTGAATTGGAAACTGCTCCCAAACTACATGTTGCCACACCTTTTTACATTCTCAAATATTTAATTTCACATACAAATATGTATGACAGTATCTTCTACCAGCTACCTAACACCAGTTGGTTGGATCTTAAAGTGATTTTGCTTTGACTTAGTTAAAAATTGAACTGAGGTGTTACAAACATTCTCTGAAGAATGATTGTTCTTGGATATTAGTATCTGAGCACTGACAATAACTCCTTAATAACAGTACTTACTATTTATTAAACACTTCCTGTGGTAAGCTAAGTGCTTAGATGATCTCATTTAACTTTCTAATAGTTCTATGATGTGGGAACAGGCCATTTACACAATTTGTTGGGCCTAGTAAAATGTGAAAATGTGAGGCCACATAAGCTTTACCCTCTAAAAACATTTTATTACTTACAAAACATAATAGGAATATTGGTGGTACATGAGTAACATTATAAACTACATAGTAAAGTGTAAAAATATAATTTTTGGTGTCATAACTTCAGGTAATTTGATACATAATAACACTTAAAATGTTATATCTTGATTTATCATAGAAATTTTAGGCTGGCTCCTATGGAAACTCATTTGTTAGGTTATCAAAATTTATACTTTTATCAACCTCATTTTCAATTGATGTAATTGAAATTAACGTCAGCTGCTTTTGGCAAGATCACAATTATTATTATTTTGTTGTTTATAAAGATGAGCCTTTTAATTAAAAGTTTATTTTAAATAAACTTTTTATCTTGGACAGTCTTAGGTTTACCAAAAAGTTGTAAAGATACAAGTGCAGTTTCCATGTCCCTCTCACACCAATATCCTCTATTGTTAACAATTTGCATCGATGCGGTATATTTGTTATAATTAATGAACCAATATTGATACATTATTCTTAAACAAGGTCCATATTTTATTCATATTTGTTCTTTTTTTTTTTTTTAATGTCCTTCTTCTGTTCCAGGACCCTATCCCAGATACCATATTATATTTAGGTCATGCATCCTTCGGCTCATTTCAACTGTGACAGTTTCTTATTTTGATGATCTTAATAGTTTTGAGGAGGACTGGTCAGGTGTTTTGCAGAATGTCCCTTAAGTAAGATTTGTTCGATGTTTTTCCCATAATTAGACTGAGGTTGTGGGTTTTTGGAAAGAAGAACACAGAGGTAAAGTGCTACTTTCATTACATCATGACGTACCATCAATATGATTTATCACTGTTGATGTTGACCTTGATCACCGGGCTGAGGTAGTGTTTGTGAAGTTCTCCACAGTAAAGTTACTCTCCCTCCTCCCCTTCTACAGTACTCTTTGGAAGGAAGCCACTATTTGCTGCCCACACTTAAGGAGTAGGGAGATATATTCTACCATCCTGAAAATAAAATATCTACATAAAAATTTTTGGAATTCCTCTGTATGGGAGATTTCTCTCTTCTCTCTCATTTATTCATTTATTAAATCATTTATTTATATCAGTATGGACTTATGGATATTTATTTTATACTTGGAGTTATAGTCCAATACTTTGTTGCTGAAATTGTTTTAAATTTGCCCATTGGGGGCTCTTTTAGTTGCTTCCTGTATTTGATATACTTCCATCATGGTTTTTTATTTTGTTTAGCACTGATTTTCTGGAATTCCAAAGTAATATAGGCTCATGTATATTTCCTGCCCTGTCTTAAAATCAGCTATTTCTCCAAGGAGTCCTTGCTACTACTACTGGAGAATGATATTAGAAACCAAGACCTGGGAGCTAAGTGTGCTTCTGGTTACTGGGTTGTCCTTGCCTCTAAGCCCTCTCAGCTGAAAGAGGGAGAAAATATATGCTTGTATTCACATATATATATATATATATATATATATATATATATACACACACATAGTATATACATAGTAAATATGTGTCTATACATATATATATCAAGTGTATATGTACATATCTATAAATTTTGCTTTATGTAACAATTTGTACCTGTATTAAGCTAAATATGAGTTTATACTGATATCTCCAAGTCTAATTCATTACCACACAGATTATTCTAGTCTTGCAATTTTTAAGAATTTCTAATTTTGAAAAATCTCTTTTTACTAATGCAACTGCTACTAGACCTCTTACGAGTATTTTAGAGGATATGATGCCATTTGGATAAATTCCTAATAAATTGTTTAAAAATATAAGTTTTAGTACCCCTGTTGATATCCAGTTGATAAGCTGAAAATTATCAACTATTTGTCTAAAAATTTAAAATATTCTATTCAAGTGACGTCATAGGTATGACGGCAGTGAGGTGGTCTTCTTGAGCTCTCCTCAGGAACTTACCACAAACTGAACATCCATAACCCATCAAAGAACTCTCTGCTCATCACACAGAACAACTAAGATGCTTGTTCGAGGATTACTAGAATGTGAGCAAATTGAGCGAGCAGAGGAAGAGGGAGGGAGCGGAGTGGAGACAGCGGCCTGCATCCACAGATGTTGAGATGTAGGGGGTTCCAGGACAGAACAGAGACCACAAGAGCCAGGAGGTGGGCTCTTTCCCTGCTTCCTACAGCTGATATTTCCTGCTAGAGCAGCATATCCAGCTTTTGAGGCAGTAACCTCAGCTGAGACCTCCAGCTGGGCCCTAGGTTGGACAAAGGATGGAAACACCATACCTGGGCCACTCCCCCACTCTCCCAATCCTACCCTCGCTTTTCCAGACACTCAAACTGGCGCCTGAACTGAGGAGTAGTGTCAGATTACAGAGAACCAATAGCGCTCAGGATCTGGGAGGACCCGGTTTGCAGCTGCTGTGACACAAGGAAGACACTGGGAAGAGTGTGACACTGCTGGGCTGGGAGAGAGAAGACTCCTCCATTCCCAGCCCTCACCTTTTCTGGCATGCCTTTGGCAGGGCAATTACAACTGCGGAGACAGACACTCCCAGGGGTCAGCAGTAGGTGGCAGATGCAGCTCTGGGCTTTCAGCAGCACAGAAATCTCCTGCTTTACACACACACACACACACACACACACACACACACACACACACACACACACACATATATACACATGGAAGAAGTGCCCTAAGACTCAGGAGACCTGGGCACAGGGCTGGTTGTGTTACTCTCAATGTGCATATGTGCAAGAAAGAGCAGAAACTGCACTGACTTTGTAAAAACTACCATCCAGACCCCATAGCCCCACTCATCTAAAACTGTAGTCCCAGGGTCACTCTGGGCACCAGGTGAACAGCTATGCCTGCACAAGATGCAGAGGACTGTGGTACATCAGAGGACAACCTGGAGATTACTTGATGGGCTTAAGCCAAGACTGGCACTGCTTTTTATGTTTTGTTTTGTTTTTGTATTTTTGATGTTTTTACCTGTGTTGAGTGTGGATTATCAGTTGTTTTTACATGTGAGTGTATTTGTTTTTTTCTTTGTTGTTGCTGTTGTTGTTGTGCTTGGTGATTTGCTTTGTTCTGAAATTGCCCTATGCCCGGGCCCAGCTCAAGAGGCACAAGATTCAACACACCCACAGGCCAACTCCAGACCAAACCAGAGTATTACCGGGTTGGACCTACAAGTGACGCACCCAGAGGGAATTCTCTACAGGCAGAAGAGGCCATAGGGGTCAAGCCTCAGTTGAACGGTCAACCCTCACACAGCAGAACATCCACTGTGGGCAGAGCCAAGTCTCACAACTAGGAGCCATCCCACCTACTGACAAGCCAAAAGCAATTAAAGAACAACTTTAACAGGACAATATACGCAACCACACAAGAGTCACATTTGGACCACATGCACAGGAGAAGGAAGTGCTGCAAGTCAAATATAAAGGACACATACTACATAAGATAACCCAGCAAAAACCAAGAACCCTAAGGGATCTACCTAATATATCGAAGAAAACACAGAGAGTCGGCTAGAATGGGGAAACAAAGAAACATGTCCCAAATAAAAGAACAGAAGAAACCTCCAGAAGTGGAACCAAATGAAATAGAGGTAACCAACCTATCAGAGACAGAGTTCAGAATACTGATGATGAGAATGTTTAAGGAGCTTAGTGACGACATAAAGAAGGATAGAGTAATCATAATGAATGACCAGTTAGAACTAAAGGATACAATAACTGAAATAAAGAACACACTTGAAGGAATTACCAGCAAACTAGATGAAGCAGAAGATCAAATCAGTGACTTAGAAGGCAAGGTAGCAGACATCACCCAAACGGAACAACAAAAGGAAAAAAAACCCACAACGAAAATGGTTTAAGAGACCTCTGGGATAACATCAAGTGCAACAACAAGCGCATCATAGCAATACCAGAAGGTGAAGAGAGGAAGCCAGGGATCGAGAACATATTTGAAGTAATAATATCCGAAAACTTCCCTAACCTGGAGAAGGAAAAGTACATACAAGCCCAGGAAGTACAGAGAGTTCCAACCAGGATAAACCCAAACAGGTCCACACCAAGACACATATAGACACAACATGGCAAAGGTTAAAGACAAAGAGAATCCTAAAAGCAGCAAGAGAAAGATAGCGGGTTACATACAAGGAAACTCCTATAAGACTATCCAATGACTTTTCTACAGAAACATTGCAGGCCAGGAGGGAGAGGCCAGAGGTACTCAAAGTGATACAAAACAAAGACTTACAATCTAGATTGCTTTATCCAGCAAGGCTATTATTCAAAGTTGATGGAGAGATAAAGAGCTTCCCAGAAAAGAATAAGCTAAAGGAATTTATTACCACCAAGCCAGCATTGCAGGAAATATTAAAAGGGCTTCTATAAACAGAAGAAAGATGAAAACAATCAGCATTGCAGGAAATATTAAAAGGGCTTCTGTAAACAGAAGAAAGATGAAAACAATCTAACTACAAATTTTAAAAATGGCAATAACTATGTACCTATCAATAATCACTTTGAATGTAAATGGATTAAATGCTCCAATCAAATGACATGAGTGGATAAGAAAGCAAGACTCTTGTATATGCTGTATATAAGAGACTCACCTCAGATCAAAACACACACAGACAAAGTGAAGGGTTGGAGTAAGATATTTCATGCAAATGGAAATGAGAAAAAAGCTGGAGTTGCAATACTTATATCTGACAAAATACACTTTAAAGTGAAGAATATATTAAAAGACAAAGATGGACACTACATAATAATAAAGGAATCTGTCCAACAAGAGGACATAACCCTAGTAAACATTTATGCACCCAACATAGGAGCACCTAAATGTATCAAACAGATATTGACTGACATAAAGAGAGAGATCAACAGTAACACTATCATAGTAGGGGACTTCAACACACCTCTGATAACAAGGGACAGGTCTTTCAGACAGAAAATCAATATGGAAACAACAGCCTTAAATGATACATTGGACCACTTGGATTTAATCGATATTTTCAGAGCATTTCACCCCAATGCTGCAAAATACACGTTCTTCTCAAGCACATATGGAACATTTTCCAAGATAGACCACATGTTAGGACACAAAACAAGTTTTGATAAATTTAAGAAAATTGAAATCATACCAATCATCTTCTCTGACCACAGTGCTATGAAATTAGAAATCAACTACAGGAAAAATACTGGAAGACACACCAATTCATGGAGGCTGAATAAAATGTTACTAAATAATGAATGAGTCACCATGAGATCAAAAAAGAAATCAAAAGATATCTCAAGACAAATGAAAATGAAAACACGATGACTCAAAATCTATGGGATGCAGCAAAAGCAGTCCTAAGAGGGAAATTGATAGCATTGCAGGCCTACCTAAAGAAACAAGAAAAATCACTAATCAACAGTTTATCTTCACATTTAAGGGATCTGGAAAAAGAACAGCAAAATAAGCACAAATGGGGTACAAGAAAAGAGATAGATAATAAAGATCAGAGCAGAAATAAATGAAATAGAAACCAGAAAAACAATACAAAAGCTCAATGAATCCAAGAGGTGGTTTTTAGAGAAGATAAACAAAATCGACAAACCTTTAGCCAGACTCATAAAAAAAAAAAAAGTGAGGACCCAAATTAATAAAATCAGATATAGAAAAGTGACAACAGACACCACAGAAACAAACAAAAAAATTTAAGAAATTACTATGAGCAACTATATGCCAAAAAATTAGACAATCTGGAAGAAATGGACAATTTTCTAGAAGCATACAACCTTCCAAGGCTAACTCAAGAAGAAACAGAAAACCTGAATAGACTGTTTACCACCAGAGAAATTGAATCAGTAATCAAAAAGCTCCCAACAAACAAAAACTCTGGACCAGATGACTTTACAGGTGAATTTTACAAAACATTCAAAGAATTATCACTTATTCTCCTCAAACTGTTCCAAAAAATACTGAAGGAGGGAAGGCTCCCAAACACTTTTTATGAGGCCACTATCACTCTGATCCCAAAATCAGACAAAGACATTACAAAAAAAGAAAACTACAGGCTGATATCCCTAAAGAACATAGATGCAAAAATCCTCAACAAACCATTAGCAAACAGAATTCAGCAATACATAAAGAAAATCATACACTACAATCAAGTGGGATTCATTCCTGGTATTCAAGGTTGATTCAATATCTGCAAATCAATTAATGTGATACATCACTTTAACAAAATGGAAAATAAAAATCATATGGTCATATCACTAGATGCAGAAAAAGCGTTTGACAAAATCCAGCAGCCATTTATGATAAAAAAAAACTCTTAAGAAAGTGGGAATAGAGGGACCATATCTCAACATAATAAAGGCCATATATGATAAACCGACAGCTAACATCATACTCAATGGGGAAAAGCTAAATCATTCCCCTTAGATCAAGAACAAGGAAAGGTTGCCCACTTTCTCCACTTCTATTCAAGATAATGCTAGAAGTTCTAGCCACAGCAATCAGACAAGAAAAAGAAATAAAAGGCATCCAAATTGGTAAGGAGGAAGTAAAATAGTCATTATATGCAGATGACATCATACTGTATATGTAGAGAAGCCTAAATACTCCACCAAGAAACTATTAGAACTGATAGATGAATTTAGTAAAGTAGCAGGATACAAAATTAATATTCAGAAATCAGTTGCATTTGTATATACCAATAATAAAATGTCAGAAGGAGAAATTAAGAAAAAAATCCCATTTACAATTGCTTCAAAGACTATAAAATATCTGGGAATAAATTTAACCAAAGAAGTGAAAGATCTGTACTCAGAAAATTATAAGACACTGAAAAGAGAAATTAAAGAAGATACAAATAGATGGAAACACATACCATGCTCATGGATAAGAAGAATTAATATAGTTAAAATGCCCATACTGCCTAAGGCAATATACAGATCAACGCAATTCCTATCAAACTACCAACGATGTTTTTCACAGAAATAGAACATATAATCCTAAAATTTATATGGAACCATAAAACATCTTGAATAGCTTTGGCAATCTTGAGAAATAAGAACAAAGTGGGAGGTACAGCCAGACAGAGAAAGTCAGACAGAGAAAGTCAGACAGAGAAAGACAAATAGCATATGATCTCACTTATGTGTGGAATCTAAAGAAAAGTATAAATGAACGAACTAATCAGAAACAGTCTCAGAGACATAGAGGAAAAACTGAGAGTTGCTAGATGGGAGGGGGAGGTGGGGATAATGGGGACAGTGAGGAGATTAGAAAGCACAATCAGTAACCATAAGATTGCCATGGGGATATGAAAATCAATTTGGGGAATGTAATCAATAATGTTGTAAAGATTTTGTAGGGTATCCAATGGACACTTGTCTTATTAGGGAGACCACCTCATGGATAATGTAGATGCTCGATCACTGCACTGTACACTTGAAGCTGATGCTGAACAATAATGAATGTCAACTACAATTATATATATTTTGTAAATATATATATTTACAAGAAGTGGAGTACAGCATTAGGAATAGAGACAGTGGAAATGTAATGGCTGTGTGCGATGTTAGAGGGGTAGTGGATGGGGAAGGGGGATTGTCACTGTGTGAGGGATATAAGTGATAAATGTCTAACTATTACATTGTTCTGTGCACCTGAAACTAATAGAAAAAATGTTTAAAAATTCTATTCTTAGAAGTCAGTTCTGAGTATGTCTGAATTTTATTTTAAATTCAAATTTACACAACAAAAATTTAATATTTCTTCTATATTTAATATTTCCTATAACTTGTGGAGGTCATTTAAGAAATTGAAGAAGACCTAGGCACAGCAGTCAGATAAGAAAAAGATACAAAGCCATCCAAATTAGAAAGGGAGAAATAAAACTGTCATTATTTGCAGATGACATGATACTATATAGAGAGAACCATAAGCAATCTACCCCAAAACTATTAGAACTGATAAATGAATTCAGTAACATTTCTTGTAATACGGGTTTGGTGGTGATGAATTCCTTTGGCTTTTTCTTGTCTGGGAAACTATCTGTCCTGCAATTCTAAACAATAGATTTGCTGGCTAGAGTAACCTTGGTTGTAGGTCGTAGCTTTTCATCACTTTGAATGTTTCATGCTTATTTCCTCTGGCCTCAAAGTTTCTGTTGAGAAATCAATTGGCAGTCTTAGGGAAGCTCCCTTGTACATTGCTAACTGCTTTTCTCTTGCTGCTTTTAAGATTCTTTCCTTGTCTTTAACCTTTGGCATTTTAATTATGATGTGTCTTGGTGTGGGCCTCTTTAGGTTCATCGTGTTTGAGACTCTCTGTGCTTCCTGGACTTGTTATCTATTTACTCTGCCAGGATAGGAAAGTTCTCCATCATTATTTCTTCAAATAGATTTTTCAATCCCTTGCCCTTTCTCTTCTCTGTGATGTGAGTGTTGGTATGCTTGATGTTATCCCAGAGGCCTCTTAAATTAGCCTCACTTTTGAATTTTTTTTTCTTTTTGCTGTTTTTTTGGGGTGTTTTCTGCTACCGTATCTTCCAAATCACTGATTTGATTCACTGCTTCATTTAATCTACTGTTGATTACCTGTAATGTATTCTTCATTTCAGTTATTGTATTCTTCATGTCTGACTTTTGACTTTATATGCGTTCTAGTTCTATTTGGATATTTCCTATCTCGTTGTTGAAGTTCTCTGAGATCATTGAGCACACTTAAAAACCAGTGTTTTGAACTCTACATCTAGTAGATTGCTTGTCTCCATTTTATTTAGTTCTTTTTCTGCAGCTTTTTTCTGTTCTTTCATATGGTAAATGTTTTTGTTTGTTTGTTTGTTTGTTTGAGTGTGTGTGTGTGTGAGGGTCCTCATTGTGGATGCCTTCCTGTGTTTGTTTCTATGTATCAGGTAGAGTTGCTATGTCTCCCTATCCTAGTATAGTCACCTTATGTTCTAGGTCTCCTGTGGGATTACTGGCAGTCTCACTTGTCACCTGAGCCAGGTGCTTTAAGTGTGTCTTTTGTGTGGGTTGTGTGTGCCCTCCTGTTGTAGTTGAGCCTTGGTTGCTGTTTGCACATCAGTGGGAGGGACTGACCCTCAGGCTGATTGGTTGTGAGGACTGGCTGTGACTGCAGTGGAGAAACTATTGTGGAGGGGCTGACCCTATAGATCAGGATTTGCTTTATCAGGGCTCTGGTGCCTGATAAGTCTGTTTATTGGGTGTGTCTTTTATGGAGGTGGTTGGGTATTGCTCTCATGTGGTCTGAAACTGGCCACCAGGTATGTTGGTATAGGGCCTCTTGGGAGAGACTCTGTTGCAGGCCAAGATTAGTCACTACCTATGACCTGTCTGGGGCCTCTTGACATGAGCTACAAAGTGATCTGCAGATGGTTGCCATCTTGCAGATGGCTGCCACTTGTGCTGTGCTTGCAGGAGAGGCTAAACTACGCCCTGAGACCAGCTGACACTAGTACCGGGCTAGAGGCTGTCTAGGTAGAGGTATGGGGCATGGTGAGGCCAGATACTACTTGTTTGTGAGCCTTTGAGAGGTTTTAGAGAAGTCTGCAGCATGAGCTAAGCAAGATAGGTCATTTGTATGGAAAAGCCACTGGAAGTGGGTTGGGTGAGTCCACAAGTGGGTGGGCTGGGGTCTCCAGGAATCAGCAGGATGGGGTGAACAGTGTTAGGTAGGTTAATGGAGACTCCGATATGGCAGCTGCCTTAATTTGCATGCTGGGAGTGGGGAGGGCTCAACAAAGGAATAATGGCTTATGTTAACAATTCTGTCCAGGAGAAAACTGCTCCTCCAGCTTTCTCCCTGATGCCAGACAATTCAGTTCCTCCTCATCGGTCCCCGGTGCCTTTCAAGCTGCTGTCCCAGCACTGGAGCTCAGAGTGAGTCCATCATCATATAAGTCTGTCACAGGCAATTTAAAAGGAGCATCCAGCATTCAAGCAGCCCTCTATCTCACTCAGACACAATCTCCTCTGGTTTCCGTAGCCAGAAGTTGTGGGGACTTCTCTCCTTGACACTGGAACTCTGGGCTGGGGAGATTGTGTGGAACTAGAACACCTTGCTCTTCAGGGGGAACTTCTGTAGTCAAGATATCCCTCCTGATCAGGAGATCAGCCTATTCTGCATCTCTGCATCTCTTATCAGTGTTGAGTTGGCTTTTTCTATGTCCTTAGTTGTAGTGCTTTAGTTCTGTTAGACTTCAGGTGATTATCAATGATGGTTGTTCTGTAGTTTAGTTGTAATTTTGACGTGGCTATGAGAGGAGGAAAGCACAGCATTTACCTATTCCACTATCTTGACCAGAACCCTCTTTGGTGTCATCTTAATTAGGATTTTATTTTTCTAAAATAATTTTAAGATTAGAGAAAAATTTGCAAGTTAATATAAGAACTTTATTTTCTTTACACAATATGTAATATACAGTCATCTTGTTCAATCACCCCCTGCATATTGAAGTGTATATTTCCTACAAATCGGGACACCATTCTGTTATAGTAAAACCACCAAAATCAGGACCGTAAAGTAAATAAATTACTATTACCCAGTCCAAAGACCCCATTCAAGTTTCATTAGTTATCTTAATCACATTCATTATAGCTAAGTGATTCAGATCACATGTCGCATTTAGTTTTTTAGGTTCCTTCAATTTAGAAGAGTTTTTCAGTCTTTCTTTGACTTTCATTACCCTGACATTTTTGAAGACTATAGGCCATCTATTTTGCAAGTTATCTCTCCATATAAGTTTTGCATTTTTGGCAGAAACATTACAGGAATGATGCTGTCATGTTCTTGTTATATCCTATCGAGTAAGACACAACTTTAATTTGCCCCATTGTTGGTCATATTAATTTTGATCACTTGATTAAAAATGCGTCTGTCAGGTTTCTCTATTGTAATATTTTTTGTACGTAATAAGTAATTTGTGAAATTTATGTTGAGTCTATTCATTCTGTTCTTCATCAACCTTACTTACTAAATTTAGTATACTTTTTGGCTGAATCAATCAATCATTGTTATGATGGTTGCCAAGAGGTGATTTTTCTAATTCTATCATTCTTTTTACATTCATTGATAAATACTCCACTATAAGGAAAAACTATTTTCTCCATTTCTTTATTCATTTATTTATTTATAACAGCATGCTTTGTAGCTTCCTATTTTATTTAATGGATCATAATATGGTACTAGTGGAATCAGTCATTTCCTAAAGAGCTCTGGTTACTTCAGTAGAGAATAGTCTTTAGAAACCAAGACCTGAATACTAGCTGTGATCATTACAGTTGGGGTATTATTGCTTCCCCCAACCTCTTTTAGTGGACAAAGCTACAGAACATATTTATATCTATAACTGTTTATGTATATACATCTTTACATCTGCATTTCTTTTCTAATATATTGAAAACTATGAATTAATACCAATACCTCAAATTTCAATCCAAAATCACAAGTTCACTCAAGTTTTCTTCCTTGTAATACTTTTAACGTTCTTATCCTACTGTTAGAAACACGGCTTCTATTATCTTCAATATATTTACTTATTTAGTCAAGCTACTATTGAGTAATCAGTCACCTGACTCCTTGACAGGCAGCTGCTTCTGCCTACTCCTCCTAAGCTCCTAAGCCCCCATGTGAACTTATTTTGCTGGGTTTCAACCCTGAGCCAGGCTTCTGCCACTGCCACCTTCCTGCATGGATGCCATCAATCAACTTGGGCTCTCTTTAGACTGCCTCAGATAGACTCCTATTTTACTTAGCCACTCTCAATCGATTTGGAAGGAATTATAAAAGGAAAACAGAAAGCAACCAAGGAAGAAAGAAGGAAAACAAGGAAGCAAGGAAGGGAGGAGCACCGGCTTAATAGATTTTAAAATCAAGATCATGTTAACATTTAGAAAGACCTGAGGAAATAGTTTATTCTTTCCCCAGTATGTGAGACTGCCTTTTCCCAAGACCTGTGCTAAGATTCGGTATTAAAGAGTTTTTAAAAATGCTCATCTAATGGTTTTAAATGATATATCTCTAATTTAAATTCAGAGTTCCATATTTTTATTGGAACATTTGTTCCTATGTTTATTGGTCATTTGTATTTCTTTTTTTATTTCCTATTTACTAGAAAGTAACAATTCTTTATAGAAATTTTGCTTTAAAGTATAGTAATGAGGAAATGGCCTAATATCAAGGATTTTCTCTCTTTCTTAAAAATAGGTTTATTCAACATGTTTGTAAATCTAAAAGGAACAAGTCAGTACAAAGTAGAAAAAAATGCAGATGCAGGAGAGAAAGTCCATCACTTTCTAGAGGGACATCCTTTGACAGACTACTGGAGAACAGCTCAAGGGGAATAGCCTCAGATAAGAACAGTTAGATTTATGCATCCGCAGACGAGAAGAGGGCAGAACGTGTGGATTCAGATGAAGGCAGGTTCCTAGGTGAGTGTGGGAATTCATTTCTGATTCATTTCTATTTCTTTAGTAAAATAAGTAATAAGGGCATCAGCTGAGTGAGAATGAGGAGGAGGTATCTGAAAAGAACATAGAGTCTGAAATAATTGTCTGGGAGAATGTGATAAGAATTGAATACAGACATATAGTAGGGTTACTAAACAGCATTCAAGGGCCACTTGAATGCATCATAAATTTAAATAGAGAAGACACTTGAGAGTGTATATAGGTGAGTACTTATAAGGAAGGGCTGTGCAATCTAAAATGTGTAACAAAGGAACAGAAGACTTCATATGGGTGAAAAATCATCAAAATCGGATAGGATTAATGGATTGAAGGTGACAGTGGGGTCCAAGATTTGTTGGAATCAGGTTACTAGATAGAGTGAGCTGGAGAGATAGGCAGTGAATGTATAATGTCTTCATTTCTTCCTCCTCCTTAAGTAATCACATATCTAGAAAATGGAGTACTAGGTTCTACATTATTTTTTTATATTTTTGAAGATATTGCTCTATTTTCCTCTTTTTTCATCTGTGATTTTAAAGGGTAAGATGTGCTTTTATGTTTGATTTGCTTTTTTTTCTAGTTACTGGTATTCTGAAATTTTATAGAGGGGGACTTTTAAAAACAATTTATCCTATTTTAAACTCTTTAGGTCCTTTAATCTGCAGATTTATATATTCAGTTATTAGAAATTCTTGGTTGTTACTTTTTTTAATGTTGTCTCACTCCATTATTTTCAGATAAAAATCCTATGGAATATGTTTTTTACCTTCCTCCATGCCTTTATAGGTATTTTAGGTAATATTTTTGACATTTCAAAATAAATTCTTGGAGCCAGAATTTTAACTATTATTGTTAAATGAGTCTCTTTGTTCTAGATATTTATAAATAGCAACATCTGGAGGTGTTCTTTAGAGATTTTCAAAGGTGACAAAATGCTAAATGAGACTATTTAAAAAAATAGTTTTATAAAAATATTTTTTAAAATACATAAAGAATTATATTTAGTTTATTAAAAGTTACCTAGTAAGAGGCTGACTATTCGAATAGGCAATGGCCAGACCACATAAAAAAATGAAACTCTGACACATTATCTTCAACAACTAGCCCAAAAAGCAAACCCACTATCTGCAAGAACCAGCCCAGGAGGCAAAACCAAAAAGCAATTGGCCCTGATTATGATTTGATTGATAACTTTATTAATAACTTATACTTCTCTATTAGTTTTCCCTGTTTCTATCTTAGGACCAAACAGAGAAAACTAAATATGCACTCCATCAAATCAAAGAGTATGCCTCAATTCTAATTAGCCTTCCTACAGTTTTCCCACGCTAACAGCCTCTAATGAGGGCACACATGAAATCTTCCCCTTTTCCACTATAAAGCTTTCCCCCTGCTCTAGCTGCCTTTGAGTCTCTGCCAAACACAAATGATGGTTGCTGACCACCTTGCTATAGCAAACTCTGAATAAATAACCTTTACTTGTTCTCATTTAGTTTCTCTTTGTTTATTTCTATAATATACATGGAAAACTTATAAATATTATGTAGTTACTAGGAAAACTTATAAATATTATGTAGTTTAGTTCCAACATTAAATTCCTTTAGTGCTTTAGTATTAAATAATGTTTTAAACCTTGGCCAGTAGGTACAGCTAGAGAAACTCTCAAAAATTAGATTTTATGTGTAAAATCCTTATGATAGATAATAGATTAATTCATTACTTCAACAATATTTACAATTGTTGTGAGAACTAGAGAGGAAGCAATCCATGTTTTCATTCTACTGATAATTGATAAATTTATGTATATTTTTACTGTTTCCCCCAAAATAAGACTAGCTGGACAATCAGTTCTAATGCGTCTTTTGGAGCAAAAATTAATATAAGACCCGGTATATATAATATTATATATATTATATTATATTATATTATATTATATTATATTATATTATTATTATATTATATAGACCCAGTCTTATATTATAGTAAAATAAGATGGGGTCTTATATTAATTTTTGGTCCAAAATACGCATTAGAGCTGATTGTCTGGCTAGGTCTTATTTTTGGGGAAACACAGTATATGTGTATACATACACACACGCACACGCACACCAGAGGTGCCAAAAAAATGTATACAAGTGGATACTTTAGTCAGTGTTGCTCAAGCACTAGTTTGCCATAATCAGAAGTGTCTGGACAGTGATGGTAACCACTTTGAGCACCTCTTGTAATTGCAGAAGCCAAATGTGACTTGTATTCATCTTTTGTTATCAGTATATATTGAGTATTACAATCTTAGTACAGTTTTCCTTTCTTAAAATGTGTATACTTTTTTCCGTGTGTGTGTGTGTGTGTGTGTGTGTAGTCATACTTTGTGTATATGTACACACACATACGCATTTGCATGGAATGACAATTAAGGTCGTGAACTTGTTGCAACAATGTTGCTAACCTTTTGTTTTTTTAAATATCTGAGGGATTATTCACTATGAATTTGTACCAACTGGACAAACCATTAACCAAGTTTACTACTTGAAGTGCTGAAAAGGCTGCATGAAAAAGACAACCTGAACTTCTCGCCAATGATTCATGGCTTTTGAATCACGACAATGTACCAGCTCACATGACACTGTCTGTGAGGCAGTTTTTAGCCAATAAACAAATAACTGTATTGGACCACCCTCCCCACCCACCTGATCTGGCCTCCAATGACTTCTTTCTTTACCCAAAGATAAAGGAAATATTGAAGGTATGACATTTTGATGACATTCAGGACATCAAGGGTAATACAACGATAGCTCTGATGGCCATTCCAGAAAAAGAATTCCAATATTGCTTTGAAGGGTGGACTAGGCACTGGTGTCAGTGCATAGCTAACCAAGGGGAGTACTTTGAAGGTGACCATAGTGATATTCAGCACTGAGGTATGTAGCACTTGATTGTCAGACCTTTGTGTGTGTGTGTGTGTGTGTGTAGAGATGGGGATAGAGAGAGAGAGAGAGAGAGAGAGAGAGAGAGAGAGAGAGAGAGAGAGAGAGAGTGTTATGGGTTGACTATTTCAGATATCATAATCGGAGAAACTCCTTTGATGAGGTGACATTTGAGCAGAAGCATGAAAGCAGTGAAGGAGCAAGACTTGAAAGTTTCTGCAGGAAGAATTTCAAAGGAGAGAGAATAGAAATTACAAAGATTTAGGACAACAAGTTTGGAACTGAGTAGAGACAAGGTTGGAAATATCAGGGAAATAGTAGGTAAGATTATATATGGTCTTTTATGCCAAAATAAAACTGAATTTTATTCTAACTGTGCTGGAAAGCATTTGAGGGACTTATGTAAGACAGCAACATAATCTGACTAGTATTTCAATAAGATCACTCTGACTATTGCATACAGGATAGACTGAATGGAGCTAATCATGGAGCAGTGACACCAGTTAGGAGGTAATTCATTATTTCAGGTGAATGATGATCAGAGCATTGATTAGGATGGTATTAGATGGCAATAAGTGATCAGATTTGAATATACATGTATATTTTGAAGGTAGAGGTTCTAGGATTTTTAAATGAATTGGATGTGAGGAGGGTTTAACAAGACTACAAGCTTTTTGTCATGACCAACTGGGTGAAGAATGGAAACTCACTGAGTTTGAGAAGAATGGAAAGAAGCAGTTATGAGGGTTAGGAAGAGTTGATTGCTAAGTTTGGGACATGTGAAGTATAAGATGCCTATGTGAAATACACTGAGTATATTGAGTAGAGATGTAGATATGCAGGTCTGGAGTTAGAGAAGAGAGCAGGACTCAAAGTGTACATTTGGGGATCAAACATGTATAGACAGTATACTTGAAACAAAGAAAGTGAATGAGAGTCAGAGAGTAAATGTGACTCTGACGACTGAACCCTGAGAACTTAGCAAGATTCAGTGGTTGGAAAGAAGTAGAGGATTCAGCAAAAAGTGTCTGAGTTGTTGCCCTGTAATGACAGTTTTTATAAAGTATCAGATACAATGTACTATTGCCAAAGGCACAGTAACAGTATAGAGTATAGTAGTTTGAACAGATCTCCTTGTTAATTAGCAATAAATTAAGCCAAAATGTAACTACAAATTATTTTCTTAGGGTATTTGCTCATAACCTTTTGAAACCTTTTTATTAAATTGGATTAATCAAACACTAAAGGTACTGTGAATAATTATGTAATAATAATGTCTGCTTAATCTCTCAAATCTTTCGTGCCTAAGTCTTGCAGTAGTAAGAACTGAATAAACATTTGTTGCATGCTGTGATGATTCATTAGAAATATATTTAATAATCATAAAGCCATTTTATGTACTAGCAAAGAACACTCTAAAACTATTACTGTAGGGGATATTTCCCATTCACTTTCTTCAGCGACATAAAGAAATATGAATGAGAAAAAAGGTATTTCTTGAAATAAAGAATCCATAATCAAGTTCCTTCATCAACATTTTTACTTCTGAGTTACTGAGGCTTTGGTCAATTTGTGTCACATTTGTATAGAGTAAGCATAATATTTTCTTTCTACATCTTGGAAGCTGTAAGAGCTGATAAAATGTGAGCTGTCCTCAGAACTCTCTGGAAGACAGCCAGGGATAATGATAATGGAGATTATAGGTGTGCTAGAAAATGCCTCATTGACCAGCTGTTTTTTTTTTTTCCAGCATGGCCCTATAATTGGCTAAAGAAAGGTGTCATGTGACTACCTTCAAATTGGCAAGAAGCCTTTTGAAACCATGGTCCATTCCTGACACAGATTTAAAGGGTTAAATTCTGGGAGAAGAAGGTGAACTCTGCATTGTCTTCTATATATTTTGGATCTCAGAGAAAAGCATCGGAAGTATCATTCTAGGACCATTTCCAATGGCTGCTATCTAATGACAGAACCACTTCAAGACTACAAAATACAAGGTATGGAAAACAATGGTTAAAAGAATTAATGCATATTTGTAAATCCTTTTGTTTTCCTCCTTATGTCCTTTTATAGTTCCCTATGGTGTGATTTTTATTTTTAATTAGTTTCAGGTGTACAAAGCAATGTAATAGTGAGATATTACACCACTGAAGCTGGTGTGATATTTTTAAAAGTTTACTTATGTTTATATTTTAAATGTGTCCTTTTCAAATTTTATTCTCTCTACTTGATTTGTAACTGAATGATTACACATTTCAAGTCATTGCTCAGAAATGTACTTCAAATCAACTGAAAAATTTCTTTTAGCTTGAAAAGTTAAATTCAGTACTTCTCAAAGTGTACACCGTGGAATCCTGGAGTCCATGAGATGTCTTCGGCTGATATCAAAACTAAAGTCTCCTTTGTGGTTTCACTGTGTTGACAATTGTACTGATGAAGCAAAAGCAAGTTGGTCAATAACTGGCACCTTAGAGCGACTCCAGGCAGAGACATCATTGAACCAGGAATCATTACACATTTTAGTTTCAAACACTCCAGAAAAAAAAAAAAATTCCAGTTTTACTTAAGAATGGTTTTGATTGGAGTATTACACAGCCATAAAGAAGAAAGAAATCTTACCATTTGCAATAACATGGATGGATCTAGAGAACATTATGTTAAGTGAAATAAGTCAGAAAGAGAAAGACAAGTACCATATGATCTTACTTATATGCGGAATCTAAAGAAAAGAATAAGTGAATGAACTAATCAGAAACAGTTTTGTGGACAAAGAGGAAAAACTGAGAGTTGTTAGATGGGCGGGGTGGGGGTTGGGGGAAGGTGAAGGGATTAGGAAGCAGCTGGTAACCACAAGATGGCCTCAGGGCTTTTGAAAATTAATTTGGGGAACGTAATCAATAATGTTGTAAAGATTTTGTAGGGTATCCGATGGACACGTGTCCCATTTGGGAGACCACCTCAGGGATACTATGGATGCCTGATCATGGCATTGTACACCAGAAGCTAAACAATAATGAATGCCAACTATAATTTTATATATATAATGTGATGGCTCGGTGCGAGGTCGGAGGGATAGTGGATGGGGGGAGGGGGGTTCACAGTGTGAGGGATATAAATGATGAACGTCTAAGTATTACCTTGTCTTGTACACCTGAAACTAATAATAAAAAAGAATGGTTTTGATGAAGCCATAGAAATTAATTTTATTAAATCTTGATCATTAGGTACAGATTTTTTTTTAATATGCTGGGTGACAAAGTGAAAAGCATGCATAAACACTTCTGCTGTATACCGAAGTACGATGGTTTTCTTGAGGAAAGTCTCTGACATTTGAGACCGAAAGCTGAAATATCTACTCTTTAACATATATCACCATTTTTACTTGAACGAGAGGCTGACAGACAAGTCATGGTTATTTAGACTTAGAGCTTTGGCAGACAGTTTATTAAAAGTTAATGAAATGAGCCTGCCACTTCAAGGAAATGATTAATAATTTGTTGTTTGTGATATAATTCAAACTCTCAATGAAAATTAGAATTTTGAAAAATTTGTATAATCCCCTGTAAATTTCACAGCCTCCTAATACTTAAAGATTTTTTTATAATGAGATTGATGTTGATGTTAAAGAACATGATTTTTTGATATTGTATAATGAAATGTGCCAATATTTGGCACATCCATATGACTGTTAACTAAGTGAACCAATACTTCATAAATAGCCAATGCATAATACTACAAAATTATACTCATTAAAAGATTCACTCAAAGTGCAACGGAGAATGATGGAAGTTAACATTAAAAAGTACAAAAATCTCGTTGATATGGTTTCAGATTCTATATTGCAACAACTAACCTCTAAGAAACTACCACTTTTCAAGTTTTGGTGTAGAATCAAAGAACATCTACAATTATTTGAAAACGCTATCAAAGTACTCCTCCTTTTTTCCAACTACATCTTTGTGTGAGACAGAATTTTGCTAAAATACTTCTATCAAAACAACCCATTGCAATATAGTGAGTTCAAAAGCAGACAGATATAAAATGAGATTCATAACTTTTGAAAATATAATTTCAAAAACTAAGCACGTTATTTTTTAATGGTTTATTATTTTTATTTTAAATTAACACATACATATTTTAAATTTCTGACTTTTAATTTCTAATAAAGCAACTATTGATAGATCACATAAACCATAGTTGTTTAGGGTCCTCAATAATTTTTATGAGTGTGAAGTGGTCCTGAAACTAAAAGGTCTGAGTACCTCTGGTTTAATTCTTTGCAAGGGAGAAGTCAGCCATTACAGAACTATGTAATTATAGAGTGTTAATTTATTTACCTTTAAGCTGTATTTTAAAAAATATATAAACACACACACACACACACACACGCACACACATTATCTGTTTTTTTTATTCAGTGAAACAGCCCACCACATATTTAACATAGTGACTATACATCTAATGACTGTGCAGACCAGAACCTTTAAAAAGTATAATGTTAGTGCTCTAGGTGGAATATTTTTGTCTTAATTAATTCTTATTTCTTGGTCTCAGGCACTTAACACAATCATCTCCACAATCACATTGATGATATCTAACTAACTCTATACATATACATATACAAAAACATATACATATGTATATATATGATATCTCTCTCTCTCTCTCTCTCTCTCTCTCTCTCTCTCTCTCTCTCTCTCTCTCTCTCTCTCTCTCTCTCTCTATCTAATTTGTATATGTATGATCAGAACCTTGTTTGACCCTACTTCAAATAGTTTTAGGTTTGCCATAGATCATGTGATTAAAATCCTGGAAGTATAATTATTTTAGAATAAAAAAAGATATCAGAAATTATGTAGTCCAAACTTTCTTTTGGCAGAGACAGAAATGGAGGCCCAGAAAGGAATAGATAACATACAAGATTAATGTGTGACTAATTCTAGAACTAGAATCTGGCTTCTTAGTTGAATTCTCTTCTCACTATGCTGCTTTTATTCTTTCCTGATCTCCACTTTCTGATAATGTGGAATCTTTGCTGTTGAGCGCAAAATACGATTATAATGTTATAGCAATTCCATAAACCTAAGTTGGTGATCGTTGAAAGTTTCACCCACTCCTTCAGTCCACTAGGATGGCTCAATTTTATAAAGTTAATGTCTTGAGGTACTAAATTAGAGGTGGGAAGATTTGATACTAAAAATCAAATTTGGAACTTTAGCTTAATTTTCCAGGTACTACAGTCCTAGTTGCTGCTACCATGTCTGTTTTATAAAACAAAAACAAAAACAAACAAAAACAAAAACATTACTATGATTATTTGGGTAACAATGATAAATTGGAACCTCTGAGAGATTATAGCTAAACAAGCATTTGAAGAGCCATGACCTGAGAATATTCTGAAGTTTATATTAAGAGAAACATTTGAGCTTTGTAATCTTCAGAATTTCCTGTTTCTTCTCTCACTTTAAAAAATTTTTTTCTGCCCATTTTCTTCTTTCTCTTCTCTATTCCTCCCCTTCCCTATCCTTAAACGTAAAATGAATTTTCACATTTAAAAAAGTGTTACATTTATTTAACAACTGTATGTTGCCAGTTTTCACATGTAAAAATCATCTTAGCCTTATATAATGTCTCTTTCTTTTGTAATATTTTTGTGCATATCTTTGCAGAATTTTTTCTTTCTAAATGTATGTAGTTTCTCTGTATGGGTTTTGCACATTTCATGACTATTACTAGTTATACTGTACAATTTTTGCTTTTGTGAAAAGAATTTTTATTATTTTTTACAGTTGGCTAATACTGATAAAGTTATTAAATTTGGTATATTTACTTTCTGAATCAAGTCACTTTAAAATTTTTATTAGTTTAGTAGTTTTCCCCTTAATTAGCTTGGATTTTCTTTGTAGAAATAGTATTTTTACCTACCAGCCTTTGAGTAGCTAAAAGTCTTACAGTTTCCTGCCGTATCATATTATCATGAGCATACAGAAAACTGTTAAACAATATTTAAATCCTTCATTTCAACAATGCGAAAAACGATGGCTCAGAAGAAATGATAACCTACGTTAATACTAGCTAGTTAAAAAAGTATACATATTAACCTATAATCAGTTTTTATAATACCTATTGAAGCAGGTTTAAGATCATCTTCTCCCTTGATATAAAATAACTGAATGGTTATTCATGTAGAATTAAGAATAAACCATCCCCTGTTAAATCCTTACCTAAATATGTTTGATAACATTTTAGTTGTTTATAATAAATTTCTGGAAATTGTATAATAATAATTAAATCTGTTTACAACTGGGGTCTATCCTAAACCAAAATAAATAAGAGAGAATAAGTTGTAATATTTGAAATGTGCCATTAAGCATAAATTTTTCGTCTTGTTATTAATCAGGCATCTAACTATAGCTGTCATGAGGAAATCCTGACCAGCCAACATTGCGTCATGTCTGGTTTCATTAACGAATACAGGAAGAATCTCCTCCAGTGATAAGTACTTGAATTATGCATAGATAGTGACAGAGATAATTACGAAATTAGTACACTCACTGGAGATGAATGAAACAAAACACCTGGTTCAAAAAGGGATGGTGATTAATAAATGTCAGTGTTAATGTGAACTTGGAAAGGAATAAAAAATTGGCCAGAATTCAATAAGAATAATAAGTATGTTTTTAGATGGGGACTAGCATTGGGGGAGAAATTGAGGGATAGTGCTCAGGTCAGGGCCAGACTTGGGAAGAGAAACCCCAAAAAGCAAGGGTAGGAGTCTTTGGGTGACGCCCACCTCTCAGCCCGACATCGGCTTTGAGGTACTATTATCTTTGTTGTCTTTGCCTACTAGTGTAGGGGCCAAAGAATGTAAATCAGCTCCTTGATTTCTATGACTACCCCTCAGTATCAGAAGTCTAGTTTAGTTTCCAATTTAGAATTATATCTAATTCACAGGACCCCAATGGAATCATGTAATTTATTCTAGAAAAGTTTCTTGGTAGCTCTAATTTGTATGCCTAAGGATCAAATGAGAGAGATATTTTTCAAAATCAGTGCCATTACCTGTTGGTAGTAAAGATGACTGTTTTGGGAAACATACATGCTTATCTATGTGTGTAGTATGCTAGATATAAAATGTATTTTTACTGTGGACCATGGTAAAAAGAAAAACTTGGGGGGGAAAGCTGTTCAAAGATGTGTTAGAATCCCCAATACTGACAAGGAAAAGTCTAATGCCCACAAAAATAACTTTGGAGCATGATGTAAGAGGTAGGATGGGAGTGGGGCATTAGTGGGAGTAGTCCATCCTCAACAGGAAGGAATATTTTATTAATGATGTTTGGAATTGCTTGTGAATGGTGACAAGAATAGTCATACCAACTTTAATCAGTTTCCTTTTGCTTTTAAATTCTTTACAGACAACATAATCCCCTCATTTCTTGAGTACTTCCTAAACACTTGACTCCAATCTCGGTGTGCCATTGCTGTAGAGCAGCTGTGGAAATCCCGTTATTACATATCAGTCTCTTTTATCGTTATCAATAAAAATAAGCCACTTATGAATAAAAATATAAGCAACTGCAAAATCTAGATCAGCCACCAAAAAGAGAAGGAAAGTATTTAGAAGAAATGGCTATCCAAATTTTCCTCTGAAGTGTAATTTATTAGAAGATTCCTTTTTCTTAACAAAATGTGGCATAGGTTGTAAGTGCTAGCCAAATCTATCAGAGGAGAAACTATAGTTCTAGAATAATATACCACTACTATTAAATATTGAACAGGATCATTAGGGTTATGCAATGTTTATTGAGTGATTACTCTTGTTAGATACTTTTTTCAGATCATCTACATTCATTATTTCATTTGCTACTCACAACTATTCTAAAGGGTAGATACTCTTTTTTATCTTTTTTTGTTTTTTGTTTTTACAGATTAAGAAATTGAGGCACAGATTAAGTGACCTAACTAAGATCACAAAGTTAGTGGCAGAACAAAAATTTGAATCAAAGCAGTTGATACCCAGGAATTGCACTTTAAACTGTTATCTTAAACTGTCAAAGATTTCATTAAAGAAATGGTAATTGGGTTGCTTTTATGAAGTATCATATTTAAGTGAGAGAAAAGACTAGGGAGAACAACTCAATTGGAAGGAGGCTGTGATAACAAAAGAGAAATTACAAAGATTCCATAATACATGTTTTAGGAATGAGAAAGACTGATTAGATTTAAAGTTCATGATGTGATGTATCATGAGAAATAAAGTTGAGATGAAGTTGATTCTTAGAAGATTTTAAATTTCATTGAGCACATTCTTGATGAAGTAGAAAATAAGTATCCATTAAAATATTTTTTAATAGTAATGTGATGAAAGCCATGTTTATAGACAATTAATTTTTAATGAGCATGAAGGTGAATTAGAAGGAAAGAACAAGAGTCATGGAGTTCAGCTGGAAGCTGTTATAATAGTCCAAGCTAGGCTAGGAAGAGAAAACAATATATGGACCAAAGAAACAATTTGAAGGAATAATTATCAAAATCATGGCTGAATACAGAGAATGAAATTAAGGACTGAGTCAAGGATACCTTTCAAATTTAGAAGTAGGTGATTGGGACATTGGGTGGTGCCACTCACAAAGACAGAGAAGCTTGCAGACACCAAGATTTACCGAGTTTGAAATTCCTGACTAGACTGTAAAATTCTCTGAGAGCTGGTGTTAGTAGAACTACCATTTTAGACTTAGCAATGAAATGGGCATAGTGCCTGGCACATAGTAGGTGGTCAAGAAAATATTTTTTTAAATACATGATTGAATGTGGTAATGGTAGGATAATGAAAAAAAAGTCAGTAAGCATCTATAAGACTACAACTTCAGGAAAAGAGTAAGTGAGGATACAGAATTAGGAGTCATCTGAACAGAGGAGAGTTCTATAAAGTCAGAAAATGGATTAATTCATTGAAGAGAAATTTGTTTTGAAAACAAACAAACAATCCAGAGGACCTAGTATAGGAACCATCTACTTGAGGTCTTAAAGGACTTCCTTTAATTTAAAAATTATGCAAAAAGAAATAAATGCTTATTTAGTGTTGCTGTCATAAAATAGTCTCTTTGAATTAAATCCTGGCTGAGGAATTTATGGTGCCTTGATCCATTTGACATGTTTTTCTTTCAGTCAAAGTCACTGAGATACAGCTAATACACAAGAATGTAAAGCAGATTAGTCTGCCCTACTCAAATCCAATATCATTTGATAAAGAAGAGAATATCTCAGTCGGCTTGATTCCAAATGAGAATCACCTAATTGGTTTTTGGAAGGACACACTAGAAAATGTTAGTAGATCATACTCATAGCTCATGCTTTCTCATTTTGGAATGGTGTACACCAAAACAATAGCAGTGGTTAACCCTGAGTGGCCTAGGAAAAGAGAAGACTAGAAGAGTGGGTATTAATCCAAAGAGGCATTAGTCACACCTTAAAGTTTAATTATATTTTAGAAATAGGTTGGATATATTGTACTATTTAGAGGTATGAGAAACAAAAGTTGCACTTTCTCCCATGCTTCTCTGAAAGAGGTTATACTTCCCAATAGATCAAACTTCTGTGTGTTTGGGTATTTATTATTTATATTCAATCCTTTCCATTTTGTGAGGAAAGTTGAACTAAAACCAGATAATTTTATTCATAAATAATCCACTTAAATAAATAAACATAAATAACAATACATCAAAATATGATGTCAGTGCCACTGTCAACTGAATGCTTAGTTTTTCCTGAGGGTATCTGGCATTCCGTATGTGACGTATGACCTGACATCCAAGGCCAAATGAAGATTCCAGTGTTAATCAAAGTATTAAACATTAGTGACATTTTGCTTCTTTGTTTATATTATTTACATTTTAAAAAATACATGTACAATAAGTTCTAGTAGTTTCCTCCCATATCTCTTAATCCCTCTCATGGAGTGTAAGCCCTTCTCTTTGGAGAGTATGGCAGACTAGTCTAGATTCACTCTACATGTTAATAATTGAAGGTAAAGTGGCAAAAATCAAAGCTTGCTCTTGGGAGTGGTTCTTCAAAATTTCTGGAAGCAGGCAATGTTTCCTAGGTGTTATCTTAAATGCAATCAGCAGGGCTATGTAAAGAATGGCCACATCACATTGTGGGATCTACACAGTATAGGGCAACCAATCTTGGTTTATCAAACTAGAAAACTGAGCTCTTTAAATATCATCAGGATATTGATGACTTCATGCAACAAATGATAATAGAGGCAGATATTGCCCTAATTCTTCCCTCATTTCCTGCTGTATGTCTTAGACTACATCCTTCCATAGAAATACTTTTTAAAAAATAATAATAAAAAAATTGAATAGAATTAAACTTTGAAAATATTCCAGTTACTCTTCCAATTTTATTTCCAACATTACCTTAGTAGTGCAAATGGACTAAACTTAGCACTACTATGTGTTAAGTTTATGAAATATGTAATATGTAAAATTCTTTATTCATATTACAGCATTTCACTGAAATCTACTAGTTTATAAGTGGGTGAAATAAGACCATTTAATCACTGAATCTAAATTGTTAGTCAAACGTTACATGGGAAGCTTGTAGTAAAGTTACCCAAGAAAAAAATCACATGAAAATGTAAATGAGACATGATGGAGTCTTTATACATATCACTTGGAGAATACTGGAACACATTTAATTCACATTAAAAAAACCTAACAATTCTGGAAGAAATTGTTAGAGTTTTACACCTATTTTGTAAAACTCAACTGTAAATGTTCAATTTATTAGAAACTTCTTAATTCTGTATTACCTAGTATTAAAGAGCAAAAGAATCAAAATGTTTCTTAACCTGACTATCATATCTTTCTGAATTTCTTCTCTGCATGGACTGAAAACTGCTAACAAAAATATGAAATTTCATAGTGACACCTCCCTTTCCCTCAATGTAAGATTTTTGGAGAAAAAACAAAATCAAATCAAATTTATTTTACCTTAGGTATCAGAATGTTAAAATTTGATTAAAATAATAAATTTTCTTATCATAGTTATTGATAGTTACTGAAACTCTTGAGTCTAAGGTACTATGATAACTAAAAGGAAGTCAAAAAATCACAATCTGAAAGAATGTTGGACAACAGTGCATAATTTAAACCTCTAAATAGAGTTCGGCACTAGAAAACTGGATTTCTTTTTTCAGAACGTGCTATCAATCCTTCAGCTTTTTTTGTACCTAGTATATAAAACGAAGCATTGGGTAAAAATCCTTCCTACATTACTCACCTCCTCATCTGTAATCATTAAATTGGAGCAAGGAATAAATCTGATATAGTATAAAAATGAATAAACTAGATATGTCTTTAAAATATTCTATAGAGTTATATTCATATCTGTCTCACAAAATTTTACAGATTAAAGACTATTTTACTTGGCACAATATGAAATACAAAGTCAGTGATACTTAAACTAATTCAAATATAGAGTGAACTAAAACTGAGTGTGATTATTCACTGACAGAAAATGTTATTTGTTTGGCTTCTCTGAATCTTAGAATCTTCACTGTAGTAGTCAATTTTGCTGCCATAGCACCTTGTACTTCTGCTATCATAACACGCGTTACTATGATTATTTGCTGATGTATGTCTTGTTTGCTCAATTCTAAGGTATTTGCAGATGGAAATTAATCTTGTTTGCTACAGTGTGCTCAGCAATTAGCACACCATTTAGCACATAGTAGGTGCTCAATAAATATTTAATGACTATGCCTGAATAAGTGAAAATCTAAGTCCAATTCCTATCTAGATCTTCGAATCCAAGAAGCAAATAGAACACCTAATTGCCTCAATCCCAACAGGCCTTCTCCAAGGCACATTGTATTGAAGCTGTCTAAAATCAACGGTAAAGAAACAATCCTCAAGGCAGCCAGGGAAAAGAAGACGGTAACCTACAAAGGAAAGCCCATTAGATTATCATCAGATTTTTCAGCAGAAACTCTACAAGCCAGGAGGGAGTGGAACCAAATATTCAAACTATTGAAAGAGAGAAATTATGAGCCAAGAATAACATATCCAGAAAAGATATCCTTTAGCCATGAAGGAGGAATAAAGACCTTTGCAGACATACAGAAGCTGAGGGAATTTTCTAATACACGACCTGCACTACAAGAAATACTAAAGGAGGCTATTCGACCACCATCAACAGGGACAATTTGTGGCAACATAAAAACGGGGAGAGTAAAGGCCTGAACCGGAATCTGGGAATGGAGAAAGTAAGCGTGCTGAAGAAAAGGGAATACTCTATATATCAAATTTTCTTTCACATAAACTTAAGGGTAACTACTCAAAAAAAAAAAATCCAGAACTGAAATATATACTGTAATAACAGAAGAAACAGAGGGAAACATCATAGAATACCACCACACAGAAATAACAGACAACAACAAAAAGGCAAAGAAACAATGGAGACACAGCCTTACCAGAAAAGTAAAGATCTAATGAAAGGAAATCCTCACATATCAATAATCACCCTAAATGTAAATGGACTGAACTCACCAATAAAAAGGCACAGAGTAGCAGATTGGATCAGAAAACTAAACCCAACCATATGCTGTCTCCAAGAGACATATCTCAGCTACAAGGACTAACATAGACTCAAAATGAAAGGGTGGAAATTGACACTCCAAGCAAATGGTATACAGAGAAAATCAGGTGTAGCCATAATGATATCAGATGAAACAGACTTCAGGGTGAAAAAGGTCACAAGAGACAAAGATGGACATTTCATAATGGTAAAGGGGACTATACAACAAGAAGTCATAAAAGTCATCAATATTTATGCCCCAAATCAGAGAGCACCAAAATATACCAAGCAACTACTAACAGAACTAAAGGGAGAAATTGACCAAAACACAATTATACTATGGGACTTAAATACATCATTGACAGCTATGGATAGATCATCCAAACAGAAAATAAATAACGAAATCGCAGCCCTAAATGACACATGAGATGAAATGGACATAATTGACATATACAGAGCACTTCATCCTAAAACATCAGACTATACATTCTTTTCTAGTGTACATGGAACATTCTCAAGGATAGACCATATATTGGGACATAAAAGCAGCCTCAGCAAATTTAAGAAGATTGAAATCATACCAAGCATATTCTCTGATCACAAGGCTTTAAAATTGGATATCAACTGGGAAAAGAAAGCACGAAAAAACACAAATAAATGGAGATTAAACAATATACTTTTAAACTGGGTCAAAGAACAAATTAGAGGAGAGATCAAAAGATACATAGAAACAAATGACAATGAAAATGCATCCTACCAAAATTTTTGGGATGCAGTGAAAGCAGTTTTAAGAGGGAAATTTATATCATTATAGGCCTATCTCAAGAAACAAGAAAAATCCCAAATAAATAACCTTATTTTACACCTTAAAGAATTAGAAAAAGAAGAACAAGTTAAACCCAAGGTCGGCAGAAGGAAGGAAATAACAAAAATCAGAGCAGAACTAAATGAAATAGAGAACAAAAAGACAATAGAAAAAATTAATGTGACAAAGAGCTGGTTCTTTGAAAAGATTAACAAAATTGACAAACCCTTGGCTAGACTCACTAAGATAAGAAGACAGAAGACACTAATTAACAAAATCAGAAATGAAAAAGGGGAAGTTATCACGGACACCACAGAAATACAAAGGATCATGCAAGAATACTATGAAGGACTATATGTCATGAAATTCAATAACCTAGAAGAAATGGACAAGTTTTTTAGAAACATATAGCCTTCCAAGGCTGAACCATGAAGAACTGGAAAATCTAAACAGACCGATCACCAGTAACGAAATTGAATCAGTCATCCAAAACCTTCCCCAAAACAAAAGTCCGGGACCAGATGTCTTCACTAGTGAATTCTACCAAACCTTCAAACAGGATCTAATACCAATCCTGCTCAAACTCTTCCAAAAAACTGAAGAAGAGACAGTATTCCCTAACTAATTTCACGAGGCCAACATTACCCTGATACCAAAACCTGGTAAGGACAACATAAAAAAAGAAAACTACAGACCAATATCTCTGATGAATACTGATACAAAAATCCTAAACAAAATTCTAGCAAATCGAATACAACAATGTATTAAAAAGATTATTCACCTCGACCAAGTGGGGTTCATCCCCGGGGCACAAGAATGGTTAAACATTCACAAATTCTTCAATGTGATACATCACATAAACAAAATAAAGGATAAAAATCATATGATTATATCAATTGATGCAGAAAAAGCATTTGACAAGATACAACATCCATTTATGATTAAAACACTTAATAAAATAGGGATAGAAGGAAAATACCTTAACATAATAAAGGCCATATATGACAAGCCCTCAGCTAATCTCATAATTAATGGTGAAAAACTGAAGCCCTTTGCTCTACGTTCAGGAATATGAAAGGGCTGCCCCTATTGACTCTGCTTTTCAACATAGTGTTGGAAGTCCTTGCCAGAGCAATCAGGCAAGAGGAAGAAATAAAAGGCATCCAAATTGGGAATGAAGAAGTTAAATTATCACTCTTTGCAGATGACATGATGCTATATATAGAAAACCCTAAATGCTCCACCAAAAAGCTGTTAGAAACAATCAACGAATACAGTAAAGTTGCTGGCTACAAAATCAATGTACAAAAGTCCATTGCATTCCTATATACTAACAATGAAATCTCAGAAAAAGAAAACAATTCCCTTCGCAATTGCAGCAAAAAGAATAAAATACCTAGGAATAAACTTAACCAAGGATGTGAAGGACCTAAATAATGAAAACTATAAGACATTTTTGAAAGAAATTGAAGAAGACTCAAAGAAATGGAAAGACATTCCATGCTCATGGATTGGAAGAATCAACATAGTTAAAATGGCCGTATTACCCAAAGCAATATACAGATTTAATGCCATCCCCATCAAACTCCCAATGGCATTTTTTAAAGAAATAGAACAAAAAATCATCAGGTTTGTTTGGAACCACAAAAAACCCCGAATAGCCAAAGCAATGTTAAGAAAAAAGCAACACTGGAGGTATCGCACTCCCTGATTTTAGCTTGTACTACAGGGCTACAATAATCAAAACAGCATGGTATTGGCAGAAAAACAGACACATAGATGAACGGAATAGAATTGAGAACCCAGAAATAAAACCACATAAATATGGACAGATAATTTTTGACAAAGAAGTTAAAAACATACAATGGAGGAAAGACAGCCTCTTCAATAAATGGTGCTGGCAGAATTGGAGAGCCACCTGCAAAAGAATGAAACTGGACTGTTATCTGTCACCATGTACCCAAATTAATTCAAAATGGATCAAAGACTTAAGCATAATACCTGACACAATAATCTGCATAGAAGAAAACATAGGTACTAAACTTATGGACCTTGGGTTCAAAGAGCATTTTATGAATTTGACTCCAAAGGCAATGGAAGTAAAAGCTATAATAAACAAATGGGACTATATGAAACTTAAAAGCTTCTGCACAGCAAAAGAAACCATCGACAAAATAAAGAGGCAACCAACTGAATGGGAGAAGCTTTTTGCAAACAGTGCCTCCAATAAGGGGCTAATATTCAAAATATTCAAGGAATTCATGAAGCTCAACAACAAAAAAGCAAACAACCCAATTGAAAAATGGGCAGAGGACCTGAAGAGACATTTCTCCGAAGAGGACATACAAATGGCCAATAGACATATGAAAAAATGCTCAACATCACTAATCATCAGAGAAATGCAAATAAAAATCACAATGAGATATCACCTCACCCCAGTCAGAATGGCTATCATCAACAAGACAAATAGTAACAAGTGTTGGAGAGGCTGTGGAGAAAAAGGAACCCTCATGCACTGTTGGTGGGAATGCAGACTGGTGCAGCCGCTATGGAAGGCAGTGTGCAGGTTCCTCAAAAAATTACGAATAGAATTACTGTATGACCCAGCAATCCCTCCCCTGAGTATCTCCCCAAAAAATTTGAAAACATTTATACATAAAGACACGTGTACTCCAATATTCATTGCAGCTTTGTTTTCGGTAGCCAAGACATGGAAACAACCAAAATGTCCTTCGATAGATGAATGGATAAAGAAATTGTGGTACATATACACAATGGAATACTATTTGGCGGTAATAAAAGATGAAATAGAAACATTTGTGACAACATGGATGGATCTTGAGAGTATAATGCTAAGCGAAATAAGTCAGACAGAAAAAGCAGAGAACCCTATGATTTCAGTGACATGTGGTATATAAACCACAAACAACAAAAGAACAAGACAAACAAATGAGAAACAATAACTCAGACACAAACCTTAGTGTAGTGGTTACCAGAGGGTAAAGGGGGGTCGGGGGAGGGAGATGAGGGTAAGGGGGATCAAATACATGGTGATGGAAGGAGAACTGACTCTGGGTTGTGAACACACAATGGGATTTATAGATGATGTAATACAGAATTGTACTCCTGAAATCTATGTAATTTCCCTAACAACTGTCACCCCAATAAATTTAAAAAAAAGAAAGAATGAATACAAATAAGGAGAATGAGAAACTATTACGACTCCTTTAGTTTAGGAAATACATCATTTCTTGGGGAAGAATATTTCTGTACCACTGGATATATCTACTTGGGAGATGGAGCAGAAATCTAGATGTGGAGTTTTTAGATTTTCAGTGGGATATAGAAAAATCAGTACGGAAGAAATGTAATCTCACCCACAGTCATGAGCTATACCCTTCAGAGTTTTGCATGATGATGTCAAATATGCCAGTCAGAAAGCTTTCCAATATGGGATTTTTGTTGTTGCTGTTCTTGGGTTTGGTCATTCCTTACTCACTGGCCATTCCAATGAGCCAGGACATTAATTATCTGATCGTTGTGATGACGGAGAAGTACAGACACTCTCTGTGAAGGCTCAGGGAAACCCTTCTTTATATCACTCTTTGGCATGGTATTATTGACCACTTGAGTTTCTGTCATTTGATTTTGAATTGTCATTACACTCAAACAGGTTCTTTTGGTGGAAAGATACTTGGCATTAAGAAGTTTGTGTTATTTTAATTTTTCCCTAATAGCCTACCCTGCCACCTAGAATTCAAACTGCTCATCAAATTGGAGATCGGGCTCAAGATGATCTCCACTTAAAGATGATAAGTGTTAGTCAATCAGTTACTACGGTACAACTCCAGGAGCATACATTCTTAGACTTCCTCAACCAGGTGAAACACATTACACAGATGTTATTAAGCCATTTATCTATAAGACCTATTGTAGAGAGCCAGGGCAGAAAGTATCATGAAAGAAGATAATCCATAAACTATAAATATACTGAAAGCAACAAAAGAATTTCTAAAAATTCCCAAGAATTAAAGTTTTTACCTGAAATATTTTCCAAAATCACCCAAAGAATAAAAATAAATGACTACTTGATTATTAAAAACAGATTCTCAGTGCTACTGATATTAGTCAATTCATTGCAATATAACCACTGTGTCTGCTGGGTTCCCAACATTTAGCTAGATTATAGATAGATCACAAAGTATAAAAAGTAAACTCTACATATAAGCATGCAAAACATATTTTATTACTTGTAGAAAAACTTAAGTAGAAATATTTTTAAATATAGAGAATTTAACTAAAAACAAATAAAAACGGAAATTTTATAAGATTTTGTGATTTTGAAAATTTCTGTTACTACCATACAACCCCTGGAGCATACATTCTTAGACTTCCTCAACCATGTAACCATGAAAAAGGTTACAATGTAAAAAATTGATATCTTCTTCATCTTTTATGTTTACTTGATCCTATTGTTACAAAGTTGAAAACAGAAACCTCTAAGATCATGAGAAGATCATCCAAAGAATGCTGTATTAGTTTCTGAAGTCTTCAATGTACTGCTGAACAGATAAACTATTTTAGCTACCATTATAGATATTTATCAGCAAGGATATCATTTAGTATTTTATATTTGAATGATAATAGAATATGTCTGTAACTTTGAAGATGGTTATAATGAAGTAATTAAGCTATTTATATTGAAATAATTTCTTATATGTAAAATACATATTTCGCTTAAAAGTAAAAGTTTTCCAAAAGAAACAATTAAGATTTGGAAAAAAAATTTTCTTTGAACATTGGCTCAAACAACTCCAAAATCTGCTCTTTGAGATTAAAAAAGGCACATACTGTATATTTTGTTTTGATCTTCTGAGTTCCATGGAAATGATCCATGAAGATGAATTGATTTTACAGTGAGTGTCCCTAGTTTTTGTTACTTCAGTTTTCTGGACAAATAATTTCTATTAATATTTTTTATAATATTTTAGAGAAAGGCTACCTAATTTGGTTTCCTTTTCCTTAGGTCAGTGATACATCATCCATTCTAATCCATGGGATTCATTGTTTTTCCCTCAAGACTAGTCTCTCTTCTGTGTTATCACCCGTTGACAGTACTGACATGAGTGAAGATGTGATCCTTTGTTAAATCTCCTTATGTTCTTTCTTCAATGGAAAAATAGTACACTAATTGCCTTAATAAGTGCAAAGCAAAATGTAAGGTCAGCCCGCAAACCTTAGGCTATTAGTATGAAATTAAGTTACTTTCTTAATAATGACTATTTAATTAAGTTCATACATTTAATTAATTATTATCAAGTCTGCAATTGCAAGGAAATGTACACAATTCCCTCACATACTCTAATGATCTTTTCTTATTCCTTTCTTTTTTTTCGACACAAAAGCAGTATGATCAATTTGGGAGTATCTTAACTTTCCCCTTGACGTCCTTGTGTAATATCCTCTTATTGTTGACTTTTCCTCATTAACGTTTTACATCATACACTTTTTGTCTTTGACTGTTAATAAATCAATCAACAATGCAGCAATTAAAACCAGTATGATGTCTGCCCACATGTGGTAACGTGTGCTGAGGCTGCTGAGAACCTATGAAATAAAATTCATATGTAGTGATTTCATTTCTATAGTACAAATTACTATTGCCTGCCAACCCTCAGAATTAGCTGATAGTTTTTAAGCCTTATTAAGAATAGACATTAAAAAAAAAGAATACACATTTAAAACTTTTCATATGCTGCATTAATTAGAACTCAATATGTCAATATCTTTATTACAAATAAAGCCTCTTGAGGCAATATGTTGCTGAAAAGAGAACCATAGAGAGAAGAGTTTGGAAAATACCACTTTTGAAGTCTATCGAAAACAATTAGCAATATAGTGCTAATCCTTTGGGTGGAAAAATGAGAGGAGAGAGAGAATAAAGTATCCAATATATATGAGGATTTTATTATGGACCAGGCACCATTTTAATTCCTTTATACTTAGTATCTTATTTAAACTAGGTACGCATATTATCCTCACTTTACCGAGGGATGAACTGACGTGTAGAAAGGTTAAGAATATTCTCAAGTTCACACAGTTAGCTCATGATAGCACCAGGAACTGAACCCAGTCATTTTATCCAGGAGTATGGTGTACTCCACTATGCCAGTTCATCATGATAAATACATCATCAGAGAGAAGAAAAATAAGTTATTTTACATATTCACTGAAAGCAAAAGGAGGGAAGAAAACTAAAAGAAATAGAACCTTTAAAACCAAACAGAAGATACTTTGAGAGAATTAACAGAAAATAGCAGGAAAGTTTCCTGTGGGCGACAGTTGAACCTCTTTTTTTGAGCTTTCACAAAAAGATAACTTCCACTGCAATCTTTGTTTAAATATTACTGTATCTCTTAATTTTTCCCCGAGTCTTATGATCCAATATGAAAAATGCTGATTTTTCTTTTTTAACTAAGAGAAGAAATATGTACATACCACATGTCTCATTCCAGCACCCTCAAAGTTGGTTCTTGTACGTATTTTGGGTATGCTTCTTGTATAGCATAATTTTCTTCACTAAAGCCACAGAGTATTATTTTCTACCATATTATTATTTACTAATATAAAGAGCTGAGAATATTTTAATAAATTTTAACAAATAATAATTATGAAAATGTCAATTCATAAATGAGAAATATTTTAATATAACCATTAAAACCATTTCAAAAGCATATATGCACAATGTTAATTTCAAGTTAACACAAGTACTAGTATATAGAAAATCAAAATAATGGTGGGTTATAATTATGTACTAAAATCACATAACTTTTTAGCACCTTTTTTTTCAGATTTTTATAATATTTTTACTTTTGGGAAATCAAATCTCCAAAGAACAAAGTTACTTTTGCTAAATTAAGTAATAATTTTCAATTTAATTAAAGTTCTTTGGTAAGTTCTGTGAACCATTCATTCAGAAATTTTTATTCCTTCTCAAAATTATATTGTCATATATTTTTTGTCCTATTGTTGATGATTATACATATTGACAATCTGCCTCAGTTTTTTCATTTGTGAAATGTCTTGTGAAACATGTTTCATATTAATGCTTAGCAAAATATTATAATGAAATTTTAACATTAGATTCATATTGTATTTGTACTATTTTAAATAAATGTATTCTGTATGAACAACAAAGATGCATTCTATAGCTCTTTTTTCTTTATTATCTCCTGACTCCGAGCCTTTAAAAGTAGCTCTTAAAATTGTAATATCCATCCTGCAAGTTTACTGATCTTTAATGGTGGTTCATATATTCAGACTAAAACCTTTGTGGATGAATGCCATTAACTAAAGTAATTATTTATAGATATTGGGAAATTCACATACACTAAGATGGACTAAGATATTTCTCATGATGAGGAAGGAAAGGTTTGTTTTTTATACTTTCTCTTTTTGCCTTTTTGGGGATAAACAAATTCTTGCAATAAAATCTATTCTCTTTAGAGGTAAAATGAATAGTATTAGAAAAGATAATACAGTCCCGCCATTTTACTTTTAAGGAAAATAAGTACCAATGAGCTAAGCAGCTTGCCCATGATTCACACCACTAAGGTGGCAAAAACAAGCACCCTGGCCTGTGCGGAGCCCAGGTCTTTCCCACACCACCACACCTGATGGTTCCCTCAAAGGGAAGAAACACAATTCTAGGAAAGAAGCAAGAAGTGCCATCAATGTACTCTAATGTTTGCTGTTGTTGCTGTTGTTTTTTTTTTTTTTTGAGAACAAATTCGGGCCACACCTCAGTGCTGATCATTCCTCCCCAGCTGGAAATGCGTGGCCTGAATCATCACCAGTTGCTCGTTGTGTGCCCTCCACAGCTTGGAACTTCTCTGTGGAACCACCTATCACAACATTGATCATGTTCTTATCAGACTATATCCAGGCTGCAGATCTCAGTCACTAAACCTGTCAGACTCGTTTCCTTTCCTGTTGCCAATGACTGTCATTATTTTCCAGTCTCCCAGCCCTGACCTGGCTGGTACAGATCAGATGGTGACTGGATAGAAGCTGCCCCAGTCCTGGGTCCATGATGTATGCGTAAGTACTCAGCTTTTCTCAGTCATGGTTATCAAGGTGAAAGAGGTTTACGACTCCTGGGACAGACTGGATAGATGTTGGCTGGTGGAGAGTGCTTTAAAAATAAGTTTTCCATGTATGTTATTGTATTTTGTGTTAAAGTGTTATTTTGTTGTTGTTTTTAAATGTAAAAATATTTTTAAACAAGACGAGCCAAAGTCACTTTTTCTTTCTAAATAATAGAAATATAAATGATAGACAGTAATAAATTAGCTATATTATATTTAAACATTTAGGAAACCTATGCTTCAAAAGTAAAGTTTTTAATGTAGTTTATTTGGTGTTTTTAGTGTGATCAATAGTTTGGTATAAGCTTTTGTCTTATGTTGCTTATTGAAGTATATTCTGGGAAAACTTAAAATATAAATGTAAGAGGAGAATCTACTGCAATTTTTATTTCTTCAACTCTAAATAATAAAAAGTATGGTAGCAACAGGATTATTGTATATACGTATGAAATGATAAAAATTAAAATATTCATATGTAAAAATTATTTAATTAAAAAAATCTAGATTCTATGTGACATTTGTCATAATTGAACTCCAAAATAATTAATCAACTAATGAATTTAAAGTAAATAAATTTAGATACATTTATATTTAGGTAATTTCAGGTTATTGTTGTACAGACCCAGAAATGAACAGCTGATACTTGATCAGAGTGAATTCATTCAAGCTCCTGCTCAGAGTGATCTTGCTTCTCAAAGAGGTTGTTAACCTCTCTATGCACACCTTTCCCACATGTTCTCTACTGACTAATGTTTCAAACTCATTCATGATTTTATGATAACTATAATTGTACAGTCACTTGATTTTGGCTTCAATTAAATGTAATACGTTAGGCCTATAGACTCTGACATTAAATGGTGAGTGTCTTGCCCTCTCTAATTTTTTTCTCAAATAACACATGAGCCTGAGGAAGACTCCATTTCATGCATAATGTTCCCCTCGTGGACCCTTTCATGATAGAATATTATCTGAACTTCTTATCAAATAAAGTGTATTTCTTATTTACCAAGGACAGAGTAAGACAAAATATGCAATGGAAAAAACCTTACTTTTATATTTAACAAACATTCATACAAATATGATATGCTAACAATTTTAGTTTCAAAAAATTAGTGAAGAGCATGAAATTCTTTCAGTCTCATTTTTTTCAGAATTCTGCAGTATGACTTTTCTATCAGCTTGGTTCTCCTCTTCTCAATTTATGGCATCATCTCTATTCACTCATTTTTTTCACTCTGAAAGTATCATTTCAGACACGAAATTTCTATATTGAAGGCTCATCAGCTTTAATCCAGAGTTTATAGTTTTGATGACATTAAGTCTCCTTTTCTATCTGGATTCCAGATCAGTGTTATTTTTAACACAGATATTATCAAAAAGTATGGACCCTGGAATAATTGAATTCATCAGTAAAGGTGTTTTGCCCAAGGAGTATAGTCTTAAAGAGAGGATGAGTTAGATATGCAAAGCTTCTTAGCAGAACTTCTGTCTTTCTCATTGTGGTGTATTGGAAAGAGTACTAGTACTAGCACTTAGATGTGTGTAGATCCAGCTTTGCACTCATTTGTCTGGACAAGTCACCTCTCCAGACTTAATTTATTGTATCTATAAAACATGAGGAGAGTTTGACACTAAAATAAATGGGGGAGGAGGAGAGGTTGTCACCATTAATGGGACTTGAAATCATTTTTGTGAATAAGCATGAAGGTATTTTTGTTTTTTCAGTTTATTATTTGTTTTATTTTTATATTTTTCCTTTGTTGTATTAGATAATCATGAAATATCCGATGTTAATTTTCTTATATTTTTACTATATCATAAGTATTAATTATAAGTATCGTACTGTGGAACTGTTGTTTTAGATATACAATTATGTGTGTGCCCCATGCTGTGATGTAGAACATTTCTTATTGTGGGTCATGGTCAAAAATATTTATTAAAACACTACAGTAGGTAGCTTTAAAATCCTTTGGAGTACTTAAATTCTTTGATTTCCAAAGAGTTAATAACTAATTAATATGGAGGACATTAATTTTCCTAAGGCACTAGAGAACTATTTAAATTACCCCAGAGTATAGTTTTTTTTTTTTTTTTTACTAGTCCCTATATCTGGAGCTCTGTACAAGTGAAGCAGAGATAAGAGATATGGTTACCAGAAAGTACAGACCTCAGAGGTGAGAAACAAATCAATAAGCCACACCCTAATGGCACACTATGATAAACATAAAAAAGGTGCTATGGGAGTGCCCACTTAATCTCACAAAAGCTTCTTTGAATATATGATTGAGTTTAGTCTTAAAAAGCCACTAGGGATTAGTTGAAGGAGAAAGAAGGAGGTATTCTTGGATTGGAGAACATAGCCCTTGCAAAGGCCAAGAGGCTTGAGACACGCTCACAAATAGCTGTTGGAAGTTACCACGTGGAACTGAATTGATCAATCTGACTAGGAAGGACCAGATTAACATCTCTGAACTATATTATGAGAATTGAGTAAAAATTAAACAAGAAGAAGAAATGATGAGATTTGCAATTTAGAATCCTTAGAGAGGACCAGAACGGTTTGGTGGTTCAATTGCCTTCTGGATACAGTTGGAGAACTAAATGAAGGGAGTGGCAGGGAGACCACATCTGTACATATTTCTTTTGCCTACAATGAATATTTCTTCTTGCATTCGGTGGGACACTGTAGTCTTCCTTCAAGATTCTAATCAAAGTTATTGTTAAAATTTTCTCCTACCCTCATATCTTACATCTTAATTATTCCTGAAGCACAGCTGTCCTATTCAAAGTTGCATACCACATTTTATATACTTCTGTTGGTACTTCTCTGTATGGTTAATTATTTCAATTTTAACTGAGGAGACGTATTTTCAATTACGTCTCCTCAGTTAAGCAGAGAGTTCTCTGTATTTCCATTGCCAAACACATTGCCTGTCCCACTGTAGACTCTCAACATTTGTGTGTAGACTTATGATAAACTATGCCTAAAGCCAAAGAACACACGCTGAGAAAGAGGAAAGCTTAGGAATAAATAAAAATACAAGTTTACTTTTCATTATATATCTATTCAAGAAAGCCTATGGGCTATCTGAGTTATAATAATTCAGAAGCAAATAAAAAGCTGAACAGTGGAGAGAATTCATTCCAAATAAACTTATGTTGTGGTGCTGATGGGGATTTATTGTAGAAAGGATGAAAACATCAGATAAATGCATATTGACTAGATTTTAAAGTTTGATTTACTCATTAATTCTACCAATGCTTATTATTCCAGCTTTTAATGTACTAGTGGCAAATTATCCACACATAATATATGTACACACATACATTACATATACACATGGTAAATGTTGTGGCTATATATTGTGTGTGTATACATATACATACAACATGCACATGAATACACACACATTCAGACACACATAAATAAAACAAAAATATTCTCTACTTGTATGGTGTTTACAGTCTAAATGAGGAGACATGATAAACAATTAAACAAACAAATGGGTGTGAATTATAAATGTAATAATTATGAGGCAAAGGATTTGTACTTTTTTCCAAAAATTTGTCTATTTTGTAATTGCTGGATTTGATGATAATGTTGGCAGTGACACCTGCCTACTTTTTAAAAAAATAGATTTTCAGTTTATATGATAACCCTATACATTCTACGTTTGTTCATCTGCAAGATAAACAAAAGCTAAATTTATGAAACATATTTTTAAAGCATTATGCACAGAAAATGTTCCTACTGTGCTTAAAGAAGCCTTGTGAAGATCTAAATAGGACCTCTTAAGACACATATTCAATATGTGTGGGAAGAAAAGATGAGAACAAGTATTTGACCAAGAAGATAAGTCTTTTTTAAAGACTACAGTTATTTGCAGTAGTCTTTGAAAAAGAAATTGTGTCTTGACTGCTGCAGGGTTGGGTATGTTAGGTAGTGGATGGATATTTAGGGACAAATAACAACAAAGATTTCATACACTTGAATCATAACCACTATATGACTTCATCATTTATTATTAAGCATTTGAACCCTTAGCATTTCAGCAACATTCATATTTAAAATCCAGATTTAAAAACCAATTCAAAGACAAATCAGAGATGTTCGCACTTTCTTTTTTTTGACTCTGTACATTATGTTTTCTCCCAATAGTGTTTGTCGGTAAACTTTGACTCTTAATTGTTTCCCTATAGTTTCCAGTATTTAATACATATTGATTTGTCTTTAAATTATCTCACAAAGTTTTTAAGATTTTATAATTAATTGCTTATTACTGCTCAAAATGGGAAAACAAGCTATAACACTTTGAGGCATTAAACAATTCATACATTATTATCATTGGATAAAGAGAGCAGCCCACATCTTAGGTATTTTATACAAAATAAAAAGGAATTAATTTAAAACGTAACTATAGAAAATACAGTAGCATGATCTGTTAGTGGGAGCCACATGAAATTGCCTCTTCTGTAGATTAAAAATGACTGAATACAGAAAGTTTATATGGTTCAAACTCATCAACTCTTTTTCAGGTCTTGTTCTATTTATCCTAGACTATAACATATGGAATGACTAATGCAACTTTAAAATTACATGATTTCAAAAATGATGAAAGTAACATTTGAAAAATCCTTCAAACTATCTAAAAAATATTTTCTACTTGTGTGGCTTAGACACTAGAATGTCAAACTTTCTTGAACACACATTCCAACAGGTGAAATAAGATAGAGCATGTTAGCAAGAATTAACTTCTGAAAATAGAAAAAAAAATCCAATGCAAAACAGAGCATAGAGTGTGTCTAAACACTATTATAAGCAAAAAAGGGGGTGTGGAATCCAGTCAATCCTTGTATCTATAGGGCGTCAGACAACTGCCTTAACATTGTATCTACCCATCTTAGACCCATTGACAGATTCTTGTATAATCAGCCAAACAAACGTGAACAAGCAGAAGGACCTAACATGAATGAGGCCTTCAGTACATTAAGGTACTGTCAAATCATAAGAGGAGCTCTGCAGTAAGAATCTACAGTTTTCATCTTGATAAGTTTCTAAAAATTGATTAAAAATCACATCAGTATTGCTACTTGCATCGTTCATAATGAACTCATGATTTCGATCATGCTTGTAGACCTCAACAAGTTGTACACGTATGTTAAGGATTGGGTTTGACAATTAGCATGGACACCACCTCAAAACTAGATCAATGGTATCATCTTAGCTCTCATCTCTACGAAGTTCATGAGGCATTTCCTGCCCCGTTATGACCCTCCTACCAATCTTCCCTTCCCACTTATCATTTATTCTTCCATAATCATCTTTCTCCTTGGTGGTTACTAGTCTCATTTCCAATTGCAAACTTCAGTTGCTTTAGGTAGTACTACTGGCCACTCTTTCTACTACTGGTAAGGTAGAGGAAAGATCAACTAATTTTTTTTTTCATTACTTATATATCATACCACTTTTAAGAACACATTAACTCATGGGATATTATGATTGGGTACTTGGGATACTAACAGATAAAATGGTTGAGACAAGTAACTTCACCTTTTACATAATTAGTAAAATTAAGAAATATGTTCTCTTTAGTGGTAAACACAGACTTAGATCCTTTGCTTTTCATGATTCATCTTTTTTGGGGGGCAATTATTTTTTGCTTAGGACTGCTACTGTGTTCTTTACCCTTTGGCTCAACAAGAGCAGCAAAAATTTAGTCAACATTTGCTACTTTAAAATTGGGAAAACCATTCATTTCTCCTTGTTTCCATTTATTGAGCTGGTCAGCTGCCATCAACTTTTACTGACAACAGCATTTAAAGAGTATAAACACTACTCATAACTAACACATAGAAGGAATGGCTTCTTAGCCCAAAACATCTTCATTCACAAACTTATGGACTTTGAATCAATTTTTTAGTAGAATTGTGTATATCTATTTGTATTGTGGGGATCCGTTTTTCCTGACTCCCAGGACCCTCCATTAGTTGGAAATTTGGATGGCTTAGGTAGATTTGTAGTTTATTGTCAAGGAACACAGTAAAGCTGAGCTCAGATTTAAGTGTTAACCTACATTTCCTCAAAACAAATTTTTTTAAGTGGATCAGAAACTCAAGGAACATATCTTTAAACTAATGAACATAAAGGATGTTAATCTTCATGATTGCCTTTCTGGAAGTGATGCAATAAATTTTAATTAAGATGCACTTTCATTCAATAATCTGTATTAGTTCTTCTAGTTGCCTAGGAGTGGATTATCTGCTTTAATTATGTTATCTATACATTAGAATAAATGAAATAAACACTATTTAGAATGGAATCTACCTATTAGAATTGCATTTTCTTTGATTCGTATGCTAATGTCATTTATAATGCTTAACTGCAAAGGAGAAAAAACAGGGAAACTAGATTCCAAATCCTTCAATATACTTAATGAAATATGATTACTATTATGAATATAGCTATGAGCTTTATTTCTGCAATTCCTTTTAGAGTTTTATCTGTAGCCAGATGTAATACTATAAATTGATTAATGGATTTCCATGCAAATATAGAAGTAAATTTCTGTTAATCTGTGTATGGAAATAAAAGTAGGATCTAACAGAATATGAAATTCAATAATAGAATTCTAGGTATTCTTGCAAAGATAAAATTAAATACTTACATTGCTTAAACTATATACACAGTTTGTAAGTTTTCTTTAAAAGCGTAGAAGTTAAAATTCATTTATTCTATGTGATTCCATAGCTACATAGTATGTCTTTTTGAACTTCTGGAAATTAGATGATTTTATTATAGTAATTAATTATCACTGAACCACTTAATGTATATTCAGACCTTCAAAAAGGGAAAAAAAGGTTATTTGAAGAGATTATAAATCTAATGAAATAGCACATTTGGGTGGTAGTATATTTTAGTTCACTAACCAATGATAAGGCAACTAACTCAGCATCGGAGGGGAAAATTTCAAGAATGAGAAGCTCTTAAATTTCTTTGTATGCAGCTTTCTAACCTACTCATTGCTTCTTTCACACATGGCCCTTCAGAAATGTGACAAAGATTCTAGGACATGTTAATTTTGTTTATTTAATATGCAGATTATATTGGTTGTAATCGAGAACATTGTTGATCTCTTCTATCTAGGACATTTATATCTTAATTATAGTTCCTCCCTCTTAACTGGATTGTGAAATACCACTGAAACACAAACCTTTATACCAGTACAGGAAGCTAAGAGAAGAACATCGCTTGCTTATTGAAAACTGTGTTTTAAATTTTAATTTAAAATTTATACACTTAACTATTTAGTTTGCCAGAAACTGCATAGTAATAACACATTGTGTTTGGTATCTGTCATATATCTATAGAACTGGTATTTATTGCAAGTTCAAATTTATAGGGATTAACAGCACTTTGTATAACTATTTGGTCTTCGAATAGGAGACAAAATATTGAAGATTTTTCAGGGATGGCATACAAAAAATCTTCAACAAATATACAAAATATTGGTCAGGAGAGTATGTCCTTAACAGTTTATGGATTCTTTTTCAACTACTAATACTATTTTAAGTTTGCCTTTGCCCCCTAAAATATTGTTCCAAACTCAAGTTGCAAGTAGCAAGATTGATTTCTCAAGGAACATTTTATGCTGTGTTGGATGAGGATGGTTAAAATTATTCTAGTTGAAAGAAATGACTTGAGTTTTTCAGAGGCCATTGGACTATCTCATTAAAAAATAAATAAAGAAAATAAAGAACTGACATAGGAGGTATGGATCCAGTCAGTAGTTGTGCTATACAGAGGGAAGGTGAGATTTAATATGCACTTTCATGTAATTTAGCATTTCCCTTTTCAATTTATGCCATTATGTGAAAAGAGAATTCCTGGATCATTTTTGAGGAAAAAAATAAATGTCCTGCTCATTACCTGATCTGAAGTCCAAATACTAATGGAAAAGTCTTATTTTTCTCTTTACTGTTAGATTATATATATTATTTCATTTGTCTACAGTTTCAGAGGTATTATTTTGTTTATCTACGGTTTCAGAGGACAAAACAATACCTCAGACCAGGAAATTTTGATTTGATTCTAGAAAGTTACTGTAGTTGTTCTTATTTGTTGATTGTCAAATGTTGGTTTATATCCTCCTTGTCCTCAGGAAATCCTGGCAAGTTGTGAATCTGGGGTACACCGTGATTCATATTCATAGTTGCAATTTTCCGAGTGAACAAGATTTTCTAACTAACTGCTATACAAGGGCCTTTTGGAAACAGAACATATGCAAAAGATAAACTTCCACTCTTCAGCCACTTACAATCTTGGAGAAGTAACTTTACACACATAAGCAAAAAATAAAGTAACATGCAATCAAGGCTGAACAGTGTAATAGACTATAAAGTACAGGTGGAAAGGACAGAAGAATGTTAATAATATGCCAGGATGTTTATATATAATCATCACAGGTAGTGTTTGTATAATTTGTAGATGTTTTGTCTATATGGTATTTCTGGTAACACTGAGTTTTTCCAACAATTTCACAGTTACTATATTTTAAAGATATTCAGAGTAATGTGATACAACTTTGTATACTTACATTATTGTTCTTTAATAAACTTTATATTCCATAATATTGGCTATTTATAAAGCTGATTTTTGAACACTCAGACACAAAAAATTTTGTGGGATTTTTTTGCATATTTTTTTTGCAGTGACTTTATATTACATCCACACTAGTCTTATTTCAGTATATGAACTTGACAAACTTCTACTCACCTAACACATAGGCAGCATGTGTTGCTTCCTCTGCCCATGCTGCCCTCTCTAAGCTTTATCTACTTAGATAATCCTTCAGGTTTTGGTTTAAATATCCTCAGGGAAAACTTCCCTGATTCCTTACTCTATATAAGATTTCCGTTATATGCATAGGAGACCACCTTACATTTCTCTTAGCATTTCATGGTAATTATACACATATTCCTATAATATTTTTTTAATATTTGCATCTCTCCCTAGTTTATAAATTCTATGAGTAGTCTCATTAAACATTTCACTCCCAACCAGTAAAAATTTTCAATGACTATTTTTTGAATGAGTATATAAATGCTAGAATTATTTACCAAGCATAAAACTGAAAACCTGATTTCAAAAAATTGCTGGAAATCTTTTGTAATTAGCATATTGAGCATATGTAATGGATACTTCCAAACTGCATAAAATATAAACAAAGTTTCTCACTTCAGTAGGTTATATTTTCTTTTTAAATATTTTTATATGTTATGTAATACAAAAACCATTGTGCGAAATATCAAAAATTGAGTTATAATAGAGCTTGAATTAAATCTTTCTTGAAGTTTCAAAAAAAAAAAGCTATTCCATATCCTTAGAGGCTGTGTAATTAATATTTAAATATGTGTATTAGTTTGGATGTTTTTATTATAATTAATTAAAAACAGCCTCAAAATGGCTCAAACAATAAGAAAAATTATTATTTATTATAACAGGAAACCCAAAGGCCGGACTGGTCTCAGTGGTGTTTGATATAACAACTCAGATGTATTGTATGAGACCCAAGTTTTTTCTCTCTACTTTGCTGTTCTTAGTAAAAAACAGCATTCTCAGCTTTGTCCTCAGGTTGGCTCTTTTCAAAGCTGCAAGAGGGCTGCGGCATTCCCATGGGTCACATGGGCACATAATGTCAAGAGGAAAAGAAAAGAAGCCATCTCTTTAACTTATTTTAAAAGAAAGGGAGTCTTTCTAGCAGTCCCTCAACTACCTTCCCCTCATGTATCATTGGCTAGAACTGAATTCATGCCCATTCCTGAATAACTATTGACCAGGGGAAATGGAACTATCAGGATTAACTGGTACTAATTACTTGGGGTCAAAATATATGTAGGGATGTGAATTAATGGAATTTTTGCCCAGTATCAATGGTATTAGTAGTTCTTTTTATAATTGATTTGATGATTGAGAACTCTAAGAAGCAAAATGAGCCAGAAAGATTTTTCAATGAAATGCCCAATCTCATTTAAGATAACATTAAATAATAATTGGATATTACTTGTATTTGGTGCTCAGATTTATATTTTGATAGTATATTTCTCTTTTTATTATTGCAAATACCTGTGCAAAATTTCAAGAAATCTCCTTTACCCACCACCATTTTAGGGAATGAATATGAATGGAGATTTAACTATGTTTAATCTGTGAACATGATCTGAGAACTATGCCTTTTCTCTTTAGAGTAACTTCCTCCCCTTTGATACTCAAGATAATTGAAAAATAAATATTCCTAACTACAAACTTCGATTCTCCATTTCAGAAAGTAATAGATTTCTTCTAGTCTCTAAAACAGACATTTCAAAGTAATACTAAGCATTGAAAAGTTCTCATGCCAGTGTACAAGAAGTACATTTTTATGATCTCTTTCTCTCTCTCTGTCTCTCTCTCTCTCTCTCTCTCCTTGTTACAATTTAATCTGTGGAAATGGAATGGTTTAAGCTTTGCTGAACCAGTCAGCTAGTGACAGTCTTACTAAGAAGGAAGGTACTAGTAAAAGAGAATCTTAACATGAAAAATGGCAAGCAAAACATACAGGATTTCCCAGGATACTTGCCATCTATGCATGGACTACAAAGACACTTGTTTTAAGAAGAAAATTAGCTAGCCTTGTTTTATTTATGTAACTTATTTCTGTTGAAGGTTATATAAGTAAAAGTTTTCTTTTTGTAAATCTTTTACAAATTTTGTTAGGTTAATACCTAAGTGTCTCATGGTTTTTAATGCAATTGTGAATGGTACTGTTTTTGTAATTTCAATATCAATTTGTTCAATGTTAACATCAGGAAAGATAGTTTGATTTTTATATATAATTTGCTATTCTGTGATGTGTGTAAACTTATATATTACTCCCTTTCTAGTAGATACTCAGGGATTTTTCTAGAGAAAATCCTTAGGCCTAGAAAAAACAGTAGGAGACTATTGGTTCAACGAAAGAAATGAATAGCGAGTGAATACTAATGGAACATTAAGTTAGCACTGAAAACTCAATTACTTGACTGCTGATCAATATTCAAATGTGTACATGCTTTCTTAAATATTTAACATTTAAGTACACAGACTTTTTTTAAATATCAGAAGCCACTACAACATATGGTCATTACATTGCCATGATTCTGTTTTTTATATAAAATGAAGGTGCATCTAAAAGAGACTACAATGATATTATATCTTTAATTATTATTATAAGTCTATAGGATAGGTTTTGAAAGAATGAGTTTTCAATGGCAACGTTACTGTGACTACCTTTTTCCACCTGTAGTTCCATAAAGTGAAACTCAAAGTAATAGCTTATTGTATTAAAATTTTTACTAAAATGCTCATTGATGCAATAGTTTTACCACTACTTATTTATATCTTTTACACTAGATTTTTAAATATTTAAGTACAGATTACTAGTGATCAGAGCAATGTTGGGACAGCCTTTCTGTGAAGAGGAGTCTTCCATGTGTCGTGATTACCTCTCCTTGAGATGGTCCTAATAATAAATGAAGGTCCACACAGGTAGATTTTAACTCTAAAAGTTTAACTAGAAGCAGTTTATTAAGTAACTACATCACAACCTTTAGTTGGTATTAGAGCGACCCAAGGAGAGGTAATCATGACACATGGGGTAGCTATCTCCCTTGGATGCTGGTTCACTATGTTGAGCAAAAACATTAGTGCTATATTAAATCAGTATGAGACAGCTCATTTCCTCGAGAAACTTACGCTATGTAGCTAGATGTCTCTTGATTAGCTGTACGTATGTTTGAAAAATAAATGCAAACAACTGAATATATCTTTGACACACACTTGTTGTTCAACCTGCTAAAGAGGGTTATGTTACAAAATACTGAAAGAGCAATACATGAAGGCAACTGTTAAGTTAAATGTTAAGTTCATTTATTCATCAGATAGTTACTTGATATCCATCATGTGTTTGACATTAAGCTAATATATTTTAATGGAGGAGACAGAAAATAAGCAAACATATATCATAAATTGGATAATGATAAATACAACAAAAAATAACAAAAATGGGTAAAAGGTATATAACGTAAGATGGGATTTTTAAGGCAATCAGATTTTTAAGTCCTCTCTGAAATGGCTTTTGAGTGGTCATCTGAATGAAATGAGTGTATAAAACATGTAGCTATATGTGGGAGGAATATTTCAAGCAAAAGAAGAACCTTTTAATGCAATGATGCAAAGGTAATTTTTTAATAATGCAGAGTAAAATATTATTACTAAGCCAGGATAACTGAGAAATAAACAGCTTGAATTATGTAGTATTTGAAAATGTAATTACACACATAAATAATATCTAGAACTAAGTCACCAAGATAGTTCCTATGCAAGTAAATTTAGCCTAGTGGTAAGGATAATTTCTATGTAACTTACTAGTGATAGAGACTAAATGTTATTTCTTAACTGTTTAGGAAAACAAACTTAATTTCTTAAAAAACACTATTAGTTTATTTCAAAGTAAAACTTCAGCAGGATTAGATTTGAGGCTTTATTGAGCTGCTTTTATATAAATCAGCATGGTTTAGTCAACTGTAAATCTTTATTCCATTATGTTATAATTCTTGAGATGATATATTATTCCTAATGGCATTTGTGAGTTAGCACCAAATGGTATTTCATAAAATATTAACCCGTTATACCTCAGTTTATTGCCTAGAAACAGTTATCTAGGATATTTTCCTTTGAAGTTTAAAAACATATTTTATTTAATGCATAATATTATAAATGTAAATGTTCTGAAACTATTTCTTATAGAACAAACTTTATAAGGGAAGATTTATTAATACTTGTATATTTAATACATATTTATGAACTCAATGAGTGATATAAAGTTTAAAGATTTTCCTCTTTAGGAGGTCATAACTTAGAGAGGATGTAGGGGATTATTAGTATGACAGATAATTAAATGAAGTAGAATGTACTACCTACTATGTACTCAAATATGTTTATTGAACAACTACTATATACCAGGCACCGTGCTAGATATAGGAGATACAGCAGTGAACAAGACAGGCGCTATCCATGCCCTATGGAATTTTCAACCTAGTAGGGGGAAGAAAAGACATTAAATCAATACAAAGATATTGAATTATGTATGATTAAGGATGAAGAAGTATAGGGCACTATGGGAATATACATGTAGTAGAGAGAGTACAATATATCACAGAAGAATGTTACCTCCAAAGAGGCTTGGAGTTAAGAAGAGAGATCTCACTTTAATCTAGGAATTCAGATAGCATCCATAGAAACGTAGGGTTTGAGCCGGATCTTGAAGGGTGGGTGGGATTTAGGTGTGGGAAACAGGTAGGAAAGAGCAATACTGTTTGTATCCACAGCTTGAACTGAATCATTAAAGTTGGGGGAGTGTTCAAGGGATCAAAGATAGTCCAGAATGTAAAACCTACTGGGAACTTTAATAAAAATGGTAACGGGTTGGCTGGAAAAGTAGGTTTAGAGCTATGAGTGCATGCTATAGAGTGTAGGCTCATTCAGTAGACAGTAGGCAGCTGGAGAAGACATTTAAGCAGAAGAAACACCATCTGGAAAGGACTTCCCCAAATTCTGTGTATAGAGTGTTGGACAGATTGCTGGGGGGATACAGTAAAAACAAGATCAGCTTAGACTCCACTATTGTTCTTTGGGTTTAATTATTTGTGAGTTTAATTATCAAAGGAAGACGTGTAGAATACAGCAATAGTTTCAGATTTGGAATCATAGTCCTGTTTTTAAATCTTTGTCCCAATTCTTGCCATCTAATCTTGCCAGAATAATAGTTAATTCATCACTAATGAAGCTATTAATAACTACATGATGGAACTATTGGATGAGTTTGCTTCTCACCACCATGACTGGCAGACAGGAGATGTTCCCAGGTGGAAATCACACAAATCTGCCTCCTCCAAGATGACATTTGGGAGGTTCTATCAAATGATTTATAGTTTCACATTGATGAATAATAGTTATCATAATGCTTTCCTTTTATTGACTGTCTCTTATCTGTCAGACACTGTGCTCAGCTCTTCATTTACGTTATCTCTTAAGATCATCCAGAATATTAGAGCCATTATCCTGATTTTTCAGATATAGAACTGAAGATTATCAAGAAGTTATAAAGCTTATAAGCAGTAGAACATACTGTTATCTGCAAACATCGGGCAATCTGTTCCATGATCTCTTAATACAATAGGCAAGAATGTCTGAGTTGTCATAAGAGTAGTAATAAAAGTTTTGTAAAGACAAATATCTTTATTAAAATATTTCATGGAAGAGAAGGAATAATTTCAGATATATTAAACTCAGAGGAGTAAAAAGGCAAAATATTTATGTGATCTGAAGAGAAATTAGAGTATTAAACTGAGAGGAATGAAAATTGTGATAATGGATGTGGAAGCTTCAGCTGTAAAAAGTAGACTGGGCAAAAAGGTAAAGAGGGAAAGCAGCTGTGTTCTGGGGTTATGGTGCTGAGGTTTATTTGTGTTACAACATCACACTTAATACAGAATTTATACAGAAGCCACCTCTAATTGATAAGCTTCAACCTAAATAATGCATAATAGACGAATGAGACCAAAATGCGCGATGGCCTTGGTTATTCTGAGGGGACTTTATACTATGTTCTTGACAACTAGTTGATGAGTTGGTATTCTCCATTTCCATCATTGGCCTCCTACTAGAGCCATTTTATTTTTAAAGGCAAGAAAGTCAGATAAGAGTACAGAAAAATATTCATTGCAGTGAGAACCAAAATAAAATGGCCACACTGAAAGGGAGGAAAGACATTTGAATTCAATTATTCCTGGATAAAACAGTTTTTATAAAAATCAACAAGTTGGTAGCATTATAATAACAGCAAAAATCTTTGTAGTACTTATAGAACACATATTGTCTCATTTATTTTCACAAGAAACTTATGAAGCAGATGTTATCATACCCATTTTGCTGATTAAAAAACTGAGGCACAGAGAAGTTAAGTATCTTGCCTAAAGCAATAGAATTAGTAAGCGTTAACATGGGGATTTAAAAGGGAATGGTTGGGCTCCAGAAGGTATTTTTAATCACTACACTATACAATACTAATCTTTACTCAAATCACTCAAAACAAACTGTATGCCTTTTAACTGACCATAGAGCAGACCATAATGAAAGACAGTCCATTGCTGGTGACTTAATTCCACTATACCCTATACCAATGGCTAAATACTGGGGAGGAAGTGCTCTGAGTCTGTGGATATTGCTGAGGTTGAAAGTTTCTTTGGACATTCAAAATTGCATTTAAAATAAATAGCATATTTGGTTTCTGTTGCTACATGTATCCATTAACGTGTGTATCACTACGTTTGTGTGTGCATGTTGTGTGTGTGTGTTTGTTTTAAGGAAGGTTGTTAACCTCAGTTAACATGTATTAAAAAGGTATTACTAATCATGGACATTCCCAGAAATGAAGTCTTTTTGGCAAGAAGTAGGGAGAACTGTGCCCAAACAGAATATCTTATGTCTAGGTAGGCTTCAGCTTGAATACAAATATGTTAAGACATGTGTAAGACATAAAAAGAATTTCCCCTCAGGGCTGCTACCTTCCAGGAGAACACCTGATTAGCACATAAATGTTTATGCTGCTCACGGAGGAGTGTACCTCATTTACCTTAAGCTTGGTTATTTACATTTCTTTAGTACTAAGGATATAGTCAGGTATTTAAATTCTCCTGTCAATGGCATCATTTATCTGATGGATTCACTTCACCCACTTCAAACTAATTGCACAGGGTTTCCCTGTAACATTTTAATGACATTAAGAACAAGCACAGAAATATGCCCAATGAGGAGGTCATGTGAGAATGACCAAAACGATTTGAATAATACCGGCCACACTTATTAAAGGATGTTTATAGAATCCTCACAAGATAACTTCTCTTTTGTACTTTAAACCCTTGGTCAACTCATCCTCCTTTTCTTTGTTATTGAGTCAAACTAATATACAACTTTATTCAAGAACAACAAACTCTTGGCTTTCTGTTTCTAATTTTGAGAGGCATCATTTAATTAATTGATTTTAAAACAAAGTCACAGCCTTAAATTATGATGAAAAAAAGCATACTTATAAAGTTCTCAGGGAGCTGGGTTTTCCTCATTTATATTCACCTGTAATATAATTCCTATTAATAGTTCTTAATTCTTGAAAGATGTATAGGAAATGCTTTTTCAACATGTCCCTATTTTCACAAGGCAGTAAGGGGATTTGGCCAACTGTGGAAGGAACTGGAAATGTTCCCCTGATTTTAATTTATGTGATAACAGGGACCGAGGTTTGCTCATCAGCGAATATCCAGGGCCTATAATGGTGCTGAGTACACAGTAGGTTCTCAGTAAGAACTTACTCAATGAATTACATGTGACAGAAACATTAGATCCCTATTGTGTGATCCTAAAAAAAATATAACTAGTGTTATGGATGTAAACTTTAGGAATGCATTCCTAAAAATCATCCTCAGGTTATTCAAAGGTGAGAGAACTTTGCTCAGGAAGTTAAGAAGGAATGGTCGTAAGAATAGTCTGGCCCACATTATAGTACTCATATGACGAAGGGGATTTTAGCATTGGTGACTAAAGGGGATTACTTACAAGTTGTGTTTAATTGTGAATTCTGAGATTCTACATGGGTTCCTGGGTGAAATCAAGAAAGGAGTCTTCAAATTCCCACCCCTCATACTTATTGATATATTTGCATTTGTAACCATTCTCAGAGGAAGCAGGTCTCTTTGTCAAAGACAAACTTCTCTAGATTCCAGCCTTTCCTACCCCTTCTGAGGCCATAGGACAAAAAGGAAATACATGGCTCATTCTATATCCACTGTCTGCCTGCCGGTTGCTTACTTACAGGTCCAAGTCTGCCCAGGACTTCCCATGTTGACAAGACTTTATAGAGGTGATACTTGAAAGATGAAAAGGTCCTCCTTGGGTGTATGGCAGATAAAGGATAGAGGATGGAATGAGTGATTGATCATGCTGCTGAGGGATCCATCAGGAGAGACTTAGGGGTTATGCTAAAGAGTTTGCACGTCAATGTGAAATTTAGCATTAATTCTTGCAAATGTGCCTCAATGGGGCAATTACATACTGTAGAATTCTATACACCCTCTCCATCCCAGAACAGCTCAGTTTTAAGTGAGTGTTATATCTTAGAGTTCTATATAAGCATGAATTTGAGAAAGGGGTCTCACCACCTTCAAAATATTTCTTTCCCCTGCTCAGGCTAAACACCTTGGAATCCTCCTTATGTCTTCTCTTTCTCTCACCTTTTGCAACCGATTCATCGACAAAGCACTGCCTTAAAATATATTCTGAATCCAATTATATGTTCTGATGTCCTCACGGCTACCATCCTAGTCCACACCGCTATCTTCTCTCACTTGATCTATTACAATGGTACCCTAACCAGTTTCCCTGCCCCCCCTTCATGCCTTCCTCACCCCCATCATAGTGTATTCTCCACAGAATGACCCCTTTTACAGAACCATTTCATTCCACTGAGCAAAACTCTAATGGCTTCCCTTCTCACTCAGAATAACATAAAGCAGTCCTTATTGTGACCTGATCCACTACATGACTCTCTCTCGGACCTCATCTTCTTCCATTTTCTGCTTGCTCACTGAACACTGGCCACATTGACCTTCTCACTCTTTGGCAAACACACCAACTCTGCTCCCACTTCAGGACACTTGGACTTACTGTTCCCTCTGCTTGTAATACTTTTTCCTCAAATATCTGCATGGCTCGGCTCTTCAGTTTGTTCATGTCTGTACTTAGATGTCACCTTTGCAGAGAGGTCTCTCCTAATCACCTTAATCCCACCCTACCCCAAGAAACCCCCACTCATTCTTTATCTTCTTACCTGACACTTTACATTTATGTACAGATTTATTTATTGTTTGTAGTCTGTCTTCCCAAATAAAAGATGTGAAGGTAAAGAACATATCCTCAGTCCTGTTCTAGCCCTACTACCTAAAATAGTGCCTGAAGTAAGTAGATACATGCTCAATAAACATACATTAAATAAATGAGTGAAATTACGGGTATCTTTTAACAGTATGCATGGCAGTCATAGTAAGCATAAAGTCTTCTTGAGGCAGAAGATTTTTGAAGAGCCTGGTATGTTTTTGAAGGACACAGGGAAATTATAGAAATGTTACTCATATTTGCAGGAATTAAATTAAATTACTAAATACTACTGTTCATGTAGTGACTTTTAGAGATGGAGCTGACCTTGCTAATATTATAGTCAGAGAGGAGGCTGCTTCTGGGTGCTTACAAGATGGCAATCATGATTTTAAAGGTCATCTATAAAGAGGGTAGATCTTGTTCTAGATCTAGAATGCATAGATCTAAAAAAAATTTTTTAAAGGAATTTTTGGAAAGCATAAAATGTTTATCACTGATATCCTGAAATGTCCCATATGCTTTTTAATATTATATTGCACTATGTAAATAAGATGCAATAGGACTAACATTCCCTCCCCCACCACCTAAAGAGCTATTACACATTCCATTAAAGGAGCAGGATACTATGCAGTTTCTGCCCATACTTTGCAAATTTGTTCTTCTCCATTGCCTGCTAAACCAGTCATGTCTAGCTGATAAGGAAGCTGATTTTGATGACTAACTCATACTTGAAATTCTCCCCATTTCCCACCACTTTTCCAGTTCTTTATTCTTCTGTAGTAACTTATGATGACATTTTTAGAATATGCCCTCATGTGTCTTTTGGACAAACCAAGGACATTTCTTGCCCGAGTTCTTTGATTTGCGTTCCTACTCTTTGAAATTCTTATTAAGTCCAAAGCAAATTTTGCCTCATCATGAAAATACCCCAGTGTCGTTTCTACTTAGATAGCTGTATCATTTTTAAATGTGGCAACAACACAATCAACTCCTCTCTTTTACTACCCACCATCTTGCCAATGTTTCTGATTCATGGGTTCAAGTACTGCTAACAGTCCTCCCATAGAAAGAGACCTCCCAAAAAGAACTGCACTGCTATCAGCTGAAAGAGAGTGTTAAAACCATTAACATGGTTTCTCAAATTCTCTTAAACTCTTACTTCTCATTTTCTATCTAAAACATGTGAAATATTTTCTTTTGTCCATTTGATAAAGTTCTCTATTGAGTGGTAGTGGAAAATTCTATTAATCAGTAAGTTTTCTTTGACATCCAAATAAATTTGTGGTTGGTCATATTCCTGTTATGATGATGAGAAGTTCTGTTTGTGAGCAAGAAGTAATAGGTGCAGGATGTACTTAACCAATATCATGTGCAGAGGAACTCCCTTTATCCTTCAAGGGCTAGCTCAGCTATTACGTTGTCCGAGAAGTCTTTCCTGTATCCATTTCTGTCCCTTTCCCAAACAACTTTTATTACTCAATTCTCCAAGAAAAGAATAGTTTCTTGGTAAATAGTTTTTCTTGGTAAAACTATTATTTTCCCTATGACACTATATTGAGTTTTATTATTTTATGTCTTTCTACTTTACCATAGCCTCTTGAATACAAAGTGTGTATCATTTTTGTTTCTGAAAATTTTTCGTATCCCTAGTGCAGGGGTGTCCAAACTGCAGCCCACGGGCCAACTGCAGCCCGTGATCCATTTTTAATTGGCCCGCAGCAAATTCCAAAAATATATTTAGTTTACTTAAATAAACCACGTGAGGCAATACGTAATTCGCCTCGAGTGAGTGGCCCGGCTGTTTGTGTATTTTACTGCATATGGCTGTTGGTGAAAACCGTTGAAAAAAGTTTGGACACCCCTGCCCTAGTGTTCTGAATATATTAGGCACATAGTAAAATGTTCTTAAATAGAACTGAATTAAATATAAGAAAAGGACATGTAACGATCCTGCTGATCAGATCACACACGTGTGGCTCTGTGTATGTTCCAAGTTCAGTACAAAGTGAATTTTTCCCAGAAACAACACATTATACATGAATAAACCAGTTGACATATTATTAATATGTAGTTTTGGAACCGTTTGCCATGAATTCAATAGTCACATAATAAGACTGTGGTAGAGAAAAGTATAGGAAAAATTCTAATCTATTTGGACTTCAGAGAAAGTAGATGATACCTGAGTTTACAAAGCTTAAATCAAGCTTTGCCTCTGCATCAACAAATAAAATACTGTAGTTTTAATATTTATTATTAATGTCTCTATTACATATTTGCATAATATACAGAGGGTGGCAAAAAACGTATACACATTTTAAGAAAGGAAAAACTGTATTAAAATTGTAATACTCAATATACAGTCATGTTTGACTTCTGCAATTACAAGAGGTGCTCAAAATGGTTACCACCAGCATCCAGACATTTCTGATCACAGTGAACTACTGCTACATAGATAATATATCTTAAAATGTGTATACATTTTTTTGGCACCCTTTCTACATACACATGTACATATACATATACATATACATACACACAGCTTTGTTCTATGGATTCGCACATTAAGATCAATAATCTGAAAGATATACCCAGTTTGAAGTCTGAGGGACTGGGACATGTCTTAATCACATAACAATTTCTTTATTGTGCCTAACATAAAAGACATTCATGCCATTTAATGTACAAATATATATTGAAGGTGGCCTACTTCTGCACACTTCTACTTAAACTACACTTGTTAGCACCCCAATTAATTTACCAGAAAAACTTCCATTTTAAGAAAAATTTTATAAAACAAAGTAGAAAATCAACTCTATTGCAATTGCTGAAATAAACTTAAAAGTTCAAGACTAAACTAGCTGTAGCTTCTCTCTAATAAGCAATTGCCAAATGTCCAACTGTCAGCCATCTTTGATATACTAGTATACTAATCACAGAGCTCATTACAATGAATGATATCATTACTGGGAGGGGGCAGGCTTTCTCACCTATTTATTTAGGTATTATTACAGTGTTTATCATCAAAGAGGCTGCCCGTAAATGAGGACATAACTCAGGCTTAGTTGATAATCTGCATGAGTGGCACTTTGGAGGGGGCAATACTATAGGTCATGTTTGCTCACTTGATCAGAATACTTGTGAAGCTGTCTAGAGAGAAAGGTGTAAGACTGAACTCTTTTTTTTTTTTTTTTTACTTAGATGTCCATCATTTATATCCCTCACACTGTGGACCCCCCTCCCCCCATCTACTATCCCTCTGACCTCGCACCAAGCCATCACATTATATATATAAAATAATAGTTGGCATTCATTATTGTTTAGCTTCTAGTGTACAATGCCATGATCAGGCATCTACAGTATCCCTGAGCTGGTCTCCCAAATGGGACACGTGTCCATCGAATACCTTATAAAATCTTTACAACGTTATTGAATACGTTACCCAAATTAATTTTCAAAAACCCTGAGGCCATCTTATGGTTACCAACTGTTTCCTAATCCCTTCACCTTCCCTCTTATCCCCTATATACATCTTTTTGGTCTATAATAATGTAGTTAGTTTGAGATATCTAATTTAGTTAAGTCCTAAGAATGAAATAGCAGCATATACTTAGACTCAGGAAAAATGTAAGCAGGGGCTACCTCTAGGAATAGAGATTTTTTTCTGCTATAGAAACTGAAATGTTCTCTTACTAACAAAAATTTAAGCCACAAAATGTTTACTGGTTTATAGCTGCTTCTCCATAGTATTTTTTTTCCAGTGACAAGTTCATCGAACAGACCGAGTTATTTATCTTTTTTTTTTTTAAATTATAGTTGGCATTCATTAATGTTTAGCTTCTGGTGTACAATGCCATGGTCAGGCATCCACAGTATCCCTGAGGTGGTCTCCCAAATAGGACACATGTCCATCAGATACCCAACAAAATCTTTACAACATTATTGATTACGTTCCCCAAATTAATTTTCAAAAACCCTGAGGCCATTTGTGGTTACCAACTGTTTCCTAATCCCTTCACCTTTCCCCTTATCCCCCCCACCCCGCCCATCTAACAACTCTCAGTTTTTTCCTTTTTGTCCCCAAAACTGTTTTTGATTGGTTCATTCACTTATTCTTTTCTTTAGATTCTGCATATAAGTGAGATCATACGGTACTTGTCTTTCTCGTTCTGACGTATTTCACTTAACATAATGTTCTCTAGATCCGAATTATTTTTCAATGCAAGCACTTCACACACTTTCCACATGCCAGAAGCAGACTTGTAACAATTCCACACATGGCATATCTCTTCTGATTTTTCACATCTCAGCAAAAATGTTACTTCAGAGAGAACTTGCTTACTCACTCTTCCCAAGCAGTTCCCTCTACTCACCCGATCGATAACCTTTTTATTTTTTATTATGGACATCTTATTCACCTACTTCCTAGCGTTTGTCACCACTCGTAAGGATGGCTATGATTATAAATTTTATCTGTCTCCCTTCAGAGACTATAAGCACTACGACAGCAAGGACCATGTATTTGTGTTTTATTCACTGTGTGTCCAGGAACTATTAATGCATAAAACATGGTGGATGTTTATGAAATAATTATTTGTTGCATATTTAATAATAACACATTTCAGAATTCTTCAGCTTTTGTATGCAAATTATTTTTCTATATCTAGGATCTGGACTGCATTTCTTTCATTCATCATTCATTCATTTATTCAAAGAGCAGCAAAATTCATGTAAGGAATTACATTAGATATTAGAGTTAGATAAAAAGTGGTAAAATAATATTTTATTTTTCTCAATGGTATGTTTTCTGACAATTCTTATTCATATAGCTCTTCAGAAATTATGAATTATCTCTACACGAGTTTTTAAAAAATTCTCGCAACAACCTTGAGAGATGAGGGATATTATTACCCTAATTTAATAGACAAGGGATTCTTAGAATCAGGGACAGCAAGATAACAGGGTCAATACATGACCAAAGGTTTGAACCCTTGGATTTTGATGCAAATTGCATGCTTTTTCTAGTATTCTTTTCATGTGTATTTCATTACTATAACCATCGTTTTGTTTTTATTAAAAATACCAAAAGGTTATAGTTCCTGTATTTTGTTTACTTTAATGAATTTTTTAGAATGATATGGACTTGCAGATGTGATAGTTGATTTACATGTCATCAGTACACTAATGTGATAACATAATAATGCTATTCTTATTTGATGTCTGCATTGAAACATTAAAGAATGAGGCATTATTCCAGAAGGTTGTTAGAACAAAGGTATAAATTTTATTTATTTATTTATTTATTTATTTATTTATTTATTTATTTATTTTTGGTGGAGTGGTGAAAGGGGGAATCTTTTTTTTTTATTAGTTTCAGGTGAACAAGACAAAGTAATACTTAGACGTTTATCATTTATATCTCTCACACTGTGTGAACCCCCGTTTCCCCATCCACTATCCCTTTGACATTGCACACAGCCATTACATTTCCACTGTCTCTATTCCTAATGCTGTACTCCGCTTCTTGTAAGTATATACATATATATATATGTATATATATGTATATATATATATATGTATGTATATATATAAAATTATAGTTGGCATACATTATTGTTCAGCTTCAGGTGTACAGTGCAGTGATCAGGCATCTACATCATCCCTGAGGTGGTCTCCCAAATGGGACACGTGTCCATCGGATACCCTACAAAATCTTTACAACATTATTGATTATGTTCCCCAAATTAATTTTCAAAACCCTGTGGCCATCTTGTGGTTACCGACTGTTTTCCAATCCCTTCACCTTCCTTCTTATCCCTATTCCCCCTCCCATCTAGCAACCCTCAGTTTTTCCTCTTTCTCTCCCAAACTGTTTCTGATTAGTTCATTCACTCACTTATTATTTTCTTTAGATTCCACATATAAGTGAGATCATATGGCATTTGTCTTTCTCTGTCTGACTTATTTCACTTAACATAATGTTCTCTAGGTCCATCCATGTTGTTGTAAATGGTAAGATTTATTTCTTCTTTATGGCTGCGTAATACTCCATTGTATAACTGTACCACAGTTTCTTAATCCAGTCATCTATCTATGGGCATTTCGGTTGTTTCCATGTCTTGGCTATTGTGTATAGTGCTGCAATAAACATAGGAGTGCATACTGATTTTTGAATTGGAGTTTTGGATTTCTCCGGATAGATACCTAGGAGTGGAATTTCTGGATCATAAGGTAGTTCCATTTTCAGATTTTTGAGATACCTCCATACTGTTTTCCATAGTGGCTGCACCAATCTGCAATCCCACCAACAGTGCACAAGCGTTCCCTTTTCTCCACATCCGCGCCAGCACTTCTTGTTTGTTGATTTATTGATGATAGCCATTTTGACTGGGGTGGTATCTCATTGTGGTTTTTATTTGCATTTCTCTGATGGTTAGTGAGGTTGAGCATTTCTTCATATGTCTGTTTGCCATCTGTATGTCCTTTTTAGAAAAATGTCTCTTCATGTCCTCTGCCCATTTTATAATTGGGTTGTTTCTTTGGAGTTGAGTTGAGTGAGTTTTTTATAGATTTGTGATATTAACCCCTTATCAGTTATATCATTGGCAAATATCTTTTCCCATTCAGGAGGATCCCTTTTTGTTTTATTGATGGTTTTCTTGGCTGTGAAAAAACTTTTTAGTTTGATGTAATCCCACATGTTTATTTTTTCTCTTACTTCCCTGGCATGAGGGGATATATCAGTAAAAATCTTACTGCGGGTAATGTCTGTGAAGTTTCATCCTATATTTTCTTTTAGGTATTTTATGGCTTCAGATCTTACATTTAAGTCTTTAAGCCATTTTAAATTTATTTTTGTATATGGTGTAAGGAGTTGGTTCAGCTTCATTTTTTTGCATGTGTCTGTCCAGGTTTCCCAGCACCATTTATTGAATAGACTGTCTTTACCCCACCGTACATTCTTGCTTCCATTGTCGTAGATTAAATGGCAATATTGGCATGTGTTTATTTCTGGACTCTCTATGCTGTTCCATTGATCTATGTGTCTGTTTTTATGCCAGTACCATGCTGTTTTGATTACTGTAGACTTGTAGTATAATTTGATATCAGTTATTGTTATACCTCCCACTTTGTTCTTATTTCTCAAGATTGCTGATGTTATCCGGGGTCTTTTATGGTCTCGTATAAACTTTAGGATTATCTGTTCTATTTCTGTGAAAAACGTTGTTGGTAGTTTGATAGGAATTGAGTTGAATATGTATATTGCCTTAGGCAGTATGGACATTTTAACTATATTAATTCTTCTTATCCTTGAACATGGAATGTGTTTCCATCTATTTGTATCTTCTTTCATTTCTTTCTTCAGTGTCTTATAATTTTCTGAGTACAGATCTTTTACGTCTTTGGTTAAATTTATTCCCAGGTATTTTATAGTCTTTGGAGCAATTGTAAATGTGATTGCTTTTTTAATTTCTCCTTCTGATATTTTATTATTGGTATATACAAATGCAACTGATTTCTGAATATTAATTTTATATCCTGCTACTTTACTAAATTCATTTATCAGCTCTAATAGTTTCTTGGTGGAGTCTTTAGGGTTCTCTCTATATAGTATCATATCATCTGCATATAATGACAATTTTACTTCCTCCTTACCAATTTGGATGCCTTGTATTTCTTTTTCTTGTCTAATTGCTGTGGCTAGAACTTCCAGCACCATGTTGAATAGAAGTGGAGAAAGTGGGCAACCTTGCCTTGTTCCTGATCTTAGGGAGAATGGTTTTAGCTTTTCTCCATTGAGTATGATGACAGCTGTGGGTTTAACATATATGGCCTTTATTATGGCCTTTATTATGATCCCTCTATTCCCCCTTTCTTAAGAGTTTTTATCATAAATAACTGCTGGATTTTATCAAATGCTTTTTCTGCATCTATTGATATGATCATGTGATTTTTATTTTTCATTTCGTTAATGTGATGTATCACATTAATTGATTTGTGGAAGTTGAACCACCCTTGAATACCAGAGATGAATCCCACCTGATCATGGTGTATGATCTTTTTAATGTATTGCGGAATTCTGTTTGCTAATATTTTGTTGAGGATTTTTGCATGTATGTTCATTAGAGATATCGGCCTGTAGTTTTCTTTTTTTGTGGTGTCTTTGTCTGATTTTGGGATCAGGGTGATAGTGGCTTCATAAAAAGTGTTTGGGAGTCTTCTCTCGTTCCGGATTTTTTGGAGGAGCTTGAGGAGAATAGGTGACAATTCTTTTTTGAATGTTTTGTAAAATTCACCTGTAAAGCCATCTGGTCCAGGGCTTTTGTTTGTTGGGAGATTGTTGATTACTGATTCAATTTTCCTGGTGGTAATCAGTCTATTCAGGTTTTCTGTTTCTTCTTGAGTTAGCCTTGGAAGGTTGTATGCCTCTAGAAAATTGTCCATTTCTTCCAGATTGTCAAATTTGTTGGCATATAGTTGCTCATAGTCATTTCTTAAATTTTTTTGTATTTCTGTGGTGTCTGTTGTCAGTTCTCCTCTTTCATTTCCGATTTTATTAATTTGGGTCCTCTCTCTTTTTTAATGAGTCTGGCTAAAGGTTTGTCAATTTTTTAAAATCTTCTCTAAGAACCAACTCTTGGATTCATTGATATTTTGTATTGTTTTTCTGGTTTCTATTTCATCTATTTCTGCTCTGATCTTTATTATCTCCTTCCTTGTGCTCCGTTTGGGCTTATTTTGCTGTTCTTTTTCCAGATCCCTTAAGTGTGAAGATAAACTGTTGATTAGTGATGTTTCTTGTTTCTTTAGTTAGGCCTGCAATGCTATGAATTTCCCTCTTAGGACTGCTTTCGCAGCATCCCATAGATTTTGGGTCATCGTGTTTTCATTTTTGTTTGTCTCGAGATATCTTTTGACTTCTTCCTTGATCTCCTGCTTGACCCATTCATTATTTAGTAACATGTTATTCAGCCTCCATGAATTGGTGTGTCTTCCAATTTTTTTCCTGTAGTTCATTTCTAATTTCATAGCACTGTGGTCAGCGAAGACAATTGGTATGATTTCAATTTTCTTAAATTTATCAAAACTTGTTTTGTGGCCTAACATATGGTCTATCTTGGAAAATGTTTTATGTGCGCTTGAGAAGAACATGTATTTTGCAGCATCGGGGTGAAATGCTCTGAAAATATCAATTAAATCCAAGTGGTCCAATGTGTTATTTAAGGCTGTTGTTTCTATATTGATTTTCTGTCTGGAAGACCTGTCCCTTGTTATCAGAGGTGTGTTAAAGTCCCCAACTATGATAATGTTACTGTTGATCTCTCTCTTTATGTCAGTCAATATCTGTTTTATATATTTAGGTGTTCCTATGTTGGGTGCATAGGTTTTTACTAGGGTTATGTCCTCTTGTTGGATCGATCCCTTTATTATTATATAGTGCCCATCTTTTTCTTTTAATATGTTCTTTATTTTAAAGTCTATTTTGTCAGATATAAGTATTGCAACTCCAGCTTTTTTCTCATTTCCATTTGCATGAAATATCTTACTCCAACCCTTCACTTTCACCCTGTGTGTGTCTTTTGATCTGAAGTGAGTCTCTTGTGTACAGCATATACAAGGGTCTTGCTTTCTTATCCATTCAGCCATCCTATGTCTCTTGATTGGAGCATTTAATCAGTTTACATTTAAAGTGACTATTGATATGTAAATAGTTATTGCCATTTTTAAATTTGTAGTTAGATTGTTTTCATCTTTCTTTTATTACAGAAGTCCTTTTAGTATTTCTTGCAATCCTGGTTTGGTGGTAATAAATTCCTTTAGCTTATTCTTTTCCGGGAAGCTCTTTATCTCTCCATCAACTTTAAATGATGGCCTTGCTGGATAAATCAATCTAGGTTGTAGGCCTTTGTGTTCCATCACTTTGAGTATCTCCTGCCACTCCCTCCTGGCGTTCAATGTTTCTGTAGAAAAGTCATTTGATAGTCTTATGGGAGTTCCCTTGTATGTAACCCTCTGTCTTTCTCTTGCTGCTTTTAGGATTCTCTCTTTGTCTTTAAGCTTTGCCATTTTAACTATAATGTGTCTTGGTGTTGACCTGTTTGGGTTTATCCTGGTTGCAACTCTCTGCACTTCCTGAGCTTGTATGTTGGTTTCCTTCATTAGGTTAGGGAAATTTTCAGACATTATTACTTCAAATATGTTCTCAATCCCTTGCTTCCTCTCTTCACCTTCTGGTATTCCTATGATGCGCATGTTGTTGCGCTTGATGTTATCCCAGAGGTCTCCTAAACCATCTTCATTATTTTTCTTTCTTTTTTCTTTCTGTTGTTCTGTTTGGGTGATCTCTGCTAACTTGTCTTCTAAGTTGCTGATTCGATCCTCTGCTTCATCTAACCTGCTGTTAATTCCTTCAAGTGAGTTATTTATTTCTGTAATTGTGTTCTTTAGTTCTAACTGGTTATTTGTTATGATTTCTACATCCTTCTTTATGTCGTCTCTAAGCTCCTTAAACATTCTTATCACCAGTATTCTGAACTCTGTGTCTGATAGGTTGGTTACCTCTGTTTCATTTGGTTCCACTTCTAGAGGTTTCTTCTGTTCTTTTATTTGGGACATGTTTCTTTGTTTCCCCATTCTGGCTGACTCTCTGAGTTTGCTTTGATGTATTAGGTAGATCCCCTAGAGTTCTTAGTTCTTGCTGGGTTATCTTATGTAGTATGTGTCCTTTATATTTGACTTACACTACTTTGTTCTTCTCCTCTGCATGTGCTCCAAAGGTGACTCTTGTGTTGTGTATATTGTCCTGTTAAAGAAGATCTTTAATTGCTTTTTGCTTGTGAGTAGGTGGGGATAACTCCTAGGCTGACTAGTTGTGAGACTTGTTCTGCCCACCTCAGAGTGTTCTGCTGCATGAGGGTTGACCACTTAAATGCGATTTGACCTCAATGGGCTCTTGTGCCAGTAGAGAATTCCTCTGGGTGTGTGACTTGTAGGTCAAACCCAGTAGTACTCTGGGTTGTTCTGGAGTTGGCCTCTGGATATGTTGAATCTTGTGCCTCTTAAGCTGGGTCCAGTAGGGCAATTTCAGAACAAAGCAAATCACCAAGCACAACAACAACAACAACAACAAAGAAAAAATCAAATACACTCACATGTAAAAACAACCGACAACCCCCACTCAACACAGGCAAAGATATCAAAGACATAAGACAAAACAAAACAAAACAAAACAAAAAGCAGTGCCAGTCTTGGCTTAAGCCCACCAAATAATCTCTAGCTTGTCCTCTGCTGTACCAAAGAGTCCCCTGCGTATTGTGCAGGCAGAGCTGGTCACCTGGTGCCCAGAGTGACATTGGGACTGCAGATTTAGATGTGTGGGGCTGAAGGGTCTGGATGGCAGTTTTTACAAAGTCAGTGCAGTTTCTGCCCTTGCCTGCACATATGCACACTGAGAGTAGCACCACCAGCCCTGTGTTCAGTTCTCCTGAGTCTTAGGACTCTTCTTCCGTGTGTGTGTGTGTGTGTGTGTGTGTGTGTGTGTGTGTGTGTGGCAGGCGGGAGATTTCTGAGCTGTTGAAAGCCATGAGCTGCGTCTGCCACTTACTGCTGATCCATGGGAGTGCCTCCGCAGTTGTAATTGTCCTGCCCTAGGCAGGCCAGAAGGGTGGGTGCTGGGGATGGAGGGGTCTTCTCTCTCCCAGCCCAGGCATGTCACACTCTTCCTGCAGGCCAGAAAAGGTGGTGGTGGTGGGTGGAGGAGTCTCTTCTCTCCTAGCCCAGCAAAAACCACACTCTTCCCAGCCTCTTCCCTGGGTCAGAGCTGCCTGCCAGTCTTCCCAGAGCCTGAGCACTAAGGCTCCTCTGTAATCTGACATTACTCCTCAGTTCAGGGGCCAGTTTAAATCTCTGGAAAGGTGGGGGTAGGATTGGAAGGGGTGAGGGGCCAAGGTATGGCGTTTGTATCCTTTGTCCCGCCTAAGGCCCAACTGGAGTTCCCAACCGAGGTCACTGCCCCAAATGCTGGACACGCTGCCCCCTGGGCAGGAGAGATCAGCTGTGGGACACAGGGAAAGAGCCCACCTCCTGGCTTTTGTGTTCTCTGTCCCATCTTGGGATCCCCTGTGTCTCTGCAGCTGCAGATGCCAGCCGCATTTCCACTGCTGCAGATGCGGTCCGCGTCCCCACAGCCATAGATGTGGGCCGCGTCTCCACTCCACTCCCTTCCCTCTTCCCCTGCTCACCCAATTTGCCCACTTGCAAGTAATCCTTGCATGAGTCACTTAGCTGTTCTGCGTGATGAGCAGAGTCCTTTGATTGGTTATATGTCGCGTTTGTGATAAGATTGGGAGGAGAACTCAAAATGTGTGCCCCGCTGCCGCCATTCCTATGACGTCACTCTCCCCGAAAGGCAAGTTTTATTTTAAATATTCTAGGTTTGTTGCCTTCAGAGTGAGGATCATGGTCTTATTTTAATTTTACTGACTGGTTAGTATGTGGAACCAGCTGAACTCATTAGAGCATTTTTGCACTGAAAACTAATAGATTTATATTATCAATGTTTATGCATCTAGAGATCAACAAATTAATTTTGCTGCAAATCCAGAAACAATGATTTTCATAAATTTATAAAGAAAAATATATGAATAACTTTGAAAGTAATTGTATTGAATTATAGATAACTATGGAGAAAATATGAAAATATTCTTTACTATAAACCGTCAGATCATCTGAAGAATTATATTCAAAGACAAGATCAAAAACGGAACAAAAGAGAGCAAAACAAAACCATTAGCTTCTGTGAAAGACATAAACAGGACTATATTCTGATTCTTTACTTGTATTATTTATTTGCACCATTTTGGATCCTAACAAAGCCATAAAAAGTTTCTATTCCTCATTTCACAGGTGAGACGACTAATTCCAGAATTTAACTAACTTGCTGATATAGCAAAACCAGGATTAAACCTCATTAGTCTGTGTTTATTTCCATAATAAAGAAGTAGTCACTTCCCAGCATGTACCAACATTTTCCATTTATCTTTAAAAAGGTTGCTTTAATGGAGAAATAAGTTTGAGTTATATTTTCCTTCTCCATTTGTTTTCTCATTTTTATTTTCATTTTACTTTAATAGGAAGAAAATAAAAAAGGCAAAAGAACAATCCTCTCCCCAAAAAATAAACACTAAAGAACAAATTTATGCTTAATTCTTTCCTTTAAAAAGATGCAATGCAAGGTACCATGAAAAAGTTCCATTTTGATTAGGCTCATATTCAGATTAAACGAATAAATAATTGTCATGTACAAGTAGAAGAAACATATAGGAATATATAAAGGCATTTTAAATGTCATCAAAATAAATCAATGTCTTTCATAGATTGAATAAGTTACACATAAAAAAAATCTTTTTAATTTATAGCCAAGTTCTGAAAGTTTCACACTTAAGACTCCTTTGAATTTTTGTTTTTTAGGATAACTACCACTTTCTTTGCAATTAGCTTGCATTTGCATACAGCCCCATTCAGCTCTACTTCAAAACACAGAAATAAGTATTTGGTAAAACTTATTTTAACTTCCACATGACACAAAACTGAGCATTTATCAAACTGAGAATAGCTGATCACCAGACAAAACTCATTTTAAAATTAAATATAACGATGATATATAAAAAAAAATCTTCTATGTTATAATGCAGTGTTATCATGGTGTAATATATGGTTATCACCCCCAAAGATTTGAAAGAATTTGACTTTTGTCATTTTTTTGCTTATTGAATGGCACAGGGTACAGCAATCGACAAAACTTAGGAAAACAAGAAGTGAGAATTTAAAACTTGCAGTAACCAAAATATCCATACTCTAAATAAACAGGAATATTTATGCCATAGATTTTGGAAATGGAGACTTCAATTATTAGCGAGGAAAAAGGCATCGCTCGTGGGGACATTAGAAACTTTGATTTTTCTGAATTGTGTGACACCAGCCTTGACAGTTACTTTTATTAGAGTCATGCAAACATGTTGTTAGTGACACAACGGAAATAAAATGAGTCAAAGACAAAGGGCATGAAATGGATACTTTCCATTTGGCTCAGACTTAAGTATAAGGACAGCACATTGCTCATTATAAACAATATTGATGCTACACTGGAAATACTTTCTCTTCATTTAATCTTCCTCATCTTGCCTGGAGGCACACTCATTTATTTAGCTGGACAAAACATGGGTGCCATTAATCCTTTTCTTGTCCCACATCTAAGCAATCAGTCACCAAAACTCAAGGATTAGAGCTAAATCCATCTCCTCCTCTTTACCTCACTGCCTCAGCCAGGTTCGGGCCCTCACCATCTCTCTCCTGGACCTTTCAAAATGACCTTTAAACCAATTTTTCTGTCTGCACTTTTGTTGTAATCTCTATTCTCATTCATATCTCTGATTATTCTAAATTCTCAATATGATTAAAACTTTTATTGGCTCCCCATCTCTTGCAGAGTCAATTTCAAAAGCTCTTTACTTTGGGTTATGAGATTCCTCATGAGCTGGTCCAGTCTGGCAGCCTTACCATATCCTCTTCCTAGTACGTAAGCAGTACTGTGAAAGACTTGCAATTGTGGATATACTTTGGGAGACCATATATTCTCTGAGCGCACAAGCCATATTCTAAGTATATATTTCTATTTTTCAATGATAATTGTTAATAATAAATGTTTCACATCACCAGTTTTTTGTTCTTTTTGTTTTGTTTTTTTGTTTTTGCACATGCTGGGTTTTCCTTTTCTCCTTTTTTTAATGGTATACCTGAAAAACTTGTATTACTCAAAGTTTTAATTATGTTGCCTTCTTGATAAAATTCCTGACACAGCCCTCCAAAGGTTAAATATTTTGTCTTCTTGTCCAAGTTTTATTTTGGCACTTTTCACACTATATATCAATTACTTGTTTCCACGTCTGTATCCCATTTTAAAGTGTGAGTGCCCTAGAGGCAAAGAGTATATCTTAAAATACTATACCTCTAGGGTTCTAGAACAATTTCTGAAACATAATTATAATATGGTAGACACCATTCTAAGGACTTTCTATTATCTCATTTAATGAATAAACTTTAAATAAATATTTGTTAAACAAAATTAAAAACAAACAAAAATAACTTTTATTAAAAGAACCCCACTTGCAAGATTATTAAATATTGAATCCTGTTGGGGAATTCAGAAAATAAAGTAAATAAATGGCAACTTTCAAGTTGGAGAAAGATAATTTAAATGGCTTAAGGTATTTTGGGTGCACAGGTAGTGAATGAGTTGGGACAGGTAAGAGTCACGTGGAAATGAAGGATCTGTATTGGGACTGGAGTCTTATCCAGTAAATTTACAATCTGTGATTTCACTGGGAGGTGCTAATAAAATGTGAAGAACCATGATCAGGTCTTCAAAAGTAATGTTGCCACTTTTAGAACAAGCCATTAATTTTTTTAAAAAAGTATTCCATTAAAAAGTGTTCATATTAAAGTTGTTTATTTTGAAACAAATAAAACTGATTAAATAATTATACAACTTTGTTGCTAAGGACGCCATATTAAAATATGAAAATGTTATTTATAAGTTACCTTTTCTTTAAGTGAGTCTTTGTATCTCACCAGTCAAATTTCAAATTGCCAATTCGTTAGACAGAATGTAATGGGAATAGATCCTCACTTGAATGTCAATATCAGTAGAGCTTTAACTAAAACTTTTGCTGTGATTGGGGTGTTGGGGTATAGTATACAAATTAAAACTTGTTCTTTTTAAGATCTAAGTATCCTATTGCTATTTAGCAATATAAACTATTTCCGTAGAGTAATTAGCAAGTGGACATGGAATAGAACTATAATGGATATTTTTTTGTCTTCTGTTTATTTCTTTTCATTATCACAGACCACTTGAGTTTTCAGAAGCTGATTACCCACAAGTTGAATATCAAAGAAGACAGCAATTCTGGGACCCTATTCGGCTAGCTCTCTTCACTTTGGCAATTGCAGCAATCATAGGAATTGCAATTGGTATTGTTACTCATTTTGTAGTCGAGGGTAAGTATCCAGGTCACATTTCTATTGCCTAAGTGCTCCATGACTTAACAACTTGAAATTCTCTGTTGCATAAAAAAAATTCCATTTGCATGATATTAATATTTTAATTACTAATCTTTTACTGATGTTAAATTATAGTTTGCTCCAGTCTTAAGTTCTGTGTTACATATTTCAAGCCAGTGAAGCTTGCAATATACATTACTACATGGATAGATACATCTAAAAGAAATACATATTTAAAAAGAGAATAACAAGATTATCTTTAGAATAAAGACAATCATATCATGTGCTGAGTTTAATATACTTTTTTTTCAAAATCAATATCTTAATGAGCTGCCCCAAGAAAACTGAATAACATGAGAAAAGTTACCTAAAAGAACATTTCTAAAAGGCTAAAGATCAAACACTATTTTTGAAGGAAAAGAGTTTGTTTCATGACTGGGGAAAGAAGATAAAGCTTAGAATTAATTCCATATTGTGTGCAACAATAGATAGTACCACATTTAAAACAAATGACAATCAACCAAGATTCATTTACCCTTGTCTTTGGTATGTGTACTTATAATTACATGTGACTGAGACTTTGCTTAAAATTTTACAGAATCATATGACTCCCAACAATAAAGCCATACTTGAGAGACCTCCCAGGAAGAGATGAATATTGTCCAACATGCCCAGCTTTCTCCTTCCAACTTTATTGGGGGATTGATAATATCCATTTTTTAGATACTCATAAAATAAAAGGATAAACCAAGTTATCCTCTGCAATTGTGTCTTTCTTGTTAATGTCTTCTTTGGGTTAAAAGGTAGTGAAGTAGTTTTGTTTTAAAAATGCCCTCTATCTCTGATATGACAGGTGTTCAAAAAAATAAAAAAAAGTGAAGGGATAATAAAAACAATGGCAAAAAAATATTTTAAAATATATCATAGAGGTTGTGGTAAGCTGAATAATGCCCCTCACCCAAGGCATCCATGCCTTAGTGCTTACAACCTGTAAATGTTGTCTTACACGGCAAAGGGGACCTTCCTGAGGTGACTAAATTAAGGATTTGGAGAGGGAGAGATTATTCTGGATTTTCCAGATGGGTCCTAAATGTAACCCCCACATCTTTAGAAGAGAGAAGCAAGAAGGTCAAAGAGAGGAAGAAGGTCATATGACAACAGCAGCAGAGGGAGAAGGGACCATAGGCCAGGAAATGAGGATAGCCTCTAGGAGAAGAAAAAGGCCGGGAAAAAGATTCTCCTCCTTAGAGCCTCCAGAAGGAACCAGCTCTGCCAATATCTTGGTTTGAGCCCTGTTACATTCATTTCAGGCTTTTGACCTTCAGAACTATACGAGAATAAGTCTGTGTTGTTTTAAGCGACTAAATTTGTGGTCATTCTTTTCAGTAGCAATAGGAAACTAATACAGAGGTTCACACTCAAGAATTTGAGAATCTATCACATGAAACTTCCATGCAGTTAATTGAGAGTTGCCTGCTTATAGATGGAAATTTAATAAAACAAAAGAGAAAACTGTCTATCACAAAGGATAAAAAGTGAAAGGAGGTAAGATAGAGGTCTCTATCACACATTTCAAAAAAGTAATGTACATATTTTTATGGCATAAGGAAATCAAAACCAAGTCAGTGAAGGAAATCACATTGTAGTAATCAGGATAAAACCAAGAAGAAGAAAAATAGTTTTAAAATATTAATTTTAAAGAGTGGAAATAAATGGATCTGAAAGACAGGAGAATAAAAACTATAAAATATGTGAATTAACCACAACAGAAGTAAGGATTTTAGCAGACATGATAAAATTTACATCACCAGGACTGAAATGTATTTGATAGAGTTATATTTATCCTAAGGATTTCAAAAATTAAGAATGATCAGCTTTTCCTGTATTCTAATTCTTGTTATATTTATCCTAAGGATTTCAAAAATTAAGAATGATCAGCTTTCCCTGTGTTCTAATACTGATCAATTAACTACTCCCTGATATATGAGAAAACTTAAAATAAGAGTTACAAAAGAATACAGTGACTTTTAGAATATGAATGGTTTGATATGGAACATATCTGTAGTTGAACAAGTTGGGTGTATTCCATGTTGCAGGGAAGGAGAGCATACGCCATGGAGAGCATGGGGAGGCATAGTCAGAGATTCTTAGAAAGAATATAAGATTTTGATTTGTGTTAGGTCATTTGGGGAAGGGTTTGCCCTAGATTGGATGCTATCAGGAAACTGGACTAATACTGTGGTTTCGTATCCTAACCAATCTAATCTAGAAGGCAAAAGCAATGAAGTGAAGCTGAAGCTATAGCTGTTAGAGAAGCAGCACTCATAACAGTCAGGAGAGGGAGATGTTCTGTCTCTTTTGTTTGTTTGTTTGTTTGTTTGTTTCAACAGTGTTTTCATTTGAGTTCAAATCTGTCTATGGAATGGTCTTGTTTTTGTCATTATCTATATGGTCACAGAGTGGCTTCATCGAATGTTGATGTTCTGTGAAATTGTGTATGTTCAAGAGGAGAATGCCAAGGCCTAGATGATAGCAATAGGCCAGTGTCTAAAGCAATAGGCCACTTTTTCTTTTTTGCAGGTTTTATATTTACCAGTCCACAAATTCCTGGGTATCACTTTAGAAGACAATTTCTGTGTTACTAATTAAATATTCAGTGCCAGACAATTAGTGTCTGTAACTTTTTTGTTAACGCATCACAATGAAAAGACTGATCAGCTGTTGTGTTCTTATTTACCCCTGGAAATTCCACTCCAGTCCTCTTTTTACATTTAATCAAAGAAAAATAAAATATTTAAAAAATGAAATCGTATTTGAACATAAAAATAAATATAACAACTTGATACATATTTTCTCAGCCTTGTTTCTACTTAATATTGTTATAGAAGTCATCTACTTTTTTTTAGATAGCTCTAGCCCATTTATTTTCAATATCGACTACTAATATTCCATTGTCTTAAACATGCTAGAATTGACTTATCTAGTCAAATGGTCATGGACATTTGGGTGGTTCCAAGTTTTAGACATTTAAACAATACTGCTATGAACCTTCTTATGCATATATCTTGGTACACACATGCCAGGGTTTATCTAGGGAACATTCGCAGATGTACAATTGCTGGGCATGTGTTTTTTTAACTTTATTTTTTAACTTTTTAAAACTATAATACCAAGTTGTTTTCTATTAGCATTGTATAGGAATTCCTATTGCTCCATATACTCATTGACATTTGCTATTAGCATGTCTTTATATATTTGCTAATTTTGTGTACATTATAGTGTTATCATTGTAATTTTAATTTGTATTTGCCTGATTGCCAGTGATGTTGGACACCTATCCATGTGTTAATTGATCATTTAGATTTCCTGCTTTTGTGAAATACGTGTTCAAATCTTTTCCCCATTTTTTATTGAGTCATCTGTCTTTTCCTATTGATTTGGGTAGTTTTTCCTATATTCTGAATATAAATATCCATTGTCAGTTGTATGTATTGCACATATGTTCTGTCAATGAAAAATATCATGGGATGGATAAATATATATATATATATATATATATATATATATATATATATATATATATATGCCTTCATAATTGCATGAGGATCTTTTTAATATTAATGAGCAAAATCACCAGTACCATTCACATGAAATACGACATTAACTAGAAAAATTCAAACATTGAGCTTCCCAGTTTAGTTACCTAGAGTTATATACTAAGTTATATTTTTCAACAAATATTTTCATGATCCAGATCAATTGTTTTTTCAAGATTCTTTAGGATTACTTACTATATCTTTTGTTATGGTGTAAAAACAAATCTGTTTTATAAAGAGTTACATGAATTCTTTTGAAGTCTTTAGAATTGCATTTTTACAAAATCTAGATAAACTCAATTTTCTAAAACTATTTTTAAAGCTTGATTTTTCTGAAACCTACAAGTGAAGTCTAAATTGGGACAGTATCATTTGTCTTCCCATTCTGCAGGATTGGCTCCACTTCCAGGAATGTAGGAATATATTGTCTCATGAGATTTAGTCAAATGAACCTTGGTTTTAATGTGAGACCTACCATGTACTAGTTATGTGGTCTTTGGAACATTACTTTTTTCTTCACCAAGCTTCAATTAAAAAAATATTTTTTAGAAGATGAAAGATAAGTCAAAATAATATCACTTACTTCTAGATGTCACAGTTATCGATTGTCTTTATTCTTTTATACATACTTTTCTGTTAATTCCAGAGTTTCTGACATAGCACTTATAATCTGAAAAATGTTTTAAAATAAAAAATTAATCAATTATGACAAAAGTAGAATGCTGAGCACAGTCTAATATACAATACACTTAACACATTTTGAACATAAATCATAAAGGGAATGTGGCAAAGAATATGCTCAAGAAGAAGGCAGAATCTAGGCCAAGATAAACCTTTGTAGATCATAGCAAAGAGCTGACACTCCTTACACAGGCAAGGAGAAAATTTGAAGCATTTTAATTAGTGAAATGATACTGTCAAATTTTTAATTTGAAAAGATCACTCTGCTACTATGTGGGGAATAGATTTGAGGAAAACAGAACTTGAGGCCAGGTAATAGTTAGAAAGCTGTTACATTTTCCAGACAACAAATGATGAGGGAATGAACTACAGCCTGATGGCAGTAGAATTTGTGAACAGAGGATGGATTTTAAAAATTTAGATGATAACATTGTCAGAACTTGCTGATTAATTAGGAAGAGACCAAAGATTACTCTAAGATTTCTAGTCTGGGTGACAAAGCAGATTATAGTGATAGCATTTAAGATGGGAAATCTAAATGGAGGACTTCTTTCTTTTTTTTTTTTAATAGAAAAGTCATTTGTGTTCAATAGACATTAGATGAGTGGTTGATGAGGACTTAATTAAGAATGGATGGGATAAAAAATTTTATGGATGGGATAAAGAATTTAAGAGATCTCAATGAGTTGCATCCACAGAACTTAAAGACTGCAAGACTGATTTGATGTTGGAAATGAGGATGAAACCAAGCTTTGGGTGATTTTGTGGATGACTGCACTGATTATAAAGACAGACAATATAGGAAGTAAAGAAGGTTTAAGTACAGGAAGAAGTAAATGATTATTTCCCTTTGGAAATATATTTAAGGTGCCTATTTGATAGTCAATGAATAGTGCCCCAAAGTCAGTTGTTATAGTATTGAATGAAACTCATCGCAAAGATCTGGTCTGGAGATAAAAATTTTAAAGTCATTAATTGTTAAAGTAATTAAATTGTTAAAGCAAATTGGATTGAGGTGGCTCTAATGTCTTGGTAGCCTTCATAAGCAAACCTAAACCTAAACCAGAGTCAATGCGCTCTTATCTGATAAAATGAAACTTAAGAACACCAATCACAAACAGGCTTTTCTACATAAGACAACTACTTAAGCTACAGCAGATCAAATAATTTTCTTGCTTTGCTTCTGCATGCTTTCCATAAAAATCTCCCCTAGCTCCTGTTGGTAGAGTGCTCCTAACCACTTTTGGTTGGTACTGCACCCTATTGGAATTGATGCATGCTGAAATAAACTTGAAAGTTTAAATGTGCCTTGGTTTACCTTTTAACATCAACAAATAAGTGACGGTTGAGGCCATCACAGTTAAGGTCACTCAGAAGGAGTTATTTAATGACCACTCCAAAGACAGAAACTTGGATGGCTCAGGATAGAAGTAGGAATAAAAAGTTCTCCAAGGTAACTGAGAAGGGATGATCAGGGAGGAAGAAAGAAAATTAGAAGATGGCTTCATAAAGTCAAATGTGGAGTTTCAAGGAACATGGTTAAGGTTGTAAAGAAATCCAGAAAATAATGAACAAATAAGAAAGGTGGCAATTTAATATTACAACTATAGTCCCTGGCAATAGCAGTTTCAGTGGTGTGTTAGTAGATTACAGAGAATTGAGATGTGAACAGGCAAAAAGAATGTGAAAACAATAACTATAGGTTTCTATTTAAGTAAACTTATCAGTAGCATAGAAAAAAATGGTAGCCTGTTCGCTATATCTTCACAATACTGCTTAGCTATGATAAACCTATATTAAAAGTTTTTGAGGAAATTGATCATTTTTATATGACTTTCATCAATTGCTTTTAATATTTACTTTACACTGTATGTCCAATTGTACGAAAATTTTGATGTACATAAACAGTGTAAATGGAGTATTCTGAAAGTATTTTTTAAGGCCTGACTTGTCTATTTTAGCTGGGTACAATGATGAAATTACAACATATTTGAAAAATGTTCACAATAAATTTTGTGCTAAGAAATAAACTGCATTATAATAAGCCTATTTTCTGGGGGTGAGGGACAAGGAACTGATTATATTTAAGCATGGATCTTTTGTTTATTTTTACCTTTCAGATGATAAGTCATTTTATTACCTTGCTTCCTTTCGAGTCACAAATATAAAATACAATGACAATTATGGAATGAGAACCTCAAAAGAATTTACACAAAGGAGTCTTCAGATTGAGAGGATGGTAAATCTAACAGAAATTTTAAAAGTTTATGAATGTGTTTCTCTGCCTCACTTTGAATGTGGTTGTCATAGGAATTTAGTTTCTCCGTGCCTCAATTTCTTCTTCTGTAAAGTGAGGGTAATATAGTATATAGGTCATGCAGTTATGAGGATTAAATAAGTTAATGTACGTAAAATATTTAGAATACTGTCCTGTACCACTAAATGTATGTGGATTAGAGTACGCAACTAATTATCACCTGAGGAAATTGTTGGTTGAAACAGATGTTTCCCTATTTTTAACTCTTTGATTTTCTTTCTTCAATTTTCTAAATCTGTTTTTTTTTTTTAAAAAACACATAAAAATATAGGATTGCTAGATTACCTTATTTTATTTATTTTGCTTTTAAAAGTATGTAAAGGGTCATATACAAGGATGTGTATCTTTGATTCTTGATATCAATCTCAAATTTAGTAATGCTTCTCAAATATTTGTTTTTCCTTGAAAACGTATGTGTTTATCAAGGCATTTCTATTAAATATATATATTAGGCAAGCTAAATCTTTACCTGTCATAGCAGAAAGTCAAATAGAATAGTCTTTCATTTTTGGTCTCATGAAGAACATGTCTGTGGACACCATAGATTTGTTTAGCAAAACCAGTGTTTTAGCCTAGAGTGTACTCCTTTAAACTTATGAGAGTTATTAGGGTAAAAAGAAGTAACATATCTATAGAAAGGGGACTGAATCAGTATGACTCTTTACGATTAGCTATAGATAATCTCTTAATTAAAAGATGAGGACTTAGCACTCCAATTCTTCAAGCACTGTACTCACCTTTCCCTGAATTATTAAAATGTAGGAAAGCATTTGCCTCTTATTCTGTTACTTATCTTTATATAGGTTGATTCTAAATGTCAAAAGCCAATAAATAGTATTTTCATTTCCATAACTATTTAATGTTTGTCACTTAACATAACAATGGTTTTTATGATTATATTGCTACAATTCTTTCTTTCCCCTCACGTTATTGGTGGTGGGTTTTTTCAGAATTATGTTCAGATTATTTTATTTTTATTGAAATATAATTGATATATAACATATTAGTTTCAGGTGTACAACATAATGTTTTGATATTTGTATTCATCATGAAATGATCACTGCAATAAGTCTAGTTAACACCCATTATCACACACAGTTATAATTTTTTTCTTATCATGATGACAACTTTTAAGATTTACTGTCCACGCAACTTTCAAATATATAGCTGGTTCTCAAATAATGTCATTTCATTATAAGATTTATGAAATTGACTTAAGAACTTATCTCTTGTTTATATCAATTAGCCTATGGTAAAACTGGTTTTATTTCACATCATTTCACTTAAAGCTGCAGAACCTATCAACAATGTTAAGTGAAAACTTACTGTATAATACAGTATTATTAATTATAATATAGTTAATGTCACCATGCTGTACATTATATCCCCATGTCTTATTTATTTTATAAATGGAAGTTTGTACCTTTGACACTTTCACCCATTTTGCCCATCCTCCATCCGCCCTCTCTCCCTCCACCTCCCGTGCCCTCACCCTCTGATTTCCATTTTCTGCTTGGGGACATCAGGTAACTAGTACATTCCAAGTAGGATTCCAAACCTCAGAGCCAATGCTTTAAAAGTTTGTTTGTTTATATAAAAATAAATATAAATACAAGTTCTGATATCCATACCATCTGCGAAACATTGGTTTCACTTTGGAAATCAATGCTCAAAATAATTCAAAAAGCTAATACTATAAATGAAATTACAATTATTATTGTTGGATAGGAAGACAACTTCCATCTATTATGCAGAATTTTCAATATCGAAAAACTACTGATATTGGCTCTACGTCCTTTTAACCTTATATTTTAATATTAGCTTCCCACCAGACTACGCTTTATTGTACGCCATATGTTCTAAAATTACAACTAAGTTTAAATCTTCAAAAAAATTTTTTTTTCTATTTCAAAAAAGTAACACAATATAAAAACACCTTTGGAGACACATAATATTATCTCTAAAAACACTTTTCCATTTAAGTTTGTTAAATCCTTTCCTGGTTACAACCTAAAACCTCCTGTAAAAATTAAATATGTGGGATCACTGATCTTCCAAAGAATGGACTCATTGAAATCGATGCATAGCAGAGCATTCTCTAGTTCCAACTAATTTACTTGTCTAGGTCAGATCCCAAAAAGGAGAGCCTATGATGAAGGTTCTTGATTTAGTGATTTATTAACCAAAAGCTTTCAGAAAAGTCTTGTAAAAAGTTAGGGCAACAGAAAGAACAGAGTAAGAAGCTAGACAAAGATGTGCTTTCAGGAATGCAGTCTCAGGCTAATTTCTCTGGGAGATCTGGAACCTAAATTGCCTCACAAAGGTGGTTCTGCCCGGAGGTAAGAGGGCTGGGCTGTTTGTGTTACACCACAAGATAGAGCATAAGCTCTTGACATCACTGAGAAAGGTTCTCAGGTCAGACAAGGCCAGGCTGCTGGAGAAGTGTAGGTTTGAGCTGTGATCAATCAAGACTTATAAAAGCTAGGGAATGGATACACCTGTCTGGTAAATGCAGTTTGGGTAGGAACAAATATGTGTTACAATTCCTCTTTCATCACAATGCATCATCATTTAAGTGCATTCAGCTCCTTAAGAAATTTCCCAAGAAAGAAGAAAAACTTCATTTGCTTGTATATGATTATAGACAGTAAAATTCCCATTTTGCTAGGCCTTCAGATGATCCTGACTTTGCTTCCCTTTCTTCTGTTGCTCTATAAAATGACCTTGTCCTTTTCCATGATAAATAGAACACTTTTGGTAGAAAATAGCAGAAACCCAATTAATGAGTCAAAGAAAAAAAAAGAAAGAATGAAAGACAGAGGAAGGGAGGGAGGGAGGAAGGAAGACAAGACTGTTAGGAAAATCTAGAGATTCACCTGGCTTCAGGTATGGCTGGATTCAGAGGCTCAAATAATGTCCTCAGGCTTTTAATTTTCTTAAAAAATATTTATTCTCCATGTGGCAGGTAAGAAAGCTAATAGCTCCTCTATACTCACATTTTTCCCCGGTGATTCATTGAAGGAGGAAGAGACAGTTTTCCATAACAGTCCTTTGAGGAAAGTTTGAAGAACTAATCTACTTGGCCAAATTTGGAATGTCTGCCCATGCCTACAATAATCACTTTGACCAAAAGAATAAAACTGCCACCCTGTGGGAGATGGGAGGAGGGGGTGACTTTAGTTCCATTTGAACCATAAAAAATGAGTTCTCATTAGGAACGAGGGGTTCTCTTAGCAGAAATAAAGAAGTACTGATAGATATACAATAGCTCTAATTCCAAAATTTTAATTTCTAACCCAGATTTCTCTGAACCCCAGACTTATACATTTCATTGTCTGCTTGATATTTCCACTTGGAACTCTCACAGGCATCTGAAAGTTACCATATCTAAATCCAATTCTTAAAAGTTTCTTTCCCATCCTATTTTTTGCACTCAACAAATGACATTACTGTACATCTAGTTGCTAGAATACCTACATTTCCCTTATCCTCATGTCTAATCCATTCACAAATCATGTTTCTACTTCTAATTCACTATCTCCATCCTAAACCTAACTTAATATATGTCCTCATATAGGCAGCTCACAGTTATCTCTGTTTCCACTTCAGGCTCCCTCTTAATATCTTGTCTACATAGCAACCAGAAAAATCTTTTAAAAACACATTATGCTACTGTTTTGCTTAAAATTTCATAAGTGGGTTCCGAATGTACTTAGAATAAAATCCAAGCTCCTCACAAAGGCCTTCAAGGTTCTGATTGCTTTGGCCCTGACTATTCCTCCAACTTCTACACTCTCTTTTTTGCTTACTGCTTTCTACCCATATTGGTCTTTTGGATTCTCTGCACATTCTGTTTCTTTTACCTGGAAGATTGCCCCATGGCCCTATTCATTTTGTAGTTTACTCATTCTGATCCTTCAGCGATCATTTAAATGAACCTCCCTGGAGAACCCTTCTTTAGTACAGACCCCCAGCCATTACTCTATAGTATGACTTTTCCAGACTAGTGGCTTTTTAATTTATTTCTCTCTCTAGTCTGTGAAACCAGGGACTACAACTTCTACACTTTATCCACTGTTGTCACAGTGCTGGAAATATAGGAGACTCCTAATTATGTTGAATGAATAAATAAATAAATGAGGAAAAGAGAAGGAGATAGGGTATAGTAAAAGTGTCATAAATCAATGCAAAAGCCAGGAGTTTTTTCTTCATACTGCTGTTCCTTCACACTGTTGTTTAAAATTACCCATAGCTGGAGAATCAATCGATTAATGAAAATGGTATTGTATAACTACTTTTTGCAATGCTGTGAAGAATACCAAAATCTGTACAGTTCCTTCCTTATTGGAGTCTATAATAATGGGTTATGTATGGAAGTTTGTGCATGGAAAATAATACAAACTGAAAAGTTATATAAGATGAGAGCTAAAAAGATGATATAACAATATGAGAGCTGCACAGTGCATAATATAATTGTCAAGTATACAACTAGAATGGCCAGTATTTTAGGAGTTCAGAAAAAGGAAAAAAAAAAAAAAACCTGTTGAGCTAGCAGGAAGCATTTTTGGAGAAGAAAGGAAAATGGAATCTGGCTTGTTGGTGTATTTGCCCTATGCTGGTATATACTTCCTTAAAGTAGCAGGAAATCTGCAGAATTTGCCCGATGTATTTTCATGGGTGGACCAGGAAAGGGATTCCCTAGCTGGTATCCAAATGCTGAAGATACAGAGGTGAATCAGACACACTCCCAGCCTTCACTCAGCTCAATCTAGAGTAGGAAAGACACAACTGCAAACCAGCATGATAATTGTTGTAATAGAATCATGTGCAAGATGCTGGAGTGGCCGAAATGAAGGGACATTCAACTTTGTTTGAGGAGGGCAAGCCAAAGAGTTGTTGTCATTGGAGTTTCTCATCTTCCATGAAGACTTAACCTGCATGTAGTTCCCTGCCAGAGGGGAAGGTGCAAGCTCAAGCTTACCAGAGACTTACCAGTTACTACTGGGTGTACTATTAGTCAGAACCTCATGTATATATATATATTTTTTTCACATGTATTTTTCAAACATGTTCTTTTGTTTTTTTAATGCTGGAGTTCAAACCAAGGACTGCAATTGGTATGTGATTTCCTAGGTCAACTTTTCCACTTTACCATGAGCTTAGACACTTGCTTTAAATGGAATAATAGCTAATAAAATGACCTGTTTCTAGGTTTGGACCATAAACAGACAAAGATACAATTAATTTTTGTAATTTGGACTAAATGTAATACTAGTGAGTTCTCAGTAGAAAAATATAAACATAAGTTAATATAAAAATATAAACATCTCCAGAAATTACTTGCAATAATGATTAGGTGTCTGACAGAAGCAGTCCCCTTAGCTCTGTCAGACTTAAAAGCAGGAAAAAAAAAAGCAACCTCAAAAGAGGTTGTCTTTTATGAGGTTTAGAGCTAGGAAATAAAAGATGTATTGAGGCCTTCTTTAAGGGTTTCCTGCCTCAGGACCTCTCTACCTCTACTGACTTAACACCTCTTGTCAAGTATATAAGTAACTTAGGGTTGTCAGTGTCACTTAATGTACTTGAGAACATAAGGTCTAGAGCCACATTTCCTCGGTTCATACGAGGTCTGACAATTAAGTTCGCGAACTCATCCCAGAAAAAGTGCTACCTACCTCATTGCTGAATATCACTACAGTCACCTTCAAAGTACTCCCCTTGGGAAGCTATGCATCAATACCAGCGCCAAGTCCACCCTTCAAAGCAATGTTGGAACTCTTTTTCTGGAATGGCCATCAGAGCTGTTGTCGTAATACTCTTGATGTCCAGAATGTCATCGAAATATCTTCCTTTCAATATTTCCTTTATATTCGGGTAAAGAAAGAAGTCATTGGGGGCCAGATCAGGTGAGTGGGGAGGGTGTCCCAATACAGTTATTTGTTTGTTTACTGCCTAAAAACTCCCTCACAGACAGTGCTGTTTGAGCTGGTGCATTGTCGTGATGCAAGAGCCATGAATTGTTGGCGAAAATTCAGGTCGTCTAACTTTTTCACGCAGCTTTTTCAGCACTTCCAAATAGTAAACTTGGTTAACTGTTTGTCCAATTGGTCCAAATTCATAATGAATAATCCCTCTGATATTAAAAAATGTTAGCAATATCACTGCAACAAAGTTTGCTAACTTAGTTGTCAGAACTCATATGCCAGAACCACCACTTTCTTTTGTTGTTATTCTTTGTGCTTTATTTGTAACTTTATAACAACTTTACGGGGTAACTGCTGTATAATTCCCCTTTGGTAAGTGAGAGGAGACATAGTCTAAGAGAAGCTAAATTCTGTTTCTAAAATCATCTTCTGGTGCCAGACAGCTTTAGTAGTTGACAATGTGCTTAACCACTATGCTGTCACAACCTCAGACTTAGTTATGTTTTTCTAATACTCCACATACCTGTCCATTTTGTATGTGGTTCATTTAAAAATATATTTAGTTTCCAATTACAGATAACATTCAATATTAGTTTCAGGTGTACAACCTAGTACAGAAGAACAACTTTCTATACCTTAGACAAGTTGACTTAAGTGTCCTGAGCTCATTTTCTTCTTGCAGAAAATGGGGCTGTTGAGAGTAAATAAAATATTTTCCTCACAAGATGGGTGAGGTCTGAACAAAGGAATTAGCCCAATGCCTACCGTGTAGTATGGGATTAATGCATGTACGCTGGTGTTCATACTTACACCAGTACTGGACTGTACCAGAATCTACCCAATTTTTAAATAGCAGTTGACTCCTTAGGGAACCATGGCCTTGTTAATGTCACATTTTAGTTTGAATAGATTCTTGGTATTTTCTTAAACTCTGATACGACAGTATCTTAATCTTTTCCCAAAGTGCCATTATGCATAGTTCAAAATTTTAGAGGATTTTTATATAAAGTTCTGGAGAACTTAAAAATCAGATTTTCTCCCTGTTCCTTCAGAGATAGAACTAAAATGAGCTCAGAGAAGCTTAGTGAAATTGTAAGTGATATAACTCAGAACTGATTTAAATCCCTGGCATGACCATCCATGTGGAGGTCACCACCAGGATCTCCTGGCTTCCACCTTACTTGAGATTCCTATGGATTTCTGCTTAAATTTAGCAACATGATTTGCAGATAAAACAAAACAACATGTATTATGTTCTTCCCTTTACCATAGTGTTGATTCTTCATTCCTTTATTCATACATTCATTCATGGATTTTTTTCATCAAACATACATTGAGTGTTTACTGTGGGCCAAGCATGTGCCAACCACTGAAGATACAAAGATGAATCAGACACACTCCCAGCTGTCACTCAACTCACAGTCTAGAGTGGGAAAGACATAATTGCAAACCAGCATGATAATTGCTATAATAAAATCATGTGCAAGATCCTGGAGTGGCCCAAATAAAGGAGTGTTCAACTTTGTGTATGGAGGGCAACTCAAAGTTTACTTCGTTGTCACTAGAGTTTCTGAAAAATAACAGATTGTCACTGAAAAAATTTGCCTGAGAAAAGAAGTGTATGGGAGGAGGAGAGAAATGAATGTGCAAAATCAAAGAGGTGTAAACTAGTCTAGTGTGTTTAGGAAAGAACAGGTCATTCAATAGATAAGAGAATAGGCTTTGGAGATAGGGGCAAAGCAAGGGCCAATGAAAGGCTAAGAATGTGGAGCTCACACAGAGGGAGGCACTGGGTGTGAAGTAGGAGTATGACATACTCAGATTGGCACTTCAGAAGAGGGTAAATGGGGTCAAATATATGGTGATGGAAGGAGAACTGACTCTGGGTGGTGAACACATAATGTGAGATATAGATGATGTATTACAGAATTATACACCTGAAATCTATGTAACTTTACTAACAATTGTCACCCCAATAAACTTTAATTAAAAAAAAATCCTAGTTGGTAGCATTGTGGAGGAACAAATGAGGGGAGGAAAGATAGCTTAGAACCGTATAAACGTGTCAGTGAGGGGACTGCTATGAAGGCCTAGGCACAAGTTTCAAGGGAGCTGATTTTAGACCATTGCAGTGGGGTTGAAGGAAAGGAGGTAGAATCAATATTTAGGCAGTATAAGCCAATGAGTATTGTTACTAGTTTAGAGGTATCAAGGAGAAGGAGGAATCTTGTGGGGAAGGAGGCAATATTCCCTCCTCCCAAAGGATATAGTAATTGGAAGGCAAAATTTACCATGTAAGTGGGCCTTATGTAAACTTATGTGGGCCTGTAATTTCCAACTCTTAGTCCAGTGGTTTTTTCTCTCTCTAAGGCAGTGTCTCAACAGTCTTTTGGGAAGCAAGACCCTTTAGGAAATCAGTTTACTGAACAACCAAAATCAATGGTTCAGACTGGAAAACTTGAGTAATAAAATGCTGATGGTATGGAACGTGGTAAAACTTATTCCTAAACCTAGCACCACTTGTAAAAGCCTGATTGCCATAGAGAGATGACTAACAAGTGAGGGAGTCAGAGTCACACAATAGATGTTGTTACATATTATGTCAAATGAGGTAGTAATGGGATAATCATTTAAGAAATCAAGAAATATCAATAATGGATTAGATGCCACACCTGAGAATAAGGTAAACTTAGGGTGGGTTTTCTTAAAAGTGAGTGTGTTGCCTTAAAAAATAATACAAATACTTTATTATTTGATGATAATCAAAATAAACATTATCAATAGTTGATAATATGCCAGGCAATGTGTGAAATGTGTGATATACATTATTTCATTTAATGCTCAAAACAACTCTATGAGGCTGGTATTGTCATTACCGTATTTTACAGAGGCTTAGCAACATCGAACAATTTTGTTAAGGTTGTATAGTTCTGTAAGGATTACTGGTAGAACTTGGTTTAGTCTTACCACTCCAAATAACCAGCTCACATATCTGAGAATAAACTGAAATCCTTATTATTGACCCAAGTCTCTAGATAAGATAAGGAGTAACATTTTTCTTAAGACTAATACTTACTTGTTAAAATTTTTCTAATCAGATGTCTAGGATATTTCAACGTTCTTCAGGACCACTTCGGTTTATCAAATCTCATGTTATCAAAATAAGGTAGGTAAACTTGGTTTGCAACTTCAAACCAGTACAATTAAGAAGCATTGGCTCAACAAGATTGCTCGGCTCCTCTGAGCAAACCTTTGCAGGAACACAAAGATTTCATAAATCCTGAGCAGCCCAGCTTATACTATCTAGCTGTTTCTCATTCACAATAGAAAGATATAAAGTGCTCTAAGCCAAGAGACAATGTCAATTATTAGATTTTTTTTTAAAGGTACTCTCCAAGAGAAAAAAAATTACAGGAAGAGAAGAAATGGTGCTGCTAACACACCCTGCTCCTTAAGCTAGGGGCTCAGTAGAACTTAGTTTAGTTCTTTTTGATTGTCCTCATTTCAAACCTACCCAACAATAAGCCTATGGCTTTCTCTGCAATAAGGTTTTTTTCTTCAATCCCATTGCATTTCTATTATTACTTTTAATGCTTTTCATTTTTATGCTCCGATGAAAGGCAATGTCCATAAATTGAATATACAGTTGTTGTCAGATAATAAAATAAGTTACTAGAATCTATCCTGAATGTGCTTTTTATATCATGTCCAAAGGCTTGACATTTATTTGAATAATACGTCTTTTCTACATACTTTGATCAAAAGTTTTAAGACTTAATTTGTAGATATATATATATATATATATATATATATACATATACATATACACATACGCACATCTATATCTATGAGTATATCTATATATAACACTTAATTTGTCTGCTTTACTTCTTGGTGGTAAAGTCAATAACGTATGGTTAAGGAGCCCATGTCTTTTCTTTCCCTCTCCCTCTCCCTACTTTTGCTCCTTCCTTATTTTCATTCCTCCTTCCCTCTCTTCCTTCCTTTCTTCTTTCTTTACATGTTTCAAATTAAATTCATTCTTGAAAGGTGACTAGAGGCTTCCTAGACTTAAACATTACAATATAAATTAATATAGTCGAAATTCTTATCAAAAGATTTCCTTTTATAACTGCTTTCTCTAATGACCTCCTTATCAAACACATATTAACTGATCATTAAACCCCCAAATATTAATGGTTTAACACATTTCATTTGGTGGTTCAGTTCAGCCAGTCAGAAGTGGCAGCAGGGAATGTGCTGGTAGGGATTGGGGAATTGCGCACTGGGTCTTTTGCATCTGGTTGGCAAATAAAGGAAGAGTGAAGGCATGGAAGTGGGTATGGGAGGTTTTCAGGGATCAGGCCTGGAAGTGGGATACATCATTTCTGCCCACATTCCACTGTCCAGAATTTTCTAGAGAGTTTCAATAAACTGAAAGGGAGCTTTTCCAGGGACAGTGTCTACAGGCAAATTCAGAATGGTCCAGCATTTGACATACTATTGGAGACTGTCCCATAATACAGCTTCTAACAAAACGAGGCTGTTCCAAACCCCTGGTAATAGAATTGTTTACCTTTATACCAAGAAGGTTGGAAAAGTACCAAAATCTGCACGTGGCATGTGCCCAAGCTAGCTTCGTGGAGTTTGTACTGTGAGATCTAAAGTTTTAACGAGGTTGTCTGAAATGAAAAAAAATGTCAGCAGGGCCTACAGTGGATCCAGGTGTGCCAAATGTGTTCGTGACAGGATCAGGGTTGTTTCCTTATTGAGGATCAGAAAATTGTTGTGAAAGTATTGAAAGCACAAGCACAAAGACAGAAAGCTAAAAAAAAAATAATAAAAAAAAATGAAGCTTTATTGAGTAAAAAAAAAAAAAACTAAGAACAATTAAAAGGCTAAAAAAATAAAATAAACTGCAAGGAGGCTAGGGAAAAAATCTACATCTATGTTCTGGAGACAAAGGCAACTGGGTTTGGTGAACGCAAAGCAGTGTCTCTACTGAAGAATAATGACGTTGGTTGTAACATTGACTCAGAATGCCTTAAAAAGCAAATCATATAAGTGTATGTAAAACAGGATTTAATGAACATATCTCCTTCTCCCATAACCCCCTCTAGACTATGAGCTAAGTAAGGGCAAAGAACATTTTTTTTCAGCTATGTATCTCAGCCAGTATTTGTAAAGATAGTTTAGAAATCTGATCTACACATATGCTACACATTATGCTTCTTTAAAATTAGTGTGAATCTTAATACCTAAAAATAGTTAATGATTAGAGAACTGGCTTTATTATTATTATATGTATTTATCGGCTTTTTTGCTCTTCAGCCCAGATGCAAATGGTGTGACCATTCTTACGGTGCTCATGTTTCGATACCCATCTACTGGTAATGCTGAGCGAATCAAGACAAAGATTGAGAATATTTTATATCAAAGTCTGAAGACAAAACAACTGCCTTTGACTATAAACAAATCATCATTTACACTCACATGTAAGTCTTTTTACCATCTTTCTGATTCCCTTCCCTTGCAATCCACTCATAAGAATTTAGGTCAATGTACACGTATTCTCTCATTTTAAGAATTCACCATTGATATACATATACCAGTATGAAATAAAACTAAAATAAAAGTTCATTATGATGCTAAGTTTAGATTTATGACTGTTTGTTTTATATTTGATTTAGGCCTCTGCTTTGGTTTGTAATTTTTCCCCCCATGTATCATGTTAGATCTTTTCAAAAGCATAAAAGAATTAAGTATTATTTTTTACCATTTTAAGGAAGTTGAGCCCCAAGGAAGATGTAAGATATGGGACTAGCAAACTTTGGGGCCAGATCTGGCACAGGTATTCTAACTCTCAGAGATCTGGGGGTTAGCTTCTATTGTATCAAAGCTACAGATATCATTATGAAGGTTTACCCCTGTAGGAAGACCACTGATGTGAACTGTGAAGAGGTTCTCTAGCTTATTTCTAATTTTAAACAATTTTTTTATTCATCTCTTCATTTATTCCTCACAAAATTAGAGAAGTTGTCATTTTGTTTTCCCTTAAAATTGGAAGAAAATGAAGTTCGAAAAAGTCATGAAACTTAAATTACTTCAAAGTTAGTTGGAATCCTAGCAGAGCGGCATTTCTATTTCTTTTATATATCCATACATAATTAGAGAAAATAAAATTCCGTGTTTCAAATAAGATCTTAAGTGCCAAGTTCAGGTACTTTTTCTTTCTATTCTCTTACCTCTCCTTTCTTACCTCTTACACATGTCACATACCATATGTGTCGCAGCTTTGTTCATTGCTTCTGATTAAGTATTCTAAGTTCAGTTACTCCTGGTTTAATACCAAAAAATAAGCCTTGCCCTTTGGACCTGAAAGTATTTCTCCTACCAGCAACCATGAATTTAAGAAACAGGTTGTCTAAAGTTAATTTCTATGTTAGAAATTGGGAAACTCCTTGAAATACATTTTGAGATGGAGTCCCCACACACATTAACGAGAACTTTTTCAAGAAGTATTAGAAATAATGAAGAGTATGGTATCCACCTTTATTATCAATCAATTATATCCTAAAATAAAACATGGTATTTTCCAGGACTCTATAAATGGCAATCTCCAATTAAATCTCAATTTCTGATAACATAATTGCCCCTAATGATCAGATATGCTAAAGTAAAATATCTATCATAAAAAAATGTTAAAGTGTATAGTTTCTCATTTTACAATTTAAAAAAAAATCAGCCTTGTTGGTCATGTACTCTGAATATTTATCATACAGGTTGTGTTAATATCAAAATATCTATTTTCTATGACCATACTCAATAACCAAAATTCTACTGCATATATTTTTTCTGACACAAACATATCTCTTGCTAAATAAAGAGAAGTGAAATGTCCAGAAAACCTCTAATAGGATGTGGGACTCACATTCCTCTTTTGGGAAAGTCAGTGTGCCTAAGCAACTTATCATATACTTCTCTATTTTCTTGCTAACAAATAACCCAAAACAAAACAAATACCAAACCATCAAAAGTCCAATGAAACTGAGAGTAAATGAACACTAAGATAAATTTGAAGGGGAAACAAATGTCACAGAAAGAAGCCTAAAGTGGAGGGGGAGATTGTGGAATTGGTGGGGTCCCAGGACTGACTGTATATGAGAGCTTCATGCCTCTAGTGCCTGCTGCCTCATGTGCAACTTTCCACCATATTCACCACGAGGGACCTGCACTGACTGAATTCCTACCCTTTGTAGACTAGGGCCTGGAAATCAGGCTATGAGGGGTCTGTGATGCCTTTAGCTCATTGGAGCTGCCTTTCAACACTGTCGCCTGGCCTCCTAACACACGTAGGCTAGTACACCTGATGTAGAGAACACCCGTTGTGATGGGAATTTGAGATTGTTTCTTTGAGTTATACTTGAGCTCCCAAAGGAAGCCGTCAGGGACATTTATCCTTACCATCCTTTCCTAATTTCTTAACTTCTTTTCTGATTTCTTAGCAAAAATAAAACCCAAAATGTTTTTATTTTAAAGCAAAATTATACATTTTGGACCAAATCAAAGTAGAGTTATTTATAACTCAGTTATGAAAAATCATGCCCTCTTGAAATATGGATGCTTTGGATAATAAGCATTTCTTTTTTTATTTTTTAATTTTTTTTAAATTTATTGGGGTGACAATTGTTAATGAAATTACATAATTTCAGGTGTACAATTCTGTATTACATCATCTATAAATCCCATTGTGTGTTCACCATCCAGAGTCAGTTCTCCTTCTATCACCATATATTTGATCCCCCTTACCTTCATCTCCCTCTCCCCACCCCCTTTACCCTCTGGTAACCACTAAACTATTGTCTGTGTCTATGAGTTTTTGTTTCTTATTTGTTTGTCTTGTTCTTTTGTTGTTTTTGGTTTATATACCACATATCAGTGAAATCATAGGGTTCTCTGCTTTTTCTGTCTGACTTATTTCGCTTAGTATTATACTCTCAAGATCCATCCATGTTGTCACAAATGTTCCTATATCATCTTTCCTTAACGTCGAATAGTATTCCATGGTGTATATATACCACAACTTCTTTATCCATTCATTTATCGAAGGCATTTTGGTTGTTTCCATGTCTTGGCCACCGTAAACAAAGCTGCAATGAACATTGGAGCACACGTGTCTTTATGTATAAATGATTTCAAATTCTTTGGGTAGATACCCAGGAGAGGGATTGCTGGGTCATATGGTAATTCTATTTGTAATTTTTTGAGGAACCTCCACATTGCCTTCCATAGCGGCTGTACTAGTCTGCATTCCCACAAACAGTGTATGAGGGTTCCTTTTTCTCCACAGCCTCTCCAACACTTGTTACTATTTGTCTTGTTGATGATAGCCATTCTGACTGGGGTGAGGTGATATCTCATTGTGGTTTTTATTTGCATTTCTCTGATTATAATAAGCATTTCTTATACTGACAATTTGAACAAAATTACATGAACATAAGAACATATTCTTCTACCAACTAATTTATGTTTTGTTTATTTTAGCTATCGACAGCAAAAAGATGAGGAATCTTCTTAACAGCCGTAAGTTCAAAAACCCGCAATTAACTGTCTCTTTCATATCAAAGATAATGAATAAAAGCCATAGAAAAGTTAGTAGAATTTACCAAGATTGTTTATTCCATCGAGGTATAACTGACATAACATCATACTAGTTTCAGGTGTACAACATACTGATTTGATATTTGTGAATACTGCAAAATGATCACCAAAATAATACCAAGATTTTTTTTTTTGGTTCATTTCATGTTTTGTAAACCAAACACTTAGTCTTTTTATTATTGTTTATTATTTTTAAGACACTTAAATTTATAAATTTATGACAAATAAAATTTTAAGTTTTTTTGACTTACAGAATGTGGTATAAAAAGAAAATTACACAGCATTTTTGATATTATAGCATATAACTATATTTCTATAATTCTATTTTAATATTTAAATAATTATCTTTTAATATTCTCTCACAATTCAGTGTTTTTATTAAATTTATTGGGGTGACATTGGTTAGTAAAATTATATAGATTTCAAGTGTACATTTCTATATCATTTATATATTGCATTATGTGTTCACCACCCAGTCAGTTCTCCTTTCATCACCATATATATGACCCTCTTTATGCTTTTCTACCACCCCTCTTACCCTCAGTAACCACTAAACTGTTGTCTGTGTCTATGATTTTTTTGTGTTCATTTTTCTTGTTTGTTGCTTTCAATTTTATATCCCGTATATGAGTGAAGTCATATGGTCCTCGACTTTTTCTGTCTGGATGATTTTACTTAGCATGATAATCTCAAGATCTATCCATGTTGTTGCAAATGGCAGTATTTCATCTTTTCTTATGGCCAAGTAATATTCCATTGTATATATGAACCTAATTTTCTTTTTCCAATTACCTATCAAAGGATACTTTGGTTATTTCCATGTCTTGGCCACTGTGAATAATGCTGCAAAGAACATAGGGGTACATATATATTTACAAATAAATGTTTTCAGATTTTTTGAGTAGACACCCAAGAGAGGGATTGCTGGGTCATATGGTAACGCTAATCTTAATTTTTTTGAGGAACCTCCATACTGTTTTCCATATTGGCTGTACAAATTTACATTCCCAATAGCAGTGTATGAGGGTCCTTTTTCTCCACAATCTCTCTAACACTTATTATTACTTGTCTTGTTGATAATAGCCATTCTAACAGGTGTGAGGTTGTATCCCACTGTGGTTTTGATTTGCATTTCCCTAATAGCTAATGAAATTGAGCATTTTTTTCATATATCTGCTGGCTGTTTGTATGTCTTCTTGGGAGAAGTGTCTGTCCATGTCCTCTGCGCATTTTTCAATTGAATTGTTTGATTTTTTGGTGTTAAATTGTATGAGTTCTTTATATATTTTAGATATTAGCTCCTTATGAGAGGAATTGTTGGCAAGTATCTTCTTCCATTTGGTTGGTTGCCTCTTTGTTTTGTTGATGGTGTCCTTTTCTGTACAGAAGATTTTTAGTTTCATATAATCCCATTTATTTATTTTCACTTAAACTTCCCTGCCTTTGAGGTCAAATTCATAAAATTTTCTCTGAACCCAAGGTCTGTAAATTTAGTATCTATGCTTTCTTCTATGCAATTTATTGTTTCAGATCTTATGGTTAGGTCTTTGATCCATTTTAAGTTAATTTTTTTTTAAAAAATTAAAGTTTATTGGGGTGACAATTTTAGTAAAGTTACATAGGTTTCATGTGTACAATTCTGTAATACATCATCTATATATCACATTGTGTGTTTACCACCCAGAGTCAGTTCTGTCTATTTTGTCTGGTATAAGTATTGCTACACTAGCCTTTTTTATTATTATTATTTTTATTTCATTTCCATTTTCATGAAATATCTTTTTCCATCCCTTTACTTTCAGTCTGTGTGTGTGTGTCTCTCTCTCTTTTTTTAATGTTTTTGTTGGGGAATATTGGGGAACAGTGTGTTTCTCCAGGGCCCATCAGCACCAAGTCAAGTCGTTGTCCTTCAATCTAGTTGTGGAGGGCGCAGGTCAGCTCCAAGTCCAATCGCTGTTTTCAATCTAGTTGCAGGGGGTGCAGCCCACCATCCCATGGGGGAATTGAACTGGCAACCTTGTTGTTAAGAGCTCACGCTCTAACAAACTGAGCCATCCGGCCGCCCCCTCTGTGTGTCTTTCAATCTGAAGTGAGTCTTTTGTAGGCAGCATATGTAAGGGTTTTGTTTTCTCATCCATTCAGCCACTCTATATTTTTGATTGAAGCTTTTAATCCACTTACATTGAAAGTAACTGTTGATATGTAACTATTACTATTTTATTATATATATAGTCATATACATATGTCATATATAGTCTACATATATATGAGTATATGTAGTCGTATATATATATGACATATATATGACATATATATATATATGACATATATATATATCACACACACACACACACACACACACACACACATATATATTTCTTAAAGAAGTCCCTCTAACACTTCTTGCAATATGGTTTGGTGGTGATGAACTCCTTTAGCTTTTTCTTGTGTGGGAAGCTTTTTATCTGTCCTTCAATTTTAAATGACAGCCTTGCTGAGTAGAGTAGTGTTGGTTGTAGATCCTTACTTTTCATCACTTTGAATATTTCCTGCCAATACCTCTTGGATGAAAAGTTTCTGTTGAGAAGTTAGCTGACAATCTTATAAAACTCCCTTATAGGTAACTAGTTGCCTTTCTCTTGCTGTTTTTAAGAGTGTTTTAAAGTGGTAACTAGTTAGGCTTCTTCCTGTTAAAATGTCTCAGATTTTTCGCATTTTTGTTGAAATACCTGGTGCGAATATTTTGCCTTCCTCTTCCCCCATATTGGTACATATTCATGGTCTTTTGTGAACAAATATATGTCCATTAAAAATACTGTAAGCACAATGTGATCTATAGATGATGTATTAAAGAACTGTACACTTGAAATCTATGTAATTTTATTAACCATTTTTACCCCAATAAATTTTAATTAAAAATATAAAATAAATATAAACAATCTTATGAAAAAACATTGTAAGGATACTGAAAAATAATTAATATCTGCTCTATAGAACATGCAGCATTTAACATACATATTTCCAAATATTATCAGCACTCATATGTTTATTGTTCTGATTTATGTTTTCTGGCTTTGAATACATATTTTTCTTTCACTGTGTACTTTTTCTGTAATACACGCTTTGTTTTTGTTTATATCTTCTTGTTTGCCTTATATTTGTTAAATCTACATATGAACCTTATTTTTTGTTTATCAAACTAAACGATAAAGAACAATATTTATAATGAGGAACTTACATTCTAAATTTCTCTTCTCAACTTCAATTGATATTCCAAACTTTCATAAATAACTTTACAATTTTATTTATCTCTTAATGTTTACATACTTTATCAATATTCTTTTTCAAAACATTATGTTCCATTTTATCCTTCTTGTTAGAGTTATTTATCCACCACTAAAGTCTCCTGTTATAATTTTTCTATTTCCCATTCTTGAGTCTTGATTTAGATTTACCTTTTGCCTGCTAAATTGTATCTTCAAGTCATTTTTAAACAAGAAAATTATACAAATGATATATTTTCTTAGTACTTGCATATATGAGAATCACTTTCCATTTCCTTTATCTCAACATCTTATAGGATTATGAGGTCATAAACTTTCCCAAATAATTCTATACATATTACTTTTTATTGTTCTAGTTATTTTTGTTGTTATAAAATAGAAGTCTAAAGCTGGTGTGATTTTTATTCTTATGTATGCTATCTTCTTTGTTTCTGGATGAAATTAGGAAATCTTTATCCTATAAGTTTTTTGCCAATAGATCGAGATGTGGTTGTATTTTGTACTGAATTTTGACAAGGACACTGTGTTTTCAATAAGTACACTATTTTTTTCTCATTGTGGAAGAACATCCTTTCATTATAAATTTTAAGATTGATTCTGTTTAGATTGTTCTTTTATTCTTTCCTCAGGAACACAAATGATTTATTATTTGAATGCCCATTTTCTGTTCTCCATCTCAAGGATTGTTTCTAGTTCTAGTTCAGGTTACTTTCCTCTGCATTCTGAAAGAGTTTATCAAATCTATATTTCTGAAAACCACTTAATCTCCATTGTCTGGTGTCACTTTTTCTCTTTACTCCTCCATGTGGATTTTATATCTGCTATGATATTTTTGTGATTTTTTTCAATTTTATTTAATTACAGAGAGCTCTTTTGTTATATGTGTACTCTTATCACAGCATATTTTTTCCCTATGGTTGCCTGCTTTTGTTATATTAAGATCATATTTTCTTGTATATCTTTGCTGATACCAAGCACATGTGTCCTAAATTTTTTTTTTTTATAGAAAATAACTTTCAGAGACATGTCTGTCTTCTGAGTTTATAAATCATCTGATTTGGATGGCCCTAATCATGCTGTATAGTTAGATGCAGGCTTATGATCTGCTCTTGCAAGCAGAGTACATGAAAACATCAGCTGCCCTCTTTGTACCTCCAGCTCCATCATTCACTGATGTCAGAGCTCTGCCTTTCTCTATTTAAATTGCTTTTCATGAGGTGTCTTGGTCCCTTCATAGTGCTATAACAAAATTCCACAGACTGGGTGGCTTAAACAGCAGATATGTATTACGCACAGTTCTGGAGGCCAGAAATCTAAAATCAGGGTGTCAGCACAGTCAAGTGAGGGCCCTCTTCTGACTTGTAGACTTCTTACATCATTACGTGGCAGAAGATACTAGGGATCTCTCTGGTGCCTCTTTTATCAACCTTTAATCCCATTCATGAGGGCTCAACCCTCATCACTTAGCATCTTCCAAAGTCCCCACATACTAATACCATCACCTTTAAGGGTTAGGATTTCAGCATAGAAATTTTGGGGATACACATGCAGACCATTGTATGAGGTGACTACATTTTCATAGAACTTCTCATCTCTTTTGTATCCCTATAAAGGACAATATACTGGGAATTGTGGCTTCTGAATATACACATAAAGAAAAGAGTTGATGAGTCACACTGGGATGGTTCAAACTGTAGTTTCTGCGTGGCTGGGGACAGGTGCAGCGCAGCTCTTTTTTCTGGGCTAGGGAATCACAGCAGCAGTGAGCCAATGAGTTTGTCAAACTTCTTCCTTCCATACAGTTTTAGTTCACAGGATCAAATCTGGGTAGTCCAAAAATTTGCTTCTCAAATCAACCCACTGGATATTGCAGTTACTGAAAGTTACTACCAGAATTTATAATGTTTTCATATCTTTCCAGAATTTTTGATGTTTTTGCTCCTTTTGCCTTTGAATAATACCATAGACTCAAAATTGTCATCTGCAAGTTGAGGATAATAACATCTACTATTGAGAGTTGTGAAAATTAGAGAAAACATATCTAGCACTATGTACAAGGCCTGGCTCATAACCAGTAGATATTATTTATATTATTATTACCTTATGCATATTTTGAGGGGAAGTTGGGAGAGTTAGGCACTACTGATATGATGCCATATTAACCTAGAGACCCTATTTGTTCAATTTTATGCTCAGCTTAAGCTGAAGCTATTTAATCCTGAGTAAATTTTGATGTACATGTTAATAGGATTTCAGGCAACTATTTTTACCTGTTTTTGAATAAAACTCCTTTTTGAAAAAAAGAAATGTATTCTTAACAAAAATATAAATAATTAAAAGGTACATTAATAAAGTATACTAATACACTTTCAAATTTTATTTAAGGTTGATTTATAGTCTAATCAATTTAGGGTTTGTTATCAGGGAATTAGAATTTTGTTTTAAAACTAGACTTCCAAATTTTAGAAAACTAAAAGAGATGATTATTCTTTAAGATTATTAAAATTCAAGGCTTTCCAAAGACAGTGTATAAATTCATGTCAAGGGAGAATCATGACCTATATTCAGTATTGGGCTCTCTTGCAGTAATAAGAATACAAACATTGTTGTGGATCCTCCTAATTTTATATCCAACTCTCACTTACAAGCTGGGTGACTTCTAGCAATTTATGTTCTCTATCCAAGGTTGAATTTATTCATCTGAAAAGTGTTTTGTTGTAAATGTACCTAAAACACTTAACAGAGAATCTATATATTTTGATGTTCAATTAATTACCTACCTATCTATTTACTCATCCATATATGCACTATATGGAAAGACAGAAGTTAATTCCTGCATTGGATGCCTTGAAATGTTAGTAAGTATTTTTTCTGAACCTCAACAGGATCAGTAGGATCCTTACAGAATAACCTCAGAGACCGAGTGCTAGGAATAGGTTAAAGAGTAGCAGGTCCGATAGATTATCTAAGCATCAGTACCCAATGCAAGTCAGTATATGCATTTTCCCCCCTCCTTTTTATGAAAACAAGCTAATGTATATTTCTGTGATAGGCTGTGGAATAAGGATGACACCCTCAAACATGCCACTACCAGCATTCACTTCTACAGAAAGGATTATCCAAGGAAGGGAAACATCTGTGGAAGGGGAGTGGCCATGGCAGGCCAGCCTCCAGCTCAAAGGGGCTGGTCATCAGTGCGGAGCCAGCCTCATCAGTAACACATGGCTGCTCACAGCTGCTCACTGCTTCCGCAGGTAAGTTCCCCAAGGCTGCTGTGAGTCTTCCTGTTTTCATTATCAGTTGCCATCAATTGATTCAGTGTTGGGGAAGAGTCCAATCTCACCCTCTTGTCCTCTGCTCCATTATGGATGGACCCTGCTCTGTCCCCTAAAATACATTATGCTTGCTCTATGCCCTATTCATTCACCCCTTTTCCCTTTTCTCAATATCTATGTTTCATTTGTATCACTCTCATGGTTCTTATATATTTTCCTGTATTATCACGACACTACTGTTATATTTCCTACTATGTCGTAAATTATTTTAGTGTATATACTATTATACATGTAACAAGTTTAAACTCTTCCACGTATTTAAGGAGAAATTCCAGCCACTGTTTTATTTGGTTTCTGTTACTCCCTCTATCCTTCCACTATCAATATCCACTATCACTTTATAAATAAGAAAAAAATCAGAGGTAGCGCTGTTGAAGCTCCCTCTCCCAACTGCATCATCCAAGAACCCCTGTGGGCTTGTGTGGACAAGAGAGGTGTGTGGATGCAGCGAGACTTGCCACCTTGTCTCACTGACTTCACAGTATGGAAGGTTCGTCATACAGGACCTGGCAGGAACAATCTGTTTGAGATTTCACAGTCGTAGCTTTAAAACTCAGTTATGTCAGTTCACATACATGGGTATACCCAGGCACCCTATTGCCCTAGGAGATCAGGGACATACCTTCATTCCCCCTTGAGGTTTCAGCGTCATGGTGCAGAAAGCTTTTCTTTTTAAACTCTCAAAAGATAAAAGCTCTGCATGAAGCCCTGGACAGTGGAACTGTTCACACACCCGTTCAAGGATACCATCTTTGGTGAGTCTAGGAGGTTCTTGACCATCCTTCTAAGGGTAGCATTCTTTCTAAGGTGTCTACACCTTCATTTATGGGGTTGATGTGCAATGGGAATGACTAAATGAATTTAAGGTGATTGTCTATCATGCTCTTGTGAGAGAAGAGAAAAGGGACTCACTTACATGTATTTACAAACCCCAGAATAACTAGCATCACGCCTTAAGTGAACTTGAGTTTCACTAATTTTTTAAGGCTTTCTGATTTTTTTGTTCACATAGTGTTCCAATCTTCATACTTGTTTTTGGGAGTGCCATTCATTTCAGTTTATCACTGATCTCTGTTTATGTAAATTAAAAATAATAAATCCAGAATGCCAATTAATTAATATTTAGTGAAAAATATAAGCAATAGTGATTGAGATATGTGTTTTGGCAGGTCCAATGCAGTCTGTGTGTTGACAGGCCTAAATGGGAATTGGCACTGAGTTTGATAAAATAGAGATAACTGGTGACTTTGATAAGAGAAATTGTGGTGATATAACAGGGATGGGAATGAATTGAAGAGAGAATAGAAAGAGGATTGGATTTAGTGAGTTTGGATGACACTTTCAAAGATTTTTTAAATGAAGAAGAGCAAAGAAATTTGACAGGTAAGGGTGGTTATGGACTCAAAGGAAGGTTTTCTTAAAATATGAGTGATGTTATAGCATATTTTATGCCTTTAATAATAATATAGAAGGGTTGGGAAAGGTGATGACACTCAATTTTGAGGGTGATATAATTTCATGTAAGGGAAAAGGGATGACTATGAATGATATCTACTGTTGTGAAGGAAAAAAATACAGGGTACTTTAAAGACAATGCCATAATTATCCAGAGTTTTTAAATTTTTATTTTTTCCTATGGAAATAGTGTAGGTTTAAAAAATCATTTTAAGACAAATTTTAGCATCTTTATGTCTTTAAAAAAGGAAACAGTGTGGGTGGGGAAAAAGTTCTTGACAGGATATCATGAGACCTGGGCCATCTTTCCCTGACACTAACCAGCTGGATATGTCCCTCATCTGGGCATACCCAGCTGGTTCTGCCCTCACATTTAACTTCTGAGTCTTATTGTCCTTATGCACAAGCATGTTGAACCTGGCCTGTTACGTAAGTCTTCCTTTCTGGTTGGCAATGCATGAGGAGAAGGGGTACTTGTTTTATGTACTCAATTAGTTTAGGAGCTCCATGAAGACTGAAGTCATATATGTCTTATATCTTCCAGAATTCTAGTTTTCAAATGAAAGCTTCAGCCCTAAGATTTCAGCTTTGAATAAAATCTTACTTTAAAGTATAAAGAACTAAGATAGCTGAGAGATGAGCCCTCCACATCTCCTGGTCCCCATCCTGGATATCTGCCTAACCATTTCTGGGGCAGTGCCTAGTACTTTGAAAACCACTGATATTTCATTACACTTAAACATTTATGATTCACTAATACATAAACAAGGAAATCCCATTTATTAATTCTTCTCTGTCTGATTTCCTTCTACATAATTTTCCTCTACAAAGAGAATTTCAAGTTTCTATATATTTCTAGTCGTTCTTGATGGGGATAATTTGAAAAAGAGAAAAACTGGGCTTTGGAGGAAATAGGGAAGTAAAGAGATGGTAGGACTAGACAGAAGTGGATTGTGGTATAACTTTGTGGGAAAGAAAAGCATGTGCATGAAGGGAGAGCCTCAAAAGGAGAAAAAGGGACTAACCAGGCCAGATCAAAGGGCAGCCGGAGTTTTAACAGCATGACAATGAGTTAGAGCTCTCAGTTTTTGAATATCAGGATAGGGTCTGGGTGCAGGGTGGAGAAACAATCCTGTATACACATAGAGTTTGTATTCACAAGCGACAAATTACACTTTGTCTCAGTGATCACAGTAAGAGCCAGTAAACAAGAGCTGACGAGTGAGTCATAAAATAAGAATGGAGGAAGTGTTGGATACAGAGGGAAAATGCCTCTTCATATGAATAATATCCAAAACAAATCAAAATCAATATATAACCATTTCATTGAAATTATGGAAGACAATCTGATGAGTTTCTAATAAACAAGGAATTAAAAAATTGGAAATTAATTGTATAGTACCCATTACTATTATTAATCCAAATAAAGCACGGGAATTTCATTTAGGTGCTATTCTCTTTTTTAATTTTAGAGGATATAAAATATTTTCAGAGCTTTCATAATCTCTTATATCATCAGTGTTTTTAATCTCTTTTTTCAATAAGGTCATCAACTGCAAATTTTCTCACCATAGGGATTTTCCAGGAGTATAATCCCAATAGTTGGGGAGAAATACAGTCTTAATCTTTTTTGAAGCATAAAGTTAAGCATCATAAATTTTATCTTTTAATGTTTTGCAGAAATAAAGACCCAAGTCAATGGATTGCTACTTTTGGTACAACTATATCATCACCCACAGTGCAACGAAGTGTGGGGAAAATCATCCTTCATGAAAATTACCGTAGAGAAACAAATGAAAATGACATTGCTGTGGCTCAGCTCACTACCCGAGTTGAATTTTCAAACGTAGTCCAGAGAGTTTGCCTCCCAGATTCATATATAAAATTGCCACCTAAAACAAGTGTATTTGTCACAGGATTTGGATCTATTGTAGATGATGGTGAGTATCCAACCCAATTTACTTAATACAAATATGCCTTAAGCTCTAACAAGATGTCTTAGGGCATCCCTCTTTAGATTTTGAGTAAAAATAATGTTGATTATTCAGTGTGTATGGCCCTGAGCAGAACAGGGGACTGAGGGTTAAAAAGTTAAAGGAATCAAGTTCCTATTCTTGAGGATTTCACAATTAATTGAATCAGTGCTAAGAAAGGGGAGGTTAATATAGAAGAAAAGAACACACTGTTTTAGATACTCTAAGAGGGACAAAATGCTATGGGAGTACAAGGGAGTAAATGATCCAAATTGTATATTTCCCATATGTAAACACTCCTGGTTAGCATATACTTCAAACCACAATCTTCTAATAGTTTTTTCTTTCTTCTTTTTTTTTTTTTTTTGTCTAAATTCTTCCTCATTTTAACGAAACTTTATGGTGATCAAAAACATGAATGCTTTGTGACTGTTTTGAGAATGTTCATTTTGGTTAGTTAATAGAATCTGTATTTCTTTTCCTCTGTCCCACCTCATAGGAGGTTTAAAAGACATCAATTCTAAAATTTTATAAACTGAAGAACAGAACTTAAGCTTTCCAGTTACTAGTTCATCCTCTTTAAAGAGAGAGATTAATTGAATGTTTTAAAGTAGGAAATAAAAAATGTTTAAGGTTCTATCAAGGATATCCTGAATAAACTAGGAGACAAATGCTAATATATCTTAATCTATTTTTTTACAGAACTCATATATGTAAGATTTCCCAAATGCCCCATGTAGCTCCAACCTGACTTTGTGAGAGGTTGTTTTAAGTCTCTTTTAGTCTTCCCTTACCTCATTGCTTGCTCAGAGCTACTCACCACCAGCTTTAATCCCATACTCAACTGTGCAGTGTTCTCTCCTAACTCCTGGCCCTGTTCTGTGCTGCTGTTCGATTGTTAGCACATATTTGGCATCCATTCTATTTCCCATGCTTCGAGACACACCTAAATAACACAGAACAGCACAGAATAGGGCAAATAGCTCTGTGCAGCTCATATCCTGGTTTCTACTTGAATAGCTTTTGGAAAATCAGTCAACTTACCTGAGATTCAATTTCCTTATATGGCAAAATGTGCCAGTTGGACAAGATCATTGTGATGGATACTCTCCTCATGAAAAAAATAATATATAATATATATTACACACACACACACACACACACACACACACAATATTGCATGTAATTTTAAAGATTCCCATAATTTTTAAAGATCCACAAATATGACATAATATTGGGCTGCATATGTTTATGGTTCTTTGCATGTGGTTGCAAAGAACCATAAATTATGGTTTATTTTCTGAGACATTTATCACTCAGAAAATAAAATTAGGCAACAATTACTGTTAATAAAGTAATACTGTGCTTTTGCTCCTAGAAATATACAATTTATGTGTCTTCCATGTCTTGGTGACAATTGTATTTGAAGAACATGTTTTTTGTTTGTTTGTTTATATAATAGGACCTACACAAAATAAACTTCGGCAAGCCAGGGTAGAAACCATAAGCACTGATGTGTGTAACAGAAAGGATGTGTACGATGGCCTGATAACTTCAGGAATGTTATGTGCTGGATTCATGGAAGGAAAAGTAGACGCATGTAAGGTAAGTCCAAAGTCAAGGTTAAAACATTAAAAAACACACAATGTGATATACAGATGATGCATTACAGAATTGTACACTTGAAACCTATATAACTTTACTAACCACTGTCACCACAATAAACTTTAGTTAAAGAAAAATACATTAAAAAAAAGAAAGTTTCCATCAGCTATTTCTAAATTTGGTGTATATTTCACTTGGGAGAAAAAAAATAGCATCTATTTTACCAAAGACTCAGTTTAATTAATAATCATAATAACAAAAATTATTATGTTGAATGTTTACTATACACCAAGCCAAGTGCTAAGCACTTTTTAGACATTATTTTATTTAACATGAGTTCAAAGCAGTACTATAATTATCTCTATTTTACAAATTAAGAAATTAAAGTCTGTTGCTCCTATTTCTGGTTCACACAGTTACTTTTAAGGTCTATTGTTCTTTTCTTAAACAAAACTGAAAACAAAAGCAACCTCTCTTCTGAAGAACACTTTATTCAGCTTTGTCATCATCTCTCATGTATCTTGTTTCATCCCCTATCTCTGAGTCTCTCCCCTTTGTCCCTTTCATTCTTTAAAGATTTTGACACCTGAAACAGGTTTCTTCTCCATCTCAAGTCCTGTAATATTGACATTGGCCCATTTGAATGCTGGATTCTTAGTTCCTAAATCTCCTAATTTCCAGTGATCTTCACCTATATTCAGCCACCTATTCTTATTATCTAAAACTCTTCCAACTTCAAAAACACTAATTTCCCAAATCTTCCCATTAACTCATCTCCCCAATCTTACTTTCCGCTTTTCAACTACTCCTGCTTCCTTGGCCACACTGTCTGTGTTCAACTCCAAACTGCCAGCCCTCACTCCCTAACCCACAAAACCTACATATACATTCTCTGTGTTCCTTCTCGGTTTTATTTTTATCTTTAGCTCTCATCATCATCCCATACACGATATATTTTATTTGGCTGGTATACTGTCATTCTCTCTCTCCCACTAAACTAGAAGCTCCATGAAGGAACAGCTTTTTTTTTTTTTGGAGGGCGGAGGGGAGAGGTCTATTTTATTTATTGCTGTATTACCAAAACCTAAAACACTGCCTGGCACAAATATTTACTGGTTGAATAAAATATTGCCTTTCTTCAAGTATATAGAGACCTATAGACAATTGCTTCTCTGTTTTCTCACATCCCATCAGGCCTTTCTTCCATCATCCACTTTTCCAGCTTAGATTTTACTACTATTTTTAAAACACTTTTGCTAATAGCCTATACTCACTTGTTGCCCTCTCTTTCTAGTATTTCTGTCTGACAAAGTCCCAAACATGGAAGAACTCAACTATCCAATCTCCCTCTGCCTGAACCCTGGAAGTCAAATGCTCCTAGAAAATATACAACAGAACCCATTGGTTCCACTATAGGTTCCAGATAACAAAATTCACAATCTTACTGTTTTGTTTGTTTGTGTTTTCCAAATCTACCATCCTCTGAATTCTCCCAACATTTTCCACTTTCCTCACCTTCTGTTTTTTTTTTCTAACACTTTATTTTTAACTGATGATTTTTTGTTTCCCAATTTTTGAAGACAAACAGAAGCCATATGAAGGAAATTTCTCCATCTTCCCAGCACCAGGCATGCAGATTGGCCTTCATCTGGACCCATTTTATCGACCTTCAACTTAGGTCACAACAGAGATGCTGCCTCTAAGGCTGATGATCCCTTCTCCTTTGCTCAGATTTCTCTTCTTTTGGGGAAGTTTTCACTAGCAATTATATCCTATCACTATTTTCATAGTCAGCATTTCTCCTGTTACCATATGTTTCCCTATTCAGATCTCTCAAGTTAGGAAAAAACAAAATGAAGCACCACAACTTTTTCCTGACCCTTAAGCCTCCAGCTAGCAACCTGTCTTCTCTTTACCATCAAATATTTGGAAATGTCTATACCCATTGTCTCAATTTTCTCCACCCCTGCTAACATGTCACACCATTTCTATATGGTTTCTGCCCTATCACTTCAAGAAAAATATAGCTCTTTCTGAGGTTTTCAATGATCTACCAATAACCTCCAACAAACGATTTTTGGTCTTTTTTTTTTTTTTTTTAATAACCTTTTAACAGCATTTAACAATGCTTACCACTCCCTCTTTCCTGAAATATTGTCTTTCGTTGGCTTGTAATGATTTTCATCCTACATCTCTATCTGTTCCTTCTCTGTCTCCTTTTCAGGATCGTTCTCTTAATCCCAGACATTAAATTTTGATCTATACTATGCCTGTTCCTCTTTTTACTCTATACTTTCTCCCTACAGACTCTAATTCACTTCCATGGCTTCAATTATCATCTTTTTGCAGATGATTCATAAATTTATACTTTTAGCCCCCAGCCTTACCTTTGATCTACAGACTTATATACTCTGCTCCACTTGGATATTTCAATGGCATTTCATTAAAAATGTTGCACCTGACTCTGCCTGTTTCACCCTCTCCATCTGATCTTCTTCCTATGTTTTGTATCTCTATGAATGGCAACCCCCTTTCATTCTGTTAAACAAGCCAGAAAGAGCCATTCTAACTTTCTCTACTTATCACTTACTAATTGATCACCTAATTGAATGGATTTTACCTCCTTAAACATCCCCCCATCATCTCTTGCCTGTCTCTCTCTCTCTCTCTCTCTCTCTCTCTCTCTCTCTCTCTCTCTCTCTCTCTCCTCTCTCTCTCTCTCTCACACTCTGCCCCTTCGCCCTTTCTCCTCTCTTCCTCACCTCCCCAACCACATTAGTCAGCTGTCTTATTTCCTTATATTCATTCTATGATACTTTAGTGCATTAGTGAAATGAAAGCCAGAATGGTTTCCAACAAGATGTAATCTGATCATGTCAATGTCAACACTGTCTTTAAAACACTTCGGTGGCTTACCTTCATTTTTTCCTTAAGATAAACAACAAAAGCTTATTAAAATGACCACGGGGCTCCACTTGGACTAGCCTCTCCCTACCTCTACAGCCCCATCACATAACCACTGGACCCCTTGCTGTCTTCTCTCCAGTCTCTTTTTTTATAGGTCTTTACATAAGCCAGGCATGCTGTTTCCTCTACCTAGAACACATTTTGCTCGTACTTCCCTTTTCATGGTCAACTCCTCTTTCTTTAGATACCAGCTTAATTACATCTCATCAGGGGACACTTTCTGGGCCTCCTTAACTAATAAAATTTCCCTATTGCATGTTTCCATAGCACTTACCACAGTTGTAATTTTGCATTAATTTGTGGGCTTATTTAATATCGGCTCTTAAACATAAACTTCAAACTCTATGAGCATCCATAGAACCATTCATACTTGGTCATTATTGTATTCTCAATACCCATCAAAATGCCTGAGACATACAGCAGGAACTCAATAAATAGTTTACAAAAGAATAAATAAAGAAGGTGGAAGAGGCACAGAGAGGTTAAGTATCTTAGCCTCTAAGTATTAATTACAACCAGTAATTAATAGAGCTGGGAGTGATAAGTAGGCAATTCAACTATTGAGACACTTTTAACCTTTACATTTATATCTTCTTATTTACTTAACTTCCTTGTTCCAAAAGAGATTTATGGGGGATTAAAATTCAGCAAGCAAACATAAATTATTTAGGTGAGTAAAAGAAAAAAAAGCCAAGAATAAGTCCATAAAACACAGTCAAGGTAACCATACTCAGCGGAGATCATCAAAATTTTTCATTATGCACAAATAGTGAATATTAAATATTCATAGTAAATATTTTATATACATGCTTACTAAACCATGCATAAAGTATGTAATCAAACTAGAAAAAAAAACTAAGGATCTTGAACTAGAATAATGTAATTATTCCATATGAATGAGTATTAATCTTTCTATAAAAGAATGCACTTTAAAATTTATAGTACAAAATTTTATCTCAAGTGAGAGAAATATTTATAATCTATCTCAAGTCTGGCTGCCTGTTCTGTGTACCAATTTCCTTTTTTTTCTGTGGAGGAGAGATGATTGCAGATCTTCCTACTGAATTATATTAGTTAACAATTTTAAATATTTTTGTTTTTTTCTCCAGGGCGATTCTGGTGGACCTCTGGTTTATGATAATCGTGACATCTGGTACATTGTTGGTATAGTAAGTTGGGGACAATCTTGTGCTCTTCCCAAAAAACCTGGGGTCTACACAAAAGTGAGTCAGTATCGTGGCTGGATTGCCTCAAAGACTGGTATCTAGTATGAACTGTCCATGAATTATATCCATGGCACACAGAGCTAAAACTCCTGCATATTGTGTATTATTTATATTCATGTGGTTTGGATCGGTGCTTTTGCTGAATGTCAAGAAGTCCTTCAGACTCAGACCAATCTAATATTATAAGGTGGCCTTTGTGACTGAACTCTCTTTTTACCCTGAGGGAAGAGGACACAGCAAATGACAAGTAGCACTAACTCCTTACTCACAAAGGAAACTGTGATACTTATTAATAAGATGAATATTTATAAATGGTTTCCCCCAATGGAAAATGGGAAACATCATTTTCTACAGGATATGAAGAGCTGCCAGAGCTGCCAAAATCTTACCTCACATAACACCTGGAACATTTGGGATTCTTCTAGCAAAAAATCAAACAATACTCTGCCCTGAGGATTCAAGGCTTCAGCGTTCTAGCATGACTGTATACTCAGCGGTTAGAAAGGAGAGACATAGGATTTGCAATAAAACTTGAACTCTAACCTGGGTTTATAAATAATAACACAGAGCATTATCATTCACCACAAGAGTTGCCATTTAAAAGATGTTTAAATGTATTTGAACTTGCTTTAACATTGTTTTAAACACAAGCTCTAGCTTCAGGATGCATGTTGTATTGTTAATAAGCATTCTGATTTATTCTTTAACAGAATCATCAGTTGGAGTTAGGCCAGAAAGGAGAATAAAAAAGATTCTTGTGAGCATTTTTCCATGGGTACAAAGAGGATAAAAATAATTGATGGGACCTAGGCATGCAGAGTTTGTTTCAAATGATTAATAACAGAACAAACATTCTAGTTTTTTTGTGGAATGAGCTATCCAATTATTTATTTAGAAATATCTATATCAATATATGGTAACTAGTGCTCTTGTAAGACTTCAACTCTCTGACAGGTCAAATGTCTATCAGAATGTCAGGTTAGAAGAGCTGATATGTGTAAAGCACTTAGGACAATGCCTGGCATATATCATGCACTATATAAATGTTTGCTATAATGGAAAGGAATGTCTCTGTGAGTTTTAAGATAAATTAGCTTAATTTGTCAAATTAGTGGATGACTTTGGGGCTTAAATCAGCCCAAAATCTAGTGGTGGAAAGCACAAGCTTCGGAATCAGGCTGTCTGAGCTTGAACGATGGCACTGCCACATATGAGCTATTTGTCCTTGAGCGGGTTTCTTAACATCACTGTGCATTAGCTCTTTTATCTCTACAGTGGGAATAAAAATGGTACCCACCTCATATGGTTGTTATGAGGATGAAATGCGTTAATACAGGTAAAGCCCTTGGAACAGTTTCTGCACACTGTCAGTGTGGACAAGCTACTATTTATTAGTAGTGTGCTTTGGACACAATAAAACAATATGCTTTTTAAAAACTGTTCCTTGTTTCTTTATAGTCATGTAATTGATTTCAGAATACTTTAAATTAAACTACACACTATAAAAAATTTAAATTACACTATAAAAATGTTAGGTGAACCACTAGATTTTCAAAATCACTTTTTATGTCTGTTTAATACATTTTGAACTATGTCTGCTTGTAGACACACAGGACGCATTGCCATTTGGCCTCAGGGTTTTGACTACAGAGATGCGGCTGCATTCATCTTCCAGCCTCCAATGTGAGACCTCAAGTGCTAGATTTGTTGCTCTGATTTATCAGAGAAAAATTTAACCTGTTTCTTTACTGACTGAAACTTTTGTTACTTTATGTGTATGTATTTATATGTAATATATGTAAACAAGATAAGTATAACTAAAAAAGCTTCTAGTTGTTATTTATAGCTCAATATTAAGATATAAACAGAAAAGTTTCCTCCATACATACTTTCCTTTTAAACAGAAAATGTCACCAAATTTCTGAGTTGATGACTACTAACTAAATATCAACAGAAAAAGCCACGTGAAAAGCTATATCTTTACCCTTCTTTTTACATGCATAGAAACATCCAAAGCTTTCTAGAGAATATTTAGTACATTCAAGATGCGCTTGATTAACCTATTTTATATTAAAGATAAATACGGCCTTTGGTAGAAACAGGAAAACAACTCTGTTTACAAAAAAAGTTATTTTCTAGTATGTAAATTCTATAAAAATGGATATGTGGTTTTGTGTAACTATACTTGTATTTCAGAAGACTGTGATCACTTTTTGCATGTAAGTGTCTGTGAAACTATATATCCTGATTTAAATAATTTTATGCTTAATTCAATTCAGTGACGTTCTAGCACGAATGAGAGGCATATATCCAACAGGCCATAAGTAAATCTAAGAAAGGGAAAAGTGGATTTTGAAAACAGAATTTACATGTACTATTTCTAGTTCAATGATGTCTGACCCGAGTGGTGTTATAGGAGTCATGCAATAGCTTTTCCTCAGGTGTTCCATCTATCAAATGAGACATTAAGCTATCTACCTCATAGCACTGTTGTGAGGCTTTCCTGTTGAACAATAAAGTTGAAAAGGCAAAGAATGTTTAAAATCTGCTCAAAAGAGTGCAAAGTATATTATTGTAAATTTTTATCAATACAGATGGTGCTGCAAATGCATTAAGATTGTAAAGAAGCTTTTTTTTACAGTGTTAGCATATTTATCAATACCATTGCTTTGTGAATTTTGCAAATATATTGTGGTTTTTAAAAAACCTGGGCTTTGCCTCTTATGCTGTAAATGCTATAATAATAGTCACATCTTTTCACAGAAAAAAATCCAAATCAACCTTCAATTTGTCTGACTTATTGTTTTAAAATACAGGTCCAATCCATTAGGCTGACAGTAAACACTACAGCACATAATTCGTATGGGATCTTGATGGAATTTTGGGTGCCATGAGAACTAAAGGGTTAATTTTTAATGCTAGAACAAGATTGGACCCAAATTTTTGCAACTACTTAATCATCTTCTCTTGGTGAAATCTTCATGATTCAACAACAATGAGAACAAATATATATTAATAGGAATCTACCCCTTTCAACTGAATAAAGTTGCTGCTTTGTTAATATATTTATTTGAAGGAATGTGTGGGAGACATTCCTTCATGCAATCATGGAAATAAAAAATAAACTTGTTATAATTTATTGAAACTAATGCTGGAATCATAGCTGTTAGAACCAGGAAGGACCTCAGAGATTATCTATTACGTTGGTGCAAAAGTAATTGTGGTTTAAAGGTTAAAAATAATTGCAAAAACTGCAATTACTTTTACACCAACCTAATACAAGAACCTCTGCTTTTGACTGACGTAAAATCAGAGCCAAAAGAATTTCCCCAAGTGATACAGTAGGTCACAGCAAGTGTAAGAACAAAATCCAGGAGCCCTCACATCCAGTCCCATCATCTCTCCATCACTCTAATTTGAGTTATTCAGGTTCACTAGCAAGGAACACAGAAATTCTAGAAGTCACTGGAATTAGATGATTGTTGCCAAACCAATGTCTCGCCTTGCAAAAATGTAAGGTAAGTTAAACTAGCATGGTATTTAGCAAAACACATCACTGGACAAAACCAGTTTTACAATTAGGACAAATAACGCCACTTAAAACTATATCCAGCTATACTTAAGGGAATGCAGGATGATTTTAATGCAGGCAAAGCTGCAGAGCCCATTACAGGGGCAGGTCAGAGTACTCCATGAAAATTTTACCCTCCAAATCATTACCTTATTCATTCCTTTTCTCACCCTCTACACTAACCTTTGTAGTTATAGAGTAATTTAAAGCCTTGGTATGGTATAAATTAAAAATCTATACCATATTTCAAAATGAGGAGCAGCAAAAGATTTTGAACGCTACTAAAACAACAAATGTTTGATTCTCTCTTTGCTATAGTGAATGCCTCATTAGTCTGTTTTATAAATAAAACTACAGAAAGCCCACTAAAATGCAGCTAATTACAAAGTTTTGATTAAGCTGCTTTTGTAAATACTTACAATAAACATTCTTTTATAGGTTTCAACATTTTTCTTGCCTAAAAGTTTTAACTGTGACTAATAAGAAATGAGAGAAATGCAGTCGTTACACAATCAAAAAACATTCCTTACTCTCACTGTGACTACAATGAGATACCATACTCGTGATTATGTTACATTACATGGCAAAAGAATATTGTAGATATGATTAAGATTACAAGTCAATTGACTTTCCAAGTGGCTCTAATGTAATCTTCTAGAAGTAGAGAGTTTTCTCTTTCTGGCAGCAGAAAAGGCAGAGATTCTAAGTATGAGAAGATACATTACTGATAGCTTAAAGATGAAAGGGACAATGTATCAAGGAATGCAGGTAGCCTCTAGAAACTGAGGACAGCCTAGGCTGACAGGCAGCAAAGAAATAGGGACCTTATTCCTTTCCTCAAGGAGTCTTTCCTCAAGGAACTTAATTCTGCCAACAGCCTGAGTGATCTGGGAAGTGATTTTTCATCACTGCCTCCAGAAAGGAACCCAGCTGAGCTCACATCTTGCTTTCAGCCTTTGAGACACCAAGCGGAAAACAAAGATGAGCTCTCCTAAACTTCTGACCTGCAGAATAAGATTACATAATAAACTGCCGTTGTTTTAAGTGGCTAAGTTTATAATTTGTTACACATTACTAGAACATTGGCCGAGGTATAAAATATTTATTAGCCAATTTGAAACTTTTCTCATATGCTCATTTATTAATTGTAATATGTTCCCATTTTGCCAAAATTTTTTTTTCAAAACAAAAGAGGTATTGGAATACGAAAATGAATGTTGACCGTCAAATCAACTAAAAAAAGACTCAGTAAGCATTGAATGTCGTAGTGTTTGCTGAGGTGCTGATAAGTGTATTTATTGAAAGACATCACAGTTGCAAATGTTTTACTATCTTACAGGAGAAATAGGTCTTAAATCTAATAATAAGCAAAATTAAAATTAGATGATTGGTTGAAGGGAAAACATAGGTTAAGGGTGGTTCAGATAGTGTGAGAGTCAGGAGATTAAAGGGAAACATCCTGGAGGAGTTATCTTTAGAGTCTAAGGACCCTGTGTAGACAGATTCTGATTCAATGATTTGATTTTACAGTGAGGTGGACTTTGAATTGAGAACTGAACTATACAGAAGGGAAGTGATATTTTAGGCATGTGGGCAAAGATGCAATGAGGAAAAAAGGTTTGGATCAACAGAAAAGAAAACTCAACTTCAGAGAAGGTAAACACCTCTATAGTTACATAGGAGAGCACATGGAGAAGAGACAATTAGCAGTTGAAGCCCTTTAAAATGGCAGTTGGCACAAATATATTTTTATTGTTTCACTTTAAAGCTCAATACTCTTTAGAGTAAATACAAACAAATGACTGGGCCAGATGTAATGAGTACATGTACTATCGCACTAAGAAAATCAAGTCAAGGGCTATGAAATGCTTTATGAACACCTCTGACCTTGTTTCACACTTGCCTCTGAAAGAGATGAATGGAAGGGCCTGAAGACCAGACTTGTACTGACTCAGAAAGAAAGAGTGCCACCTCTTAAAAGAGAAATACAAAGCCATTCAAAGTACTTAGGGATGTTGCTTAGGTTTCGAACATAATATTGTTTCTCACTTAATTATCCAGAACCAGGAAATTTTTCCGGCAGTAAAGACTTACAAGGGATTCTTCACCTCAAACCATACTATTGGTTAAAGTATACCCATCCCAACCTGTCAAACTAGTTTACTTTAAATCCTTAAGCACTCTTTCTTTAGTCAGCATACAAGTCTGAAAGAATGCCCAGGATGCTGCTCATTTGAGGAGAATTCACAAAGCAGCACCGAGGTGGAGGAGTTTGCATTCCCAACAGCGTATGATGTATCAGTAAGTTTAACTTTATTTTCATGTTTGAAAAGATTCATTTCAGATTGTGGTTTCCAATTCAGGCAATTATTCTAAATTGGGAATTTGGTTTTTTTTTCTATTGTCGTTGGAGAAAATAATAATATAGTAATGTTAATAATTTTTATTTCAGGAAACCATGCTAATGATTTTATATCTAGGATTTGAAAAATTTAGCAGGTTGGATTTTAACTGACAAGTTTAATGTGAAAATGAGATAATCACAGAGAGGGAGGAAAAACAGAGAGAGAGGTGAAATTTTATAGATTTGTAGGAATGAAAGGATGGGGCAAGGAAGAAAGTGTTTTCTCATCCTCAGTGCGGAGTCTAGCATATATAATGCTATTTGTTTAGCATATATAATGCTAAAGTATGCATTTAATTGATACATTGAAAATAGAGGAAAGACAAGTTGTATAAGAAATACTGTATTTTAACCCTAATTCTGAAATTGATAAATATAATTAAAATGCAAAAAAATGAATCTGAATTTTAATGACCTTTGAGAAATTATTTGCCTTTTAAAACAAAATTCTAAAAAACAATATAAAAACAATTTGTACATAAGAATATAAAAGCGAGAAGCAAATAAATAATTCTAAGATTTCTGTATTTTAATAGACTTGGAAGGAAGTCTATAGAAACTAAATGAGAGAGAAATGAAAGTGACATAAAGGTAGAGAAACAGGAAAAATACACTGAAATAAAAATCTAGGGAAAATGAAGGAACTATATCTGATGATACAGCAAGAAACCATTTAGGCCTCTTTATCCCTATCACTTTGCTTTTTCAAGATTTTCAAAGTTGTCCCCTCCAGATCCAAAATCTTTGAAAATTTTATGGTTCCTTTCCATATCAAAATTAATGAGTGTGACCACTTTATAATTTTTTGCTTTGGTTTTCCTTGGCTTTGTGGCTCAGTGATAGTAAGGGGTAAGAGTAAAGGGATTGGTGGGGAGATTTTGAAAAGCTATCCCTACTCTTCCCATTGATAATCTATGCCTCAGTGTAATTAAGTCTTAGAGGGTTTTCTCCATTTGAAATATACAAATAAAACTTTATTAGTTTTTGTCACATGTGAGTAATATGAAGAAAATATATCTTATTCATTGTTGTACATGCCAGTACCTAGTAGAATTCTTGGCACATGTTTATTAGTTGAACCATTTAATTTTTCTTTAAATTTATTTGGGTACAATACAATATTATTAATTATAGTCACATGCTGTACATTACATCCCCATGACTTATTTATTTTATAATTGGGAGTTTGTACCTTTTGACCACCTTCATTCATTTTGCCCCACCTCACAGCTCTGGCACACATCTAGAGTCTTTTTTCATGTAGTAACATGCATTAGTGAACTTTAAGTTATTTCCAACATTGACTATTAAAATCAAGTTTTGGTTTTATAACAATAAGCATAAAAGGACCCTGTCAAGTGAAAACATATAAATATAGAAAACAGGGCCCAACTGCTTTAATTTGCAAACTAAACTTGTCATTTAAATGAAAGGCTTCACTCATCTTCTGTAATATTGTGTTGGGCTTTAGGAGTTCAGCACTGTCAATGTAGGACCAAAACTAGATACAAAAAATAAAAAATAAAAAAAACAGATGGCACATAAACTAAGAATAATAGTATCTCTGAAGTGGCATAATTCTAAGTTTAAAGATGAAATTTAAGCTTTATCAGAACATATACACACATATTATGCATATATATACATATTCATATTTTATCATATTTCTTTAAAATAAGACATAGCATGATACAAACATATCGGTTTTATATATGGTTAAGTATTTTTACAGGAAAATGTTATGATAGATTATCTTTAATTTAAATATCTATTTTTTTTCAATCTTGGCAAAATTGTAAACAACACTGTTAAAATGAACATCCCTCTGGCTAATTTTTGCACACATTTGAAATTGTTTCCTTAGGATAAAATATCCTCTGCGCTTTCATAATTTCTGGAATGTCATCCCATGATTAGCAAACTACTCTACATCTTAAACTTCTTTTTTCGCTAAATATTCCCCATCTCCCTAGAAAATTCAAATATAATTTGTTCATTTTCTTTCCCTCAGGACACAGCACTTTTTACAGCCCTTTCAAGTAAGGGTTTATTACTGAAGATTGAGTTTTGTCCTCTCACTCCCTAATGCCACCTCACATCACTGCTCTCCACATCCTTGTAAACTGCCTTGCTCCTTTGGTGCTCTCACAGTTCTGCTCTCCACCATCTTTCCCTCCTCATCGCTATTCTATGGACCCATGATTATGCCGTAATTCATTAAAGACTGACATTTATGTCCCTATCTCCCAGGTTTAGCCTAGGCAGCACCAGTGCCCATGTGATTGATCCTCAGCATTGTAGTCATTTATTTCCTTGATCTCATCTCTGTAACCTTTTCTTCAAATATTACTTTCATGTCCACACCCTAGAGTTTGTCATGACTTGGGATTACTATCTGTGAATCATACCTTTGGACAACTGTCACTATACTAACCGTCCTGTTGCAGTCTTAGTTATTTCTAATGCACCAGGGTTTTTTGTGTTTTGTTTTGTTTTTGTTTAATTTCATTGGCTCTTCCAGTCAATGAATTCTTCATATCCATCGGTTGCCACCCCCACCAAACACACACACACACACACACACACACACACACACACACACACACACACAGACAAACACACTCATCTTTGTTTCTCTTGTGATCCTTAGGTTCATCATTTCAACAAATTTCTTAATGATGCCTTAAACTCCACTGAAATCTCTTGTTTCATATTTCTTCCATCATTCATACCTGGATAAAGTCTAGAGTGAATACAACTATCAGAACAATGGCTCTCTTCTGCCCAGACCACTGAGGAATACTACAGAAAATCTCACAAATGTGCAGGAAGTGCCAGTTCATCTGAGCCCTCAGTTCTGACCTACCATTCCTACTACATCACCTTAATTTATACTCCAATTTTCCACAATGACTATTTTCAACTTCTCTAGCCTTCTCAGAGTTCCAATTCTCACCACCAGCCCTCTCATATTTCAACTACTTCAAAAAGATAACTTGATTGATCAATTAGATGAGAATTCTGACATGGAACCAACAAACCTACCTGTATCTATTTATGCTCTTTGGAGGTTGCCTACAATTTGTCTAAGTTCTCAAACCTATTAGGTGGAACCATATGAAAATGTCAATATATTGCCCCTTTTGACCTACACAAATGGCAATCACATATGTGTAAACCTAATAGTTCAGAATCCATGATACTTCAAATATGCTGTCAAAACAATCCTCCTCCCAACCTCAGGATTTCTACTGGCTAGTTTACACTGTTGTAAGTATGCTCAAAACTGTCCCATTCACAATAAAAAGAAAAAAATCCTCTATCAACCCCATATACCTTGATGACCTACCTGACCTACCTGTCTGTTTCCATTCATAGCCAAACTCATTAAAAAAATAAAAATGTTAATATCCACTGTCCCATCTCCTCACTTCCAATTTTTCTTTAAACCCACTGACATTTGGTTTATAATTCCACTACTCTGTTGCTTTTTCTCTCGTGGTCACCAATGACTCACATTGCTTAAATCAATGGGTATTCTAAATTTTTATATTTGATTTTCCAACAGCATTCAATACTGTGGATCAATCCCTCCTTGAATATCCTCTATCCTTTGTTATTATTATATCACATTTATTTATTTTTTCATATTTCCTCCTTATTTTCTTCTGTGCTTTCCAGGATTCCTCATCCCTTGCCCATATCTTAAATGTTAGTCTTCTTTGGGATTCTTCTCTGAGTTTTCCATTCTTGTTATTATTTTAATAAAAAATATTCTTGAGCACCTACCATATTCCAGGTGCTAAAAATACAATGATGAATTTCACACAGGCTCTGGCATGTTTAAATGGTAAAATAAAATTGCTAAATTAAAAGGAATGAATATTTAATGGCTTTCTATTCATATTGATAAGTTAACTTACTCCTTTTCATATCTGTAATATGTAACTTACAATTTGCCACTTAACCTTTATTTTGAAACTTTGATAAACAGAAGGTTTGATGCAATCATTAGTTTTCCCCTCCTTTTTCTTTTAAAGTAGCCCAATTATTTAATGTTTGCTTTGATGATTTCTACCTCCATATGTGAGTTTTAGGAAATGAATAGTTCACTCATAAACATGACAGCAAAGTGAAAATAAACCAAGATCATGTGGAACTAATTTTTCTAATCTCTCCTAGAATTTTATAAACAAAGCCAATAAAACAGTAAAAAAATATGTGTTACACATATAAAGCAGTTTTTATAAGGAGGAATTTACTTTTAGATTACTAATAAATGTTGACATAGTACAACACTTAAATGCCCCTGTAGGAATAAATAATACACAATAATTATTTTATCTTATAGAGTTTTAAAAGATTAGTTTGTAGCCTGAGATTACTGTTGCCCAGTTCATCTTGTTTCACAAATTCATGGCACAGGCTATATTCTTTTCCCCAGTTTATTAGTAATCTAAAAGTAAATTCCTTTAAAATTTCCTGGGTATTGACATACCACTGAGTTAGAATGCAATTATAATACTCAAGTTGGGTAAATGAACCAGACACAGAATTTCAGGCTCATACAGAGGGGTCACAGTGAATGAATATTGAGAGTATTTCTTATGCCAACCAAGAATCTAAATAACAATAAGATGAGCTCAATGTTATTTCGTTTCAACCACAACCACAACAAAAAAGGTACTCAATTATTACCAAGGACAAGATTCATAACAAGGCACATGGTAGAGGAATAAAGGAAGCATGATCTCTGGTTAGGGGAAGAGAGAGAGAGAACCATAAGTAGTAATAAATATAATGTAATTTAGATTTGCTTAAATGTTAAGCACAGGTATAATCAAGGCACTTTAGTAGCATTACCTAAAAGATCAGTACTCATATTGCTGGTGATATATGAAACGACTATACGTAGGATTTATTTTAATGTATACGTAAGAAAATAGAACTACTGAATCAAATTCAGTATTTGGTAAATATTATTGCTTAGGGATTGGCTATATTAAAAAGTGAGTCTATTTTCAAAATTTAAGGAAATTGATCTGGACATGTTAGTACTTATAGCAGAATTGTGATGACTGCAACTGCAATTTGAGAAACATAACAACTCAAAGAAAGAATAATTTTAAGCAGGACAGGAAATGAAAGCTTTAAATTAAGCACTGGAATAAGGTCTTAAAGATGAGTACATTTTTGTAAATTGGCAAGTAGGAGAGCGCAATCTAGACTGGGATCATGAAACTCACAGTGCAGAATACTTACTTAGGTGAAGTAATAGGTGTTTTGTTTTTGGCCAAGTTGATATCCTCAAGAAAAATGCAAATTATAAGCCATTTTTTCTTTTTAAAAAAATATTTTTACTAAAATATAGCTAACATACAGTATATTAGTTTCAGGTGTACACCATAGTTATTCAACATTTATATACCTAAAGAAGTGATCACTATAAGTCCAGCAACCATCTGACACTGTACCATGCTAGCACAATATTATTGACTATATTCCCTATACTGTACATTATATCCCCATGATTTATTTGTTTTACACCTGGAAATTTGAACCTCTTATTCCCCTTCACCTGTCCCTCCTTTTTAATTTTTCAATTACAGTTGACATTCAATATTATTTTATATTAATTTCAGTGGTTAGATATTGGTTAGTGGTTAGATATTTATATTAGAAGTGATCCTCTTGACTAGTCTAGTACCCAGCTGGCACTATACATACTTATTACCATATTATTGATTATATTCCCTATGCTTTATTTTACATCCCCATGACTATTTTGTAACTACCAATTTGTACTTCTTAATCCTGTCACCTTTTTCACCCTGCCCCCAACCCCCTCCCATTTATCACCCCAATAAATCTAGTACCCATCTGATACTATACATAGTTATTACAATATTATTGACTATATTCTTTATGTTATATCCTACATCCCCATAACTACTGTGTAACAACCAATTTGTACTTCTTAATCTCTTCCCCTTTTTTACCCACCCACAAATTTCCCTCCCATCTGGCAACCATCAAAATGTTCTCTGTATCTATGAGTGTTACTATTTCATTTTTCTATTTTGTTCTTTAGATTCAACATATAACTGAAATCATACATTTGTCTTTCTCTGTCTGACTTACTATACTCTGCACAATACCCTCTAGGTCCATCCATGTTGTTGCAAATGGCAAGATTTCATTCTTTTTTACGGCTGAATAATATTCCATTGTATATATGTACCACCTCGTCTTTATCCATTCGTCCATTCAGGGACATCCAGGTTGCCTTCATATCTTGGCTATTGAAAATAATGCTGCAGTGAACATATGGATGAGCACATCTGCTTGAAGCATCATTTTGGGTTTCTTTGGATAAGTATCCAAAAATGGCATTATTAGGTCCTTCTTTGTCTCTTGTGTTTTGTTGTTTTTGTTTGTTTGTTTGTTTTTAATTAAAGTTTATTAGGGTGACAACTGTCAGTAAAGTTATTAACAGCGTAAAGTTATGTTTTTACCTCTGTACTGATATTTGATATTAAACACCCTAAAAACTATAAAAGATTACCATTGTTAAAAGATTACCATTGTTAAAAGATTACCAAAAGATTACCATTGTAAAAAAGGTTATCATTGTTAACAGACCCAATGGAGGTTCTATTGGAAAGAGAGTATAGTATATTAAAGTAAGATTTGATCATGACCGTTGTGCAAGAAGCACCTGTGTAACAAATGGCCAGGTGATTTTCTAGGGGTTTATTATACTTTGACTTGGATTCCTACTCAGATTCCTGGAAACAGATCTGATAGAATGGTTTATTGAGTCCCACTTATAGGTGAATTAACTGTCTTCATCAGAGGATTTTAGGTCTCTCCAAGAGGAATAATCATTTTCTGGCCACCAACTCTTTATGGGGTTCCCTGAAGGTCACAGCCCAGCCCAGCTGGTGACCTCACCATCTTGAGACTCTTACACCATGTGACTCAGGCATGCCTCCCAACAGGGTCTCCTGGGCAGCTTCACTGTAAGGCTTTGGTTCCCAAGGTACTAGAAGCTCTCAATTGTTTGCCATGTTCTAATCTTAAGTGTATTTGGGCTCCTCCAGACCCCTGAATCTTGGATGAAAATTAAATTATTTTTAGTACAATTCTGTTCAGCAAAATTCACCTCCTTGTTCCCAAGCTTCTATTTTTGTACCATGCTGCACTGGTCGTTGTTGGGGTAATTTTTTATTAGCTCCTGTGTTCTACAGAGGAAAATGTTCATAAATAGAAGATAGGAAATTTAGGTGGGTTCAATTAAGTACTTTTATGTTCTTGGGCAAACTCCTTTAGCCTCAATTGAAAAGTGGGCATACTATTTACCATGTGAACCTTACAGAGATGTCATAGGGTATGCTAAGCTCTTTAAAAACTATACGGTGCTACATATTCATAAATCAAAGCTATTATCATCATTATTAGTATTGTTAGGATGACCTGTGATTCACCCTTATATGCTTAACACCTCACCCTTTGCTCTCCAAACGTGTTTGGAATCAGGTTGGGCAACCTTGAGTAAAGGAGCACTCTACCTTTCCAGGGGCCTTAAGATTCTAGAATCATCATATGAGACTCTGACTACACTGTGTAAATTTATCAAACACAGACAGTAAGAACTCTCAGAAATTAAGATAGTTCATCAGCTATATACAAATGCCATTTATACTTAACTGAAGTAATATAGTCACCTTCTGGCAGGTATTTTATCACTAAAATGTGAGGGCAATAGGAAATGGGACAAGAGAGCAATCTTGGTTGTCATTTAGACAGAAATCTCCCAAATGAGTGTAACTTCTGCAGAATGGCTGGACTGTCTTTGTGAGAGCAGTTATCAACTGTTTATACTTTTCAAACCTTATACTTTTGTTCCAAAGTGTCAGCAAGTCACACTACTTGTTTAATCAAGCCTGATAACAATAGCTAACAATCAGTGAACATTTGCTATCTCTTTTCATTCTCATGATGCCTCTGTGGGAATCATCTGCATTTTACAGATTAATAAACTCAGGCTCTAATAAATGAGATGAAGTCACATGACTAGTGAGTACAAAGGCATTCTGTCTGAAAATAACTCAGGCTCTTTCCACTATACATGTAGCCTCTCTTCAGAGACCGGGTGAGACCTCTGTGACCAAAGCAACCTCTTAAGAAAAAAGCAATATAAAAGAAATATTGCTTGTTTTCAGTTCAAGACTATGTGATATATACAGAATCATCTAGAAGAGGGGCCCTATCATGTAAAATGCATAAAATAGTGTATCACTTTCAGGAACTAAACAAATTATCCCTAATTCCAGCTCTAGGAACTTGCTGCCAGCTGGTTGCCCTTTCCCAGTTTTTCTGGAAGCTGTTTCCTTACAATTCACCCCTCAGCTCAAATGGTATCTCTTCAGGGATGACTCCTTGCTACCCAACAAAGCACCCTCACCCACTAGCTGTGTCACTCTCTCTTTGTGTTTTACTTTAATGAGTGAAACTTATTCTTTGGCTTTTTTTTTTTTCGTTCAGTTTCCTTCCACTAGCCTGTGAACTCCATGAGAGTAGGAACTTGCCCGTTTTGTTCACTATTGTTTTTTCAGCAACAGAATCAGTTTTCAGCACATAATGGACTCTCTATAAACATTTCTTGAGTGAATAAATACTAAGCTAAAGACTTTATATTCTATATAATGAGAAATATCTGAGGCTTTTTGAACTAATGAGTCACACGATCAGAACTGTATTGGGAAGACAATTCTGGCAACCACATTGCAGAATGCATTTGAAGGGAAATTATCTGGAGATAAAAACATCTATTAATGGCTACTGTGATTGTCCAGATAAAACACATTGAATGCCTGAGGTAGGATGGTATTAGGGAAATGCAAAAAGGGCACAAATAGAAAAGACAATGCAGAGGTAAACTGATTAGGTGAAGGACTTGTGGAGAGAGAGATATCATAGCATTTGAAGGTTCAAAGAGAGTGAGTAACCTGGAAAATTTTATTTTTCATTTTTTTAAATGTGATTAAAAATAAAGGCATAGGGGAATAAGATGTGAACAGACTAAGTTGGAAAGACAGTGTTGTAATGAGAATAACGCAGAAAAAAAAAGTAGAAGGAAGAAAAAATTTAAGAACCCACTATAGGACAGCAAAGAAAAAAAAAGATTAGTGAAGATGTTGAGAAATTATAACACTTTTACATTGTTTATATGAATGTAAAATGGTGTAGACACTTTGGAAAAGTTTAGCAATTCCTCTAAATGTTAGACATAGAGTTATCACATAACTCAGAAATTCCATTGCTAGATATACATGCAAAAAAATGAGAAACGTTCATTCAAAAACTTGAACATGAATGTTTATAGCAGTATTATTTGTAATAGCCAATAAGTAGAAACAATGCAAATGTTCATTGGCTGATGAATATGTAAATAAAATGTAACATGCTTATAAAATGGAAAATTGGCAGAAACTGTATGAAATGAAGTCTTACGTCCTACTGTGGAAAATAGTTTGGAGGTGATACATGCTACCACATTGATGAATTTTGAAAATATTATGCTAATGAAAAAAGATAGGTACAAAAGACCACACACTATATGAGTCTATTCATATGAAATGTCCAAAATAAACAAATCCATAAAGACAGAAAATAGATTAGTAGCTGCCTAGGTTTAGGAGGTTCGGGGGACAAAGAGTGATTATTAACAGGTATAGGGTTTCAGTTTGGGATGGTGAAATGTTTGAAAAATTGATTTTGTGATGGTTCTACAACTTTGTGAATATAACGAGTTCACAGATGCTGTGCATTTCTATATACTTTGCTAATAAACTGAACCATTGAATTGTACACTTTAAATCAGTGAAATGTATGTTATGTGAATTATATCTCAATATGGTTATTAAAGAAATAAAGAAAGGAAAGAGAAAAAGAAGGAAAGCAGGAAGGAAGACACCAAAAGGTACTGGGGCTCCAAAGTGTGTTTTCATTAAATGTAAAATCTCCTGACAATCATTGTACGCTAAACCTGTCAAAGTCACCTACCTATCATCTTTACCTTTTGGCACGCATGCGACTTCTACAGCAGTACCAAGTAGTTCTTTCAATAGTTCTTTCTGGCTCAAGAAAGCCTTTAATTTTCTTTTTAAATTTCAAATTTTATTTTTGTTTTAATGTTCAAAACAAGCCCTACTTTCTTGTGGAGGTCAAACTTTATTGTTAAATAGCACTAGGAAGAGAGATGATTAAGGGTAAATGATGCTTAATTGAAAACGTAAGGAAGCAGAAAAATGTACCAACAAAACTGAAGCAATACTGGCCAAAGTGGGTGGGAAGTACTGCTCTGGCCAACCACCTTATCTTCTATAGCCCAAGTCAATGGCTTGCACATTCTTTTCGGTCCTCATGGATTTTAATTACCTCAATACTCTAAAATTTCCTTCAAGGAACAGCTTCTCATGCAACTTCATGTAAATTTGCATTAATGAACAGAAATTTGAAGAGGAGCACTCCCTGACCTTGATTATTTCCTTTTGAACTCTTAACAATAAAAACAGCAGTTATTTTATTTATCACATCAATCAACTTTTCATTTATGAAACATTATGTCTTTCTTATTGGCAAAATGTGAGGTTATAGAAACAAGACACACAGCTTGTCAGAACATGAAACATAAAAGGAAATACAAATGTTCACTGAATCTTTTGCACAACTTTTAGTATTCCTACTCACATCACAAATTTTATGAAAGTCTCACAGTATCTGGTAGTACAATTAAAGCCATCATCCCCATTGCTAGCCACTGTTACTATGAATAATGACACCAACACCTCCTAGTATTTTCATAACAACAATTTTCTTCCAGAGTTGTTCATCGTCTTCCCTAGACAATGGATTAAAACCCCAGCTATGTGATTCACCAATTTTGTTTTGTCTTAAATGCTCCCATACCCATTATTATTGTATAGTAATTCTTTCCCCATGGGTGCTCCAAATTGTGTTCAACACATGATGCCTACTTCTGAATCCTGTGATTATTCTTGAAAGCTCTGGTGGTGCCCTTTCCCCTAAGCTTGGAGTCTCTTATCTGCTGGCACGCTTCTTGGAGTTTATCAGGGCTTAGTTAAACTTCCAAGGTGCTTCCCAACCTGTATGTAGTTTGTACCCAGTTTGCCACTCAGATTCCAAGGTCCTGCCTCTTTCTTTCAAGAGCAGCACATCTACCATCCAGCACACACTTTTCATCAGCTCATTCCACTCCATCTATTCACTCCTTGGTACGCTTTTCGCTACCGCTTTTCATAATAAAAATAATAAAATAACCAAAACTCCTAAGTCCTTACCATGTTTAGTTACTGTTTTAAGTGCTCTTACATATATTAATTCATTTAGTCTTTACAAGAATGTGCAATATCTACAAGGTGGTTATTACCCCATTTTATAGATGAGAAAGCTAAGGCACAAAGAAGTTGAGTAACTGCCAAAGTACCATGGTCGGGAGCTGGGATAGGAACTCAGGTTAGCTGGCTCTGGAACCCATACTCTTAACCACTATGCTAAACACCTCTTTCAGAGACTATGAGCTCTTCAAATCATGTGACCACTGCTATGGCAGAAAGAAATCCATTTACTCCTCATCTTTGAGACATTGAGTGGCAGGCAACATTTGGTTATATAAAGAAATTAACAAAACTCCAGGAACAGTAATAGATGTCAAGAGAGCTATCTAAGTGAAAAGGACCTGAAAATGTACCTTGGTAAAAGATTGCAACATTGAAATAAAATGGCTGACTTTGAAAAGAGCAAGCAGAGTTCATTCCATTTAGGTTAAGGTTTGGTTCAAGAAGTACCTCCCATTGAAATAGTGTGGATAATGAGCTACTCAAATTTAAACAAAGGTAGGGGAGGGATTAAAAGTAGGACATTTTTCAAAATGCTTTGACTTTGTGAAAGGTTTTCTGGACTGACCTGCTGAATTGGTAGCTTTCGTCACTCTTCATCTTTGCTTTGGTATGAATACCTCAAAGGTGAGGTCACTTATATATTTTTTTGTTTGTTTAAATGTCAAAGATTTCTCTAAGGCTGGATTTTCCTGCACTACAATGAACCTGTTTAGTCATCTTGCTGGGATAGTCTGACCAAAATTAGATGCTTTTATTTGGAAATATCCGAGAGAGGGAGAAACCAAGAAAGAAAGAGAAGGAGAGAATAGTCCTTTAGTGGTTTTCAAGTACACAATTTGTGATTGTATCTTGATTCCAGGTAACTTAATCTCATTCCTCCTCTTGCCATATTTGAAGCAATTCACCTCTAGCAAAACTCTGCTAAAAATAGTTTTTGTGTTGCAAATAATTTAGGGCTGTGTACTGCCATATGACATATTCTTTATTTAGTAGACAAATATTTACCAAGTGTGTATGACGTACAATCTCCACCAATCCGGAATAACCACTGAAATTAGTCATTGAAATTATTCAATGTATAAGTGAAGATTATATTAATGCTAAAAACAATGAGGGAAAAATTGATTATTTTATTTTTTAAAAATCTAAGAATAAATATTATAAGGCATGACTGCCTTGTTAAGGAAATAAACTCAAACCAATTTTCACTTGTGACGCATATGTGGACCCTGAGAAGATTCCTTTGATATGAACCCTGAGAAGGAATTATCTGCTGAGATGGACTCCACAGATCAACCAAAGGCCCAAATTTTATGAATCATAGAGCCTAGTGGCCATTTGCTGACAGGGACTCCTCACGTACTCTGTACACCAGGAAGAACCTCAGACTGAACTCTTGGCATCTTGTATTATGCCCTGCTTGTTTACACTGTCTGAGTCAACCCCCACAGGGAAAACCTGGTTTTGCATTTCTAACATCAGACTAAAATCTGCCCTGTCCAATCAGAACTACACAATTTGGGTACTTCATTTACATAAAACAGACCTAGTTGGGAACCTTAATGGTAACTTTCACTATAAAAGTCAGCCGCCCCTTTGTCTCAGGAGAAGACAATTTAGGTTGCTACAGTACCGGAATCTGTGTCTCCTGGTCTGTAGCTCCTTCTGCTCAAATAAATGCTGCTTATTCTTTTTTACAGTCTAAAATTAATTTTGGTTTACACATGCATAAGACTGCAATTCAGTCACAATGATGTTTCTTGTGTTAGAGGTAGAAGAGTTCAATGGGAAACCACATCTTTTTGAAGAAGAAATTTTTTTGCAAAACAAGCTCTCTCCTTAGGAAAGGTTTTCCATATCTGACTCAGAGACAAGATAATAAGATGGGTCCAGCATTTTCAAGCTTTAAAAAATTATCCTCATTTTTCAGCAATTACTTCCTTCAAAGAGAAATCATTAGTCTTTCTCCAAAACTCTCTTGGAAATTCTCTGCAACTCTGGTAGCAATTTGTATACACTGTGCCCCTTCTCTTCTATAAAACAGTAAGTTCCTTGAAAGGAAGAGCTAGTGAAGATTCTTTTTTTATATTCCCCTGTGGTTTGCACATGGTATTGCTCAATAAATGTCTACTGAACTAACAAATAAATACATGAATTAAGTTTACCTGTATTTTCATTCATAAATTCTACTTTTTCAAGTATGTCCTTGAGAAATCCTCATCCTTGTCTCATGTTTCCTTGTCTTTGTTTACGTTGTTCCCTGTGTCTGTGGTACATGTCATCCTTGAGAATTCTTTTTCCTTAGCCTTCAAGCCCCAATTCAAAGGACAACTTCTTTAAGGCAAAATCATTTGTACCCACTCATCTCTCATAACATACTGTGCATAATTCCATATTGACATTTGTCACTTGCATTAGAGTAGTTACTCAAAGTGCCTCTAGATTACATATTCTTGAAGATGGGAGATTATGTTTTATTCATTTTTAAATCTTGAGCAGAAAGTATTTGGCACACAGAAAAAACTCAGTAAATGTCAACTGAATGAGTTCATGATTGCCCATGATTTTCATTAATAAAGGTGATGAATATGTTCATTAGCTCTTTCCTCTGCTCCAGTGGGATCCTGGCTCTTTTAAAGATACTTTAGATGTTTACAGATTGTAGTAGATACTTGACACCAACAAAAAAGTAGCAGGACAGAGTAACTCCAGAACTCAGAATTAGAACTACCTGAGGTACTTATCAGAGCTCAGGTTATAGGTTCTGGTGTAGGGAAACTGTCTCTAGCTTCTTTGCCCAGATACAAGGATATAGAAGCCTTCCTCCTCCTTTCAGCTCATTAACGCCAAAAGGCACACCTCAGTTATGCCTTCAGTTATTTATCTAGGGCCTACTTTACCACTTTACCACTACCAGCTAGCAATCCTAGGGAGCATAATTCCTTCCCCTTCTTTTATATGTGTAATTTTAACAAAACGAGAACTAGTACCTTTAACTTTCAGAACCATATTCCTGTCCAGTTTTCTCATGGATTAGATTTTCGTAGACAACATATGTTGGTCTCATTCTAGCCTGCCTCAACTCTGTAATTGTTCAGATTTGGTCTTTAGACTATCACCCTGACACTTGGATGGGGACAGGGCTTTGTCACATTTCCCTGCTTTTACAAAGGTTTCCCAAATGTCAGCCATTTGTATACCACATGCTTTTTGCCATATTTACATGCTAATGGTACTATTATTGTTTTAATATTTTTCTTTAAATTGATTCATTATTTACTCAAGTAAATATGGCATTATCCTATGCAATATCATCTATAAAAATCACAGGTTTGAAATCTTATAACCCTATGAAAAGATATTCATCATATACCACCTGTGGTTCTCACAGCATGGAGTTCCTCTGTCCAAAGTCTTGAACTATCACTATTTAATTGTTTGTTCATTATATTATGATTTTTTCTTAGTTTTCTTATTATTACTTCTTCATCATTCTTGACTATTTTCTTTCTCCAACCTGTCCTATTTTAGATGCCCTTTGTGTGCATTACAGATTACTTGTCTTATAAATGGGAATTATAGGTTTAAGTACAGATGTGTGAAAAGAGCCCTAATAGCCCAAATTCTAGTTCCAGCTCCCCCATTATCCAACTTTGAGGTTTTAGTAATCAGTCTAAACCTTTGTCTGTCTGCTCATGCTAGAATGAGAGGAGTGACCCAGATGCCATCATTCTTTGAGGCTCGTTGTGATTTGAAGGACATGAACCAAATGTATGGTATTAGTACATTTACAAAGAAAAAATATTTCAGAACATCTAGTATAATGGACCAGGAAATATATGAAACAGTAGTCAATTGTAGCGTAATTCTGACTTTTGAAAATAAAAATATAAAGTCAAATAATCAATGAGATTTTTATTGACAGTATTTTTTCTAATTTTTATAGAAAAATATATTCAAATGCTACCAAATGCAATGTGAGCTAACCATGAATTCCAGAAAAAAATTCTACACCAAAACTATGTGAAACTGAGATTCTATTGTTTAAGTTATGTTTGTTTTTAATAAACAACTCTCTCTCAAAAGGCCACCAATGCTAGGTAGAAGAACAAATTCATTGAAACCATGGATGATTGCCCTTATTATCGCAGCTGTTGTGTTGGTTCTAGCAATAATCATCGGCGTCCTTGTTTATTTTTTGGCATTTGGTAAGAATCTATCTCACATTGTGTTATTTTGGAAAATTTGAATATCAAATTTATTTCGAAGCATTAATGTTTTTTAATATTTTAGAATGCAATTTTCACTGCAACATAATTTGCATAAATATACCACTACTTTGCATAATGTAATGTTAATATGCATAAAATTTATCTCCATTTAGGAAATGATAATCCTTGATGTGTAAAATTGCTTCTGCCATTTATAAGTTGACTTGGTTCACATAATATTATCTCTGGACTAATGCAATAGATTTATATCCTATGTCATGTATAGTTTAATAATATTTAATATACTGAGAATAAGAAGTTATTTTAGTTGCAATTCTAATTTTGAGGTCAATTTATTGTGTCAAGACACAACTGACAACCACATGACTACGATAATGTGTGATCTTAAAAAAGGAAGAGGGAGGTATTGGCTACAGCTACTGAATTTTAATTCTCAGGAGGTCTTCAAATTTTAGGACTTTTTGGCATGTCATCCCCTCTATTTCTGATATTTATGCAACTAATATGAATTAAAGAGAAACCATGTATTTTTGTTCTCTCTTCCAGATCAGAAATTTCACTATTACCAAACCTCCTTCCAGATCCCCAGTATTGAATATAATCCTGATTTTTCAGTAGAACACTCAAAAATTAGGACTGACCTGATACAAAAAATCAATAATGAGGTGAGTTCTAAGCTTTGCTGGCATCATTCCTAACCTGGCAATACTATTAGAAAGAAGGAGGTTAAAATAAAGTAGGAAATGAGTTGAGAATACACCAAATTGCACTTCTGTTAGGTTTACCAGATAAAATACAATTTTTCCACTTAAATTTTAATTTCAGATCTTCCTAAAATTATACTTAATTCAACATTTTAAACATGCTTATACTAAAAATATTATTCATTGACTATCTGAAATTAAAGATTAACAGTATTTTTATTTTCTAATCCTGAAAAGTCTAACCAACGTTATCTGAGGAAAAATGGAAAAATACATTGGACAGAGGATAACTGAACCAGAGACTGAACAACATAAGTAACATGGAAAAATAAATAGCTCAAATACTTAAAAAAAAAAAATAGAGTATCTAATCTAGAAACATAATTCAATAATTCAGGCACAAACAACCTTACCAGAAATCATTTATCAAGCACCTACTGTGTGTCTGACCCTGATATATTTCCCATTCGGCAACTTACACTGAACATATACACTGAACTTACTCCTGAACATGTACCACAAAAACACACAGACTTCCACTGAAGACTTCAGTTGTATACACAGCTTCTACTGAGCCTAGCATTGACCAAATATGACAGATTATTCTTACCAGGTTCAGAAATATTTCTTTAGCCATTTAGCCACCAAAAGCGGACGCTGATGAAATGAGTTGAAAGATGCAACAAAGTGGGGTTGGCGTGTCTTTTCAAAAATACATCATAAAGAAGTTTTGATTAGGGAAAAAAATCAGGGCAGGGTATAGACTGTTTTATTCCAGGAATTATTATATTGAATTAGAGGCAGTCTAAACTTTGAAATCAGCACATCTAGATTCATATCCAGTTTTACCCTTTGTCAGTTTATCAACTTTGGAAAATCTACTTGACCCCTTAAGATTTCAACCACAAAATAGAGACATTCTCACCCACCTCTCTGAGTTATTCTGAGAATTAGTTTATGTTGTGAATAAAAAGTATGAAAAGTAATGTCTCAAAAAATGGTAGCATCTCTTTCCTGTGCTCTCACAGAACGCTTCATACACCTCTGCTAGAGCACTTACCACCTTATGACATCATTATTATTTTATACGTTTATGCCCCTCTGGATTTGTGAGGCTCTAAGTCTACTTATTCTTATATTTCTGGTGCCTCTCATGGAGTCTTCCACATGATAAGACCATAAAAACATTCATCAAAGAGATGACCAGGAAATAAAGGGCCAAAACACTAGGGTTGGCCCTGCCCTCTAGAATATAAATGGAGACAACATAAAAAAAGAACAGTACAGTAATTTAAGCCAGAAGTTGGCAATTTTTCTGTAAAATGCCAGATAGTAAATATCTTTAGCTTTGCAGTTCCTGGAGTCACTCTGCAATTACTCAAATCTTTCATGTAGTGCAAATGCAGCCATAGACAATACATCAACAAATGAGTTTGGCTGTGGTCCAATAAAACTTTATTATGGACACTGACATTTAAGTTTTGTAAAATTTTTAGATGCCACAAAACGTTGTTCTTCTTTTGATTATTTTCAACTATTAAAATAATGTGAAGGTCATTCTTAGATGACCTAAGTGGCTGGCTAGATTTGTCCTACAAGCAATAATTTGATAATCCCTTATTTACATGTGAGTTTCAGTTGTAGCAAACATTTTCCTAGAAGAAATAATTAAAACAAGTACCTGACATGAATTTTAGAGACTTCTTGTGGAGTTCAATAATCTAGACTGTTCATATGCTCAGTTGCCATGGACAATATGTGGTTCACAAAGTTTGTTTTTTATAACTTTTTACAATTAATATGTATTAGTTTTGTCATATAAATGTACATGTATGTATATAAAACTATTTCCTTAAACAACAATTTTTTTCTTCACAGTCAGGTAGCAGAAAAACACATGGTCATTCATTTTGAATAACTATTGATTTCTCAATAAACTTATGCTCACCAACCTATCCAATAGGATATAATATGGCACTTCACCAGAGAAAATTTTATAAATCAAATCAGATGAATGAAGAGCATTTATTCAACATGCACCCATTTTCACAATTTGGCAGCTCTTCTCTTCCAATTTGTGTAAATAATTATCAAGACTTGGGTTCATTTAAGGTTTGGCATATGATTGGTCTTTTTCTGTGAGAAGCCAGGTTGATGAGTCAATGGTTATAAATAGGTTTATAAAACCACAGATTCTGTAACAAGCTGCGATTTTAGTAAGAAACAATTTCTTCTAAGAATTTATACTACAGAGTAACTGTTCCATGTAAGAAGTCTAAAATGACTCTGGGTGGTGAACACACAACATGACATATAGATGATGTATTACAGAATTGTACACTTGAAACCTATGTAACTTTACTAACCATTGTCACCCCAATAAACTTTATTTTTTTAAAAAAAAAGAAGTCTAAAATGACACATGAATGAAATATATAGTCTAATCTTATTCTAAGTAATGCTTTCATGCATTTTTCTTAAGGAGTGTATTCATTTTAAAGAAGTACCCAATGAATATACATTCTTCTCCTCTCACCCATTTATCATAGGATCAAAGTATGGCCTAAAAACTTTCCCTAATAACTAAAAACTGATCCTTCAGTCACATCCATGAGGATAATAACTGAACTTGAATGACAGTGGGTGATAAGTCGATGTATATCAAGTTTTCAAAGAAACTCAGTCTCTGCATCTCTAACTCCATTTTATACTGGCTATTGAAATATCTAGCTTAATTCAATTCTTTATATTGGCCATCTTTATGTCGACCATTGTGACAAGTTGTTCAAGCATAAACATCCAATTACAAGGATGACCTTTATGACAACAGGATTACGCCCAAATGAGCTTTCTGGGGATAGCTGTAAACAAACTTAGAAGTGAATGCTGAATATGCAGGTTTTATACAAGCATTTTTGTGATATATTGAAATGTGTGAAATTCATATTTAACAAAGTTCTATATTGTTGTTTTTTTCTTTTCTCAGATAGATGAGATATTTCAAATGTCCAGTTTAAATCAGCATTACATCAAGTCTCATGTTGTCAACCTTAGGTAATCACAACTAATTAATTTGTATAATGAACGGCAACTTAGTATTATTTAGTTACTCTTCAGTTATTTGCTTTGTGGATAAGAGCAAAAATAATTTAATATTATTACATTTAATTGTTCTTCTCCTGTACGGAGTATCTTTAAGGGGAGAATTTCTTAACTTGGGTAGAGATGAAATATATTCTACTGGTTGTCTTTTAAAGACTTGCTATGCAGTTAATAATTCTCACAATCATTAAATGCTTCTCTCAATTTTACTTAAATTTTATACAAACAGATGATTTTTTTTAAAAAATCAAGAAAAAATATACATACAGAGTTGATAGATTTAACAAATGCTTTTGATTTATTTTTCCAGAAAAAAATTCTAGAACTCTCAGTTACTCTCCCCTCCCTGAATATGATTTTTACAGAGAGGGAATAATTCAGGTATTAACATCTATATGATACAGGATCCATGACAATAAAATGTATAAAATAATTTATGTTGTATTTTCTTGAAGATATAACTAATATTTACATAATAAGTTACAAAATTACTATAGCTATGACCTCACACATTTATTCTGGTGTTTTTGTTTTTCAGGTCAAGTAATGATGGTTTGAAAACAGATGTATTGCTTAAATTTCACTTTGTTTCTAAGAAAGCAGACACAATAAAAAGGCAAGCTGATAACATTTTGCATCAGAAGTTGAAATTAAATGAAAGCTTCGTGAAGATAGATGCTTCATTACCTTATCTTAGAGGCAAGAAATATCGTTTTTTCCCCTTGTTACACTGCATCATTTTAACAATCTTTTCGTCTACAGAGAAAGCATCTTTATTGCACCATAAAATGAAACCACTTTTCACTTTTAAGTCACTCATTTACTTGACAATAAACATATCCCCATACAATCAACACCAGAGATTATCTTCCTTTGGTTAATATGAAAATAACCATGAAAGAAGAATTGTATGATAACCTAAATATAATAGTATTTCCTCCTTTTTTAAAAAAAAGGTCTTAGTAGAATTGTTTGAATTAATTCAGCAATCCCATGATTAAAACCCACATTCTGCTTCTATACCATATCAAGGCTCCCTTGTCTTACCTCTTTATAGCCAGGCACATCACCTCTGCCCATCCCTAGCCCCTGGCAACCACTAATCCATTCTCCACTTATGTAATTATATTATTTCATGAATATTACATAAACGAAATCATATATTCTATACTCTTTTAAAATTAGCTTTTTTTTCACTCAGCATATTTTCTTGAGGTTCATTCCTGTTGTGTGTATCAATAGTTTGATCCTTTTTATTAATGAGTTGTATGTCCTAGTATTCCACAGTGTTTTAACCACCCATCCATTGAAGATAATTTGGATAATTTCAAGATTTTGTCTATTACAATGAAACTGCTAGGAACATTCATGAAAATAAGTCTCCATTCCTCTGGGATGAATGCCCAAGAGTACAATTGTTATGTTGTGTGGTAAATCCATTTTTTTTTTGAAAGGAACTACCAAACTCCTTTCCAGAATAACTGCCTCCTCATCAGCAGTTATGAATCACCTTCTTTCTCTGCATGCTTGCCAGAATTTAGTGTTATTATTTTTCATGTTAGATTTTCTGACAGACGTGTAGTGAGTGATATCTCGTTGTGGCTTTAATTTGCAATTCTTGAATAGCTAATAATATTGAATTTTTTTATGTATTTGTCATCTGTATATCCTCTTTGATGAAATGTTTGTACAAGTTTTTTCCTAATTTAGTTGTTTTTTATTTTAAAAATGTTGAAATTTTGATAGTCCTTTATTCTAGATATAAGGCCTTTGTCAGATGTATAATTTGCAAATATTTCCTTCTAGGATGTAATTTGTCTTTTCATCCTGTAAACAGTCTTTCAGAGTGTAAAAGTTTTTAATTTTGATGAGATAAAATTAATCCAACTTTCTTCTTATAGGTTGTGTTCTTGGTAATAAATCTAACTTTTCTACTAGTTTTGGGCCCCCAACAATTTTCTCCTATGTTTTTATGTAAGTTCTATACATATCTTACTTATTCTTTTCATATATGTTATACTTATTTCTATACATTTTATAGAACTAAAATGTATAGTTTTCTATTACGTTATGATCTATAATCCATTTTGAGCTAATTTTTGTATAAGTTATGACGTGCAGGGAGAGGCTAATTTTTCTTTCTTTCTTTTTTTTTTTTAAGCTAATGGATGACCAGTTGCACTGTTTATTGAAAAGCTGTCCATCCTCAATTGAACTCCTTTTGCTCCTTTGTCAAAATTTTATTGGGTATTTTTGTGTAAATCTATCTTTGGGTTCTCCATTCTGTTCCATTGATTTTTTTGTCCTTCCATCAGGATCACTTTCCTGATTACTGCAGCTGCATAGCAAGTCTTAGCATTGGGAAGAATGGTTTCTCCCACTTTATTCTTCTTTATCAAAATTGTATTGATTACTCTAGCTCCTTTCTATATAAATTTTAGAATAATCTTGCCTGTGTCTACAAAGAAACTAGCTGAGATTTTGATAGAAAATTTGCTAAAACTAGAGATCAATTTAAGAAGAATTGACATATTTACTTTGTTGAGTAGCAGTATTTTCTAAATTTTAGCGTACAAATCCTGTACACTTTTTTTTAGATTTAACTGAATATTTTGTTTTCTTTGGAGAAATTATAAATGTTGTTGTTTTTTAATTTTCATTTTTATTTGTTTGTCTTCAGTGTGTAGCAATGAAAGTGATTGATCTTGTATCCTGCAACATTACTGAACTCACTTATTCTAGGAGTTTCTTTTTATAGATTCCTTGGCGTTTTCCATGGTGACAATTATGATGTCTACAATAGAGGCAGTTTTATTTCTTTTTCTGAAATATAAATGTCTTTTGTGTTTTTTTTTTCATTTTTTAATGTATGATTTAGTATATAGTGCTCCTTTTAACAATAAAAAATCAGCAAACAGTATCACAATCTGGAAATCTCTTAACATAGAAAACTTTTTAAAATTTTTATTAAATTTATTGGGGTAACACTGATACTTTTTTATTACCTTATTCAGTGGCTAGGTCTTCCAGTACTATGTTAAATAAGACGGATGACATTGACATTCTTGTCTTATTTTCAGTCATAGAGAGAAGGCAGTCTTTCACCTTTAAGTATGGTGTTAGATATAGATTTTTTGTAAATACTCTTCAAGAAGTTGAGTCCATTCCTAATGGACTAAGAGTTTTTATTATAAATGGGTGCTGGACATTTTTTTAATTGAGGTAAAATTTGCATAAAATAAATTAACCATTAATGATTGTAAAGGGTATCATTCAGTAGTAGTTAATACACAATGTTGTGCAACCATCACTTCTACCTAGTTTCAAAACATTTTCATTACCTCAAAGGGAAATCCTACACCCATTAAGTAGTCAATCTTCATTCCACCTCTCCCCAGCCCTTGACTACGACTAAATGACTTTCTGTCTCTATGGAAATACCTATTCTGGAGGTTTCATATAAATGGGATCACATAATATCTAACTTTTTGTATTTGGCTTCTTTCACTTACCATAATATTTTCAAAGCTCATCCATGTTGTAGGATGTATTATTACTTCACTCTATTTTATGGCTGAATAATATTTCACTATATGGATATACCACATTTTGTTTATCTATTCATCAGTTGACATACATTTGTGCTACTTCCATTATAGGAATATTGTGAATAGTACTACTATAAATATTGGTGTACAGTATTTGAATACTTGTTTTCAGTATTGTTAGATATATACCTAAGAGTGAAAATGCTGGGAAATATGGTAATTCCATGTTTAACTTGTTGAAAAACGGTCAAACTGTTTTCCATGGCAGCTACACCACTTTTCATTTCCACCAGCAATGTATGAAGGTATTAATTTCTCTCAATCTTCATCAACACTTGTTATCTTCCAATATTTTAAATTTTGGCCAACCTAGTGGATGGGATATGTGTCAAATTTTATTGAATGAATTTTCCGTTTCAATTGACATGATCATATAATTTTCCTGTTTTAGTCTGTTGAGATGGTAGATTACATTAATTGATTTTCAAATCAATTGAGCCATGCTTGCATACCTGGAATAAGCCCTCTTCATCACTGTATTATTCTTTTTGTACATTATGGGACTCAATTGGCTAAAATTTTGTTGAGAATTTTGTGTCTAACTTCATGAGAGATATTAGTCTGTTGTTTTATTTTCTTGTTGATCTAGTTTTAGTATCAGGGTAATACAAGCCTCATCAAATTAATTAGACTAACTTCATGAGAGATATTAGTTTGTTGTTTTATTTTCTAACTTCATGAGAGATATTAGTCTGTTGTTTTATTTTCTTGTTGATCTAGTTTTAGTATCAGGGTAATACAAGCCTCATCAAATTAATTAGACAATGTTTCCTTTTCTTTTAATTTCTGAAAGGGATTGTGTAAATTGGTGTTAATTCTTTGAATGTCTTGAAAAATTCTCCAGTGATGTCATATGGGCCTGTTGGGTTCCTTTTTTGACAGGTATTCTTTTTGTTAAAAATTTAATTTCTTTAGTAGTAGGACTGTTCATCTACATCATCTCTGCTGAGTTTTGGTAGTTTGCAGTTTTCAAGGAATTTGTCCATTTTTCTAAGTTGTCAAATGTATGAATGTGAAGTTCTTCATAGCATTCTTTAATCAACCTTTAAGAACTCTACTCTTTTGTGATAACCCCTCATAATAGAATTGGTGATTTATGTCTTCTCTATCTCTATCTTTGTCATTCTTTCCAGAAGTTATCAATTTCATTGATTTTTTCATACAACTGGTGGTTTTTTTTTGTTTTATTGATTTTCTGTTTTCAATTTTATTAATCAAAATTTTGACCTTGATTGTTTTTTTCTCTTCATTATGTCCTTCCTCCTCCTTACTTTAGGTTTATGTTGCTCATATTTTTATAGTTTCTTCAGGTACGAATTGAAAGTATTGATTTGAGATCATTTCTCTTTTCTAATGTAAGCATTTAATGTTATAATTTTTTTCTTTCTGCAATGCTTTATCTGCATCTCACAATATTTGCTACACTGTATTTAATATTTACTCTGTTCTATGTAATTTTTGTTTTCTTTGAGACTTCCCTTTGGACCCATAGATAATTTAGTAGTGTATTGCTTAATTTCCAAGTATTTGGAGGTTTTTCTATTATCTTTATGTTATTGATTCCTAGTTTGACTCTAATCTGAACAGAGAGCATACTCTAATTTCATTTCTTTTAAAGGTGAAGAAAATTATGACCAGGATAAAATCTATTTTTATGAATGTTCCATGGGAACTTGAAAAGAATGTTTACTCTGTTATTGTTGGATGAGATGTTTTACAAATGTCAGTTAGATTCTGTTGGTTGATGAAGTTGTTTGTTTTATATCCTTACTGATTTTCTCTTTGATTTGTTTTCTGCTTGTTCTATATCTTGTTCCTTTTTTCCTCCATTCCTGTTGGTAACTTGACTATATTTTCAGAGTTCCATTTTGATTTATTTTTAATGTCTTTGACTTTATCAGTATGTGGCAGACTTAGTGGCTGCTCTAAGTATTAACATATGCACATGTAACTAATTATATCCTACTGGTGTCAACATTTCACCACTTCAAATGAAGTGTAGAAACTTTACTTCCATTTTGGTCTCCTTACCCTCCCCACTTTTTAGACATATATTTTAAGTATTTCCTCCATATATAGTTAACAAAAAATCAGATGGGGGTTTTATCTTTGGCTTTAACCATAAAATATGTTTAATAAAACTCATGAGGTGAAAGATAGTCTATTATGTTCATTTCTATTTTTACCTATTCTGCATCTTTCTTTCTTTTCTGAAGGTTCTGGTCTTCTTCTGTTATCATTCGCTCTTTGTTTGGACGGCTTCCTTTAACCATTGTCTAAGAAACCATTATCTAAGAGTAGGTCTATTAGAAACAAATTATTTTAGTTTCTCCTCATCTGAGGATATCTTTGTTTCCTCCTAATTTCTGAAGATAGTTTCTCTGGAGATAGGATTTTGGGTTGATAGCTTTTTTATCGCAGAACTTGAAAAATACTATGCCACTTGCTTTCAATTTCCTTGATTTCATATGAGAAAAACCACTGTCATTTGAACTGGTGTTACTTTACAGGTAATGTATTATTTTTCATTTTCTTTGTCTTTAGTCTTTAGTAGTTTAATTATCATGGGTCTTAGTGTGGATTTCTTTGAGTTTATCATATTTAATATTTGCCCAGCTTCTTGAATCTGTAGGTCTTTGTCTTTAGCCAGATTTAGGCAGTCTTCAGCCATTATTTCTTTGAACACTTTTTCAGTCCTACATTATTTTTCTTTCCTTCTGGGAATCTGATGATATGAATGTTACGTTTTTTGTTATCATTCCACATATCTCAGAGTCTTTATTCATTTTTCAGTCAATATTCCCTCTGTTCTTCAAACTGTGTAAATTCTATTGACTTGTCTTCAAGTTTTCAGATTCTATTCCCCATCATCTCCACTGCACTATTCAGATCAGCAGCAAGTTATTTTTTATTATTGTATTGTTCAGTACTATACTTTTATACTTGGTTCTTTTTTTATAATATCCATTTTTTGGTTCAATTTTCAATTTTTTTATTTTCCATTTGTTATTGATTGCTAATTATTTTTATGGCAGCTGCTTTAAAATCTACATCAGATACCTCCAATATCTTATTCATATTAGTCTTGGCATCAGCTGATTGTCTTTTTTCATCCAGATTGTGATTTTTCTGGGCTTTGATATGGCAAGAAATTTTTGTTTGCATTCTTAACATTTTAGTTAAGTCCTCTACATTAGCAGATAGTCAACCTGTTTAGGTTTGGAGTATAGATTCTCACTTATTTTTGCCATTTTGATAATAATTTAGTTTTCAGAGTCCTTGCAGTGCTGTTCTAATCTTCTGGGGCTTCCCCTTAATTCCTGCTGCTGGAACCATCTATGGGAATACAACATGCTTCTCTGGGCCGCCTTCTATCTCTGGGCTACCTTCTGAGGGAGGTTACAGTAGACCTGGGCTACTTACATCACTGTATGCAGATGCAGATTGATATTGTCCTTGTGGGGGAATCGGTCTGCCAGCTGGTGCCCTGGTTGAGAAGCGGAGATTGGGATGATAAAGGGCTTCCTTGATCACTGCTATCACTGCTGCTGGCAGAATGAATTGCCAGCCCTGAGCTGTGAAGCAGAAGGTTTGCCTCCCTACTGGGTCTCCATTGTACATCCTCTTTCCCAGTATTCGGATTGAGAGAAAAAGACTTTTCTCTTTCTCTTCTCTTCTCTCCTCTTCTCTTCTCTTCTCTTCTCTTCTCTTCTCTTCTCTTCTCTTCTCTTCTCTTCTCTTCTCTTCTCTTCTCTTCTCTTCTCTTCTCTTCTCTTTTCCTCTATGCCTATTGGTTGTTCTAGATTTCAAGCCTTTCTCAGTCCCCAGTCCAGGGTATATGTGAGATAACGAGAAAACCCAAGAAACACACCACATTGTCCTTCTTCAAATCCTGGCATCTCTAGCCATTCTGCTTCTTTCTCCCAGTTTTCAGAGTTCTTTTATTGTTATCTGATGGATACTTTTCATAGCATTTAGTTACATTTATAGGAGAAGAGCAGGGAAAAGTGAGTCTACAATATTTTGTTTTAGAACTGGAACAATTCAATCTCTTTTATCCTGCAGGTGGAATACATCTACTGGATAATGTTCACATGTGAGATATAGCACCATCACAGAAGTTCATTAATAGTTTCTGCACAGACAGTAATTAACCTAAGTTCCAATTAGCTGTGAACTAACCATAGCTCTACCCCTCTCTCACTAATCCATAACCTACAGAAGGTGACACTAAACTATAACTGACCTTACAGTGAAATGGTCGCAGGACAAGCTTTTGATCTCAAGAAATATTCAAGTCATATTCATAATAGATTTGCTTCATAATATCATTGTGAGGACATAATAAGTAAGTAATGTGAAATGTTTGTCACAGTTCCTGGTAAATAAAACTCAGTCCATTATTAGTCATCATTATTGCTCATTTATTCATTTAGCAAGTATTTATTGAGAATCCATTTGTGCCAGGAACTAAATTTTCTGTCTTCATAGAGCTAACATTCTAACTGGGGTAAAAAAGATGACCCAATAAACAAGGCAATATTTAGTAGTATGAAACTCCATACAGAGAATAGAGAGTGGAAGGTTAATTTAGATTTTGTTTCATGGGGAACCAACCATAAAAAAGGCCACAGGAATAGCATTCCTGGCAAAAAAGGGCAGCTACTAGAAAAGGCAGGAACACCTTGGCACAGACAAACAAAAGGAAAGGCCAAGGTAGCCACTGAGTTGTAGATAAGAGCAAGAAAAGTTCAAAATGGGAACCACGACATACATGGGGACCATGTTGTGCAGATCCAGGTAGGAAGTTTAAGTTTATTTTAGAGGCCAGGAAAGCCATTCGAAGATTGTTATTTTGGCAAAAACTAATTCTAAGAGATTTATTCTAATAAACTGCTACGTGTAGTTCCCCGCAGATGAATTCTACGTTCCTCTTGGAGTCTGACCTACATTAAAGACTCACTAATTTGCAGGCTTACCAAAACTTCATTCATCTTAACAAAATGTGGATCTGGATTGCTCATTATACTATCTAGCATAAGGAATAATTCATATAATTGGGGGGAACAGCCACTAGTCATGCTTTTTTCTGTTACTTTATGAAAAAATGACTAACATATTTTGAGGATTTACTAGTACAATGGTGGATTTTGAGTCCACAGGGAGCATCTGTGGACCAAGCCTAGACGCCAGGTACATAATATGCTTTTAACACCCTTACTATAACACTTTCCTTCTGTCCTCACTCACACAGTGTGTGACACACAGTGTGTCCAAACATGTAGTAGTACACATGTAAAGGTAGTCGTAGGCCCTCTTCTGTTGAACTTATGTTTTGGTAAATTGGTATGGTATTAATTAATTAGATGCAGTCCTCCTTCATGGCAAAGAATATCCTTTGTTATGCTAATGAGTTTATAATCATGAACCAGTATTTTCCTGGGGTCCACATGCAGTAGTCAGATGAAGAGTTTATACCTAAGCCTCTCCTTTTATAGGATTTTATTCTGTTGCCTTTAGTTAAGAATTTCCTGACTTATTCAGTTGCTCCCAACCAAAAATATTTATGTCATACAGGTATAGTATTTTAAATTATAATTGTTTCACTGCTGAATGATCATGCGTTTTTTTTTCCAGATATAAACGAAGCACAAGCAGAGCACATTCTGAACAGCTGTAAGTTCAAGAATACCACTGAGATGTTTATAAATCAAATAATGAAACTCAAAACACTTCTAGAGTATTTACTATTTCCCAAAAGTATATAATATCTCTGGATGGCTACATGATTTAACCCGCCTCAAGTGAAAAAAATTACTATAAATAATTGGGAATGTCATATGGACTCCTTGGAAATAACTTGCCCTTTCTTACAGAAAGTTTCACTGTTGACTTCTTTTCACAATTCCCTTTCAATTTAATCTTATTTATGTTTATTTGGCTCACTTTGTTAAAGTAGAAAATTTTGCTTAGAATTAGGTGAAACCCACTAACTTTAACATGTGAACTTTGACATTTATACTATAGTAATGTAATAGTTGTAATATTACACAAGTATTTTAAAATAATACAAATGGAATTTTCCTGTAATAATTAGTGTACACTTCACACTCAAAATTGTCAAACATCACTGGGATAAACTGCTGCATGTAAGAACATGACCCTGAAAAATATGAAAAATAATTCTAGTAAAATTGCTTTAAATACATCAGGAAGGTTGTTAAATACTTTATTTTTTAAAGGTAACCTTTTTTTCAATGTGACTAATCATTCTATAAAATAATTTTGACTTTTTTTTTTTTTTTTTTTTTTTTAGGGCAAGGCAAATCGATAAATGTTTTTATCTTTAACTATGAGTATGTGCCAGACATACCTACTCACATTTATAACTCTGGAAATAACTCCCTTATTCCTTATGACAGGTTGTGGTTTAGGGAGGGAGGCCCCATCCATGGAAAGAATTGCTGCTGGTTATATTGCAAGGAAAGCTGATTGGCCATGGCAAGCCAGCCTGCAGATGGATGGCATCCATTTCTGTGGAGCGTCTTTGATCAGTGAAGAGTGGCTCCTGACTGCCGCTCACTGCTTTGACAGGTAAGTCCTCACACTGTACCAACAAGATCACCAATTTCATCTCTTTTTTTCACCTTCACTTCCTATAATTTTTATCCCTTTTTCATTAGTCATCTTAGCCCTCCCCTCCCAATGGTACTGATGATTGACAAGCTCAGGAGAAGCAATAATTACTAAAGGATAGTAGAAAAATTTAGAGAGTATCTTCAGCTCCAACGGAATATACTCCCATATTCTCCAGCAATCTCAGCTTTAAGAATGAGTCAACATGGTAAAAATTTAAACACACTCACCAGTTTTCCTGAGGTATATTGTGGATTTTTTTTAAAAATCCGCTAATAGTATCCCAATCCACAAACTTACATCTGATTATCCCACATGAACATCCTTGGTGCTGTGCTTTTATTATTTGTATGCTTTTTAAAGACTTAACATATGGGACACTGGAGACAATAAAGAGGTACAGTAACCTCTAGGAAAATTCATATAAAATGGGAAAATATTCTGAATAAAATTTTAATCTAAAAGAAAGGGTGAGAAAACAATACATAAATTGTGGCTCCAATTTTACTACCTTGGTCTCTCTCATTCCCTTCCTCCTTCCCTCCCTCCCTTTCTTTCTCCATAGCTTTACGCGCATACATACATTTATATAACTGTGCATGGATATGTGTGTATGGGTTTGTATATGTGGGTACATATATCTAATTTTTATTTATTTATAGTTTCTTCAACTGTATTAATTTTATAAAATATTTTCTTTAAAAAATACAAACTCCCCCATGGAGGACAGTAATTTAAGCTACATCAGAATGGAGGGATTTGTCATCAGCTAAATAAAAGTAAAGCAGTCCTAGGGGAGAAGCCTCAAATAAAAAGGTGGGAGGATCCCAATCAGAAATCACCTCAAACAATTTGCACTTCTCCCACCCTATGTCCCATGTTCATCCAGAGTCCTGGGAAACTTTAGATCAGAAATGAACCAACCATAATCCTTTTAATCTGTGATCAGTTACAAAAACCCCAAACTCTGGACGGCTAGTTTTGGAACAACTCTAAACCCTGCAATAATGAGAAGACAGGTGCAGTCAATTATCATTCATGAGAACTATGCTGCCCATAAGCATGACGATGACATCGCTTTGGTGAAGCTCTCCACCCCTGTCCTATTTTCTGATGATGTGCACAGAGTCTGTCTCCCAGATGCTACTTTTGAAGTCTTGCCTGAGAGTAAAGTGTTTGTCACTGGATGGGGAGCATTAAAAATAAATGGTGAGTATCTCAGTAAAAAGATCCATGAGAAAAACTGAGAACCTCCATTTGAGTGGAGACATAAACTAAGATACCAAATCAAAATATAGAAAATAAGAGATGAAATCAACATGTCTCATGAAAAATATGGCAAAAAATGCAGACATGGTGATTTATGGAAACTGGCTATTATTAGTACACAGTATCTATGTTTATTGTCTTTTTTTTGAGGGAGCTAGTTTAGAAACTATAACTTGCTTTTCAAAACTAATTAAAGCATAATTTTTCACATTATTTTTTTTTCCGTTGTTCTCTTTAATATGTAGAGATTCTGCTACGGCTGTAGGATTCTTAAAGTATGCGATTTGCAAGCAGTAGTGATGATAAGCTTTTGTAATGTGCCATGCAATTTAACAGAAGTAGCCTTAAGCGAACAATTTGAAATTGAATTCCTGATGCTAAATATTAAATGGGGCTCCTCTGATTCATGTATTTATGGAATAGTTTTGAGCCAGAGACTTTATAGAGTCGACAAGTATGACATTTTACTACACTTAATAATATACTATAAACTGCAGATAGACCTTTAAACTCTGATATGAATCTTCAGTTTCTATGTCTCTTTGTACTTTTTACATATGATTTAATCTTCCCTTGCCCTTCTGATTCTTATTCCAGGCTCTTAGTATGAAGTTGTAGTCTTGTACTTCCTCAAAGTAAAGCTTTTATTTACTGAGTCTTCATCAGTTGATTTTTATAGAAGTCTACTTTCCTTCAATATGCACTCCAAAATTCTGACATTGGGTCCAGGTTTATACACTGTTGTTATAACTTGAGAGTTATTTTCCTCATCTCTGGGGGATCTGCCTTATTCTATACGCATTGGTGAATGTGATGGGGAATTAAATCCTTTGGGATTAGACCTGCCACTTACTGATTGGAGTAGAAACAAATAGCATGTACCACTAGGGCAGCCCCATTACACTTCCTCTAGAATCTGATTAAACTTGATGGTAATTCATACCATCTATGATGGTAATATCATACCATCGTCTTCGAGAGCAGTAGTTTGGGAATGATTTGGAACTTCTTCATGAATTATTCAATGCCCAATACTGTGCAGATTACTGTGTATTGGTCTAACTACTCTAACAAGTTGCATATTTTTCAGGAATAACATCATGAATTTGTTAGACATCAGTCTAAAGTTAAGCATTAGATATTTGATTATGGTTTTGTTTTTTCTGTATTTTGAAACAGAAACAAGTACTACTCAGGTTTTCTTCTCCTACCTCCCAAGATTTGTCACATGTCTAATTAGAAATCTTCTTACTAGGCAGCTTGTAAAACAAAAACGTTTTATTCTGGATCGTTTCTTCCTTGAATAGTTGGTAATGCAAAATTGCTTGTTATATAGTGGAGCACTTAAATTGACTTTTTAAAAGTTGAGATTCAAGAACTGAAAGCATTTAAAATTTAAAACTAAGCATCCTAGACTAATGAGCTAAAATAAAAATAGGCCCACAGAAATTAAAATAGTTGGAATATAGTTGATTAAAGCCTGGAAATACCTATAAGTTTTAAATTCTAATAAGAGACAGCAAATTGAATATTGTTGAAGCACCTACAAAAACAAATAGATTTTTTAAAAATCTGTATAATGAGCAGATGGTGAAAACATTCTCTCACTGGGAGCACTTCAAGCAGATTCAGAAATGAACTCAAGAGAAAGTTGTCATATAATGACCCTCCCAGACTTAAAAATGATGAGTGAAGGGAAGAAATTCACTAGACCCTAGAAAATCTTTAATACTATTCCCATAGAAAATTTAGGCTTAGTTCTTCAACAAGATGGTCAATCCTCGGTAAATGTATTGACTAGTTTTAAAACAGAGAATTAGATTTATTTAGAGTGAATAACAAAATCCCTAGAAATCTAGATTTTCTTTTATAAAAGCTCTTGCAACCACCAACCATCATTAACATTGAATGATAGTTTTTAGACCATAAGGGTTTTAAATACATAACGCTATTTCTTCAATAGCTTCCATTGATTAAAATCTGAATATGGGACAAGGTACTATCATAATTGATTATATTCATTAAGTTTTAACCCCCACAATAAATATATGAGATACTATCATTTTCTCCTTTTTACAGGTGATGGTGCTTAGTAAGTTTCAGTAACTTGTGCAAGGTCAAATAGCATATAAATTGTGCAAAGTTTATAAACTCATGTCTGCTGCCTCCAAAACCAGAGCCCTTAGCACAGAATTATTCTGACTTGATCAAATTAACAGCACTGTCCTCCTTCACCCTCTCAATTGTCTTTGAACCTGTCTTTGAAACAGAGTATGAAGAACTAATCAGTCTTTAAAATAGAATCTATTAAAGGGGAAGGAGGAGAATATAATGGCTAAATCTGTACTATACACAACTAAATAATATTTTTCTCATAATAACAACTCAGTAAATGTTTGGATCATTAATGAAACATGATCTATTTCTTATCTTGGTATTTGTTACTTACATTGTTATTAGTTTTGAATAGCAATCTGAGCTATTATCAAAGCAGACATGGTCTTTCTTATGAAGCAATAGTATTTCACCTATTCAGTATTGAAGTTACTTCCTGACAATACAAAATTGCTCTATACTGCTCCTCCTAAAGGATTCTCAGTTCCCAATATAACTGTATCCTTTGTAGAATGATCAGGCAGATTTCCAGGTAAGATAAGGAAAACTCACAGATTATCCCAGGTGGTGAAAAGTACCGTGGGTTTAAATCTAATATTTTTCTCCTATTTAGCTATGTGATCACAGCAAGACTCATAACTTGATGAGCATCAGTTTCCTCACGTGAAAAAGAGAATATTCATATCTATCTTTGCTAGTTGTTGCAAGGATTAAATAAGATGATGGGAGTAAATGTGTCAAGAATGATACCTAGCATATAGACAACATCACCAAAATGTAACTCAAATCTGAGTATTGTCATCCAGCCCAGAGTCCTACAACTTCCACAGCGCAGAGTCCTATGTGTTTTATCACTGAGCTAGTCTTTGCAAGACACAATTAACTATCATAAGCAAGAATATGTAAATTCTACATTTATTTTTTTTCTTCTTTAGGTCCCTTTCCCAATACTCTGCGGCAAGTTGAAATAGAGACCATAAGTAATGATATATGTAATCAAGTTAACGTATATGGTGGTGCTGTGTCATCTGGAATGATATGTGCTGGATTCTTGTCAGGAAAATTTGATGCCTGTGAGGTAAGAATAAAATTCAAGGGGCCGGCCCGGTGGTGCAGGCGGTTAGAGCTCCATGCTCCTAACTCCGAAGGCTGCCGGTTCGATTCCCACATGGGCCAGTGGGCTCTCAACAACCAAAAAAAAAAAAAAAAAAAAAAAAGGTTAAGAATAAAATTCAAGTCCACACAAAAGAATCTGCTAAATAAAGATGACCTTACTAACCACAGACCAATGTCATTTTGTGGGACTCCATAAAACTAAGTCATGGAGGAGAGAGGAGAGTATAAAAAGAGGGAATGAAAGAACCATAAAATATTCCTTCTTTAACACCCTATTATTATCCAGATCCATATGTAAAAAAATGATCACCACCTGCAAATTAGGACTCTGATTAGAGAAAAGGACTGGACGTGCATAAGAGAAACTGAGTCAGGAAGCCACACAATCATTGCTTCAAGCCATCGTCATAACCAATAGTTAGGTATTTAATCTCTATTAATTGTAAAGCACTGTGGGTTGGGATCTGCAGATTCCAATAGAACTTCATCCCACAGGTGATTGAACTATTCACCTTAAACAGTATACATCCAGATAGAATTACACTATTTAGGGAAAATAATTTTAATCACTTAAGCATTAAAAGAGAACATCAGTTTTAAAGTTTGGTGATTTAAAGGACTAAAAATAAATAACTAAAGATTTTACCTATAGCCTTTGAAACTGGGTCCAATAGGTTAGCAATTCTTGAAGGATTAAGAATGCCTTTTAGAATTTGACACATATGCAGCACGAGTGCTTTTCTTATATGCAAAGGTACCACTGATCTGCCATTGGCTGTCTGTCTTGTGATGGTAATAAACATTTATTCACTTATCATTCAAACTTTTTGTGAATTGCAGGGTACTAAGGCAATTACTGAAGGAAACATAAACATTAAAAAAAACACAGTGAGTCCACAATCAACTTAACAATAGCACACAAGTAACTAAAAGCAATGAACAAGAAAACTAGGATTTGGCTGCATGTTCTGGAATACAAGGTCTCCTTCCATTCACTTTATTTTGGAGGAGCAGAAAGAACATGGGTGGACCAAGATAAAACCGGATCACATGACTTTCAAGGAGGAACATAAATAAATCTATATTTAAAATACTCAAATCCACAAAAACGAATCTTTTAGAGAGTTGTATTTGAGTTTATTCTATAAGAGACCAGGTGTTCTCTTTCCATTGGTCCATGCTCCGTTCCTACCTTCACCACTAGCATATTGAGGACCTAAATTAGCACGTGGATCTACAGGAAAGGAGCTAAGAAAGATAGATTTTGGTTGACCAGGGTTTTCACACTCTGTCTACTGAGTACTAAGAAAGATAGCTTTTGGCTGGCCAGGGTTTTCACACTCTGTTTGCTGAATACTGAGGTGTACTAAGAAGCATGTGAAGGGAAGAGAGCTGAAGGCACAAGACTCTAAGACCTTGTGTCTGCTTCGAACAAAATCATTTCTCTTAAAAAAAAAAAGTCTGTAAGGGGCTTCTACATAATACTTCTTTTTGGGATAACATTGGTTAAGAATATTACATAGGTTTCAAGTGTATAAACCTATAATACATCATCTATATACTGCATTGTGTGTTCACCACCAAAGTGAGTTCTCCTTCCATCACCATATATTTGACCCCCTTTACCTTTTTCTCCCATCCCCCCTCTCCTTTTACCCTCTGGTAACTACTAAACTGTTGTCTGTGTTTATGAGTTCTTGTTCATTTGTCTTGTTCATTTGTTATTTTCAATTTCATATCCCATATGAATGAAGTCACATGGTTCTCGATTTTTCTGTCTGAATTGTTTCACTTAGCATGATAATCTCAAGATCTATCCATGCTGTCACAAATGGCAGTGTTTTGTTTTTTCTTATGGCTGAGTAATTTTCCATTGTGTATGTGTACCACATCTTCTTTATACAATCATCTCTCAAAGGACACTTTGCTTGTTTCCATGTCTTGCCCACCATGAATAATGCTGCAATGAACATAAAAATGCATATATATTTACAAATAAATGTTTGCAGGTTTTTTGGGTAGATACCCAGAAGAGAGATTGCTGGGTCATATGGTAGCTCTAATCTTAATTTTTTGAGGAACCTCCATTCTGTTTTCCATAGTGGCTGCACCTATTTACATGCCTACAAGCGGTATTTGAGGGTTCCTTTTTCTGCACAGCTTCTCCACACTTGTTATTATTATATGTGTCTTGCAGATAACAGCCATTCTAATAGGTATGAGGTGGTATCTCACTGTGGTTTTTATTTGCATTTCCCTAATAGCTAGTGAAGTTGAGCATCGCTTCATATATCTGTTTGTGGCTTGTATGTCTTCTTGGGAGAAATGTCTATTCAGGTTCTCTGCCCATTTTTAAATTGGATTGTTTTTTTGCTGTTCAGTTGTATGAGTTCTTTATGTCTTGTGGATATTAGCCCCTTATCAGAGGTGTAGTTTGCAAATATCTTTTATTCTGTTGGTTGCCTGTTTATTTTGTTGATACTTTGGCTGTGCAGAAGCTTTTTAGTTTGATATAGTCCCATTCATTTCTTTTTGCTTTTACTTTTCTTGTCATTGAGGTCAAATTTATAAAATCCTCTCTAAACCAGAGGTCCATAAGTTTAGTACCTAGACTTTCTTCTATGCAATTTATTATTTCAGGTCTTACGTTTAGGTCTTTGATCCATTATGAATTAATTTTGTTGTATAGTGACAGATAACAGTCTAGTTACATAGTACTTCTTTTGAACCAATAGGCTTATTGCTAAAAGATAAAATTACAAACCAGTTGCCCAAAACTTGGGTTAAAGATACCAAGGAAGTCCTCATGACTCACGCATTTCAAACCAGCTCACTAGGGCTAGGAACTCCACTTTAATTTGGGAGCAAAATCCTTTGTGTGATAAAACATACACATTGACTTGGAGTGCCCTTTGAATGTTGTCCTCCTCTCAAACCAGCTCTTGCAAAGTGATACAACATCCTTCCTAACAGGACACCTTTCCATCAACTGGTATGAGTGGGACAAGGTAAGATTCAAACTCGAAGCAAGAGATTATTTTTACCTAACAGAGCCCCGAGAGCCTTCATGGAGGAGGTGACAGTTAGCTGAGCCTTGAGTCATCATTTATGTAAGAACTGGATGCCTAAACTTAGGTTCAGTTTGCACTTTCTATTTATATGGAGCAAAATTAAAAACCATACCAGGATAAAACTGAAACCTTAGCTTTATTCACACCATCTTTCAGGTGAAGACATTGACAGAGATAACAAAATAATAACAGAGATAATAAGTAATAAGCACAATTATATTTACTATTATATCCTAATAGTAAATAAATATAGACTTAGTTTTACATACTTCAATTGAACTATTAATTTATTAGACACTCAGATGCTGATTAACTCTCATTGTTATACCACTTTATTACACTGACAATATTTTTTCTTCTTTTGCAGGGTGATTCTGGGGGACCTCTGGTTATAGCACAAGATAGAAACATCTGGTATCTTATTGGAATAGTAAGCTGGGGAATGGACTGTGGCAAAGCAAACAATCCTGGAATTTATACAAAAGTGACTCGTTATCGGGACTGGATTAAATCTAAAAGTAACATTTAATGCAACAACCATCTCTACCTCCAAAATGTAAATGTCATGTGTGGTCTGTAGCAAACTGTGTCTTGTATATGTTGCCATGTATATTGTCATCAAGTTCAAGATGCAAATAAGTGTGATCTGACAATTCTACCCTTAACCAAGAGCAAAATAGACTTTTATTCAAGGTTATCTGAAGTGTTTTTTGCAGACCATGAATATACAAGATACTGTCCGCTCCACAAGATCTGCCATTGCTACTAAATGTTTCTAATGACCTCTTTACTCACCTTTCTGTCCCTCCTACACACGTCTCATTTTAGAATAATCCAGCAGTTTAAACAGATAAGGACCAACTTGGAAAGCATTCTCTGTGTTTTTCCCTGATAGAACGCTGCCTTTCCCTGACTCCATTGTGTTGATCTTTCTCATTGACTAATCCTCATTAGGAATCTATAGTTCCACGCACTAGACAAATCAAGGCAATTGGCTTTGGCCAGTGGGTAATACAATGGTGGAGGGGTGAAGCCAGGCCTTAAGACATGGCACCACTGTGAATCCATTCCCCTTTGCCTCAGATGCACATTCAACCTCTCTTTGAAGCTTGAAGAAAGCTGTCATTTACATTTACACCCAGTACTGCAGATTTTAAACTCTTTAAACAACTACACAAATATTTCTTTACTTTGGAACAGGTACTAAATGATTGGATTAAACAGCAGGGGGACTGGAAATATTGCCTAGCACAGGATTTTGTTCTGAACTATGCAAAAATGCCTTTGGTATTCAGAAAATAAAAGCAAATTTTCATGGCCTTTTCACTAGATGGGAAAGAGAAGAGGCAAGTACTGAGTGAGCGGGAGCTACTTTCCATCTCTAAAAATGGGAGAAGTTCCAATCCTGGTGTAATTTTACTTTTCACTTCTGTTTAATTATTTCCTAATGTAGTTCTATTTTCTAAAGAGTTTTATTTTCAATCAACTTCAGAATAATTAAGGGACAGACAAAATGAGAAGCCAATATAAATTAGATAGTTATAAATAACTTAGATGAGAAGCCAACATAAAACCAGATATTTATAATTTGACAGAAGATTTTGGGAAAGACCTTATTGTATGGCATTTATATTTACTGTTAAAAAGGTAGGCATTCTTTGAAGAAAGGTATTTATGAAGAATATGCAAATAATTAAGAATGCATTTTGGAATGGTTTAATTATTGTGATAAAATAGTCATTTTCATATATATTTAAACGAATTTTTGTGGCACTGTACATGACTATATGACATAACTAGTATTCAAGAAAACTCAAACTTTTTCTGTGCACATAACTCTTTATTTGCCTGCCCCCCTCCATTTACCATTAATTTAGTTAATGAAATAACTGCCATGTTAAGATTTTTCTCAAGTTTCGTATCAAGTAAGAGTCTCTCTTACCCCAGATTATATTATATTATTTACATTAAAATATATTTATAATAATAAAGTCAAAATCATTCTCTGAATCACTATATTGCTGGATTTTTCAACCTTGGTACTACTGACATTTTGTCACAGATAATTCTTTGGGATGTAGGGGTGTGAAGGAGTAGCAGCTAGCCTCTGTTTTCTAGAATATTTAGCAGCATTCCCTTTTTCTACATACTGGATGCCAGTAGTAACCCCACCAAGTTGTAACAAGCAAAAATACATCCATTGAAAAATGGGCAAAATCACCCTCATTGAGAATCACTGCCATGAGATCAATAGTCAAAGGAAAACAAGTCACTTAAAAATCTTGCACCCACAATTTCCTCACATGAGTTTGGGAATATCTTTCTTCCCCTCCCATTATATCTTTTTCCCCACCACCCATTATAAAAGTAATGCCGCTATACTGAGGATCCTAAAAGACTATCATAATCACACTCATATCTAAACAGTCCTAGCCAAATCAAGATCATTTGGAAGCTGAATCTGTTTGGAGGAAGGAGATTGTCTGAAGGCAAAGCTGCTAATAATTCTCCTCTCGATAGATAGATATACAGATCTATATATAGAAAGACCTATATAGAGATTTATAGAGACATATACCTAGAGAGAGAGATTTCTAATACCTAAATCCTGAAAAATTGCACCATATATACTCTATTGACTATGTTTCCCCGAAAATAAGACCTAGCCGGAACATCAGCTCTAATGCGTCTTTTGGAGCAAAAATTAATATAAGACCTGGTATTATATTATATTATATTATACTATTATATTATGTAAGACCGGGTCTTATGTTAATTTTGCTCCAAAAGACGCTTTAGAGCGGATGGTCCGTCTAGGTCTTATTTTCGGGGCAACATGGTAGTATCCTTAGAATGCATAAATAGATACTACTTGAAAGAGCATTATGTATTTGGCTAACACAGAATGGCTCAGTCCATCATTCACTAATACTACAGAGTGGAGAACAGAAAATTGCTAGTAACACTATGCACTGAAAGCTGCACTATCCAGTATGGTATCCAGTAACCAGATGGGACTATTTAGATTTAAATTAATTTAAATTAAATACAATTAAAAACTCATTTCCTCAGTCATACTAATCACATTTGAAACACAAAATAGCCACCTGTGGCTAGTGGCTACCACATTGGGCAGCTTAGATAGATGTCATTTCCATCATTACAGAAAGTTTTATTAGATACTACTGACCTAGAGCACTGTACGCAATGACTACATAATCACTCATTCATCTAATAAACATTTCTGAGCCTCTAAGTGTCAGACACTGGGTTTCTAGATACTGAGTATACAATTGTGTATAAAACCAAGTCCTGTTTTTAAATAAAAAGGTTGTTTTTGATGAACTGCTGTTGAAAGTAGCAGAGCCTTGAGAGGAGGGTGGCTGGCCAGGCCTAGCACAATCACTTTTAGACTATCCTTCATCTTGGGGCACTGGTCCACTAATGGGGAGGGGAATCTTTGTATAAGCTATAGCAACCCTATCAGAGACCCACAGGTAGATTGAAGTGGTCAGAAATCAGTTTTTCAACCTTCTAAAGATCGCACAACTTTCCCAATTAATGGTATATTAAAGAATCAACTAGAGTTTTTTTGTTGCTTTTTAAATCAGCAGGGGATTTCTGATAACCCAGAAAGATGCATTAATGGCAAGTGATGGAGAAGCATCAGAGTGATTTAGTCACAAAGTTAAAGATATCAAATGATGTTTTAAGTAAGAAGCCAACCCAAATGAAATGAGGATTGGATTGTGCAATCTGCTAATGTCGTCTGGTTGCCAGAGGGGAGAGGGTTAAGGTGAGAGCAAAAAAGGTGAAAGAGAGTAAGAGACACAAACTTACAGATATAAAATAAAATAAGTCACAGAGACATAACATACAACACGGGGAATATAGTCAATATCGTAATAACTTTGTACAGTGACAGATGTTACTAGACTTATTGCCATAGAGATCACTTCATAAGGTATATAAATGTTGAATAAATATGTTGTACACCTGAAACTAAAATAATATTTATTATATGACAACTGTACTTTAAAGAGAAAAAAAAAACACCTCAAGAAAGGGACTAAGATATTTAAAACAAATGTGTTACTATGCTGCCATCTACTGGCCCATATTATTTTTAAAACATATTTTATTGTATTCTCATTTCAAGTTATAATGTTACACCAGCTGTTTTCCAACATAGAATGATACAAATAAAACTCTGTCATTCTCTCCCCAGTTTTCTCCTAAGGTGATCAAAGTTTAAAGTTTTGTATATTCTTTTATATTGCTCTCTCTGTTTATATAAACGTAAACAATCTATTCACTTATAAAGGGTATATCCACTTTATTTTCAAAAATTGTATAATTTTATATGCACACACAAACATAAGTATAATGCATTTTATGTATAGCTGGACTTTCATTTTTGCCAAAATCATCAACTAGCATAAAGAACTCACTCCTTCCAAGTTAATCAGATCAGGTAAACTATAGAAGAAAGAGGCAAACATGGATTCTAACTCAGGAAATTATAATAGAAGTGAGAGGCTAGGAGAGGTTACCCTGAACTGGAGTATGTAGAGAGGGTAGATGGCTAAAACCTAGAGTGGAATGAGAGAATACTTGAAAGTAACACTTTATCAGTTTTACTCTTGCGTCCCCCAACACCCTGCCTTGCCCTATATTGCCTTGAGACAATATCTGCCTGCTTTTCATACCAGAAGCTCGTTGCAGAAATCCGACCACCAATTTTGGAAGTCTGAAGGCAGATGCCTACTAATAAGAAGAGTTTTTAAATTTATTTTAATTATTATTTTCAGTTAAAGTTGACATGGGAGAAGAGTTTCTAGAAAAGGTGGCAACTAATCAGCAACTTTGAGGTATTCTCTTCCTCAGCTTGACTCCTCCAGAGCTGCAGGCTAGTGCATTAAAATGTAAGGAGACTGTTTCCTCCCGGTGCTACTTCACTCTAAGAGCCTGCTCTGTATCTGCTCCTCCTATCATCCTTTCACCACAGAGAGCCACCACTGAACTACTTGGTTAAGCTCCAGCCCCTTTCACCAGCTCACTGCGAGTGGCTTTGGTAAATGGCATGTCCTCTAGGCCTTCCCATGGAACATGGCCCCTGGTGGGTCTTCTGGCTTCACACTACGAATCTGTTCCAGCACGCCCATTTCCCTCACCTTCTATATTTTTTCCTCCACTGTCTGCTGGGGCAACTGGGGTATTTCTACTTCACTCAGCCTTGGCTATTGCTTTCTTCAGGTCTAGCAGCAAAATTTTCCAATCTCCTTTGGTCCTTGTCAGGGTGTTAAATTTCATATCTCAAGAAAGTCAATGAATTTTACTTATCCAGTCTTCCACTCATCCCTCCCTCATCAGACACCCTAAAAACCCAATGCCGGGAACAATCGGTACAGATTCACTAATTCTTATAGCATTTTCAGTGCAATAGTCTTCTTCCTCCCTTATCAGCCCCAGCACATTCCTAGCTGAGTAACTGGGTTGTCAATTGAGGAGATGGGAACATCTCTTGAGGAGGCACCTACTGCCTTGTAGGGTGAAGGGCTCTACAGCATCTTTCGGGATGAGAGAAGGGCTGGCTCTAACTAAGGAGTAAAGAATGCTTCTTCAAACTCTGACGGTTCAGAGGATCTTCAGAACCAATATCCTCAAGGATATCCATCCATTTGTCTCCATCTTACATTTCAAGATGCTAGGTTTCCCCAACTAGGGCTCTGACCTAAGCACAGCAGATCTGCTTTGACTGAGCGTCACACTCTGGGATTCTACTAGGTTCTCAGCCTGCAGCTTAGCTGTGCCTACTCTTCCTTTGTAAGAGACTAGGGCCTCTTTGTAACAAGCTCTCATACTTAGCCTTTAACTGATTGTAAATGACCCTCAGTTTCTCCTTATCCCTGGGCAGGGCAACACTGTAACTTAGCAGTAACCACCAACTTCACTATCTTTGTAGGAACTTGTCATTTTTCAACTGCTTGGACCATCATACCTGTACTGGTGTCCCATATACCAGAAAGTTTTTCCAGGTCACTGCTGGTAAAATCTTTAGCAATTAGGCTATCAACTTATGCCAAGGATTATCTGTGCCCTGCATACCACTAAGGATGGTGTCCTCTTTACCTAATAGGCAGTAAAGTGAGTTAGTCCTAAATTTTCTCATATCACACCATCCGATCTCACAGGGGTATTTGAGTTGAAAGAGATTTATTAGAAGAATTTATGTGAAGAAAATGGAACACATGGTGGAAGAGTCAAAAAGAACCTTCAGAACACACTTCAGGCCTGATTCTTGTGCAGTAAGGAGGGAAAGAAGAAGAGTTAGATAGGAACAGTCTCACACGTCAGTACAATTCCAAGAAAATTTGGCCAGGCCTATGAGTACTCCTCAAGTCAAAATCACCCATCAGAGGAGTCCCATATCTCCCAGGAATAGGACCGCCTTAACAACCCTGCTGAGCTTCTCCTGGTCATAGGCTGTGAGTGCAGCGGTGGGGTCAGAGCACAGCAGCTGGGGCCACCTGTCACTTATATTCTTCAAAGCTGGAGATCTGAGAGGCATATTTCCGTCATCATCACAACCATGGATCCCTGCCTAAACTATGCATAATAATAGACTCCAGAAATGGAGTAGAGACATGAGTGAGAAGGAAAAAAACTTAATGGAAGTTTGTTTTTGCAACTCAGGATAAGGAATAGATTGTTAAAACAAAGCATAGAGAGTATTAACTGTGAGGTAAAAAAATTAAATATACATTTCACTATTCACTGTTTCTGTTAGGTGAACAATATCCATAGAATGTAAGAGGTATTTAAAATGTCTAAAACTGAAAAGGTAGTGATACTAAAATATATAAAATATTCCTGCAAATCAAAAGAAAAGAACAATCTCAGTAAAAACATGGGCAAAAGATATGAAAAAGCAGTCTGCAGAAAAGAAACCCCAAAGCTAGCAAGCATATAGAAGAAATGTTCAAATAACTAGCATTAAGAGAAATACAATTAACATAAAAGTAAGTCATCACTTTATACCAAATAATCAAATGGGATAATGTCAAGTGTAGGCAGCACGTAGACTCAGACTGCTGGTGTCAGCAGCCAATTTTAGTTAAATTATTCAGGATAAAGAATAGATTGTTAAAGCAAAACGCAGAGAATATCAACTGTAAGGCAAAACAATAAAAAATACATTTGTCTATTCACTGCTTCTGTTAGGTAAATAATACCCACAGAATGTAAAAATGTATGTAATGTCATATGACCTCAAAATTCTAAAATTTCCCATATCATACACAAACTCTTAAATGGTACCCCAGTACACTTTCTTCAGATTAGATTAGCTGGAAAGTTTTAATTTTCCCGTAAAATTTTAAGTGCAAAACAAAACTCAAGAACACAGGAATTTTTCATTTGATAGTTTAGCTTGAGAATATGATACTTATGGCAGAAGGAAAAACACACATTCTTAAGTAATGCTGCCAGTCTTCATTCACAGTCTTCAAAACAGTGACCTATCTCTACTTAATTGTTAAAGGAAGGAGTTTATCTCAGTTTGAATAAACTTCCCAAGGTTGTTAGAGTAAGCAGTAAACAATTAACCTCACATTCTATGCAAAATAACCAACACAGATTTCATCTCTCAGAGGTAAAGGCAGTAAAAAGAAAGATTTTGTACCTTAATTTTTCAATTTAAATGCATTATCATATTTATAACAAATACTTATAACTAATTGCACTAACTAGAAACTTTGATTGAAATAAGTACATTCACACATCCCCTTCCTTTTGTTCTATTTAATTAAAAATATGGACAATCTGATAACTCTGCCTAGATATTTCTAGATTGGTATCCAAGCCGTGCCCTTTCTTTTGCATGGAACAGGATAAACAGTCTCCTCCAACAGCATCTAGAACAACAGTGTTCAAAGGAACATTTCTCAAGAGAATGAGAGATGCTGAGTAAGTGGGATTCCAGGTATGCTCTGCTTACTTCAACCAGAACTGCTTCAATGTGATGTGTTTCATGTATTTAGTTTCAACATAAAATTTAGCTAGAACAAATGGCTCCACTGCTTCATCCACCCCCACCCCAAATAACTACTGTAATTCACTATTTCAGGGAGACATTTGTTATATTTTGTGACCCAGTTCAATAGAAACAGGAAGTGAGGTAGGGTATAGATTCTTGATTAAATGGGATTAAATGATTAAATTTTGAAAGGAATCAATGCAGGTCATGACAGTTCAGTGGATGTGGGAGACCCAGGAATGGATGGGGGTGGGGGGGAATTAGACAACAGCATTTTATTTGAATATATTGAATTTGAGGTGTCAGAAAGAAATTCACTTAGAACTACTCCAGGAGCTAGACCTTTCATGCAGAAGAATTATAACAAATCTATAAAGAGATCAGTGGGTCAAATGCATAGGTGATATTTGAAATCTGTGGTAGTGGATTAGAAAACATAGGCGAGAACCTTCATGATATTTCATTTGGCAATGATTTCTTGGATATGATAGCAAAAGAAAAGGCAACAAAAGAAAAAAAGATAGATAAATTTAACTGCATCAAAATTTAAAATTTTCCTGCTTTGGAGAACACTATCAAGAGGATGAAAAGGTAATTCATGCAATGGAAGAAAACATTTCCAGATTATATATCTGATAAGGAATTAATAGCCAGAATATATAAAGAATTTCTACAACTCAACCACTAAAAAACAAACACTCAAATTAAAAACAAAAATGGGCAAAGTACTTGAACAGACAGTTCTCCAAAGAAAATATACAAATAGCAACAAGCCCGTGATACAATTCTCAACATCACTAGTCTTAGTGAAATGTAAATTAAAATCACAATAAAATACCACTTCACACACATTAGGATAGAAAATAAATCTTGGCAGAGATGTGGAGAAATTGGAACCCTTGTACATTTCCAGATGGGAATGTAAAATGGTGTAACTGCTATGGAAATGGAATGGCAGTGTCTTAGTTCATTCTGGTTACCATAACAGAAATACCATGGAGTGCGTGGCTTAAACAATAAAACATTTATTACTCACAGTTATGGAGTCTGGGAAGTATGACATCAGGGCACCAACGGATTCAGTGTCAGGTGAGAGACTGCTTTGTGGTTCATAGAGGGCCATCATCTTGCTGTGATCACACCTGGCAGAAGAGACAAGAGAGTTGTTCCAGGTCTCCTTTAAAAGGTCACTAATTCCATTCATGAGGGCGCCATGCTCATGACCTAATCACCTCCCAATGGCCCCACCTCCTACCGTATTTCCCCGAAAATAAGACCTAACCAGAAAATAAGCCCTAGCATGATTTTTCAGGATGCTTGTAACATAAGCCCTACCCCAAAAATAAGATTGTCAGCCAGACAGATGCATTTAGTACGGACTATTGAATTATAAAATAGTAATATTGAGATATAATTAAATATAAATAAATAATATTATTGACATTAATTCTTAAAATAAATGATAATATAAATTATAATTAAGTTTTTGTAAATACCCAAGCGGGCGCCTTTGGACGAGAGATAAATGCCTATGCGAACAGATGAACTCGAGACTTATTGCTAAATGACCAATTGGAGTACAGACACAATGCACGAATAACGTGTGCACTTGATAATGAATGGACGTGGTTGTGTCTAATATGAATCTTCATAATTCAATATGTCATGCGTTGTAACAGACTTACTTAATGTATTTGTGTGAAATAAAGAAACATTTTCTGAATTTTGGTGCAATTTTTCGTCACTTTTGTGTGGACCTTCATTCTTAACTGTCATCATTTTTGTTGTCACTTTTGTCTCATAAGTCTTCAATTAACACTTGATTTAATGGTAGATTTAAAGGGAATAATATTTTGACCCCCCAGACAAGATGAGTGCAAAAAGAAAGAGGTAGTCCCTTGAGTACAAGAAAGGAATCATGGAGGACCCCCAGGGCAAGAATCTTACGTCTTTCTGCAAAGAGAAGAAGTTGAATCTCTGAATAGTCTGAAAATAGCGAGCAGAGTATGGTAACATGAAATGATTGCCTATAGCATTAGGAGCTACTTTAGGATCATGAACACAAATTTAAAATTATATCAGTAAGTTTGGGTGGCTTTCTACAGTCATTTTTAATCTACACACAGGTACAGGTGATGGATCATGGAAACTTGGATATATCCAAGGTTTTCTTTCATCAAGCGAGTACAAAGTGGGGCCGGCCCGGTGGCTCAGACGGTTGGAGCTCCATGCTCCTAACTCCTAAGGCTACCGGTTGGATTCCCACTTGGGCCAGTGAGCTCGCCCAAGGTTGCCGGTTTGATTCCTTGACTCCTGCAAGGAATGGTGGGCTCCGCCCCCTGCAACTAAGATTGAACATGACATCTTGAGCTGAGCTGCTGCTGAGCTCCTGGATGGCTCAGTTGGTTGGAGCACATCCTCTCAACCACAAGGTTGCCGGTTCGACTTCCACAAGGGATGGTGGGCTGTCACCCCTGCAACTAACAATGGCAACTGGACCTAGAGCTGAGATGTGCCCTCCACAACTAAGATTGAAAGGACAACCACTTGACTTGGAAAAAGTCCTGGAAGTACGCACTGTTTCCCAATAAAGTCCTGTTCCCCTTCCCCAATAAAATCTTTTTAAAGAAAAGAGAGAGTACAAAGTGAAAGAGAAGCAAAGGAATTGACGATATATGTAAAGATGTGATTTTAATGATTGTCTTTTTGTTTAACTGCTCTAATCTCCAAGTGCCTAAAACATACCCTCGCACATCATAAGAACTGAGCAAATATCTGTTTAATGAGTTATTGAACGGCAGGATATTTAACATATTAGGTTTCTCTGAAATAAACATACACAATAGAGTCTGAGCTACTATGTGCCATGACTCCTAAGGTATGTGATAATTTCCACCTGTTCCTTTCCAACATGACATCACCTGTTTGTCACCTGGTATCGGTTTTGTAATTTCCCTTTAGCAGAGAGAGGGCAAAAATATCAGTTGAAGAAAAATATTCATAGAAATATCTCATATCTCCCTCAAGGAAAGTATATTGCTATTGTCTCATGATATAATCCTTATGCACTATAATAGCTTTCATCATAATAGGACCTTAATAGGAGGCAATAGCAAAGCAGTAGTATGCCAATTTAAGTTATATTGACAAACTTTTTAGTACTTAAGTATTTTCTGTGAGAAATTCCAACTTTAAAAGTACAGGTTTGGGTATGAACAACTGTATGCAGTTCTTTGTATGGTGAATTATTGAGATCTATTCAAGTAGATGCCTGAAGTGAAACAAAAATAATTCAACCTATATTAAAAATGTGATTGTTGAAAATCATAATAGTTCACATCTTTGTTTCCATCAGGGAAATTAGGTTGGGACATCGTAGCTATTTGAGGTGGTACAACATAAAATATAGACAAGAACAGTGGCCAAGGACTGGAACTCCCTACTTCCAACTTCAGTATCTGCTAGTAACAGGGAAAGAATTAAACTATTTTTTGAGGGCCAGCTTTGTATCAAGCACCATTCATATAGTAGACCTAATTGATAAAGATCAGGGCTTTTGGAGTCAGAGATATCTGGGTGGTGGAGGAATGCCATCTCTGCCACTTTCAGATGAAAGATTAAGCAAATTATTTAATATCTGTGAGCCTCAGTTTCTATTTCTATAAAATGGGGTTAATTCCTACCACAAAAGGTTGCTGTGAAATGTTAAGATGTAAAGCAATGTCTGAACTTTGATAAGTACTGTTTATTTGTAATTATTATAATCTCATTTAATTATTTTTCTATTTCAGTTATATATTTGTATCAAGGCATGATTTACATTCATCAAAATTCACCCTTTTTAGTGACTAGTTCTATGAATTTTGACACACACATACAGTCTTATAACTATCACAAAATGTAGAACACTTTCATTATCCCCAAAACTCCCTTGTAGTGAATGCCTCCTTGCCAACACCAGATTTTGGCAACTCTGGTCTGTTTTTGTCCTTATAAGCTTTGCCTTTTCTAGAATGTTATATTAATGGAATCATGCAATTTGTAGCCTTTTAAGTCTGGCTTCTTTTACTCGGCATAATGCCTTTGAGATAATCTCATTTAATTTGCACAAACATTACTATTCTCAGAGGAGGAAAATTACATTTAGATAGTTAGTAACTTACTCAAAGTTGTAGTTAGTGAAAGATAGAAATTTGGTTCCACTTTTATTTGTCTCCAAGTTATATGTTTCTTGTTCGCTATGCCAGATCGCCTTCTGTTAGCTTATTAAACGTCCACTACCAATTCTGGAATTTACCTTCATATTCAGCCATTTAGTCCTCTATCCTCCTTTAAATAAAGACCAGAAAGCTAAAAAGACATACGAAATCAGAGTGACTAGAAGAGTTCTAAGCAAACTTTCTGTCATGTTTTGTCATACTAACATTCAGTGCAATAACTATTTTCTTAATCGAGTTCACGATTCAGTTCTTGTAGAGAGCATTTTACATGTTCTCTTTCACTTAATTTCTACAAGTCTGGAAAGCTATATTAATTCCATGTACAGAGGAGAAAGATAAGGTACAGTAGGGCCAAGCAGGTAAGGGGGAGCCAGGATTTACAGACAGGTGCATTTCCCTCCAAAGCCTCGGCTCAGTCTGCCAGTCCTTCTGCCACCTACATTGGAAGTTGCCATTAGTACCAGAGAGTGTGCTAGGCAGTTTTACATACATTAAACCATTTAATTCTCACAAAAGTCCTGCACATAAATGGTATCAGCTCATTTCATATAGGAGGAAACTGAGGTTCGAAAAAGTATCCTGTCCAAGTTCACATAACTACCAAGAAGTCAGAATTCCATTTTAAGTCCATGTCTCCTTTTACTATTCCATGAAGCACTGTATCTGGGAAAAAAAAGGAGGGAAAATATGGAAGGGAAGGAAAGGGAAAGGAAAAAGAAAGGGAAGGAAAGGGAAAGGAAAAACAAAGGAAAGGAAAGGAAAGGAAAGGAAAGGAAAGGAAAGGAAAGGAAAGGAAAGGAAAGGAAAGGAAAGGAAAGGAAAGGAAAGGAAAGGAAAGGAAAGGAAAGGAAAGTGACTATTTGTGTTCCTTCCTTGTATAGTTCAATTGAATGAGTTTCACTAAGCGTTTTTTTGTTGTTGCTGTTATCGTAGCTAAGAAAATATATACAAATAAAGTAAGAGGTCCTACTAGTATTAACTAATATTTCTGTAGTGCTTCCATTGCATGAGGCACTGATCAAAGCATTTTACATATGTTAACACATCTACATTTCAAAAAACCCCTACAAGCTAGTCACTAGTATTATTCCTATATTACAGACATGGAAACTGCTAAGATTTAACCCTGGCATTATGCTTCTAGAGAGTCTATCCTCTCGAAGCACTACGTGATACCAACACTATTTCAAATGTACTTTCCCTAAGTAGTAGAAGCAATGACTGCTGAAAACCTTTATCTAAAGTAGTGTTTCCCTTTAAATGGATACCATTTAGTTGTAAGATTATAATCAGGGCTAAATACTAAGTATATTCATACTTCATCTAGCTATCAAAAAGAATAAGGTAGATATGTGTTTTCCAACATAGATCTTCAAAATATTAAGTGAAAAAAACTCCAACTATACAAGGATGCGTATGATACTGTTTAATTAATATTCATGTATGTTTTTCTATAGAAAAACATATGTGTGTATGTGTAAATACTTAGTATGTTCTATAAAAAGATGGACCTTAACAACACTAGTTGCTTCAGAGAAGGAAAGGAACCAAAATTAGGACATGATCAAACAAAGCTAGCTTCAATCTCATTTCTAATGTTTCAGTATGCACAAAGAGCAGGTATTTATGTTATTTTTGTGTAATTGAAAAATTATTGAAAATATGTTTGTTTTTCTGATATTCTCTTCTTGTTTTTTTCATTCTGATAAATCTATGTCTATCTTTCTCTCTCTCTCTCTCTCTCTCTCTCTCTATATATATATATATATATATATATATATATATATAGAGAGAGAGAGAGAGAGAGAGAGAGAAACAACATAATATATATGTAATATATATAACAAATACAAGTTGTAATATATATTTATTACATTAAGTCATTTTGGGAAAAATCTGATTTGATATAAATCTGTTTTTATGTACTCTTAGAAGTAGGTATTTTTTTTAATTAATTTTATTGGGGTGACAATTGTTAGTAAATTTACATAGATTTCAGGTGTACAATTCTGTATTACATCGTCTATAAATCCCATTGTGTGATCACCATCCAGAGTCAGTTCTCCTTCCATCACCATATATTTGATCCCCTTTACCCTCATCACCCACCCCCCACCCCAGAAGTAGGTATTTTTAAAAGAAAAGTAATTATGTATTAATAAATTCATTATACCTGTGATACATGGAGATAGCTGTTTTTCAACAAAACATTGAAAGAGTATTTCTTGAGTTATATTATGAATATAGATTTTTAAGAATATCTGATTGTTTTTATTGAAAATGTTTATGTGAAGGTTTCTATAAAATAGCTGTATACCTACTAAAAATCTTCTTTAAACTCTTAATCCTAATACATTCCTCAGGTATTTCTCATTTAAATCCTTGCAACCAGTTTCTTCTTCAACAAACTTAGTCAATACCAAAAAAAAAAAAAAAAATTATATATTGCTTTCTTGTTGGGACTATGCTGTGTCTTTGACCTGGTTGAAGCTTCTCTGTTCAGACTTGTCGAACTAGTTTCATTTCAACTACTTGTAATTTATTTCCTTATTTCTTCCAGCTGTAGATCTTTAATATGTTTAGAGATGTCATACAGTTGATTAGAAAGTCAAGTTCAGTGGGTGCACACTTCCAAGATCATATCCTTTCTCCTGTAGATCATGTGTCGGTAAGTTCAGTTTTATTTTGTAAATGGCTTGTTTACTGTACTGTCTGTCAGTGGCTAGATTCCTGGCTTGTGTGGTATCCTCAGTGGATTCAGTCTGCATTGGATTTTGTGACATTTCTAGAATTATTATAGCAGCTGGATTAATTAATCCCTGTATTTGTAATCAGTATTTTTGTGTTAAAAAAGATCATTGTAACTATTATTTCATGTTGCCAAGTTCAACAGTTGGGATTTTAGAAGTTAATGAAAAAGTATATTATATTGTGTTCTGACTGATTCTGATTTGGGGTGGGAGGAGAAAGGTGTTCATCTGTTTTTTTAAAAAGTCTCCTTTCAGCAGTCTGACTAAATTTAGCTTCTATAGTACTTTCCATTTAGCTGCTTTCCTTGTACCTTACAGTCAGTTCTAGGAACTAGTGCAAATTGGGAGGTCAATAGCTGCAGAGGTACCTACTTGACTTCATCATAGAAATCTCAGGACTACTTGCAGGGAGAAAAGAAATAGGAGATTCAGACTAGGGAAAACATGTCTACTCTCTAAAAAATTTTTCTATTAAATATTAAAGAAAACTGAATTATTTCAAGGTTTGTTTTTTCAAATGGGGTTTGCTACATGCAAAAGGGAGAGGGAGTGTAAGATTCTTTGACATAACTTTATATATAACTAAAATAGTGAGTTTAAACATGCATGATGACAGTAATATTTTACCATTGCTTTTATTTATGCCATTTTGAAAACATTTTTACATATGTTATTTGATTGAATAATGAAACATTCTTATAAGATCAGTAGAAGAGGTATTCATTAGCTCCCATTTTAAAGTGAGAAATCTGAGGAAACAAATTAATGGGCCTCGTCAGATCTACAGAGCTGTATGATGACAGAATCTGAGAGCTAAAGTCCACAATGCCTTAAGTCCAGTCTTCCTGGACTCTTTCAGACTCTCCAAATGGCAAGGATTCTACCGGGTGGATTTCAGAGATGAGAATTTGACAGTAAATGAGCCACTAAGTTAGTGAATTTCACTGGGTTTCCTTCACCAGTAAAAAAATACATGTTTGTATCTGCCCTTTAGTGAGCACATAGTAATTGCCAAAGGGTCTCTGAGACCTTTAGAAAGGGTCTATAATGTTTCACACATAATTGGCACTCCACAAATATTTGTTGAACAAATGAATGAGTAAACAAATGTAAATGTCTAGCATTAATGTTTTGCTTATTTATTAAAATTCATTGAATTTGAAAATGCATATTCCATGTTTATGGAAATCATATTGTAAAGCAGTCATTCCAAACTTTCATGTTTCACATTCCCCAAAATTATTCTTTTAAAAATATGAACTCAGATATGATTATAGACATTAAATACCATATTTTCTAATGTTTAGGTGTTTATAGAAAATGTTTTCAGTTTAAGGGAAGTAAATTACAGGAACAATATTAGAGAGCAATGCTCTTGTTCAGAACATCTATGAGGTTTCTTGATAAAGAAAGGGACAGTGGGAAACACTGAATGTTTATGGTTCCTTTAAGGTAAATGCATGAAACACTAATCCAGGATTTAGAGCATTTATGGGAGATGGCAGGTCACACTAACAGGCAAATTTAAGGATTAAGGCAAAGCAACTGCTTAATTCCAGGTACCCCCTACTTTTCAAAAGTTCATGTTGCACCAATCGCTTTTACAAAAGATCTACATTAGTACTTGTTTTTGTTAACCAAAGGAAATCCAAAGAGGATTTTTGCTTTTACAAAAACAGGCAAAAAGCAAAAAGGGCGTTTAGTGTCTGTTTTGCAGTGAGCCATTACAGAGGCAGTCTGCACCCCAGGCAGGAAGAATAGCACTGTCAGCCTCCCTCTACTTATCATATCATTCCTGTTCTTACTATATATTTGTGGTTTTATGTATTATTTGGTGTTATTTGGTAGGTTATTTTTTGTATATGGGAATGCTCAAATTTTTTTACATATCAATTCATTGTAATTGCGTCTTCGCTTTCGCAACCATTTCGTCTTCGAAATCATTTCAGCGTGCGAAAGGTTTCACAGGAATGCTCTACTTCTGGAGAATGGGAGAGACCTGTACTATGACAACCCAATGTCTCACACTAATTTTACAGTGTGCTCTATAGTCATACTGACCATTCTTCTCCATTAACAAGAAATACAATGTAGAAGCCTTGTCAAAATATATCTGGTTCATATCTTTGCTGTTTCTCTTATACTGAACATTGAATCTCTTCTCAATGGGTTTAATGACCCTCTTCTTTACATTTCAGAGACAGTCTTTAGTGTGTGGACTTTGCTCTGAATATCCATCTTCATTTGCCTTGAGTAATATCCATACCCCTACTTTTTCCCAATAAATTTGTTAATTGGGTGAATCTCTCATTTAAAATCTCAATTATTTCTCTTATAAAAGATAAAATACCAAAAGACTGTTGTCCTTTTCCCAGAAGTTTGCGTCTTTCTCTTCCTATAGCTCATTATTTTTGGCATTGTTCAATAAAGCAAAAATTAGGTTCCTCCTCTTCATTATCATCCTTTAGAGAAAAAGACAGTCCTGGAAAGTCTTTGTTAACATTCACGTTTTGTATTTTAATTTTATTCTCAATACTCATTATAACCAACTTGTCAATTTGCCAAGTCCATTCTCTAATATATCCATGTTTCTTACTGATTACAAAGCTTTGTATAACTTATCAATTAAATTTTACTTTTTGTTAGTTTTCAGCAAACTCATAGAGCTTTCTATGTGCCATATACACGCTACATTATAATAATGCATTTAATTTGCCCAATTATCCTGTGATTAGGTACTTTTATTATCTCCCTTTTACAGATGAAAAGGTAACTAGCCCTGTATCATCACAGGCTAATGAGTGGAAGAGTTGGGATTTGAGGTAGTGTGGGATCAGAGCTTAACTATTATGATATTCTGCTTTTCCTTTTTTTTAAATAATTTTCAAGAGAGAATAACTTTTATTTAAAATTCAAGTAAAAGATTCATAGTTCCCACAAAGCTGTGGCAACAGTTACATGAGATGACCCATATGAGAACTCCTGACCCAGAGAGGGAATTTGATATGTGGTACAGTCCTTTATTAGTCATTTCATTGCCTCACATATCTGGGTAGTTTTTATTATCACTATTTTTAAGGTGGGAAAACTGAAATTCAGAGAGGTCCCATAAATTTTTCAAGATATATGGTAAGGAATTACAAGCAGGGACTGAAGCCAAACTCTTCTGACCCTAAAGACAGGGTCATATCTGCAACATATCATGCCTAGAGAAGATTTGTTCATAAAGGTGAAGACTTAAAGGAATTTTTTTAAGTCTTTGTCTCAGAAAAACTCTGTTTTCCTTTACTTTCACACTAGTACCACACTCTCAACACTTCTGACATCAGCTGTGTGGGGATTTTTTCCCCCACGTAATTCTCTAACACCAGCTGTCCTCCAATTCACATCAATTCTGACACTAGAGTTAGCACAGATCCCATAGGTTAAGGTTTAGTGCCCTAAGACTGCCCTCGCCCCACTTCAGATGCCAGTCACAAGTCCAGGCTATTATCTGTATTTCTGAACAACTAGCTGTAAATCATAGCATGTCACAATCCCCTTCTCTGATTTGATTAATTTGCTAGAGCAGCTCATACCACGTTGCCCCGAAAATAAGACCTAACTGGAAAATAAGCCCTAGCATGATTTTTCAGGATGACATCCCCTGAACATAAGCCCTAATGCATCTTTTGGAGCAAAAATTAATAGAAGACCCAGTCTTATTTTCAGGGAAACATAGTAGACTCAGGAAAAAAGTTTACCTACTAGATTAGCAGTTTACTACAAAGGATATTAAAAGACATGAGTGAACAGCTAGATGAAGAGATAATATACAGAGTCCAGAAGGATCCCAAATGCAGGAGCTTCTGTTTCTGTGGAGTTGGGGTACACCAATACATAAGCTCCCTGAACCCCATACTATTGGGATTTTTATGGAGGTTTCATCACATAGGCACGAACGATTATTAAACAACCTTCAGCCCCCTCCCCTTCCCAAAGGATGCGGGTAGCTGAAAATCCCAAGCTTCTAATCATGGCTTGGTCTTTCTGATGACTAGCACCCATCCTGAATCTATTCAGCATCCCTCCCCAAGAGTTACCTCATCAAAACAAAAGATACCCTGTCACCCAGGAAATTCCAAGGGACTTAGGAGCTCTATGTCAGGAATGGGGTAGGGGTTGGCCAAAGACCAAATATCAAAACAAAAGATGCCGTAGCACTCTTATCACTTAGACAATTACGATGGTTTTAGGAGTTCTGTGCCAGAAACCAGGGGCAGAGACCAATATATGAATTTTCTATTATTTCACAATCATTATCTCATTTTTGTTACCTTAATGGAAAATTGTTGTTTGTGTTATTTTAAATATTTACAGAAAAGTAGTTTATAATACTTCATTATTTTTAATCACATGGTACAAATTGAGAAAAAATTATTATAGGTTGAACCCCGAGTTGCATGAGGGAAGAGGCCATGTCTTATTCACCCTTGTATCCCTAAGCCCAGCGTGATGCCTAGACTTAACAAAGACTCGATATTAGGCTGTGGAAAGGAAAATAAATGGATAAATGGACAATGGGTAGATAGCTGAATGGATAGATAGACAAATGAAAGGGCAAATGAGGAATAAGAAATATTATAATAGCTGGTCAATTCTTAGAGGTACTTTGTTAGGACATATTTGTGGTGTGTAAGTCTCTGACCCACGCATTTGAATACAATTACTTTTTCATATAGGTATATTATCCCAGCCTGGGCCTTAACGTCCAATCTGAAACACATTTTACAAACTTTAATAGGTGACACAAGGACTGTACCTTGTGTCAAAAACATATTTGGGGGTAAAAGTACACCTCCATGGGGATAAAACACATTCATGGCAAATCCAGGGAAGATGTTCTCAATCCCCTTTAGTTAATGTTTTCCTCTTCTAGCCTCAAAATCCCCAGTTATGCTCCTTTTTGACCTGTATGTCCAATTTCCAACACTTGGACCAAGGTGACGACATTTCCCTACATAGGTGAAGAAGTGGAGTCTTGTCTTTTCTAAAGTCCTCATTTTCCTTCTCTGAGTCTGCTAAATTCAGCTCAGCCTGAATCTCTTCATCATTTTCCACAAAAAATTTTCTTTGGTTTGGACTTACAGTGGAATTTATTGAATTTTGCACTAGCTTCTTTGCCCCACCACTCATTCCCACCCATATCTGGGAGTTAGGTACAGAAACAGTATCAGAAGTTTTGTTTCTTCTTTTTTTGAAACCTCCTAACAACGAGGCACTCCATGGAGCACCACAGTGGTGTAAATACACCAAGAGCCATGTTTTCAAAACTGTTCAGTGGAACATCAGAATCCCACAAGATATTGATAAATATGGTTGTGGGGACAGAGCCAGGAGTGCAGTTTCCAAGCTCTTGGCCTCACGTGGGAAGGTGCTCACTCAGGTAGTAAATGGCCATCAACTGAGATTGGATGGCCATCAGCTGTGGCTAGTTGGCCGTCAGCTGTAACCAGTGAGCCATTGGCCACTAACATAACTGCTGTGGCTATGCTAGCAGAAAAAGGGGGCTAGCAAGAAGACGGTGGCTGAGCTAGCAAGAGCAGATTGCAGTTAGCACGGCGGATTGCAGTTAGCAAGTGGGGTTGGTTGGTTGGCAGAGAGAAGAGGATGGCAGGTTGTGTATAGTGTGGCTACTGCTTCCTGTGTCTCCAACCCAGCCGCCAGCAAGAATATAGTGGTATGACTCCCCTATCTATGGCTCCGTGGGTGTTCCTTTTTGGCCTCACCATATCCTGCATTCTTATGTGGGGAGCAGGACAAGAGACCCCGCATGACACCCTGCATGACAATGGTGATTTTTAAGAAAAGTACATTTGAAAAACTTTTATTTCAATCCAATTTAATAAATAGTACTCAAGTATCTACTAAGATGCAGATGATGTATAAGCACTGGGGTTGTATCAGTGAACAGAGTATTTATAAAACCAAGATGGAAATGCTGCTCACCTTTATCCCTATTTGAAACTAGTAAAGGCTCTAAGATTTCTAGAAGTGAGGATCCTATTTAACTTTATTTAACCCATTTTTTCAAACCTATTTGAATATGGGAAACCTCTCTTTCCCCTGCTACCTGGGAATACTTATTGAGAAATGCCTCAGTGCTGTCTATGACTTCTTCACTCTCTTCAAGATCTTGCCCACTTAGGAGTATGTGTACACATAACATCTCAAGAAATAAAACATATAGAGAACATGTGGAAGTATGGGGAAAAGGTGTCAAATAAAAGCCTTCAAAATTTACAGACAACCCCAAATATGGTCATTAATTTTCCCAGTACTGGCCTGCTTCACATACCTCCTTCCCTCCTCCTTCTTGTCAGATGACCTCTGCCATTGTTATGTGAGCCTCTGTGGGGAACAGGAGAAGGGAATCCTAACGTTTTGAGAATTCATGAGAAATCAAAGCCAGTGGAAAGGAAGAAGATGTGAAAGCAAAAACATTCAAGACTTAACCACAACAAAGATGGGTGGCCTCTCTAATCAGCAAAACCGCCTCTATCTTCAGTTCATAAAACTCTTCACTTGCTTTTATTTTTATTTTCTTTATGTTTTAATCTCAATTACTAATTTTCACATCTTCCTTCAGGCTTTACATATTTATTTTTTAAACAATGTTTTATTTTTCAATTACAGTTGACATACAATATTATATGGGTTTCAGGTGTACAACACAGTGACTAGGCATTTATATAACTTACGAAGTGATCACCCTGATAAATTTAGTACCCATCTGACACCATACAGTTATTACAATATTATTGACTATATTCCCCCAATGATATACTTTATCCCTATGACTATTTTGTGAATTTCAGTTTGTAGCTCTTAATCCCTTTCCCCCTCTCTACCCATTCCCCCAACACCTCTCCCATGTGGCAACCACCAAAATGTTCTCTGTATCATAAGTCTGTTTCTGTTTTGTTTGCTTTGTTTTATTAGATTCCACATATAAGTAAAACAATATGGTATTTGTCTTTTGCTGTCTCATTTATTTCACTCAGTATAATGCCCTCTAAGTCAATGTATGTTTTTATAGATGGCAAGATTTCATTCTTTTTTATGGCTGAGTAATATTCCATTGTATATATGTACCATTTCTTCTTTATCCACTTATCGAATGATGCAAACTTAGATTGCTCCCATATCTTGGCTGTTGTAAATAATGCTGCAACAAACATATAGATGTCTTATTGAATTAGTGTTTTGGGTTTCTTCAGATAAAAACTTAGAAGTGGAATTACTGGGTCCTATTGTATCCTGTTATAGCCTTTGTTTTAAAGTCTGTTTTGTCTGGTGTAAGTATTGCTACTCCAACTACCCCAGAGTTTTTTCCCTTCCATTTTCATAAAATACCTTTTTCCATCCCTTTACTTTCATTTTGCGTGTGTCTTTCTATCTGAACTGAGTCTCTTGTAGATAGCTTGTGTAAGGGTCTTGTTTTCTTATCCATTCAGCCATCCTATATCATTTTATTTAATCCATTTACATTTACAATAACTGTTGATAAACATGTAGTTATTGCCATTTCATTATTCAAATTTTTGATTCTCCTCCTCGTCCTCCTCTTCCTCCTCTTTCTGCTTCTCCTTCTCCTTCTCCTCTTCCTTCTCCTAAAAGTCCCTTTAACATTTCTTATAATACTGATTTAGTAGTGATTAACTCCTTTAGCTTTTTCTTGTCTGGGAAAAAGCTTGTTCATTGTCTTGTTCTTTATCTCACTTTTGATTCTATCTATCCTTCAATTCTAAATGATAGTTTTGCTGGGTAGAATAATCTTGGTTGTAGATCCTTACTTTTCATCACTTTAAATATTTCCTGCCAATCTCTTCTGGTCTGCACAGTTTCTATTGAGAAATTAGCTGACGGGTATTTTGGGAGCTCCCTTGTAAGTAACTAACTGCTTTTCTCTTGCTGCTTTTAAGGTTCTCTGTCTTTAACCTTTGGCATTTTAATTATGATATATCTTGGTGTGAGCCTCTTTGGGTTCATCTTGTTTGGAACTCTCCATGCTTTCTGGGCTTGTATGTCTATTTCCTTCACCAGGTTAGGTAAGTTTTCTGTCATTATTGCTTCAAAAACGTTATCAATTCCTTGCTTTTTCTCTTCTCCTTCTGGTACTCCTATGATGCAAATATTGGTACATTTGATGTTGTCCCAGAGTCCCCTTAAACTATCCTTACTTTTTAGATTTTTTTTTTTTTTTTGCTGCTCTGATTGGATGTTTTCTTTATTTTATTTATTTTTTCTTCTTTTTCTGTTTTGTTTTGTTTTGTGTTTTTTTCTCTCTCTTTTTTTGTGATTGGGTATTTTATGTAACCTTATCTTCCAAATTGCTGATTCAGTCCTCTGCTTCATCTAATTTACTGTTGATTCCCTCTAATGTATTCTTCATTTTAGTTATTGTATTCTTCATTTCTGTCTTGCTTCTTTTTATATTTTCTATCTCCATTTTTATCTTTCCTATCCTTTGTTAAATTTATCACTGAGCATCCATATAACCAGTGCTTTGAACTCTGCATTTGGTAGATTGCTTGTATCTATTTTGTTTAGTTTTTTCTCTGGAGTTTTGTTCTGTTCTTTCATTTGGGACATGTTTCTTTGTCTCCCAATTTTGACTGCATCCTTCTGTTTGTTTTTATATATTAGGTAAACCTGCTATGTCTCCTGGTCTTGGTAGAGAGGCCATATGTAGTAGATGCCCTGTGGGCCCCAGTGATACAGTCTCCCAGGTCACCTGAGTCGGGTGCTCCAGGTATGTCCGTGTGTGTGTTATGTGTGCCCTCCTGTTGTAGTTGAGCCTTGGTTGCTGTTTGCACATCTGTGGAAGGGACTGACCCTTGGGCAGATTGGTTGTGACTACAGTGGAGTTGTTGTTGTGCAGGGGCTGGCCTTGTGGAGCAGGATTCACTTTAGCAGATTCTGGTGCCTGCCTGCCTAGTCTTCCCTTTGAGTGTATCATTTGTGGAGGTATTTGGGTGGCACTCCAGTCTGGTCTGAAGCCAGACAGGTACACTGGTTCTGGGGCCTTTTGGGAGGGGTTGTGGCGCAGACCAAGTCAGCCACTGTCTGTATCCTACCCAGGGCATTTGGCATAAGCTATAAAGTGATCTGCAGATGGTTGACACTTGCACTGGGCTTGGAGGTGCCTGGGAGAGGCTAAGCTGTGACCAGAAGCCAGCTGATGCTAGGGCTGGGCTTGGGGCTGCTCAGCAAGAGATACTGGGCACACCAAGGCCAGATGCTGGCTGTTTGGTATTTGTGAACCTTTGAGAAATTTTAGGAAATTCCACAACATGAGCTAAGATAAGCCATTTGTTTGGAAAACAACAGCAAGCAGGCTGGGTAGTTAGGTGGGGCAGGGTCTCAGGGCAAGACCCTGAGAAATCACCAGGGCAAGGCAAATTGTATTAGCCAGGTTGGTGGAGACTCAGATATGGCACCTGCTTATGTGTATAGGCTGTGTGATGGGAAGGCTTAACAAGGGAACAATGGCTTCTAACAGCATTTCTGTCTAGCAGAAAGCTGACCCTTCATCCTTCACCCTGAGCCAGACAATTCAGTTCCTCTTTGTATGTCCCTGGCACATTCAGGGCTGTTGCTCCAATGTTGGAGCTCAGAGCAAGTGAGTCTGTCAGAGAGTAAGTCCATGCATGGGCCCTTCAAGAGGAACACCTGAGACTCCATCAGCCACCTGTCTCACTCAGCTACAATCTCCACTAGTTTTCACAGCCAGAAGGTATGGGGACTTCTCTTCCCAGTACTGGAATCCTGGCTGGGGCCCCTTCACTCCTCTAGGGGTACTCTGCAGGTGAAATATCCCTCCTGATTTTTAGTTGCCGCACATGGGTGCGGAACCAGCCCTGTTCTGTGTCAGAGCTAAAGCCTTCACTTGCTTTTTATGCTGTTTGAAATTTCACACATTATTTATTTGGGTTAACAGGAAGCCTGTTCTGAAAATGGAAAAAAAATCACTCTCAAAAGGAAGTTTGATATCATAGAGAAAAATGGGCTTCTGAGTCCTAGTGGCCAAGTTAGGTTACAACTCTGCATACTGGCTGCATTAATTGAGTAAGCTATTTGCCAGTAAAATGAAGATAAATAATTCTACTAACAAGAGTATTTAGAGGATGAAATGCAACAATATGTCAACAATTCCTACAAAGTCAGTATTTACTATATAGCAGTTCTTACTACTTTTGGTATTAAAGAGCTATTCTAAAATAGTCACAGAGTATCCAGACAGTATTCAGATATTCAGAGTATTCAGATATTCACATATGTGAGTATTCAGATATTCACATATCAGAGTATATTAGGTCAACACAGAAGGTTTCTGTTCTATAACAAATTACTGATTTCAGTGGCTCAAAGAATGATGATTTTTATTAGTGGAAGGAGAGTTTGGCACTCCGGTTCTATAAAAACTTTCCTCAAAGGATGGGCACCAGGCTGGGAAAAGAGAAGTAAAGTTTTTTGAACCAAATGGCTCCCAGGAATTCAATGCATTTAGTACCTTTGTTCAGTTACAATAAGAGTTAAGTACAGTTCTGGGTATGCCTGGGAAGCTAACCAACAATTTCTTTTTAAATCAAATAGTGTATTTTAGTCTTCAAAGGCTATCCATGAAGATTTATGGAAACATAATCTATCTGCAAATGGGCATTTGTTTGTATAATGATAACATGTACCTACAAGAAAGCAGAAAAATAATATTGACAAAGGAAAGACTTGGAGCTCATAGCTAAAATTATAAAGGACATGTGGTTGACTGTGGAGTGAGCCAAAATTGTGCCTTTAGGGAAGGCCTTTCTAGAAAAAGGAGATCCATGTGGAGTACGGGGTCCATAATGTCTTTTCTAACTGAAGTCATCTTTGAACTAACATATATATAGAACATGTGTTCTATATATAACATATATAGAAGTCCTCAGCTTAGGACTGGTTACTGAAGAAATAAATATCCCAACTCTGAACATTAACAATTCATACTGCTCTAAATATTCTCCTCTCAGTCTGCAAGACTGCAGAAAGCAAAGTCACAAAAATATTCAAATTATTACCATGTTTTCATTGACAACATTTTTGGAAAAATCATGTTATAAATACCCTGAATAATCAAACTTAATGAAGATGTAATGTATATGATAAATTGGATTTCATGCAGACTACAGGTTGTGTTACTCTGAATAAGTATCCTCTGTACTTGCCCTTTCCCTAAAAGAATGCAGAGTGAGAATTAGTCATGATGAGGGATTACTTTGAGCTTTCTTCCCATTTTAAATTCCAAGAGTTCACCTTGTATTCCCCAAAATTATTACTTGAATAAAATATTCCTTAGTCTTCTAATTGTATGCTTAACATAGAATTATGTTTTAATGAAATAGTTCTCCACCACCCCCACTATAATTAGAGATGATTTTAAATCTCACATGCTTTTTCTGAAGGCTATTGATTTCTGTCCATTTTCATGAAAGTCATATTTTACATTGCGATAAAATTCTAAGATGGTGCCCAATATTCCCACCCCTTGGTGTACACATTCCTTCTCCCAGTTATTCAAACACTAATCTAGGTGCTGCTGTGAAGGGATTTTGCAGATACAATGAAGGTCTCAAATCAGTTGGCTTTAAAAAGGGGAGATTATCTTGATGTGCCTAACACAATCAAGTGACACCTTAAAATAGGATAAAGTTCTACCTGGAGAGAGATTCGGGATGTGTGAGAGATTTGATGGGAGGGAGATTCACCATGGACCATTGCTGGCTTTGAGGATAGAGTGAGCCACATGGCAAGAAGACAGATTTCAAATTTCATAAATCACTTTGAGTTCTAGCCTTTCTCCTCTGTGTGTGTGTGTGTGTGTGTGTGTGTGTGTGTGTGTGTGTGTGTGTGTTTGAATAACTTGGAGACAAACTGATAAGATTCTCTGAAGAAACGAATGGTCAAAAAAATTAAGAACAAATGAATGAGGGACTAAATGAATAAATAATAAATCTATTTAAGAATTAAAACATAATCAATGGAGAGGGAGTCTAGCATTGAGAAAAAAATAGCAGAAGACACAAGTGTGAGATGACTGCTGGTTCTATTATATTGGAGAAGTCACTTAATCACCTCAGGGCCTCAGTTTTCTCATCTGGAAAGTGTGTTAAGTTATACTAAATAGCTTCTAAGTTCACCTTCTGAGTTTAAGTTTTAAGCCATTTAAGAGTAATGTCACTCCCCATGGACTTTCTGCTTTAAGCTTCTAGCACTTTAGCTCTTATCCATCAGAGGACACATGCCTTTCTACAGCCAGTTGTCTACATTCTTTATAATCAGTTGATGCACATGTTGTCAATATTTTCCATACCAAACAGAATTTATTGTTTATAGCAAAACTACTGCCTTCTTAATTATTTGGTCCAAACAGTTTGTGTTTTTCATTCTAGAACATATATATATATATATATATATATATATATATATATATATATACACATATATATATGTATGTATACTTTTATATACATATATATACACACACACATAATATATATATACATATTTATATATAACATATATATTATTCAAAGGAAAATTTTTCTGTAAATCAATCATTATTTATTAAAAGTCTACTTAGTGAAAGCATTGCACTAAATCTTGAAGAAAATATGAAAAATGCCTTTTGCTCCCAGAGAATTTGGCTTAGCAATATACACATGAGAAGATAAATTCTAATGAAATGAATAAATAAAGTGGACCATAATGGCAAATTGTAGAGAAGGAGCATGAGAAAATGAATTAGACGACCCAGGCCATTTTAAGCTGCTTGACTCTAACAAATCAGGTATTCTCTCTCTCAGCCTCTGTTATTTCATGTAAGGTTGGTATAATACCTGCCTGTCTCTCATGGATTTATAAAATTCTTGCTCTGTACCAGCCATTAGGTTTTAATGATAACAAGATGAACAAGACTGGTCCAGCCCATTGAGGAGTTCACAGTTAAGTATAGGTTAATATATATGGAAAAAAAATACTTGGTACAATGTGATTAACACTACAGTGAGCATAAGGTGCCGCGGTAAAAGGGGATTTATTTTATACTCCTAAATTGTGGAATTTTTCTCTAATCCTGATGTGATGCAGTATAAAATATGAAACATTACTTCTGAAGTATTCTTGCCAAATGAATTTACCCAAAATCTAATCAAGTCTTTAGATCTAAATTTAAGCTTACAGGAAATGAGGGGGAAAGAAGAACAAGTTAAAACATAGCACAAGAAAGCATTCAAACCAGTGCAGAAGATAGGACATTCTAAAAGAAAACTGACTTGATATCTTCAACAAGTCAAATTTATTAAAAAATAAAAAGGAAGAAGAGCTCTTTTAAATTCAAAGAGACTTAAAAGACATAACAACTAAGGTGCTATGTGGTCCTTAATTATGTCCTGGTTTGTAGAAACCATCTGTAAATATAACAGGGACAATAGAAGAAATTTCACAATGGAATGGTTGCTAGAAGATAGAGGAATATTGTTAAAGTTTTAGGAGTGTTATAGTGTTGTGGCTATGTTGGAAATACCATAATTGTTTATAATAATGATTTGGTGAAAGGTCATGCTATCTTACTTCACATTAAAATATAGTAGCAAAAATGAATGAAGCAAAATGTTAACAGCATGATGAATGTTAACAGCAAAAATGTTAACAATTGATAAAGTAATGTGATAAATATAGGTGTGTTTTATAATACCATTCTTTCTGAATTTTTGTGTCTGAAAATTTTTATAATAAATTGAAAAAATCAAAGTAAATGAGATAACAGATTTGAAATCACTTTGTAAATTCTAAAAGAATAGACAGATAAAAGAGATTTAAAAATATATATATAAAGTATTGGAGAAAGAAGGAATGAATGGTCCTTTTTCAAGCGCATGTTTTACTTTAGACCACACTGCTAAGAGGAGTCAGGACTGGCCACTACATGGAGCCACAAAATGCCTCTATACATATAAGCCAAGAGCAATATCACGGATTCTCAGGTCCTGATTTTTTTAACACCTCCCCTTACACCAAGATGACCTTGAGCAAAAGTGAAGACAAATGTCTTCTTGCTGGGAAAGGTAGGCTAAAGCAACTTGCTCTTATCCAAAGAGGACCAGAAAGCCTGAACTGTTACAACATGAGAGTAACTGGTAAGTTTTTCCTTTTGCAGAGAAATAGGATTCGGCTCCCGAAGCAGAGATTTGAAACCATGGATGATCACCCTTCTAGTTGCGTTATTACTGACGGTAGTGGCAGTGACCATTGGTCTTCTGGCTCACTTCTTAGTCTCTGGTAGGTAAAATGGGATTTCACTTAGTCTGATTTCATTTTTCTATAAAGCTCATATTCATATATGTAAATGTAATTTTGTCTAAAAAGCATTTATACTTTTACCTTTAAACGTCTACATTCAAAATATTTTCTTATTTATTCAATCATTCCATCCACAAATAGTTACTGAATGCCTATTATATGCAAATACTTTTCTGGGTACTCAAGATACAGTGTTAAGCAAAGCAGACCAATTTCCTATCTATCTGGAGCTCACAATTTATTATTCTTTTGAGAATCTACACAAAAGGTTAAACAAAAAAGTAATTGAAATTTACTAGTAATCATAATAAACTAATCATTCATTGTATATTCAAATGAAAAACTGATAAATGAGTCATTAAATTAGTTACTAAAATTGGCTCTTTTATTCATCATTTTTTTTGGTCCACCAACATTTCAAGGACAAAAGAAAAGCACATGTCCAATGAAATAATGAATTTTAAAATGATTGTTAAACAATAAATATGGCACAATGTTGTTACTTCTTTTTAGAGAAACAATTTGACTCTTTCCAAAACAATACTCAGGAATTTGTTTTTCTTTTATTGCCTGATGCATTTACAATCACACACATATATATTTCAGAATTCTCTCTTTTTATATTGTATCTTTCGCTGCACACAGTACAACCATTTACATTTTTTGACAAATCTCCACAATGTCATTCTGACACAGATATATGTGATAAAACTAGTAAAGATTGCTTACTTTGAATAATCTTATCTGTTTCCACCTTCCTCATACTTGATGGGGGAATGCAGACTCTACTAGGAGCTTTAAAGGGCTTAAGTACATAGTTCTGGGCCCCATATGACAATCCCATCTGTACTTTAATTCTCAGGTTAGTTAATTTGATTGCACAAAAGCCCCTTTACTGGGACTACAAGGATTGATAACAGTATAGATTATATAGATAAGTATGAGGACGACCAAAAAGGCTTTACATAGTCCAGAGTTGTTCCACTTAGGAGATATACCATCCTGAGATCCCTCATTCTTTTCTAGGTCCATAGCTAGAAAACCCTCATTGTGTCCTCCCTAAGCTAGGAGAGAGGTTGTTTTGTGGTTGCTCTATTCTCTATCTTTATCTCTAGTAGCTTTCCTGTCCCAGCGGCCTGCCCCCAGGCTTTACACAAAGATTACCACATTCCTCAGGAGTCTCCACTGCTCTTCGTTTTCTTGCCTTTCCTGACAGCGGAGCAGAGATCTGATTGATTCATCCTGTTACACATTATTCTCACCTCCAACCTCAGACAGCTTTTTCCCTTCTTTCCTTTCCTTTCCTTTCCTTTCCTTTCTTTTCCTTTCCTTTCCTTTCCTTTCCTTTCCTTTCCTTTCCTTTCCTTTCCTTTCCCGTCCCGTCCCTTCCCTTCCCTTCCCTTCCCTTCCCTTCCCTTCCCTTCCCTTCCCTTCCCTTCCTTTCCTTCCTTTCCCATTCCTTTCCTTTCTCTCCCTTCCTTCCTTCCTTCCTTATTTTCTTCCTTTTTTTAAGTTTCAGGTGTACAAAACAATGTAATAGTTAGACATTTACACCCTCACAAAGTGATAACCCTCATTCCCCTGATCTACTACCCTTCTGACATCGTATATAGCTGTTACAATTCCACTGACTTTATTTCCTGGCTCTCACATTACAAATCAAAATTTACAAGGATGTTCAGTTACCTCTGCTTCCAGTAGAGTATAAGATGGTATACATTTCTCCCCAGCAAGGGAGCAATATGGTAATTAAATCTTCCAGTGCTAGAGTCAGACTGTCTGGGTTTAAAATTTAGAAGGGTCACTTAGTACTTGTATACATAGAGCAAATTACTTAATGCCTCTCTTCTCCACTTTCCTCATCTGTGAAGTGGGGATGACATTAATCTTAGAGAGCTGGCGTGAGGAATCAATACACAAAAGTGCCCAGAACAGCACTTGGCACTTAGTAGGCACTCAATAAATACCAGCTACTGTCATTAACATAAAACATCAATCATTATTTTTATTATGCTTTTTATGAAATGAAATTAGAAAGAATTGCAGTGATATATTCAAGGCTTTATATTAGCCTTATTATAGTTGAATCCTGAAATCTATGTCAAAACTTCTTAACTTCCTGCTTTTCCTTTTTATCACAGGCCAGAAAATGGAGTATTATCATGGAATCTTTAAAATTTCAGATGTACAAATCAATATTAATTCTGGACAAAATAGCACATACCAACTTAAGGACTTACGAGAGATGAGCGAAAATTTGGTAAGTCAGACAAAATTCTTTCTATCATAGAATAATACAGATGGAAGGGATTTTGTGGATCATTTCCCATAATATTTTCAAACATGATTTTCTGGCCACCTGCATCAGAATCATCGTGCAGATTCCCAGATCCCACTCCACACCCACTGAATCAGTGTCTGATGGGATGAGGAGGTGAGGATCGGGGAGTGAGGTAATCACCACGCCTAACAAATGGGTGATTCTGATAAAATGCTCTTTCTAACTCAACCACTTTATTTAAAGATGAGAGAACTGAGGTCAAGGTATCATAGCCCGTTACTCCCCCCATTCTGCCACACTATTACCCAAACAAGAAAACTTAACCATACCAGAAATGGTTATTTGTAAGACCACATACTTTTTTTGTAAGACCACATTTTAAAATTTAAAGTATTTTTAAATATATGAGAAAAGGAAAAACAATCATAAATGCTCATTTTATCTTACCAATTTAGTAATATAGTTAAAATACTCAGAACTCAGAACTGTTGTGTAACTTTTAAATGAAATGTTAACAGTTTTGTTAAAACTGAAATAAAGGATTAATCCCCGAAGTCAAAAAGTAAACTCAGCGGTATAACTGCTCTGTTCAGGATACCTGTGACCCTCAGTCAAACACTAAGTTCAGGTTAACTTCCCTGACAAGGAAACACAGAAGCACAGTTATTTTAAAGGAGTGAAAATGACAGGTGTATTTGTTTCTTTTAGTTAAAAGCTTTTTTTCCCCACCCAAACATTTCCTTTCTATCTCAAATCAATGTTAATTTTTCCGTATCACCATCTGATCTTTGCCCTAGGCACGCTCAGTTAAAATATTCTTATAATAATCAATATGGAGATGGAGATGGAGTTTATATTTTTCCAATTATCATTAAATCATGCACAATTTTTCTATCTTGAGGTTTCATCACTCAGAATCAATTAACATTTATAGATTGATTCACATCTTGCACTCTTTTATATTCAGACCACCTTAGAAAATAGAACTTGCAACCATTTTTTGAGGAACATCAGATAAAAACTAGATACATACGCCAATACTTCCTTTGTTCTTCTCCTCCTAAGTGACTCCACATAACCTCCTCAATGAAAAAAAAAAAAGTATGCCTTAGTTAAAAAGGTATACAAATTCTTTGAATAATGGAAAATGTAATTTATTGGGAAAGTTTAAAATGTTTTGTCTTCTGCCTGATTTGTCATTTTAGGCTAAGACATTGCCTTTACTGAAGTGAATGAACAGGAATGCAATAGATCTTTTAAAAGGAAGTAAAAGAAATGCTAAAGTACATCTATAACAAAAATTCTTTGAAAGTAGACTTTTAGGTTTCAATAAAAGCATTTCTAGGAATGAAGAAACCTCAGAAGCAAAGGCAAAGCTAGGTAATAATACATTATCATCATGAATACATTCAATAGGTGGTTGGATAAAGAGGATGTGGTATATATACACAATGGAATACTACTCTGCCATAAGATGAAATAGTGTCATTTACAACAACAACAATGAATCTTGAGATTATTATGCTAAGCAAAATAAGTCATACAGCAAAAGTCGAGAACCATATGATTTCACTGATATGTGGCATACAAAACTCAAAACAACAAAGGAACAAAACAAACAAATGAAGAAAAAGAATTGCATAGACACAGACAACAGTTTAGTGGTTACCAGAGGGTAAGGGGTTAGGGGGTGATGGAAGAGGGTAAGGGGATCAAATATATGGTGATGGAAGGAGAACTGCCTCTGGGTGATGAGCACACAATGTGATATACAGATGATGTATTACGGAATTGTATACCTGAAATCTATGTAACTTTACTAACAATTGTCACCCCAATAAACTTTAATTTTAAAAGAAGACATTCATATTTTTATGATTGCATGAATTATGCTTTGCAAAAGGGCTGAAATGACTTATATTTTAGCCAGTTTTATAAATATATGCAAACTTCCCCAGACCCTCCTCTCCACTGGGAGTAACATTTGAAAAAATTGCTAACTGAAAAAATTAAAAAAAAATACATACAAGGCCCTTCTCTAGTTGTCATTGTTTATTCTCCTTTAATTCTCATAACACCCTCCAATTTGTCTCCCACTGCAGGTGACCGTTCTGTATTTCATATGTGTTCTCTTGTTTATATCCATTTTTGCAAAAATACATTTTGTTGTTTTGTGTGCACATGCTTCTAATTAGTCTTTGTGCTATAAATCACTTGTCTTAATCAGTTCTGGCTAAGTGCTGTAGACCGAGTGACTTATAAACAACAGAAATGTGTTTCTCACAGTTCTGGAGGCTGGAAGACTGAGATAAGAGTACTAGCATGGTCAGGTTCTGGTGAGGGCCCTCTTCCAGGTTGCAGACGACAGACTTCGTGGTGTAGCCTCACAGTGTAGAGCAGGGAGTCTCTTTTATAAGGACACCAATCCCATTCATGACTGAATCACCTCCTAGAGTTCCCACCTCCTAATATCATGACATTAAGGGTTAGGATTTCAACATATGATTTTTGGGAAAGCAAATATACGGTCCATTCCATCACTTTTTGTTTCATACATTTTTACTCAGATCTGTTAAAATCTATCTATATTGCTAAATGTGTATCTAATTAATTGCTCTTAATTGCTATTAATACATGATGACTCACCGTGTATATCTACCATGTTGTACCTCATGCCCATCATCCCAAGAAATGCTGCACTAAACAGCCTCCTACTTATCCCCTTATGAACCTATGCAATTTCTTCTGGAAGCACCATTATGGGGTCATTGAGTGTGCATGCACTTAATTTGATTAATTGGTGCTAAATTGCTCTTCAGAATGGCTGAATCAATGCACACTTCCATCGCCAGTAAGTGAGGATCTCTATGTCCCCAAATCTTTGCTAATACCTAGTATTATTTGGCTATCTAATTTCTGCCAGCCATTAAGTTGTATCTTATTCATGATTTAATTTGCATTTTTCTAATTACTGATGGGTTTGTGTATCATTATATATACTTGTTAGTCTTTCGGGCTTTCATTTCTATAAATTGCCTATACATATCCTTAGTTTTCTATTAGGGTTCTTTTGTTTTATTAGTGTTGCTTTGCATGTGTTCCTTATATTTTCTAGATATGAATAGCTTGTTTTGTTGTAGATTTTATACTTATTCATTTCGTCTTCTACTATTAATTTGGACCAGGGTGTTCTTCATGAGAAATAAAATTCATAATTTTGAAATAATTACATTCATCAAATTTCTTTGCCTTATGGTTATGCTTTTAAAGGTTTTTAAAAAAGAGTCATTCCTTCTTTCTAAGTCTACAGTAAAATACTCCTCTATATTGTCTTCTATTAACTTTATAGTTTTACCTTTTAAATTAGGTCCTTAATGTATTTGGAGTTCATCCTTGAGTATGACGTTAGGTAGAGACCCAAGTGTTATTTTCCATATGATGAGCTAGTCTTCCCAATTTAACTTAACAATCTGTCCTTCCAATATATGGTGTGATTATTCAGCTCTTTACACTTCTTGGCATCAGAGTTTTGCAGAAAATGAAACGTGATCTGTCCACTCAAACTTCTCCCAATCTCTTTAGACTGATGAGAGTAACACACATGAAATTGAACATCATGACACAATGTAATTAAGGATTAAATTGTACGTTTAGGACAATAAGTACAAAAGAACTTCAAAGAAAAGTAAGATCAACTAGGGTTCCCATGGTCAAGAAAGGCTTTGTATTATTTTAGTTCTATTTAAATAAGACAGGTGTCCCTTTCCCTCCACTCCCCACTAAGTTACCTTTAGGAGAATTACAGGAAGGGCTCATGCCTTATTCCAAGCCACTCCTATTTGTTGTTGCTAAGTGCCAATGAATCAAACCAGATTCTTCTCTCTGTCCTATATGTGTGCTAACTAGATAGCCAAGAAAAACAGGTTGCAAGTCCTGTTCTTCCTCATAATTTGGGATTTACTGATTTGAATACAAACGGAGATGCAAAAGTAAAATGAATTCATGCTCAGATACTGCTAAAACCCATCCCAGTGCCCTGAGATAATATCACACACATATCTCATCTTTTACATCATTCTTCAGAGAAGGTTTCAGTAACCAGACACCAGCAATTCATGATACTCCCAAATAGATGCATTTCATTGTTGTTATGAGTTTGAATAGAATCACTGACTGAGGGAATATTTCATTTGGAGAAACATATTTCAGAAATATCAAAAAATGCTTTAAATTATAAGGTCACTAAAAGTGTGAAAGTTATAAATCTGTAACACCATAACATTAATTATAGCTAACATGTATTGAATGCCAAGCACCACACCAAGCACCTTGTACGGATTATTTCAGTTAATCCTCAAAAACAGCCTTATTAGGTAAGTACAATTATTATCACGACTTACAAATGAAAAATTCAAGGTTCATAAAAGTTAATTTACTTGAGATCATATAGCTAGTAAATACAGAGGGTGCCAAAAAAATGTATACACATTTTAAGAAAGAAAAACTGTATTAAAATTTTAATGCTCAATATATATCAATAATAAAAGATGAGTGCAACTCACGTTTGACTTCTGCAGTTACAAGAGGTGCTCAAAGTAGTTACCATTAGTAGTTACCATCCAGACACTTATGATTATAGTAAACTACTGCTTGAGCAACGTTGACGAAAGTGCCCACTTGTACACATATTTTTGGCACCCTCAGTATATAATTAGGCTTTGAAATTACATGTCCTTAATTAACTTCTATCATCCTTAAGGTCAACAATGTGGTTTTACTTCCCAACTACTATCCCACAAAATACCAGTAATCAAGTAATTAAGTCTGGTAAATCAGTCTCTGTCAACTATACTATTAACATAGGCCAGTGACTATCATTTGCATTAACAATGGCAACAAGTGGAAATTTCCTTAGGGTTGTCTTCCCCCAAAAAACACTCCTGTGGTTTTTGTCATTGTTGCTCGTGTATCCAAGGCAGTTCTAAATTGTATCTTCTTTGAACCCAGGAACACCAAAAACAGGGCCAGAAATTATCTGCAAAATATCCTTGAGATTATGTCTTGAGTTGTTTAAACAAAAAACTTGGAAAGAGAAAGTGATGCAAAGAGTAGTTAGGATCACTCTCTAAATGAATTAGAAGACAAAATGAGATTTGGCTCTGATCAACACTGAAGCAGGAAGTTCTGTTGAGAAAAAGCAACTGGGACAAGGTAAACTTAAACTTAACTAAGGTATCAGATATTTAAAGCTAGGAAGTGCATAAGGTAAGATAAGTAAAAGATGGCTAATGCTTGGTGTATGGCTATGGCCTTATGCCTAGAGAGAACAGATTGAATTGGGAAGATTTGAGAAAAAAAAAAACAAGCAGATGTTGTCAAGAAACTTCATATTCAGAGATTAGAAAAATTGGATGTAGAGTGTGGCTGAGACCTTATTTGAGAGCTCAGATCTACATTTATTTTGTAATTGAAGATGCAACTTTACTGAATTCATTGATTAGTCCTAAAAGTTTTTTGGTGGATTCTATAGGATTTTCTATATATAAGATCATACACCCGCAAATTAAGACAAATTCATTTTTTCCTTTCTATTGATTTTTAGTTTCATACTGTGGTAGCCAGAAAAGATACTTGGTATCATTTCAATCTTTTAAAATATTTACTAAGTTTTGTTTTGTGACTTACCGTGTGATCTATCCTGGGGAATGTTCTATGTGCACTCAAGAAGAATGTATATTCTGCTGCTGCTGGATAGAATGTTCTATATATGTCTGTTATGTCTGGTCAAGTCCAATGTTTCTTTGTTGATTTTCTTTAAATGATCTATCTATTGTTGAAAGTGGACTTTTGAAATCCTCTATTGTTACTTTATTGTTGTCTATTTAGCCATTCAGATCTGTTACTATTTACTTAATTTAGGTGCTTATGCATATATATTTATGATGGTAATATCTTCTTAATGAATTGACCCCTTCATCATTATCATTTTTTGTCTCTTGTTACTGTTTTTGACTTACAACCTCTTGTCTGTATCAGTTTTTGAAGAGAAAGACAACAGTCAAAGCAACTGTAATAGAGAAAGGAAGGAGGTTGATGGATATATAAATATATATATATATATATATATATATATATATATATAAATACACACACACATATATACAAATATATATACATATATATACATATATACATATAAACATATATACACATACAAATGTATTTGCATATGTATGTCTAGCATAAATATCTATGATTGGAAGAATGATGTGGATGGATGTTTGCTGAGGGAAGTTTTTTTGAGAAAGAAATGAATATTAGCCATCTTTAAGTTTCCTGATAAAGTTGTAAATATAGCACAATCTTCCCTCTACTAGATAATCTGTTTACATTATTATTCATCATTTAGGCACTACAGAGTCTCAGAAAAATTACTCTCTCTCTCTGACAGAATAATCAGATTTAGATATTATGAGGACAACATACTTGGAAAGGACAGGAATCTTCTAAATAATAATCTTCCTTTGCTTTGGGCATTCTGGTTTAAATATCTTCAATACAGCTTTAAACAGATAAAAGTATCTATTTTCCTCTTTTGAAAAAGATAATTTATAGATCTGGGCTTTTGTAGTATACTTAAATTTAATAACATATCACCCATAATTTATCACCCTAAATTGCAAACATTTTAATTCTATGAATTGATTTTACCTGTCAATCTCAGGAATATAAACCAATTTGGGATAAGGTTATCAAATGTATTACTACTTGTTATATATGATTAGTTACAAGTGTCTGTTTCCTTCCGACATTCCACTAAGAAACATTGAGGAAGAACTAATGCAATCAAATAATTTTCATAACATCACATAATGTCACAACCCACTGGATGATACCATTATCTCCCGATTTAGAGTAATCAGAGAGTCACATGTTCTTTTTTTTTTAATTAAAATTTATTTGGGTGACAATGGTTAGTAAAATTACATAGGTTTCAAGTGTGTAATTCTGTAATACATCATCTATATATCACACTGTGTGTTCACCACCCAGAGTCAGTTCTTCTTCCACCACCATATGTTTGACCCTGTTTATCCTCATCTACCACCTCCCTTATCTTCTGGTAACCACTAAACCACTGTCTGTGTCTATGAGTTTTTGTTTCTTTGTTTGTCTTATTCCTTTGTTGCTTTCAGTTTTATATAGCACATATCAGTGAAATCATATGGTTCTTGACGTTTTCTGTGTGACTTATTTCGCTTAGCATTATAATCTCAAGATCCATCCATTTTTGTCACATGGTATTGGCAGAAAAACAGAAACACAGACCAAAGGAATAGAATTGAAAACCCAGAAATAAACCCACATAAATATGGACAGACAATTTTTGACAAAGGAGCCAAAAACATACAATGGAGAAAGAAATCCTCTTTAATAAATGGTGCTGGGAGAATTGGATAGCCACGTGCAAAAGAATGGAACTAGACTGCTATTTGTCTCTTGTACAAAAATTAACTCAAAATGGATCAAAGACCTAAACATAAGACCTGAAACAATAAACTGCATAGGAGAAAACATAGGTAATAAACTTATGGACCATGGATTCAAAGAGGATTTTATGAATATGACCTCAAAAGCAAGGGAAGTAAAAGCTAAAATAAATGCATGGAACTATATCAAACCAAAAGTCTTCTGCACAGCAAAAGAAACCATCAACAAAATAAAGAGGCAACCAACTGAATGGGAGAAGATATTTGCAAACAATGGGCAGAAAACCTGAATAGACAGTTCTCCAAAGAGGACATACAGATGGTCAATAGACTTATGAAAAGATGCTAACATCATTAATCATCAGAGAAATGTAAATAAAAACACAATGAGATATCACTTCACACCAGTTAGAATGACTATCATCAATGAGACAAATAATAACAAGTCCCGGAGAGGCTGTGGAGAAAAAGAAACCCTCATATACTGTTGGTGGGAATGCAGATTGGTGCAACCACTATGGAAGGTAGTGTGGAGGTTCCTCAAAAAATTAAGACTAGAATTACCATATGACCCAGCAATCCCTCTCCTGGGTATCTACCCCAAAAATCTGAGAACATTTATCCATAAAGATACATGTGCTCCAATGTTCATTGCAGCTTTATTTACAGTGGCCAAGACATGAAAACAACCAAAGTGTCCTTTGATAGATGAATGGACAAAGAAGTTGTGGTACATATACACAATGGAATACTATTCGGCCCTAAGAAAAGATGAAATAATACTGTTTGCAAAAGTCACACTTTCATGGCACTTTACCTATACAGTCACAGACCCATATGACACTGGATCCAACTGCCTTTTCCGATAGACACAGCACTGGGTTCAAAGCTGCGAGACTTATAAAGAAGACTTGTGAAAATGAAGTGACTTGATTCCCAGAAGACCAACAAGCCTCAAAATCCTGTAAGCCCCATCAGCACTCAGGTTGGTGCTGCTCTATACAGGCTTAGGATAATGATTCACAGCTGACCTACTGAATGCTGAGTTTTGCCAAAATCTAGAGTTTTAAATAGATACAACTATTTTAAAGGATGACAATAGAACTATTGAGATTATGGTACTTACTTTTGGTGGCAAAAGAAACAGGCTGCCTTTGGAGAGGGGGTATAATAGCTGCAGGTCCCCTTACATGCTGCTTTCTACAGGTAAGTGGATAGGAGTTCCTTGTGAGAACCTACCTGTGTGCTTGCCCTAAGGTCAGCTGGCTCACTGCTGTGTTACCTTGGACAATTTACTTACTTATCTATATAATGTAGATAATAATCGTATTCACATTGGAGGGTTGATGTGAAAGGCAAATGAGCTCAAATACAATGGAGCTTGTGCCTGGTGCACAGGTGAAAGACAATAGTGATAACTATTCCTCTGTTATAACTAATGTAGTCTCATCATGGAAGAGCTTTCCACAAGGAATCAAATTACCTGAAAACGTCAACAAGGAGAGAAAAATTACCTGCATATAATCACAGTCAATTTTCTTTTTTCTTCAGGAGCATTGATCTCAATTTAATGTAAACTCATTAAAGACTTTTACAAAAGTATTTTGGTAAATGCAAGGCTTTCTGATAAATAAATTCTCCCTTTCTTATGTTAATTCATTCAAAAGCATGCTGCATTTCTACACATTGTAGAGTCTGAAGAGATGAATCACTGTCTCCATCCATAAAGCCTTTGCTATTTAGTAGAGGAGGTAACATATTTGCATAAGTAACTATATTAAGAAGTAGATGGTATAAGAGGGATAAGAAAAATTAAGACAAGAAGTAGAAAGATTACTCTGAGGTTCAAGGAATAACCCCCAAAAAGGTATTATCTGAAATAGACCTTGAAGGAGAGTCGTGATTCAGAAAAGCAGAGTTAGCAGAATGGAGGCGGGTGCTACAGACCAAAGGAATAATTCAAGAAAGGCAAGTACACAGGAAGGGCCATGCCTGAAAGTAGTGCGGCCAAGCCTGAAAGGTAGTGGTGGTGAAGATGGCTGGGGGGTCAGTGGCAGCTGGTGACACCCTTGGACGTCTGACTGTGACTGGAGGCTCAAATGCAATTGTGCTCTATTCTCTGTTTCTACTTTGAGTTCAGCCCTTGTAGCAAGGAAATGTCCATTAAGCCCTATTTAGGGCTAAAGGTGTGTTTTTTAAAAAGCATCTTTTGTACATCCTTAGTGCGGTACTCTTATTATAATTAGAAGAAAAAAAACAGGAGCTGAAGTTTTCTTCACAGAATATTTTGGTTCCTTTAGTTCTCAGGGCCTCATCTGTTGTGATGGTGGAAGAAAGTGTCTTTATATCCCACTGGCCAATCTTCAGTAGCATGCCTATCTGAAGTTTGTATTCTCATCCCTGAAACTGCCCCTATGTGAGCACTGCTGTGACAGGAGACAGTTGGGAGCACCTGACAGTGAAAAGGCAGGAGAGCTGTGTAAACAGAGTTAGTTTGGGAATGATTACTGAATGGTTGGGCGAGGTCTGTTTGTTTGAGTTGACAGCCTCTCCCGAACTCTTTCATTAAACACCCAACTAACCTCAAATTGCCCTCTTAGAACTTAATCTCAATGCAATTTCCAGCATTTCTAACCATCAATCATAAAGAGGTACTACCCTAAAAGGGGGTCTTTTGTTCAATGTTAGGAGACTAACCCCATCTACAAAACTACAAATGCCCCAGATGGGAAGTAGGATTGATGTATAAATCACTAACTCTATTAGGTAGTGTAAGTAAAATACTTATAACAAGCTGGCACACAGCTTGAAAAAGTGTCCTCTGAAACTTCTGGAAATTCAGAATGCCAAAAAGTGTTGGCAGAGCGTTTCTGATGAGGTAGGCCTTCATCTACCAGGGAAACATGATTTTGGGGTCTCTAGAAAGCAAGTTCATACATGAACTCCATTCTGGAATAAAGTTTATTTTCATGTTTGCTCTGATTTGCCACCAGTTGTAAATTCCTTTAGTGAAGGAACCGTTCCAGCCAGTCTGTGCCCTAGCATTTCTCAAAGTGTTTTCCTCAGGCTACCCGGTCACCTAAAGATCCTGGGTGTCTCCCCAGACCAAATCAATGAAACAGGGTCCTGGAATTTAAATTATAAATAAGAAACTTCCTTATTTCTATAATTACTGAAGTTACTTCTACTTAGACTCTCCTTATGTTATCATTTCATCTCCTATCTTCCCAGACAAGTGAACCATTCAAAGATGGAACTGAGACTGGGTTTAGATAGTCTTCCCAGCAGGCATGTTGCCAAATGAATGATGTCACCCAGAGTCAAAAACTTAATCCAATACCTTCACCAACAAGTTAGGAATGGCCAAGGGATTAATTGTGGTTGGAATTTCAGAGGATAATTACACATCAAACTTCTTTAAATACCCAATTCCTAGTTTCTTTTCTTCTTTTTAGTATTTGCCACTTTTCTCCCTGTTGTTTTTTGTTTGCCTTTGCTTTTTTTTTGGATTTCCCCAGAATACTGAGTAATAGTACCCGTTGTGGGTGACAAGAACAGAAATGCTTATAACAATTTCACACTTGTGAAAGCATATCTTCCAAAACAGTTTCATTTCTAGAATATAAAATCCACACCTCCTCAGCCCACTTGAGCCTTCCTTATTTAAATACAAGTAAAGGTATATTTTGGAGACCAGCAAGTTCTCTTTTTCTAAAGTATGTCTTTGATCTTAAGTGTACAGCTATTACCAAATACATATCTTTACAACTTTTATACTTCATTTTTTAAAGTCAACCAACTAGTTATAACATACGGTTATGTGTTCTGTGAAAGAAATTGAAGTAAAATGTACATCACATTTAACAGGGAAGTTGTGCAATTGATGGGAATAGATGGACCTACAGAGAGAAGACCTAAGTTTTAAGTCCCAGTTTACTATCCAAATGATGCCAAAGAAATTCACATAATGTCTCTGAGTCTCAGTTTCCTCTTCAAACAAAATAAAAATCAAAATAATTCTTATTTCATAGAGTTATTGTAAAGGTTAAAGTACATCATGAATATTTTGGTTCTCAGTTAAGCATTTATGAATGCTTGCTAATACTAAGGAATTCCTTGATCCCAGAAAAAGCCTTCCATTTATTTTTAACTTTTGTATTTTTCAAAATGAAAATTGGTCTCTTGCCCCTTCCTAAAGGATGTAGGACATGTTTTTTGCACTTGTGGTTCCACTTCTATCAAATGTGCCCGCATTCAGGTAACACAGGTGCCACCAAGTGGTCACTAGGGGGTACTGCAAGCCAAATCTAGGTGTGATAAGCCACAGCATCTTGATGCTGTGGCAGGCAATTAGAAATGTGCGTATAGACCAAAACCAGTAATTTTTCTTCTTCCTTGGTGACATAAATTCAGTAACACAACCTAGATGTAACATGCAACACCACCTTACTTTTTATTCCTTCCTGATTTATCCTAGAGCCTACAATCAACAACAATTAAAAAACCATTGGCTGTCACCTACATAAATCCCTAATGCTTACTTACAGCCAAAGACCGGCAAAGAAATCTGAGAACTGCAATGCCCAGATGAATGCAATGCCCATATGAATGCTTAGGTTCCCCCAAGACCAATTATAACCAAAATGCTGGGAAAGGAACCCCAGCATCTGTAACTGTTAAAAGATAAAAGTCCTGCAAATGATTTTGTTTTACTGTGAGGATTGAGAACGATTGGTTTAAATAATGATATTCCTCATGTTAAAAATGTTTTCTATTGCTTTAATATTTAATCAGGGTATATTCTTATTATAAAATATCTTATTAACACAGAGTTTCTCTCTTGTAATAACAGGTGGATGATATATTTATAGATTCGGCCTTGAACAAACATTATATCAAGAACCGAGTAATCAGACTGACGTATGTATATTTGGGCAAAGGGGTAGTCACAGCCTTCAGGAACAAAGGACAGAGGAGACAGAAACCCTCATATATTGTGTGCCTCGATGAGCTAGGCTCTTGGCTAGGGATTGTCATAAACGTTCTCTCTACAACAGTCTTGATATAGGGTTGACCACCATTTTGTAAAGGAGAAAACTAAAACTCAGGGAGGTTGGGTGATATGTTCAAAGTTCCCAAAATGACAGAACCAGGATTCCAACCCCACCTATTGATTCCAAGGTCCGGAAATACCAGAATCTGTGGTCTTGGGAAAACCCAGGAGCATGTCACTGCAGAAACCAAGTTGTATTCTTTTGACAGACACGTCATTTCAAAAATATGAAGAAGGCAAAGTTGACTACAATATGGGGTCTTAAGTTTTAGCTGTAATGAAGCCTTAGTGGCAGGAGGCATACCCAAAGAAAAAGGTGTTTCTGTTTTAATAACTTTTCTGTTTGTTGTGGTGTATAGAAAAGACTCATATCAGTTGCAGAAATTGCTCATAGGTTTCAATTGTGTTATTTGGAAAGCACATAGCAGCAGAAGATATAGGTAATATATACAAACCTATGGGCCTATATGACTCATCTTAAAGAAAATGAATATATTAAGACAGATTTATTTGAAGGAAACAATAATCACTTTTTTTTTCACTAATAGACTAATGCCTTATTGATGGATGTACTCCAATTTCTTTATATTTTTACTGAGTAACCAATGAAGGATTTTATAATATAAATTGGATAAATTTTATAACATTGAGGAGATAAAAAGCACATACTTGCTGAAACTTTTTAGATTTTATGCCCTCTATTTTCAAATTCTGATTTGAAGCATAACATTCTAGTAACATCATACTTTTATGAACTTCTTTGTATTTGTAGCCATTATCCCTACATAAGTTTTTGCACAAGTCCAGAGAAATTCCACCTGGTAAACAATGTTTTCCCTTTGATTTAAGAGGGAAAATTACTTGGTCATATGTTTGTCTATTTGACATAAAGTTCTGATCATTTATATCTTCATATTCCAGAGCCTAAATGGACCACAATATGTAAAAATGCCCCAGAATTGATATGATTTTCTCTTTTTGTAGTCAAAGGATTCAGGAAAATAGGCCTTTAGTGCATTTTTAGAGATTGAATCTTTTGAAGTATAAAAATAAGAGACATGGCAGAACAACACACAGGTTTCATTTTTTTTAAAGATCTTTAATTGCTTTGTTCTTTTTAACGTTAAGAGTATGCAAAAATTCAGTGCCACAAGTAAAAGGACTCAACTCTGTGTATATGAAAAAAGTTCAAGAAGTTAGATATGTTTAATCTGGAGAAGACTTCATGGACTATAATATCACTGTCTTCAAATATTTTATGTAGATGAAGGAACTGATAGTTTAGGTTATGTCCCAACTTGTAGACCTAAGCTTAATAGATGGAAGATATAGAGAGACATATTTTAACTCAAAATGACGAACTCTCAAAATCAGAGCTGACCAAAGAGAAATATGCTTCTTTAAGGAAGTATATCTTCCATTATTTTAAGTGCTGTGCTAGAATTAGAGGACTACTGGTCATGGACGCTCTAGAGGTGATTCAGGTATCAGATACACAGTGATTGGTCAGAGATCATTAAAGTTTCTTCCAATCATCAGAGTTTGTGATTTCAATGATAATTTTTTGATGTCTGAATCTTACCCAACTGCTATAACAAGCCTTCAAATTAATAGGGAAAATGCACTCAAAACATAATGAAACTTGAAGATGGAACATATGAAAATGATCTTGGGTCAGAGAGTGACATATAAAAGAGTGTCAGGGTGAGATTCGCCCTTGACACTTTCAGCGATTCAGGTGTAATTCAGGGGAAGAAAACACAGGGAAGATTGTAAGATGATACCGGATGTATTCTTTGAATAAGCACCTTTTTGTTTTGTATCACAGTCCAGAAGAAGACGGTGTGAAAGCAGATATTGTTATGGTTTTCCAGTTCCCCTCTGCTGAGCAAAGGGCAATAAGAAAGAAGAAAATCCATAGTATTTTAAAGCAGAAGATAAGGAACACAAGAGCCTTGTCAATAAATGCCTCATCAGTTCAAGTTAATGGTAAGTAATTACCTTTCTATATGATGTGATGTTCTCTATTAGGTTCATTTTTTGTCTAATCTTACATTTAGATGCCATATTTCCATTCCAGATATTAGCCAGAATTTAGATGAAAGAAAATTTTAAGTTAAAAAAGTGACATTTTAAGGTTTTATTGTTCTCTGAAGAAAGCATGTCTGAAGTTAGTTATCAAGTAGATTTTCCTGTAGTAATTGACTGGTGCTCATCCCAGAATAAAGGCAAACTCTTACCACTAACAGAGAGTTAATCTGATCTAGCCACTGCCTCCGTGACTAAGTGAAAATACCAAGCATTTAGCAACAACCTCTTTTCTGGGTGGGACCTTCCTATAACAGAAACTCATGTTTTGCCTTTTAAAAATATGGATAGTTTCTGTATATAGTGAAATCATGAAGTTTTTGTTAACTTCTTTCCTATGGGCATTTGGGAAAACAGTAAACCAACTTTGGAGCCACTACAGCCATCTTATAAGTAACACTTTAAAAATCACTAACCTAGAAAAAAATTATTAAAAGTATTATACCATTGTCATTCCTCTAAAAAGAGAATCAACCTTTATCAAGGTCCTTCTCTATGCCCTTTACATGCAGCATCTGATTTCTAGATTCCTGTGAAGTAGACAAATTCACTTTAATAGATGTGAAAGTGGGGAAAAAAGATAAGGACTCTGATAATTAAATGGAGATAAGATTCAAATCTAGAGTTCTAATTTCTTGAGAGGCTCCATTCAAAAAGGGTTCTGTGGTCAAACACATTTTAGAAACTCTGTATATGATATTCATCTCTTGGAAATTCATCCCTTATATTAGCATATTAAAGGCTCTGAGGAATCTAACCAGATAGAAACCTGATTACCCTTGTACACTAAGCTGCTTCCACAAGCATTTACTTCCGGCAGACTAGTAAAGATTTCCCCTACAAATTCTATTGGACACCACATGTAGAGTCACAGAAAATAATCGGAGTGATTCATATCAGATGTGAAACAGGGTGCCCTGCCCTTGTAAGGGTCTGGCTGGCTCTTCAAGAGGAAACCTGACCAGGAAGTGAAAATCTGAGGGAATGGGATGGGCTGATGTGACAAAGAGTCAGCTACTCAAGGAATAAAGCTGAGGACCTCTCCCAAGCCAAGAGCGAAAAACCTGTCAAGGGCTTAATCCACTTTCTTTGTTAGATGGAAAAACAAATGAATCGATGTTGTGAAATAGCAGCAATTCTGATAAGTTACATGATGTATTCCATGTAATTTCCAATAACCTGTTAACTTGCCAGTAATTAAAAAGCCTGAGAGCTATCTGAAACCAGAAATGAAACATGAAATGGTCATAAGCTGCCTGGTCTTTTTGTTTCTTGCAGGTTCAGTTTGAGAGCTGCAGATTATTTTAATGATGTAGTAGATTAAAATGCATGATGTGCTATTGGAGAACCTGATGTGAGAATTACCCGATTAATTCTAACTGATGAGTGACTGCAGGACCACACAAGTATTGGCCCATGCCTTTGCTCCCGTTTTCTCATCTGCAAAATTTCAATGATAATGTTTGCTCCCCCTGAAATTATAGAAATACCCTGACGATCTACAAGGAAATAGAAAATAGAATATGGAATAAATAGGCTGTTACCACTTAGAAATCAAGTAAATCACGCATATACTTTAGAAACCTGAAAGCATTAATGCGAGTGACCGACAGGTAGTAAGACAAGCTAGAACCTTGAGGGTTTCCAAATTTCAAAACGTAAAACGAACAGTGTTTACTAGCACTTAGGAAATGCCCATTTAGTGGAAAGCACAGTAGAAACCTCAAGGCAGTTCTTCTAGGCAAAAACATTGCTCTCCAGGAGCACTTAATTTTGGAGACCCCCCCAACGAATGGAAAACTGATGAAATTCTAGACTAAGTCTACAAATAATCCTGCAGCCCAAGAGTTAGCCATCATTTGTCAAAATCTGTGTTTTTGTTGTGACAAGTAACTATGTGGTGTGGGTCCTTCATGTGATGCAATGTGTCAAAGCAAAGCTGAAACCAACATCTTTGCATTGCAAACACCATGGCTATGGAAAAGCAGCTCACTGCCTATATTCGGTGAGTGTGTGTTCCAGTTCCCATTATGTTGGAGCCCAGCATGTAGAGCCCTGAATACTAATTACATTACTCCCAACTCAGAAGTGTGGTAGAGGGTTACTTTCAAGACTAGGGTTTGTTTCTTATCACTCCTAGATGCAGAAAGAAAAAATATTTTGTCAAAATTAGAAAACTTCAACAGCTAGTTACTTGTGTATGTATAGTATACTTCCCGGTGTAACCATTCTCCCTAAAAATTCAACCCTTAAAAATCCAATTACACTCACAAGCACTAAACTTAACCTGGTATCATTCCTGGAAAGGGATGATTTGCATCTTGCTCAGAAGTTAAAACTAAATCAGAAGTTGTAACTGACAAATTCTATTTTCCATTTTAGTGCATTGCTAATATGGGGCATATTAAAAGTTTTTTTTTAAAAAAATGAAACAAGAAATTTACTACCTTAAAAATACGTTTGATGGAAATTTGACTTCTTTTTACAGAGTAAGCATTGAGAGTGTGTCCTGAGAAATTGATTCTTCACCATCTGATGATTTGGGGATGACTTTAAGGGTATCCTTGAATTCAGTATTTTCGGACCCCCCACTTTGCAGAGTTCATCAGTACTAGTTTCGCAAGTGGGATTTATAGAAGGTGAATAGAAAGAAACATTCTTATTTTGCACAATGGGAAGTTAGCTGCAGAGAATGTAAGTCTGAAAAACATGGCAATGGTACAAATTAGTAAAAGTTTATCCTTATTCTGCTCAGTAAGCCATTTTATCTTGAAAATCATCAGTCTTCATATAACTTTCTACCAATTTAAGTTTAAATGTTTGTGTTTCCTTTATGAGATTTTTAACTTTGTTGGGAATTAACAGAATTTAATCTTAGTTTCTGTCTAATAATTCCTCTTTACCATACTCAGCTCGTGTTGGATAAGAATACACAATAGTTTTTTCTTCAGAAAAATTCATTTTGATAATTTAGGAACTGTGTTTTAGAAGAATTTTAAATACAGTTTACATGGGCGTTTTCAAAGTTTTTTCCATTCGTAAACCCTTTGACCAAGGAAAGGTTTATATGAAATCTTAAATAAAAGAGATGAAAAGAGAACTGTTCTGGTTGAGGCTGGGTTTGAGCCTTGAGAACTCATCTACTTGCTCCTTCTTTCCCCACTTTCTCTATCTCCTGAGGTGAAATCCAAAGAGGCTTTATTCTGTACCATTGAAAAACCAATGTTCTGTATTAATACAAATTATTTGTGATTTTTAATCACCCACTATTTGTGTTTTAATCATCCACTGCTTGAGGTACTACCCACCTAATTAGAAATCACCTATAAGTCTCTACTAAAATTTTGCACATATACTATTATATCAGGTAGCCATTCTCCTGATGTGTATGCTCAACTGTCTAGAATCTACATATGGTCGGTACTCTGATAATTTCAGGTCGTTGAGGCCAACCAGGAGAATATCAAATTATTATTCTATGTTCTATTTTGTTTTTCAGCAATGAGCTCATCAACAGGGAAACTAACTGTCCAAGCATGTAAGTCCAGTTAGCTTATACAAACAAGTTCAATTTCCATATCAGAAAGGACAATATCTTCAAATATTAGCTCATAATTTCCCATCCCTGTCCTACATTTTCTCTGGGAGAGAACAACAACTGGGCAATAGATGGAAATAGTTTTCTTCTAACTCTGAGACCAATCTTTTCTCATGTTTTTCTTTTCTCAAGAAAAACATTTAAGGTGGTTCAAATTTTGGGACAATTTGAAGAAATTATGTTTCTGGTTTGGAATAAATGAACTTGCTTTCATAATTTTCTAAATGCTATGAAATGTGCTTTCTGCTGAGAAATAAAATAATGAGAAAGTGATAAATGGGGAGGAGACAGACCCCGTTATCTATGACTGACCTATACAATTTGCTTCATATATCTCCTCTTCACGATCAACAGCATCTCCACTTGCTTACTTCATATCATTGCTGCCTAAATTTTGAAAGTTTCATACAAGTGGTGATGAATTTGAGAAAAAGTATTCGTGCATTTGCCTCTGTATCTTACAAATACACCACATTATACATTTTTATTTATTCATTCAGCAAATATCTTTTTAACATGTACCAAGTGCCAGAAAGTATCACTGTGAATAAAACGTGATACTGCTTCTAAAATTAAGAGTTCAAAGATAGGGGAAGATATAAATAAATCAGGACATGTTAAGACAGTGTGATAAATGCCATGACAGAGTAAGTACACACCACTGTGAGAGTCAACCACAGAGCCAGCTAACCTTGTCATGTCAGGAAGTGATGCCTGAGACAGCAAACAGGAGGGCCCATAAATCAAGTAACAGGTGGATACCATGTTTCCCCCAAAAGTAGACCAGATTTTATATTAATTTTTGCAATAAGACCGGGTCTTCTATTAATTTTTGCTCCAAAAGATGCATTGACATCATGCTAGGGCTTATTTTCCTGTTAGGTCTTATTTTCGGGGAAACTCGGTATGTGTCCTGGGTAGAGGGAGTAGTATGTAAAAATGTCTTGTGAAAAAAAAGAACATGGTCATTTCTTGTAATTGCAAAGTGTGGCTGGAACATCGAATGGGGGATAGGGGTATGAAAAAGGGGAATGATTAGTAGTGATCAAGGACCAGAATCATGCTGAAACATTTTGACTATATTTGGAAGGCAGTGAGAAATCCCTGAAAGGTTTTACACACATCAGAAAGATCACTGTTTTCAGTGCAGAGAATGAGTTGGAGGAGCAAGACTAGAGGCAGGGAGATAAACTGGGAAGCTGTTGTAGTCCTCCAGATAAAAAAGAAAAAATGGTAGGAGACTATAGTAATGGCAGAGTGCTGGAGAGTTCTAAAATGACTAGCCGCAGTTGGAATGTAATCAATACCAGTACATTTTCTTTTTTGATATCTCATTAGTTGGAATAAGAATTGAGCCTACCATATTTTCTTTATTACCACTATATGCTAAGCTGGCTTAATTCTTAGCAGGAACCCTAAGCAGCAAACTAATCTCTGATCTGATGTACATAACAAAGTATATATTCCCACCAATAGTGAATATGATGTTTCTGTGGAAACATGGAACCCTCCATCCTGAATAGTGAGAAACTGGCCATGATACCTTAACCCATGTACACCTTAGGAACTAGTCACTCAAAATATACAGATAAAGAAGTTCCAGCAAATAGGCAATACTTGTCTGGTCCGTTCTTCTGGTGAGGACTACATGTTAAGGTAACACTGCTGGATCTCCTACAACTGGGAAACAATAATCTTAGTAGGCGCTCTTAGGACATCTATATAATTGATACTGCAAGTCTTCACAACACACACATTGGACAGGTAACCTCCATATAACAGTTTTGCTCTAACATGGTTCGAGAATTGGGGAAAACCCTCATACAACACGGCATCCTAGAACACGGTTTCACTCTAACACGGTTTAAGAATTAGAGAAATCCCCGAACAACATGAAGCGTAATAAGAGCTTTTAAGAACAAAAAATATCTCATTTGAAATTAGGGAAATCCCCGAACAACACGGCATGCAATAAAAGCTTTTAAGAGCAAAAGACATCTCATTGAAATTTTTCATTCGAGCGTGGATGTCATATCAGATTTGACTGCAGAATTTTAAAATTTATTATAATTTTAAATCCATTTTGTTCGTGGAGTAAGTTCAGAGGACGAAGATATCTTGTCAAAAAGAAAACACCCTTGGTTAATGGTGCTTAGTAGTGATGACGAAGAAAACATTATTTAATACATATTAATATGTTATACATGAGGTGAAAATTGCTTTGATAAAAATATTTCTCTTAATTATAAAATATAATAGTATGTGTTTTTTTTTAATTTTTGGGACCTAAGCCCCTTTTTTGTACTAGTTCTTTGTTTCACATAACACGGATTTGCATAACATGCCAGTTTTTAGAACCTAACAACCATGCTATACGTGGCTTACCTGTATGTAGTAGGTCAACCCTTTGCAGTTTAACATAACTTCAATAGGCAATATGTTCTACATCTATAAATGTAAGGAGTGGGCAAAATATCAACATATCAGCAAATATAGAGGATAGATTTTACATGTTTATGTAACAATAGATGCAAATATTGCACTGCAGTACTCTATTAGGTTCTTTGTATCAAAGATTATAGAGACATTTCTTGTAACTTAACAATCTCTTCTCTTTCAGGTTGTGGTAAACGAGTAGCTCCATTGATAGTCAACAGAATAATGTCTGAAGACATTGCAGTCAAAGCTGCTTGGCCTTGGCAAGCTTCCCTTCAGCGAAATAACATACATCAGTGTGGAGCCACTTTGATTAGTAACACGTGGCTTGTCACTGCAGCACACTGCTTTAAAAAGTAAGTTATTGACTTTAAGTTGGATTCTGGTAGTGCTAAGAAAAACTCTGAGTTTTCTTATGTGCTGAGTAATAATCAATGCCCCCAAATATTACTGAAGTAAAATGAAAAAAACTTCTTTCAGGTTTTTTTCCTAAAATAATGTAACACTTGCATACTTATTTGGAAAGTTAGTGGGGGCAGTAGTCATTATCCTATTATTCACCGATCAAGTCCTCAGAGTTTTAAATAAAGAAATTATGTAAGAAAGCAGAAGTCGTCCTAACACAAAATATTTACTAATAACAACATAATGAATCATTTCTCAAACAATCCTCTCCACTTAACACTAGTGTCTGTTTCTGACAAACATCAGGCTAGTATCATCCTGATCATAAATAATCAAATTAACTACAAAGTGAAACTGAAACCTTCAATGGATGTAGGAAGTTGGTAACTATGATAATGGAGAACTGCTCAAATCAAATTATACAGCATTGACGTCTGAAGATCTGGTAGAATTAGAGCATTTCACAACCAAAGTGATAAAATTACAAAGATGATAAGGACAGGTACTTCAAAAGAGATTCCTTTAAATAACAAAGGATTAAGATGCACCCTTGGGCCACCCAATCGGAACTTCATACAATGTACAGACGGTGCCAAAAAAATGTATACACATTTTAAGGAAGGAAAACTGTATTAAAATGGCAATACTCAATATATACCTATGACAAAAGATGACTACAAGTCGCATTTGACTTTTGCAATTATAAGAGGTGCTCCAAGTGGTTACCATCAGCGTCCAGACACTTCTGATTACGGCGAACTACCGCTTGAGCAACGTTGACCAAAGTGTCCACTTGTATACATTTTTTGGGCACCCCCGGATGTCAAGTGCCTCTTGACAATGGTGCTGCAAAAGGCAAAAATAGCCTACAGAATCAGGAGCTGCATTTGAACAGGCTCCCCAGGTTCTTTGCATGCACATTAGAACTTAAGAAAGATTATCTTAGAAGACAAAAATTTTATACTGAGAAAACTCTGGGAGAGAAGATACACAGTAATATTCATATACAGTATCTGAGGTACTTTTCTATGGATAAGAATTAGGAAATCAAAGAAGAACTTGTGAACAGTCAGAACTGCTCAAACATGTAAGAGATTCCAAGGTGAAGAAAGGGACTCTAAGGCAAAGAAGATGTTCCCAGCTGCAGAAGGGTTCAAGCATAGACAATTGCCACTTGAGAGTATTCAACTATTGCTATATATTAAGCTCCAGTATGCCACAAACATTTTCTTAGGTGCTTAAAAATTGTTTTATGTGATTATTACACCCACGTGCTTGGTAAGCAGTTAAGTAACTTGCCCAAGGTCACAATGCTAGGAGATAGTGGCGTTAAACACAAGAATACATCTTCCTTGTGACACGTCCTATCTTTCAAGTATTGGATCAGTGAGAGGACTAAATTACTTTTTATGGCCTTTCCTACTCTGAGATTATTTGATATTATTGCAGTCTAATATTGAGTTAACACTTTAAGAAACGTCATTACATGATTGGTTTTTTTAAAGCAAATAATCAACAAAATTCCCAGATTATTTTTATAGGGATGGTTTCCAGATCAGCGGTTATGACTTTGAATTTTTACAATTCATCTGAGTGTCTAAATTACTGATTTATATTGACTATCATTAAATTACATCGTGTTGATTTTGGCCCAGATTAAAAATTTAGAAAGTTTATTCATAATTCTCACTTAAGATCTCTCATGTAAGGTATTTCTTTCCTGTTTGTCATCTACAAATGACACTGTATTAAATAGTGTCAGGACATTGTTAGAAAGGGTTAGAATGATCACTCCCATTTGAGTAACAACAGTTCAAGTTCTGTCCTTTGCATTTCCAAGTTCAAAATACTTGATTTAGGTTAAGTTCATCTAGTCCTGATTAAGTTGAGGGAGATTTGCACCAATGAAACTCACAAAAGATTGATTTATAAACAAAAATGTCAATATATGTATGCTATATAAATAAATGTGTTTATAAAACCAATCTTTATTTAGCTTTTCTAATTAGAGTATTTTTACACATTAAAATTGTATATAAAACCAAAATTTTAAATTGCCTTAAAAGTAATAATCCCAACATAATTAACAGCTGTCAGATTGGATTTATAACCCATTAATACATTTATGTGCTTCTTTCTATGACTAGTTACCTATTATAAAATAAATTAGTTGAGAAACGAGTATCTATATGGACAGTATCTGTCTCTTGGCTTATCCCTTATGGATGATGTGCAATTAATTAGTTAAGGAACATTTATCTTCCTATTAATAAAGATTTTGATGGGGAACCATGTCCTATAAAGAGAAGGGCAGAGAGAAACAAATAGACATGTGATACGAGGCAAATAGTTAACTCCCCTAGGCCTTATTTCCCTTAAGTATAAAAAATATGCTTTACTAGATGATCTTTCATTACTAGATAATCTTTCCAATCCCTGTATGTACATCATCCACCAGACGCTCAAGCCCACAAGCTAAAAGTCGCATGCAATTGACCATCTCTCACAGTACTTAGACCGCTTTTACCTCATCCACTCTTTCCTCCAATAATCTATTCTCCAGAAAGAACCAACATGACTTTTTAAAATATAAATGACTCTACATTACTCTCATCTTAAAATGATCCAGTGAATTCCCACATCACTTGAATAAAACCTTTAGTCATGACACTCTAAAATCTGGTCCCTATCTTTGTAGCCTATCTTTGTAACCTCATCCCCCACACCATTCTTCCCTGTGTCCTAAACTGCAACCCATCTGGTCTCAGGCCTTGAGAAGTTTGTCTAGAAACTTGTCTTCCCATCTTCTCACAGCCGACTCCTTGTCAACTAGGTATATTAGCTCAAATGACTTGTCGTCCAAAGAGCCTTCCCTAACTACCCCTTAGCACTCTTTTTCATTGACCTATTTTATTTTATTCAGTCTTTATCACTGTTTGAAGTTATTTATCTATTTGTTAATGTGCTTCATTCTTTTTCCTTCACTGGAATCTAATACTCTTGCCAACAGAAACCTTTTCTGTCTTGTTCACCATTTTATCCCTAGCAATTGGAATGTAGATCAGCACACAGATCTTCAACAAATATTTGCTGAAGAGATAAATGATATTTTATGTGCTTTAGAGTTCTAAAATTTAATAATTGGATTCAGTTGTAAGATGCTATTTGCATATGTTTTATCTTTCAAAATAGTAGCAGTGCACTATATTTAAATAGTCCAAAAAAGCTATCATTGCAACCAAGTATTTTCAGGACGGTATTTTCCCTTATATTACCTAAATACAATTATTGTAGTGCATTTCATATACCTTGTTCATTTCTAACCTTTTCCAGGGATATAAATCCATATCACTGGACTGTTAGCTTTGGGACAACAATCAACCCTCCGTTAATGAAAAGAAACATCAAAAGAATTATTGTCCATGAGAGGTATCACTCGCCAGCAAGAGAGTATGACATTGCTGTTGTGCAATTCTATCCCAGAGTCACCTTTTCTGATGATATCCGCCGGATTTGTTTGCCAGAAGCCTCTACATCCTTCCGACCGAATTCAACTGTCTATATCACAGGATTTGGAGCACTTTTCTACGGCGGTGAGTATCTCCAAAACCCACCTAAGGTGTTTATAGGGCTTAGGATCAGAGAGTCCTAAGCCTTATTTAGGGTAGTGTGATTTGATCTCCATACTTATTTTCCTGCCAGCCATTTCCACACAACTTGGTTGGATTAGTTAGGATTCTAGTTTTACAAGTGACAGAAATTCAACTCAGATTAGCTAAAGCAAAGAATAATGATAAAATGGAAAATTTTGCCCTTGTAATTTGGAAATCAAGAGTGAGATGAGTCTGGCTTCAGACACAGCTGAATTCAGGGATTCTTATGATGTCATCAAGCTCTAAATCTCTGAATCTTTCCACTTGCTGGCTCTGTTTCCCGCTAGATCCGCTTTAAATGGAAGGATTCTAGCTTCACATAGTGGCAGCTCAGGATTGAAATCATTTTTACCTAGTAGATGCCAAGGGAAGAACACATCCCTCTCTTTGCTGGAATCTACATTAATCCCTGAAAAGGTCTGTTTTGTCCCAGCTTGGGTCCAGGGGTCCTTGAATTGACTGGCTAACTCAAATACTCCCATGTATGCTTAGACCAAGAAAAGCAGGTGTGTGATTGACAGCTTGGTCAGAATCACACAGAATGAGAGAGAAGCAGTTCTAAAACGGTGGGCTACAAGGAAGACATAAAAGAATGGTCCTTCAGCAACACTAAAATCTATTTCTATGTGCTGTTCTCCACGCAATGCCAGGTGTACATTAGATATGTTGTAATCTTCGTGCCCACCTTCACTCCAAGACTCCCTCACTTTGAGCTCCATCTCTGTGAGCCTCCTCTATCCTTTTCATCTCCTCTTCCCTGTAATTTGCTCTGTCACTCATTATCACTTTCCTCAATCACCTCACAAATATTTCCTTTGCTCAGCTACAATCTCCATTTGCAGCAAAATCTACTTCAGAACTAAAGAGGCTAATTTAAGAGTGATCAGAAATAAGAATATTGTATAGAGATAAATCATCTCTGATAACAGAGCTTCCATTGCCTTCTCTAAGATGATTTAATTGATATAATAACTTAATCTCCTAAAAGTAAAAAATATTTTATTTTTTAATGTTTTTTGGGGTATACTTAGCCAGACACACTCTGGATTCTAAAATCTGGTCCAGGTACATCCATATACAACAGAAAGGGGGTTTCTTTAACTCTGGCTTGAGAAGATAAAAAAGTGGTTTCTGATCCATTCACAGAGCTCTATACAACTTGTTTATGTACAATAAACTTTAAGGAATAAACTCTTAATTTTCAGTCTCCACTAAGGAACTCAAGAACACCTTGCACTAATGTGACCAGGAATAGGCTTGATGGTTTGTAGATTTTCTCCAAATGTCACATATGGTTTCTATGCCAGCACTCTCTCTGATGGGTTTTCTCCTCAGATAAAGTTTGCATTCTCTGCTTCATGATGATGAGAGGGACATCTCAGATTCCCTTTGGCTTGGTGGGAAGAAATGTTTCTGACCTGGACTTTGAGGTTGGTACAGAAACGTGCCTGCCATGATACTTTTTGAGTAGTAACAGAATATAACTGACATGGATAGAACAGTATCCTAAACAACAGAATACTCACTTTTTCCAAGCACCCATGGAACATTCACCAACATTGACCGTACCTAGGTTTATAAAACAATCCTGAACAAATTTAAAAGAATTGAAATCAAAGATAGTATTCTCTCCAGTCATAATAGACTCAAACTAAAAACCATTAACAGAAAGAGGAAAGTCTCCAAATACTTAGAAGTTAAACAACACACTTCTAAATAATCCATAGGTCAAAGAGGAAGCCTTAAAGAAAATTTTGAGTACATATGAATGAAAATGAAAAACAAAACAAAACAAAAACCTATCAATATGGATAGCAAATAAAACAGTGCAGAACGGGAAATGTATAGAAAATGTGTACGTTAGAAAAGGTCTCAAATCAATAATCCAAGTTTCCACTTTAAGAAACTAGAAAAGAGTAAAATAAACCTAAATCAAGCAGAAGGAAGAAATTAATAAAGAGAATAGAATTAATAAAATGGAATTAATTAAATAATTCCATTAATTAGAATTAGAATTAATTAGAATTAATAAAATTATAATTAGAATTAATTAGAATTGATAAAATAAGAAATTAATAAAGAGTAGAAATTAATAAAATGGAAAGCAAGAAAATAATAGAGAAAATTAATGAAATAAAAAGCTACTTGGAAAAAATCAGTATTTTGTGAGAAATGTCATTAAGTATTCTACCAATAGTTGAGAAATAGTTCAGGGATATCCAAGATTTATTGAAAACAGCAATCAAGTCATCAACTGAGGCTGTGGTCTCATCTTCAACTCTGGGTTCTCTCCCAAGCTCATTGGTTGTTGGTGGAATTCTGTTTCTTGCCGCTATAGAACTCAAGACAACTTGCTTCTTCAATGATACAAGGAAAAAGTCTCTGAACTCAGGGAAGGCCTAAGCCCTTTTTAAAAGGAGTCACCTGATTAGGTCAGGCCCACTTTGGATAATCTCCTTTTTGATGAACTCAGTGTCAAACCAACTGCATCTTAATTACATCTGCAAAATTCCATCACCTACACCTAATAATATACTTTAATCATAAGAATTACATCCATCATATTCATAGAGCCCACCCATACTTGGGGAAGAGGAGATCACTAAGAAATCCTAGGGATTATCACAGAATTCTCTCTACTACAGTGTCAGTTTCCCAATGAGTGTACGGTTTGATAGCAAAAATACGTGAATGCTTGTGATATTCTTAGTTTCCACTGTAGGCAGTTGTCTTCCTGTCATAATATTGGTTTCTGCAACTCAGGATCTAGTTTATAATCTGGAGTCCCAAAATCACAATACATAAGAAATGAAATTGTTGACTTTAAATGTCATTTTATGGGTGACAATGCTTCATAAAATGTAAAGGATAAAATAAATGTACATAGTATTACAGTTATTTTATCAAGCCAAGGGAGAAAAACTAGACCTCCAAAGTTTCTGGAAACAATTTAGAGTCTACAAATACAAACTGTATTAAAAGAAAAAGAATGCCTTCCTAAATACATAAACTGATTGTTTTTAAAAATAAACATACAAAAATTTTCCAGAAAAAGAAACAAAATGTTTTGCTTGTTAATATAAGTAGTTATAAAAATGCGATAAGCATAAAAATTATTTAAATGTTTCTGATTTTACACAGAAACTTTTTTCTCTGGAAACTGCTTACATTAACCTCATTCTATAGTGATAAAGTTTGGAAAAAAGTCTGCTCACTTCATTCTAGCTAAGAATGCTGATTGTAAACACTAAAATTCCTTTGTTTTTCCTTAAGGGGAATCTCAAAACGATCTTCGAGAAGCCAGACTCAAGATCATAAGTGACGATGTGTGCAAGCAGCCACATGTGTACGGCAGTGATATAAAATATGGAATGTTTTGCGCTGGATATCTAGAAGGCATTTATGACGCCTGCAGGGTAGGTGGAAAGAGGTTATTTTGATATTAACTCAAAACATTTTTATCTGGCTTAAGAAATATTCTATGTTCTTTATACTAGTACAAAATACAAATAGCTTGTCAGTTCAAAAATTTCTAAGCGCAAATTTCACAACATAAACATATTTATAATGATTTTTAAAGCAAAATGAAAGAAGCAAAGAGTTTCTTTGATACTATCAAACAAACCAACCAATAGAATTAAATTTGCTTAATAACAGAAGTTCAAAGGTTCATAAAACTCCCTTTCCTTCATGGGCTCACATCTCAAAAGAAAACAATCATGAACAATGATCTATGATGTGATGATACAATGAGGAATAAATATGTTTATGTTTAGCTTGAAGGGAACTGTTTAGAGCAAATATCAGAGAAATCATATGTAAATGAGGCGTGAATGATAAACAGCACTTACCCAGTTATAGAATCAGGAAATAACAGAAAAGAGAAAGAGCATAGACACAACTATGAAAGTGTGAAATTACAGTTTGTATTTGAGGGAACCCCAGGTAATCTGCTCGGGCTCAGCATGAGAGGTTAGAAGGAGTTAGCGCTGAGAAGGTGGAAAAGTCCATGCTGTGAATATCTAGTACCCTTTCCACATCCCTCCTCTGTTGTCCAATATCTGCCCTGCATGCATATTTTCTGACAAAGGTATAAAAGCGTGCTTCTCTCTGGTGGCACTTACCTTATAATGTGAGATCCTGAAAACTTTGAGGTGATTCTACATGGTGAAGTGATAGGAATGGTGGCAGCAAGCCCTGCCCAGAGTCCCATAAATTACACAACATGGGCAACCTGTTACAAAAGACACATAGCATGCAGGCTGGGCAAGAGCAGGATCTGACACACATTTAGCCTCAGTTGTCATGAACGTGGAGGAAGACAGCTAGAATTCAGGGAATCCAAGGAGAGGTCCACGCCACGACAGACACGTGGAAGATGGCAACAGGAGTCTAGGAGAAGACATGATACGTGAATCTAGGCAAATGGTGAGATTAGTGACAAGCCTCAAGAAGGACTGGTGGTCATGAAGAGACTTCACTGGATTGGTCGCAAAGGCAAGATTCTTACCCCACAAGTGTGCAAGCGAGTAATAAGACAAAGCTGGAGTCACAGAAAAAGTGGGGAAGTTATCGAGGGACTCAGGCACAGGGGAACAAGACAGGAATAAAGCAACTGTAACAGGTATACATGGTGTGGGGCTTTGTCTGAGAAAACAGAAGTCCAAGCACCCTACTTAGAGTCAGAAGAAAACCAACATGAGCTTGACTTTCTGTATTGTATACTTGAAATGTGCTAATAGTAGACCTTAGGATTCTCAACACACACACACACACACACACACACACACACACACACACACACACGGTAACTATGTGAGGGATAGATATGTTAATTAACCTGATGGTGGTAATCATTTCACAAAGTACAGTATGTCAAATCATCATGTACAATTTAAATAAATACAATTGTATTACTCAATTATACATCAATAAAGCTGAAAATAAAAAAAATTAAAATGTGGAATTGAACTGTAAGGCTTTTATAACTTTTGAAATCCATGTTTCAATTAATTATCCTATAATTGGTAATTCATGTAGATTTCTAATAATAAAATATGTGGTTCATCAGAGAATCTTAAATAATAAGCTTTATAATTAGCTAATTTTATTTCTTTTAAAATTTTTTTTTCAGGGTGATTCTGGGGGACCTTTAGTCATAAAGGATCTTAAAGATACCTGGTATCTCATTGGAATTGTGAGCTGGGGAGATAACTGTGGTCAAAAGAACAAACCTGGAGTCTACACAAAGGTGGCTCTTTACCGAAACTGGATTACTTCAAAAACGGGCCTCTAATTCACTATGAAATTTAAACATAGAGAGCTGTATGCAGGCCATACATGTATGAGAATCAAAATATTCAGTGGATGTAGTTTAATGAAGCAAGATTAAATGACTGGACCTAACAACACAAGACACATGACATGATTTATTTTAGAATCACTTTAATCAATCAATATCTCATAGCCAATTTATAAGGGATTTAAATTTGTAAAGCAGTGGGTCAGTGTAGCCTGGCTTGAAAAATACAGCAGAAATACTCAACTGTTTAAATCATGCAAACTAGAGTATAAAAGAGGAACGATGCAATTTTTTGAGGATAATCCATGAGATTATTAGAATGTCTTTGTCAGGGGTGTTCCTTAAGTGAGGAAAATTTTAAACTCTCAACGAGTTCAGGAAACCATCATAGAAGTTCCTATGATTTCTTCAGAGCTCACAAATACTTTTTTTCCTATTTCCCTATTCCAGGTTTTCCAAAAGGATTTTCCACCATGAGGAATGAATGTTCTATTAATTTTGTTGTAAAAGAAAGTTTTATCTAGAAAACAACGTACGGCGATAAATTAAGCCAGAGATCTTCTAACTTTTTTCTGTGGTGAACCATCCCTTATTTTTTGGTGATTTTTAACACACACACACACACACACACACACACACACACACACACATCCCTATCTTACAGATATACCCAGAGAAAGCCTAATTAATGAATGAGTGTATATAGTAATTTGCTAATCAAAAGTACATTTTTGTTATACATTTTTGGGAAGGTGATGGTAACTTCTCAAGCAGTCCTAAACAATGGCACAAAAATTTGACATTTTATAGATGCGTTTGCATATTTGGACCACTAGGAGGTGGCTTTGTACTTTATTATTGTAAGGTTAAATGCCTAGAAAAAAATTGAGGTTTCTACTACACTGAATAATCAGAGTATTGTATTTCTATATAGAAAGTTTATTCCTTTGTATTGCTGCAGCTGAATACCCACTAAGGCTTGTGGCAGTAGTCTATTACAACCATGAAACTCTAATTTTAAAAAACAATGCTTTTTAAAATAAATATAAATTTTGAGGACCTATCACACAGAATGCATGAACAAAGGAATCTGAAAGCGCAAACGTACCCTCTAAGCAAAGTGAAGATATTAGGAAAGCCGAACTCACGTATTCTATGGTACAATTATATGAAGGCTTTCTGGAAATTGTTACTCTGCATGACAACACCCGCTAAACTTCAGGTTTGCAGGTGGGATGTCATTTACTTATGTAGTAGAAATATAAGCCAAATTATTGGAAAACTCAATTACTTTATAATAATCTCCCCCCATGTGTTATTAAGAAGGCATGAAAATAATCCCAAAATAATGGAAAGGAGATTTACAATTTACTCACCAAAAGAAATTGATCCATAACTTATAGGATTTTAAAATTTAGGAAAGACTGTCCGAGTCATGCAGGCCAAGACACTTATAGTCTGGAGAACTGAAGCCAGAAAGCATCAATGACTTGGCAGAACTGGGTAGTTTGTGTCTCCACTGGGTCAAGAACCCAGGTACCAATTTCACATGCCCTTTTCCTTGCCAAGTATCTTTCTGGGGGCCTATATTTATTGGATCATCGGATCTATAAAAATTTCAGCAAGTGCTATGGAATCTGTTTTAAATTAGGATAGTCTTAAGAGAAGAATTTTAAATGATGAGATTCACTTAGGCAGCTGGCTGCCAATTCTCTGAACTCACTTCAAGACAGAGTTGCTTCTTCATATATAAAAATATATGTAGGCATATAAATTATTCCATTTTTTGGTATATATAATTCTGACTTTTAATGTTAATACTTAAGAAATTATCTTAGAGTTATAAACTTTGTATTTCTAACTGTTTGGTGCAGCATTTCATTCTAGGTCACATGTAAGCACATTGATCTATCATTTTAATAATAAAGTTGGTGGTCAGAGCATTCTATAAATAATATTACTGAATTTGTGTTAGGCCAAAGCATGAATCTTTCTTTCAACTGCTGTTCATTTCTTTTAAATAACTTGTTTGGATCACTCTGAAGCAGAATTTCTCAACCTTGGTGGTTTTGACTTTTTGGCCCAGATAGTTGTTGTTAAAGGCTGTCCTGTGCATTGTAGAATATTTAGCAGCACCCTCACCTCTGCCTACTGGATGTCTATAATATACTCCTTCCCCCCACACTGTGATAAGCGAAAATATCTCCAGATATTAGCAAGTGTCCCCTAAGGGGTAAACTTGTCCCCTGTTGTGAACTACTATTCTGAAAACATTTTTCAGAAATGTGAGAGATACCTCAAATTTTGAGTTTGGAGTATTCAAAAATTTTGAATGCATTGAGTATTCAAAAACTATAGTCTCATGATCAAACCGAACATTCACTATCATGTTTCTAAAAGAAACAGCAGAATAAATGACTGATATTTCAGCCAGTGGCTAATTATAATACAAACTGATCTCCCCACACAGTGTGCTTGGAAGATTTCTCTCATACCTCTGCCAAGACTGGAGTATACTCAGAAAGCACCATTAACCAATACCATGAAGATGAGTTTTTATAAATATACCCTTTAGTAGAGTTTCTCTATCTTGACCACATCACAAAAACGTATTTTATTTTTTTACTTTACCTTTCCACAAATACATAACAAAATATATGTATGTTAAAAACGGAAACAGAAGTTTCATAAAACAATACCTTACTAAATGCAATAAAATCCAATATTTTCTATTCTTTACTATTTCATGTTTTAAAAATGCTTGCCTGGTCAACAAAACTGATGTCACAATCTACAGGTCATGACCTGCAATATCTATAATACATTCTGGAATACACATCCATTCTTATTAAAGCCATATTGTTATTATCTCACCTACTCCCGCCATTCTTCCACCTTCCTACTTCACCCATTTAGCAAATTGCAACTAAATGTGATACTATTCAATAATGCTCTTTCCGTGTTCTCAAATCTTCACTGCTTTGCCTGACAAATAGAGTCTAAATCCATGTCACCATAGCTTTTAAGGACCTTTACAATCTTCCAACAACCAATAGAGTTTTGTTTTGCTTATACTCAGGGCTCCTGAGTATAATACTATCTATTTATACTATCTATTTATAATACTATCTATTTCCTGAACACATTCTCCCCTCTGCTCTCACAATGTTCTCTTCACCCTACAGCTATCCATTATCCTGGACAAAATTACTGTCTATCCAAAACCTTTCTGATTTTTTTGTTCCTCCTCTAAAGCATTTCACATACTTTACCCTGTATTATCGTGTTTATGTTCATGTATTACCTCTAAAAATATTTTAAGTTTCATAAGGCTAAAGACTGCTTTATTCATTTTTGTATCTCCCACAGTATGTAAGACAATATTCTGTATATGCTATGTTTAGTGAGGGAATAAATTAACAGAGGCAAATTATAATTCCTATGAAGGAAAGAAACCTCAGTTCTTAGTTGTTAACTGCTTCCTCTATGTCACTCTCCTTTCCACTGCTTTCTGACCTGTACTGCTCCTACTTTGCATATCTTTGAATGTTCTTAAAAACCTCCTGCTCTCTGCCTACACCAGAAGTAACCAAAATACAGGCCCTTCATGCATGACAGTGAACTTTCAGAGCCCCTCTAACTCAGAAACTCTTCCCCATATTCCTTTAAATGAGCACATCCAAAATACATAGGGAAAGCTGAAAATAAAGCCAAAAAGCAAACCTCCCATTCCCTTTATTGTTTTGTTTTTATATAATCTACCAAGACTGTCTTTTTTCCCCTCTTTTTCCCATGGACTTCAAAACTCTGAGTACTTCCAATGGCCATGTTAGCTATACATAATTATTAATATATTCTTCCGATTGAAGCCCTTCCTTGTTGAATTTGCCAAATGGGAGACAACAGAGATAAATCTAAAAATCATATACATTATCTACTTTTTAAAAGCTCACAGAAATAAAAGAATTTGGATTTCAGGGGAAAACATGATATTTGGTTCATCAGTTTTAATTATCCATATAAGATGTCTTTTATTTTCTATTAGTAACCAAGATTTAACTGGTAAACTAACTTTTTAAAACTGTTTTGCTGTATTCCAAGTTCAGGGGACTCCTCCCACACCAGAAGTCACTAAATTAAATAAAGAGGGAAAAATCCTAAATGTCGCACTGAAATCCAAAAACATACTACTGGAAATGATCTGGGGCCCATGGGCTAGGCTAATAAAGGATGGAGAAGCAGTGAGAACGTTAAGGTTCTCCACATGTAAGGATGGGCCTGCAACATCCAAGCTTGGATAAAGATGCTATGTTTTAGGCTCAGTGACTAAAAACTCACCTGTTCGTAGACTGTGGTATTTCAGCTAAAGTTGGAATTACTAAAATCACGTTTTGGAGAAAAGCTAAACCAAAAGCCATTTTACAAATTGTTAATCTGCAGATTTTAGCCAGTAGGAAGAGGAATCTAAATACAAATCAACTTATATAGAAACAAGGAAAGTCTGAAAGAGAATAATAAGTTCAAAGGAAAGTTTGGAAATTTAGAACCTAATTCTTAGACAAACTAGTGGTAAAATGAGTCAGATTTTAATAGAGTAATATATAAAAATATTATTTGCAAAAATAAGGATGAAGGAGATAAAGTTATTCTCTCAGGTTTCTCCATTGAAAGACCCAAATGTGCTTGCTATATTTCTAAGGTGGGAGGTGGGTTCTAACAACATCTTCCTCTAGCTTGTACACTTCTCAGTAGACAAAAATAGGAGTTAGCTGGGAAACTCTTCACAGACTTGGGTTTTTTTCCTTAGGTTAACGTTGTTGGGATGTGTAGATATAAGCTAAAGCGGGGTTTTGGTTAACTAGCACAGGAAGAGCTGAGGAAGAAAAGAGGTTTGTTGATGAATGGGGCAATTGAAGTTGAGAGTTAACAGATTAATATTAATAATTCCCATCCCCTCAAAGGGGTCTAACCGACCTCTAGACCCTGGCATAGAGTGACTTAAATATATATTACTAAGTAAAAGAAGTCAATCTAAAAGGGCTCCATACTGTATCATTCCAACTACATGACATTCTGGAAAAGGCAAAACTAAGGAGACACTAAGATCAGTGGTTATCAGGGATTTAGGGGAGAGAGGGATGACTAGGTAGAGTACTGAGGATGTTTAGATAGTAAAACTATTCTGTATGATACTATTTGGTTGTCAAAACCCACAGAATGTCAAAACCAAGAGTGAATCCTGATGTAAACTGTGGCCTATGGGTGATAATAATGTGTCAGTGCACTCATAAATCCATCAACTGTAACACATGCACCCCTCCGTTGAGCGACGCTGAGAGTTGGGGAAGCAGCACGTGTGTGTTGGCAGGGAATGTACGGGAGCGCTCTGTACTTTGTACTTAGTTTTGCTGTGAACATAAAATTGACCTAAACATAAAGTCTATTTAAACAAACAAAAGAGCTGCCAGAGCTTCAGAGAAGCAGTGTAATATAGAGGAACACTGAGCTCTGGATGAAGAAGTACAAGCAGTTAGTATAGGGAATTCTTCTGTAGCAGAAGAGTCCTTCTGTGACTGAATTACGTTGTTGGCAGAAAATATAAAATAGGAGAGTTTTCTAATTACCAGGCTGAAACTCTTTTTATCAATGGGTATAGGCAGAAAACAGAACTAAAAGTATTTTCCCGAAATAAATAGCTGAATGTCATGTAGCTTAACATTCTGTGGAAAGTGATGGTGATGGTGTGGATAAAGGGCCAGGGCAGGGACTAACAACTCCAGGAAGGTATTGGAGCCCTCCAGGGTAGTGTTACATCCATGTTAATGGGGAGGCTCCAGGAGTCAGAAAAAAGAAAACAAACAATAACACCAAAAAACTAACAAACAGCCGTTCCTCAGGTTCCCCTAACCTGTCCTTAGTCTTGAAATAGATGTCCTGGGTTTAGACATACTAGATGGTGTTATGTAGTATTCTGGGTCACTGTAAATCCCTATAAATATTTTGAAATAAACACACACACACACACACACACACACACGCACACACAAACCTGCTGAATATTTCACATGGGCTATAAGGATCAGCTAGGGAAGCACCGTGGTCCAGAAAAGCATTGGGCTGAGCATGTCCCTGAATGAGTCATATGGTCACTGCCTTCATAGAGTAAACTGCACTCTGGGCCTGCCAGCAGACTCTGGCATTTAGCTAGGCACTATTACCCACAGGAATTCTCCTGCTACTTTTTGAGGAACCATCTGCTTTAGTTGGAAGCTGGGGGCTAGATGATTTCCAAATTGTCAAGTTCATTAGATTTCCCTAGGAAAAGTTTCCTTTCCCTATGCCCGGTTGTTGCATAGCATGACGTGGGTTGGGGGGAAGGAGAATGACGGTGCAGGGTTAAGAAAAGACATTAGTCACAAACAGAGTATAAGCACAGGCCAAGGGGAACAGTCTCAATGGACTGAACCCCGAATTGAGCCAAGGTGTAGTTTTTATTGGTCAACTTCTAAAAAGGTAATGATTGTTAATCTCAAGATCTGTGTGTTACGTAGCCTGTTGGCTGTCTTTCCGAAAGTTCCCAATGTGTTCCAGCCTGAACTTTGCCTTCTCACACACACACACACATCTCCAAGGAATCCATTGAAGGGGACGGACCAATATAATTCCATTGGGTCTCAGTTTGCTGAGAATTCCCCTCAAAGGAGCTTTTCCGATATCTCTCCATTGGGCCTCAGTTTGCTGAGGCACTCCCTTGTGAAATGCTGGGAAAGCACAAGGGAACAAGCAGCTTGACAGATGTAAGACAAAACCTGGTAACCTGGCTTCCAGGATTTAGGAGCTGTCTGGCAGTTTTGACTGTCTACTCCAGGGAAAGCAACACACCAGAAGAAATGGTGGCCGTAATTGTGGTAGTACCATGGTTGTCGTGGCACCTGATTCCATGATGCTGGTTCCCCTGAAAGAAATAGTTCTAAATCTTAAAAGTATGCTTGATATTGAAGAAATAAGGTTTTTTTTCTTTTTAAAAAATATTTGTGGGAATGCTTTTCTGGAGAATTTGGTATGAGTGGAGGTCCCTGAGAGAAGATAGTGTCAGTGATGGAACAGGGTTAGTGTAGGTGAGGAAATTAGAGTAATCCATGACATTATATACAGGAGCTACAGTTATCTCTGAGGTTCCAGAAAAACTACCTCCCACATAAAGGTTTGGAGGTGTGTGTGAGTGAGTGTGTGTGTTTTAGAAAAGTATGAAATGAGTCACTGGTGAAACTTAAAAGTTTTTAATCAACCTTGAAGATTCCTTCTTAAAAAACTGTTGTCAGTGATCTTGCTGGAATCATGGCCTAGATGGAGCATTAGGTTACCTGTCAGTGTTCTTCCTGAAACTGTACTAAAAGTGGTAATGGAATCTGACTCTATCATATGCCACATAATGGTAGTCCAGCACAAGGCTTTCCCTGTTCCTCCAACACTGAAAGCTCCTCCAGCTTTCCTAGGAATCTAAATGGACAACTAGGAAATAGGATGGAGCATTGACGAACCCCTTTTAGGTCAGGAGTCATGCTCACAACTGACCAGAGCTCTGTTTCCTCTCCCCCACTATGTCTGAGGCAAGGCACCCTATTCCCGGTACAAAGCACAAACATTACTCCTGGCTTTTCATGAAAACCACTCTGAAAACATCCAAGCCCTCACATTGCTTTTCACTAGGCCATTTTGAGAATCTGTCAACATACTCTGGTTACACAATCTCCTATTTGATCCAAATTCCTTATTTCCTTTCCATTTCAATACCTCTGGAAAAAAAAATCAGATCAACAGATTATAACACAGGACAAACAACACAGACTGGATTCCAAGGTGAGCTGAATAACTTCTCCCTGTTCTGTGACTGCAGACTATTCCTAATCCCAGACAACTATCACAGTATTAAATGTTCCTGTTCAAACACCTTGGAAAACAAATAAGGATGAATTGGTGGAAATGCACCAGTATTACTAAAAAACAAGGACAAAAAGAAAAGCATGCAAGCAAATGCTCTTCTAACCTTGAAAATTGTTATCTTGTGTCAGAAGGTGTTATGATACATTTTCATGGTTCCAAATGACCTCAAACCCTGTTCAAGTGTCTAGCTACAGTCACATATTTCATAGTTTGGTAAAAGAGTAAAACACTAATATGAAACTAGCCATTAATGCCCATTTGAACCAATTGGATTATTGATTATAGGTTCAAATAATCTTTTAAAATATCTGTAAGCGATTACACTATGGAATCACACATTTGCTAGATGGTGGGCAGTATAACATAGAGACAAATGATAAATGGTCAAACATTATCCTGGATGTTTCTGTGAAGATGTTTTAAATGCTATTAACATTTTCCCAGCTTTATTGATATATAATTTGACAAATTAAATTGTACGTATTTAAAGTGTACAGTAGATGATTTGATAATACCTATACGTTGTGAAACGGTTACCACATTAAGTTAATTAACACATCCATTACCTTACATAGTTACCTTTACAATTCATTATTATTAACTATAGCCACTATACTGTACATTAGTTTGCCAGGGACGGGGGGGGGGAGGGAGAAATGGGGAGATGGTGATTAAAGGGTACAAACTTTCAGTTATAAGATAAGTAAGTTCCAAGACCTAATATACAACATGATGACTATAGTTAATAATACTGTATTATGTACTTGAAGGTTGCTACCAGAGCAGAGCTTTAATTTCTCATAACAATAAAATTGTAATTATGTACAGTGAAGGATGTGTTAACTAACCTTATTGTGGAACATTGTGTAATATACTCGTATATGTGTATCAAATCACCACATCATACATGTTAAACTTACACAATATTACATGTCAATTATATCTCAATAAAGATGGGTAAAAAATAAGTAGATTGGGCCGCCCCAGTGACTCAGGCGGTTAGAGCTCCGTGCTCCTAACTCCGAAGGCTGCCGGTTCAATTCCCACATGGGCCAGTGGGCGCTCAACTGCAAGGTTGCCAGTTCGACTCCCGCAAGGGATGGTGGGCTGTGCCCCCTGCAACTAGCAACGGAACTGGACCTGGAGCTGAGCTGCGCCCTCCACAACTAAGACTGAAAGGACAACAACTTGAAGCTGAACTAAGATTGAAAGGACAATAACTTGACTTGGAAAAAAAAAAGTCCTGGAAGTACACACTGTTCCCCAATAAAATCCTGTTCTCTTTCCCCAATAAAATCCTTAAAAAATAAATAAATAAATAAATAAATAAATAAATAAATAAATAAATAAGTGGATTGTTTTGAATTTAGCAATAAACACCTAGAAAAAGAAATTGAAAAATGAACCTATTCAAAACAACAACAACAAATGCAAGAAAACAAAATTAAGAAATTTACTTTTACAATCCTCACAGCCAAAGTAGGAAAAACCCAAGTTCAATGAAAGGTCTATATGACTACAGATCTAGTAGGACATTTTATGCATGTTATAAGTAAAAGAAAAACAGCATTTTCAGATACCAACCTGAAAGTGCAGATCATAAGGGCAAATACTCTAAATTACAAGGGTTTGATTTGAAGTCCAAATAGGCAACCCTACTATGTAGCTTATTCTGGAAAAGATAGAGACAGGGATTTATTTATTCAAATATAGTTAATAATTCCTCAGGGCTAGATTGGTATATTTCTTAGTGCTTTATCAAAATTGTTATTAACCAAGTTAAAGTCAGCATTACACAATTCACTGAAAAGATTTCAGCATGTTATATACTTGGGAACAGTTAAGATGGCATAGAAAATAACTGTTTCTGGAAATACTATGAGTCCAGATGCTTTTAGGAAAAATTTAAAATATATTTTCCATTTCTTCCATGGTTCTTTTTCTATTCAAGTTTCCTAGTTCTTGAATCAATTTTAATAATTTGCTTCTTTTTTACAAATTTATTTTGAGACGAAGTATTTTTAGTATAGTTTTACATATTATCATTTCTTATCTCTTCTACATTTGTTATTACATTATTGTTCTCATTTCTAAAATTGTGTATTTGTGTACTTTTTATCATTACAAATTGCTTTCTTTTTCCTGTCTGTTGCTTTGGACCTCTAAGCAAAGCAACAAACCATCTCTGCCTAATTGCCTATTATCTTTGTTCTTCTTCTCTTTGACTTTCTTTCTCTTTTAGTTATGTGTATGGTAATGTTTAGGTTCCTGATAACTGGATGTTTTTTTTAAAACCATCAGCAGAGGGGCGGCTGGATGGCTCAGTTGGTCAGAGTGCAAGCTCTCAACAACAAGGTTGCCAGTTCAATTCCCGCATGGGATGGTGGTCTGTGCCCCTGCAACTAAAGATTGAAAATGATGACTGGACTTGGAGTTGAGCTGTACCCTCCACAACTAGATTGACAATGAGTTGGAGCTGGTGGGCCCTGGAGAAACACACTGTTCCCCAATAAAATTTAAACAAACAACAAAAATACCATCAGAAGAGTCTGTGTTTTTTAACTATATCTGTTATACATTCATGTATATTGGCATCATTTTTATATTTGGTATAACTTGTGTCACCTTTCTACCATTTGTTTATGTTTTTTTGCTATTTTATTAATTATTGATATTTTATTCCCCAAACACACACTGATTCCCAGATCAACAGAGACCTCAGTAAATATTCCTAGATCCTTCCTCTCCTAGGGAGAGGTATTCTACACAATGGTCTAATCACTGTCTTTTAAACATACAAAGGTTGTTTCTTTTAAAGCATCTAAAAACAAAAGTGAAGAAGAGTTTTTATGCTAATATTTAATGTAATTTTATCTCCCACAACGAGTCCACTTGTCCCTCCTTTCCAGTGAATCCCTCTTTTCTGGAGACCTGGCTTGTGCTGTGGCAGGACACCATGGTGGTTCCAAATAGGGTATTAAAAAGAACACTCTACATGGGAATCCATACCCATAATTTAATACCCATAATTTAATGGGTTCTAAGGCATCTGAAATATAACATTGCATAGCTATAGATACATTTTTCAGAAATTACTTTAAAAATATTACCATATGTTCAAGTCAACATATAAGGCATTATCTGTAACTTTAATGTTATAATTAAATTACTTTTATTGTACCATCTGCTATCTTTCATGATATTAATGATGTTACAAATAATTTTCTAAATATTACTTCCTTACTACTCAGCAAGAACCATGTCCAAATGCTTGTGAGGTTTTTATACTGTCTTTGATACAACTTTACTATCATTTTTAAATACTAATGTATGGTCTATTATTGCTCAAGAATACTTTTAAAATGAAAACAGAGATATAAAAGATATGAGACTGAGAAAAAAACCCATGTCACACCTAAATTACCCTTAATCATAATCTAAAAAGAACACAGTGTATAGGAATAAAAAAAGAAAAATAAAAACCTGTGACTTCACTGCATTTTTTTCTCTACAAATTTAAAAAAAGTGAAGATAACTGGCAGTTAGTAGTGCCAAACATTCTCATTCCACTTCCAAATGAACAAGACAATATAAGATACTTTTAAAGACTTGTAATAATCACAATGAAATCAATTACTAAAGAAGTATCTCCAGAGAAAAAAAAATCCTACTCTTGATTATAAAGAATCTACTCATTTACAATGTTCCCAACAATCTGAAAAGTGCTGCTGGCTGAGGTCCTCTGGGTAGGCAAGATAAACCCATATCTGACATAAATATCTATTTCTGAGAAAAACTGGCTGGCTCTTCCAGGATGGGAGATTCAATGTAGTCGACTTGCCACCAAGTGGCCACTTGAGGAATAGTGCCGTTCTGTGTGTTCAGTGTTCGCCCCTGATGATGATAGGTTGGACATTGAGAGGAGAGGATGGTTCAATTGGCATTGAGAAGTGAGAGGCCAAGCTGTCAAAGCCATACATGGCCTCCATCTCTCCCACTGTTCACGGCCTGACATTTAAGGTTGCTAACTTGTGGCAATGATGTTGCTAACCTTTTTTGATATCAGAGGGATTATTCATTATGAGTTTTTACCAACTGTACAGTTAACCAAGTTTACTATTTGGAAGTGTTGAAAAGGCTGTGTGAAAAAGTTAGACGACCTGAACTTTTTGCCAACAATTTATGTATCTTGCATCATGACAATGGACCAACTCACAAGGAACTGTCTGTGACGGAGTTTTTAGCCAATAAACAAAAAACTGTATTGGAACACCCTCCCTACTCACCTGATCTAGCCCCCAATGACTTCTTCCTTTACCCAAAGATAAGGGAAATATTGAAAGGAAGACATTTTGATGACATTCAGGACATCAAGGGTAATAGGATGACAGCTCTTATGGCCATTCCAGAAAGAGAGTTCCAAAATTGCTTTAAAGGATGGACTAGGCATCCATCCTTGCTGGCATCAGTACTTCAAAAGTGACCATAGTGACATTCAACAGGGAGGTATGTAGCACTTTTTCTAGGATGAGTTCGTGAACTTAATTGTCAGACTTCGTGTAAGATTTATAGACATGATAACAGGAAGCAAAGGCCATCTAAGATGGACAGGAAGTAAAGTGTTCATCTAAGGATGTTCTATTTTTTCTACAATTGTAGAACTGTAAGTTATCTGTTGAAAGCAAGGGCAGGTAGTAAGTCATAAAAGACAAATAGTTGGGGAGGGGTAGAGAAGATCTGAAATAGTTTTGTAAACACTAACTAGGGAACACTGACCAGGGAAATCTATCTGCATTGCTGGGCAGTACTGAAGAGCCAGCGAAGACCAACAGTCATACATTTATAAGATCAAAATTAAAATAGATACAACTTATAGCAGTTATATATATTCATACTACTGTTGTTATCAACCAAATAAAAAATCACTTAAAAGCCTTTTGTAGATATATAGGAAACTTTTAATTGAGTTTATCAGCCAGACATTTCAGTTAGTAAAATGATTTAGGGAGTTGTATACTAATATATATTCTATTTGCTGTGATTGCTTCTCTGAATGTGGAGGAAAAGTGCAGAAGTCAGATGTGTGTATGTATGCAAGAAGGTGGGAATTACCCTCCATAGAAGAAAATGGCTCTATGCAGCCCAAGGAAGACTGATGTGGAGGGCTTAGGGGAGGCGTAAAGAACACATACTTCTTCCTTTAACAAGTTATAAAGGTACCTATGGCCAAGATTCTTCTTACTATTGAAACTGGTTTTTTAAAATGACATGTAAAAATCATAAGAAAATAACTGGTTGTCAACATTAAAGCCATCACAGGTTTTGATGAGCTTTGGATTTATTAAACCATGTTTGAATGAACGTTTGGTTTGGAGAAGCCAAATCGCATGTGTGAATCTAGGGAGGAGGGTAGTTCAGAAATATCTGGCGCCATTTTCAAACTGTGCCTGCTTTCCCCCTCTCGCCATTGTAACCACTACCTGATACACATACAAAGTGCCTTGGGAATTACTGCTGAAGGAATGACTACATTACATATTGTTGAACATGCCAGCTGCTGTATTCTTAAGTTCATTTCATTTTATTTGATTGAATTTAATCTTCATAGCATTATGAGAATGGTATTTTAACTCAATTTGTACATGCAACAAAACTGAGGCTTTTAGAAATGAATAATAATTTTAAAAATGAATAACATTTAAGAAACTTGATGGGTAGTAAATAGAAGAGCCAAGATTTGATTCTAGGTATACTCCAACTCCAAAGAGCATACTGTTTGCATTACAACAATTCCTTCTGAATAGACAATATCCTTTGAAACAGTGGAATATACTTATTTCCTTAACCCCAATTACCTACACATAATGGTCCACAAAATTAAATTTGGCCACACTTACAAAATCCAATTATTACTCAATTTTAAAATGTACATTTACAATAAATATAAAACTTGTATTTAAATAATATTTTATATCAAATGTCAGGCATATCTTTGCTTTTAAATTATTATAGTAACTCTGATAGAGGTCACAAGAAATTCATCATCAACCATAGCCATATGACTATACTGCCCTGAAACTGATGACTAAACAAACTCTAAATTCAAAGAAAACACTACTGGCCAACACCCTTTTAGATCATCTGCGTTTTGGTTGTTTTTTTCCTGCTCATATTATTATGACAGACTCCACTGAATGATTCATATTCCTTTCAAAGCTACATCTATTAATAGACATTTGTGTAATTGGAGATATTCTCATTACCATGCTCTCTCCCCCTCAGCCTAGGCAGGCAAAAAAACAGTCTCAATAGCTAGACACTGCATGGTTTATACTTTATCAAAATAAATTTTCCCTTTTATTTTCTTGAAGCCTGTTCCTTCGAGGTCAGGTTGCCTTAGTTTTGTGAATGTACAACAGGAGGAATAAAATCAAGCCTATGACAGGGAGGAAGAGGAGTCTGATACTTTTTGTATGTTATTCTATGTTCCTTATTCTCGCAATGGCTGTCCCTTAAGAATAGAAAAGGTCAAGGCCTATCCTGCCACTCTCTCAGGATCTGAAGATTCAGTCAACATCTTTGGTGTTGGCTAGGATGCAGAGAAAAGGGAACTCTCATAAACTGTGGGTGGGATTGTAATTAGTGCAGCCACTATGCAAAACAGTATAGAGTTTCCTCAAGAAATTAAAAATAGAACTATCATGTGACCCAGCAATTCCACTTCTGGGTATTTGTCCAAAGAAATACAAAACACTAATTTGAAAACATATATGCACTCCTATGTTCATTACAGCATTATTTACAATGTCAAGATATGGAAACAACTTAACTGTCCATTGATAGACTAATGGATAAAGAAGTTGTGGTACATATATACAACGGAATATTACTCAGTCATAAAAATATGAAACCTTGTCATTTGTGACAACATGGATGACCTAGAGGGTATTATGCTAAGTGAAATAAGTCAGACAGAAAAATATAAATACAATGTGATTTCATTTATATGTGGAACTAAAAAAAATAAATAAATGAATAAACAACACAGAAACAAACTCATAGATACAGAGAACAAATTGATATTTGTCAGATAGGAGGGGTGCTGAAGGATGAGTAAAGAAGGTGAGGTTAAGAAGTATACATTCTCAGTTATAAAGATGGTCATGGGGATGTAAAGTACAGCACAAGGAATGTAGTCAAGAAGATTGTAATAGCTATGTATGGTGTTAAATTGGTACTAGACTAACCATGGCGATCACTTTCTAAGTTATATAAATGTCTAATCACTATGTTGTACACCTGAAACTAATATAATATTGAATGTCAATTGTAATTCAAAAATACATCTTGTATTGCAGAATTGTACACCTGAACAATTGTACACCTATGTAACTTTACTAACAATTGTAACCCCGATAAACTTTAAGATTTTTTTTAAAGAATCAACATCTTTTGAACTAGTCCCTGCTTCAAGCAAGTCCTTTGCCTCAAAAACCATAATTTCATGCCCCACCTCTCTCTCTGTGTGGAGCTCATCACAGATGAGCAGGAAGTCACTCTCAGACTGAATGCAGTTTTCCCCATGCCACTCCCCTGACTAATTCCCAAGTTCTGTTGTGAATAATGATGGCGTACTGGGATTTACATTAATACATTCACTTATTAGACATACAAACAATATGTGTTGACTAAGTACCGAGTCATGAAAAAGGCCTTTGTTGAGTACTCCAGGAAACACAAAGATGGAGGACAAAGAGTAGTTGTGTATAGGAGAATCTGTAGTTGGGGGAAAGTGCTGTCAACAAAAACCAGAAGACAATACTGCATATCCTTTAAAAAATTACTAAAACAAAAGTACATTTTTAATAATTTATTGTGGTGACAATTGTTAGTAAAATTACATAGATTTCAGATGTATAATTCTGTAATACATCATCTATAAATCCCATTGTGTATTCACCACCCAGAGTCAGTTCTCCTTCCATCACCATATATTTGATCCCCCTTACCCTCATTCCCAACCCCCTTACCCTCTGGTAATCACTAAACTATTGTCTGTGTCTATGGGTTTTTGTTTCTCATTTGTTTGTCTTGTTCCTTTGTTGTTTTTGGTTTATATACCACATATCAGTGAAATCATTTGGTTCTCTGCTTTTTCTGTCTGATTTATTTCTCTTAGCATTATACTCTCAAGATCCATCAATGTTGTCACAAATGTTTCTATATCATCTTTTCTTACTGCCGAATAGTATTCCATTGTGTATATATACCACAAATTCTTTATCCATTCATCTATCGAAGGACATTTTGGTTGTTTCCATGTCTTGACCACAGTAAACAAAGCTGCAATGAACATTGGAGCACATGTGTCTTTATGGATAAATGATTTCAGATTTTTTGGGTAGAAACCCAGGAGAGGGATTGCTGTGTCATGTGGTAATTCTATTCATAATTTTTTGAGGAACCTCCAAACTGCCTTCCATAACGGCTGCACCGATCTGCATTTTTACCAACAGTGCATGAGGGTTCCTTTTTCTCCACAGACTCTCTAACACTTGTTACTATTTGTCTTGTTGATGATAGCCATTCAGACAGGGGTAAGGTGATATCTCATTGTGGTTTTTATTTGCATTTCTCTGATGATTAGTGATGCTGAGCATTTTTTCGTATGTATATCTGCCATTTATATATCCTCTTTGGAGAAATGTCTCTTCAGATCCTCTACCCATTTTACAATTGGGTTGTTTGTTTTTTTGCTGGTGAGTTTCAGGAGTTCCTTGTATATTTTGGATGTTAGCCCTTTATCGGAGGCACAGTTTGCAAACACCTTCTCCCATTCAGTTGACTGCCTCCTTATTTTGTCGATGGTTTCTTTTGCTGTGCAGAAGCTTTTAAGTTTCATATAGTCCCATTTGTTTATTTTAGCTTTTACTTCCATTGCCTTTGGAGTCAAATTCATAGAATGCTTTTTGAACCCAAGGTCCATAAGTTTAGTACCTATGTTTTCTTCTATGCAGTTTATTGCTTCAGGTCTTATGCTTAAGTTTTTGATCTATTTTTAATTAATTTTGGTACATGGTGACAGATAGCAGTCCAGTTTCATTCTTTTCACGTGGCTACCCAATTCTGCCAGCACCATTTATTGAAGAGGCTGTCTTTCCTCCATTGTATGTTTTTAGCTTCTTTGTCAAAAATTATCTGTCCATATTTATGTGGTTTTATTTCTGGGTTCTCAATTCTATTACATTGGTCTATGTGTCTGTTTTTCCGCCAATACCAAGCTGTTTTGATTATTGTAGCCCTGTAGTACAAGGAAAAATCAGGGAGTGTGATACCTCCAGTATTGTTCTTTTTCTTAAGATTGCTTTGGCTATTCAGGGTCTTTTGTCGTTCCAAACAAATCTGATGATTTTTTGTTCTATTTCTTTAAAAAATGCCATTGGGATTTTGATGGGGATTGCATTATGTCTGTATATTGCTTTGGGTAATATGGCCATTTTAACTATGTTGATTCTTCCAATCCATGAGCACAGAATGTCTTTCCATTTCTTTGTGTCTTCTTCAATTTCTTTCAAAAATGTCTTATAGTTTTCAGCATATAATTCCTTCACATTCTTGGTTAAGTTTATTCCTAGGTATTTTATTATTTTTGCTGCAATTGCAAAGGGAATTGTTTTTTGTATTTCTTTTTCTGAGATTTCATTGTTAGTATATAGGAATGCAATGGACTTTTGTACGCTGATTTTGTAACCAGCAACTTTACTGTATTCTTTGATTGTTTCTAATAGCTTTTGGTAAAGTCTTTAGGGTTTTCTATATATAGCATCATGTCATCTGCAAAGAGTGATAATTTAATTTCTTCATCCCCAATTTGGATGCCTTTTATTTCTTTCTCTTGCCTGATAGCTCTGGCGAGGACTTCCAACACAATGTTGAAAAGCAGAGGTGATAGGGGACAGTCCTGTCGTGTTCCTGAACGTAGAGCAAAGGGCTTCAGTTTTTCACCATTAATTATGAGATTAGCTGAGGGCTTGTCATATATGACCTTTATTATGTTAATGTATTTTCTTTCTATACCTATTTTATTAAGTGTTTTAATCATAAATGGATGTTGTATCTTGTCAAATGCTTTTTCTGCATCAATTGATATAATCATATGATTTTTGTCCTTTATTTTGTTTATGTGATGTATCACATTGATGGATTTGCGTATGTTGAACCATCCTTGTGCCCCTGGGATGAACCGCATTTGGTTGTGATGAATAATCTTTTTAATGCATTGTTTTATTCGATTTGCTAGAATTTTTTTTAAGGATTTTTGCATCTGTATTCACCAGAGATATTGGTCTGTAGTTTTCTTTTTTTGTGTTGTCCTTACCAGGTTTTGGTATCAGGGTAATGTTGGCCTCATAAAATGAGTTAGGGAGTACTGTCTCTTCTTCAATTTTTTGGAAGAGTTTGAGGAGGATTGGTAGTAGATCCTGTTTGAAGGTTTGGTAGAATTCACTAGTGAAGCCATCTGGTTCCAGAGTTTTGCTTTTCGGAAGGTTTTGGATGACTGATTTAATTTCGTTACTGGTGTTTGGTCTGTTTAGATTTTTCAGTTCTTCATGGTTCAGCCTTGGAATGCTATATGTTTCTAAGAACTTGTCCATTTCTTCTGGGATATTGAATTTGGTGGCATATAGTCCTTCATAGGTTTCTTGAATGATCCTTTGTATTTCTGTGGTGTCCATGATAACTTCCCCTTTTTCATTTCTGATTTTGTTAATTAGTGTCTTCTCTCTTTTTATCTTAGTGAGTCTAGTCAAGGGTTTGTCAATTTTGTTAATCTTTTCAAAGAACCAGCTCTTTGTCACATTAATTTTTTTCTGCTGTCTTTTTGTTCTCTATTTCATTTAGTTCTGCTCTGATTTCTGTTATTTCCTTTCTTCTGCTGACCTTCGGTTTCACTTGTTCTTCTTATTCTAGTTCTTTAAGGTGTAACATGAGGTTATGTATTTGGGATTTTTCTTGTTTCTTGAGATAGGCCTGTAATGATATAAATTTCCCTCTTAAAACTGTTTTCGCTGCATCCCAATAATTTTGGTAGGATGTACTTTCATTGTCATTTATTTCTATGTATCTTTTGATCTCTCCTCTAATTTCTTCTTTGACCCAGTCGTTCTTTAAAAGTATGTTGTTTAATCTCCATGTATTTGTGTGTTTTTCTGCTTTCTTTTTGCAATTGATACCTGATTTCAAAGCCTTGTGATCAGAGAATATGCTTAGTATGATTTCAATCTTCTTAAATTTGCTGAGGCTAATGTCATGTCCCAATATATGGTCTATCCTTGAAATGTTCCATGCACACTAGAAAAGAATGTATAGTCTGGTTTTAGGATGAAGTGCTCTATATATGTCAATTAGGTCCATTTCATCTAATGTATCATTTAGGGCTATTTCGTTATTTATTTTCTGTTTGGATGATGTATCCAAAGCTGTCAATAATGTATTTAAGTCCCCTAGTATAATTGGGTTTTGGTCAATTTCTCCCTTTAGTTCTGTTAGTAGTTGCTTGGTATATTTCGGTGCTCCCTGACTTGGGGGCATAAATATAGATGACTATTAGGTCTTCTTGTTGTATAGTCCCCTTTAACATTATGAAATGTCCATCTTTGTCTCTTGTTATCTTTTTCACCCTGAAGTCTGTTTCATCGGAAATCATTATGACTACACCTGATTTTCTCTGGGTACCATTTGCTTGGAGTGTCAATTTTTACCCTTTCACTTTGAGTCTATGCTTGTCCTTGTAGCTGAGATGTGTCTCTTGGAGACAGCATATGGTTGGGTTTAGTGTTTTGATCCAATCTGCTACTCTGTAACTTTTTTTATTGTTGAGTTCAGTCCATTTACATTTAGAGTGATTATTGAATTGATATGTGAGGATTTTGTCTCATTCTATCTTTAGTTTTCTGGTAAAGCTGTGTCTCCATTGTTTCTTTGCCTTTTTGTTGTTGTCTATTATTTCTGTGTGGTGGTATTCTATGATGTTTCCCTCTGTTTCTTCTTTTATTATAGTATATATTTCAGTTCTGGATTTTTTTGAGTGGTTACCCTTAAGTTCATGTAAAAGAAAGTTTGATATTTAGAGTATTCTATTTTCTTCAGCACGCTTACTTTCTCCATTCCCATATTCTGGTTCAGGCCTTTACTCTCCCCCTTTTTATGTTTCGGTTGCCACAAATTGTCCCTGTTGATGGTGGTCGAATAGCGTCCTTTAGTATTTCTTGTCTTGCAGGTGGTATATTAGAAAATTCCCTCAGCTTCTGTATGTCTGGAAAGGTCTTTATTCCTCCTTCATATCTAAAGGAGATCTTTGCTGGATATATTATACTTGGCTCATGATTTCTCTCTTTCAATAGTTTGAATATTTGGTTCCACTCCCTCCTGGCTTGTAGAGTTTCTGCTGAAAAATCTGATGAGAATCTAATGGGCTCTCCTTTGTAGGTTACCGTCTTCTTTTCCCTGGCTGCCTTGAGGATTCTTTCTTTGTCGTTGATTTTAGACAGATTGAATACAATGTGCCTTGTAGAAGGCCTGTTGGGATTGAGGTAATTAGGTGTTCTCTTTGCTTTTTGGATTCGAGGATCGAGTTCTGTCCACAAGTTTGGGAAGTTCTCATCAACAATTTGTTTGAACATATTCTCTGTGCTCTTCTCTCTTTCTTCTCCTTCTGGTATGCCCATTATTCTTATATTGCTCTTTCTGATAGAGTCAAAATGTTCTTGTAGAGTTCTTTCATTTCTTTTAAGTCTCAAGTCTCTTTCTTCTTCCATGTATGTCATTTGCAGGTTTCTATCTTCGATGTCACTGATTTTTTCCTCTATCTTTTCAACTCTATTACCTAAGCTGGTTATTTCATTCTTAATTTCTTCTGAGTTCTTAATCTCCAGAAATTCTATTTGGTTCTTTTTTAAAATTTCAATCTCTTTTGTAAAATGCTCATGTTTTTCTTTGATTCTGTTTCTGAGTTCATTAAACTGCCTTTCTGTGTTTTCTTGTAGCTCGTTGAGTTTTTTCAGAACAGCAATCTTGAATTCTCTGCCATTTAAGTCACATATTTCCATATCTTTAAGTTCCTTTTCTGGAGACTTTTCACTTTCTTTCTGAGGTGTCTTGTTGCCTGGTTATTCATGGCAATTACTGATTTATTATTTCTCTTCCTAGACATCTACAGGAGTGGCTTCTGCAACAGGTTGATAGGAAGAGGTCTTTCTTTTGTTTTCTAGTACTTGTTGGTAGAATGTTTTATTTTCTCTCCGACTACAGTCCTTTTTTTTCTCTCTCACATGGTCGTGCTATGTTTTCTCTGCACTATTCCAGCTTCTCACACATTGGGGGGATTCCCTGGGAGACGGGCTTCTCCTCTGTTAATAGTTGGCCTGTGTCACAGGGCGCAGTGCCCGTGTGGGTATGCGGATAGCTTTTGAAGTTCCAAAGCTCTTCATGTACCAGATTCAGAGTCCGTATGTTTCAGCAGTTCTGTTTACTCCTGCAGGGATCCACCCAGATAGGTGGGGCCAGAGGCGGGGTGAGTTGTGAGAGGTGGCCCAGAAAAATGGCAGCGATCACCACAGCCAATCCTGCTTCCACATCTCCCTCCCCTTTGCCATAACTAGTTGGGCTGCGAATCTGTGTCTGTGGTCCACAGTTCTCAGAACAGCAAGTATTCTTTTCTTTTGATCTGACACTGGTACTGCTCCGTTTCTAGCGCCGGGCAGGTGGGGGCGGGGCGAATTCTGGGAGGGTAGGGAGGGGGCTGCTAGTCTCAGTGGCTAAGACTTCCATTCTCTGCTTGGCAGTGAGGGCTTAAACCAACGTTTTCAGCCTTCTTCCCTCAGTCTTTTCTCTGAGGTCTCTGCTGTGAGCGGTGGGTTCAGCCGTGTTATATGCTGCCCCCTCAGCCCTGTGGGCCATAAGCGGAGCCATAGCAGTCCGAGTTCTTCCCTCTCCAGCAGCTGCTGTAGTTCCGGGATGCAGTGAGCTCGGAGCACTGAGCTAGGTCTGTGTCCTGCACCCGCACGGCTCCGTCTCACACTTCTCCTTTCCCTCCTCCCCTGCTCGCGAGATTCTTCCACCTTTAGGTGAATTCAGTAGTGGGCCTCTTCGTCTTGCCTGTCTGCTGTGCAGAGAGTCCTTTGTGGAGTTATTTTTGTTCAATTAGTTGTAAATTCCAGGGGAGCTTTACAGAGGCTCACCTCAAGCTGCCATTTTGATGACTACCAAAAGTACATTTTTAAAAAGTCATTAAAATATTTAAGTAATTTGGTCCAAGAAATTATTTTTTTATTTTCATTCATTTCAAGGAAAAATTGAGCATTGGGCTGAGAAACTATATTTCTGAAGGTCGTCATTGAAAGAATCATCAACAATAAAAAAAAAAAAAACACTTTCATATTAGGAGATGATTTCAGTATTTTATGACGAATCTATCCAGAGTAACATGATTCACTCTTTAAAATGCAACCATTAAAATTGTTACTAATTTATGAATGTAGGTACTATATTTGCAAATTTTCTGTAAATTTGACATTATATCAAAATAAAAGTTATAAGATACTTTTTATGCAGCTACTGGATACACATGTAGCTATTAGAAATAATACATACATCTACTAGAAATTAAAATTAGTAACACATGAACATGTTTATAATATAACATTAAGTATAAAAAGCATAGTACAAAGTTATACATTATGGTATAACTGTGAAGAAGATCTATACATGTGAGAAGTACTCAAATGTTACACATGAAATGAAAATGATTTAGTTAACTGTGTTCAAAAGTTTTAAAAATAATATTTTATTCTTTTTACAAAAAAATACAAACAAAACAAAACAAAACAACACAGAAAAGCACCATAATATCAGGCATGAGATATAGGATCTGATGAAAATAGTATAATGGAAAGGCAGAGAGGAGCCCATTCATTCATGCCCCTATTGCCTGGTTTGCATTTTACATTTTAAAAATGTAGAAGTAAACACTTCTCAAGTTTCAGTCTGGAGTGAATTTATTAGCCATCAGCTTTCAATGATTTACAAAATAAAGTCATAGAATTTTAGAGTTGAAAATGTTCTCTAAGGCTACCTGATTCAGCTTCTTGTTTTCTCAGTTGATAAATGAGACTCATAGAGGGAAAAGTGATTTTTTTCCTTAGGTTGCCCAATTAGTTGCTGAAAAAGCTGAGATTAGAACTCAAATTTTAACACACAGTCTAATTCCATTACACATTGCAATTTTCAGTCTTCATTATTTCTCACATAGTAACCCCAGCATAACCTTCCAAATTTATCTCCTACTTCCTTCCAACACATTAGACAAGAATGTTTTTTCTCACTTCCACACTACTGTAGCCTTTATAATTTCTTAGACTCTGCTCCTTTCTTGAAAACACCACCAGACACTCCATCCTTATCCTCACACTTTTCATACTCTACTATGCTCTACTGTCCACTCATCTACTAATAGTGAGTTAGAATATTTTTTTAAAAACATACTTAGAAAAATACAAAGTGAATTTTAGTTCCAACTATTCTGCTTGCTTATCCTACAACTTTGTACACCTACTCAATTACTTCTCTGAATCTGTGTTTCATATGCTATAAAGAATAACAATATTTTACCACAGAGAAGGAACAACTCAAAGGTAGGACTACTCATTAATGTATGATAAGTATTTTCTGATAGTCCTTGGCTTGCTGTAGCAAAGAATGAGGTGTGTGAAAACATAATAATACGGGCAAGTGTCACATCTTCTTTAAATGAAAAATAATGAGTCCACATCATGTGGAGTAGTTGCAAGCTTTCACAGAATACCTGTCACCTGTTATTGTGTTTAACCACAGTTTACCAAAATAAAGTGAAATCACCTTGTCTATTTTGGATTATGTTCCACAAATCATACTGTGGGTTCAAGCCGATTCCTTCAGACTTGTTTAACAAGTTAGATAATAATCACATGGGATTTCCTCCTCTGTCTTTAGCTCTTTCATGGGTCACACATAATACACGAGCGTCATTCATTTGAGTGGAAATCTCAGAGCAGGAGAGAAAAAGAATCTTTTCATTATTCAGGACCAAAATGTATAGGTAAGTGTTATTTTTGCTTCTGTAGTTTTGGAAGTTTTACTATATCTTAGAACTTGTGAAATACATACAGAAGCTTAAGAAATTTTGGCTGTGTCAAGCTGCTTTTCTGAAAACATCATTAAAACTCTTAGATATTTTTAGATAATATGCTTGATATTGTTTAACTAAGGTGCCTGGCTGCTTGACTGAATTTTTTACAAAATGAAAAAACCTACAGAGATGGCTTAGCGTTATGACAATGTATCTTTAAATAAGGAAGTGTTTTTGTTTCCTCATGTTTAACTTTTCAAAAAGTGATATGTGGACTTTAAAAATGAAATCAGTAAAAAAATTATTCTGTTGTTTTAAATTGTTTTTTAGAATTCTGTATTTTAACTCCCATCAGGTTATCATTGCTAGCTATTAAATATGCAATGAATCCTGAAGTTCTCTTTAAGAAAGTAAAAAGACATTATTTGTCTACTTTTTATATACTTATTATATCATTATTTTCAAGTAAATTTTATTGATACTTAAGAAAAAATAGTATTTGTCTAGTTTTGTTCTAAGTTAACAAATATTTATTTTCTTGTACTTTCACATAAAAATACCAAGTTGTAGCGTAATCTGGATTCTGATAGTACAATCTCAAAATCATTACATAATTTGATGAGTTTGTGTGTGCATCGTAAGTACACGTATTGCTCATTTTGTTTTTCCATGACACAGAAAAATATGAGTCTGATAAGTCATTTTAAAAGGGGAATAAATAAAAGCATAGACATTGTGTTGACTATGTTAAGTATATGAGTTTTCTAAAGTTTGGAACATTTAAAATCACATCAAAACTCAAATCACTTTAATAATAAAATATATGTAGAGGGGATTAAGAACTACAAACTGCCAGTCATAGAAATAGTCACAGCGATGTAAAGTAGAGCAAAGGGAATATAGTCAATAAGATTGTAATAACTAGGCATGGTGCCAAATGGGTATCAGACTTATCATGATGATCACTTCCTAACGTATACAAATGTCTAGTCACCATGTTGTACACATGAAGCTAATATAATATTGTTGTCATATATAATCTAAAGATAATTTTAAAGATAAATGTACAATAATGTGCATTTGAATATATATATGAGTAAAAAATGAATAGCTGTCTAAGTTTCCAATAATAAACTTAATAAGCAATTAACAGTAATAATAATAAGCAATTAACAGTAACATAAAGAAAATAATATTATTTCATATTCATGCAATGGATATGACAAATTCATTTAAATAAGTTAAAATCTGTGAAGTAATTTATATACTGTGTCTGTTCTCATTTTATGTAAAAAACAAATCACAAAAATGTATTTACTCATCAACTATCACTTTGAAAAGCTGTACATGTGTAAAAGTGTAATGAGGACTAAAACACATGCATTATTTTTGTTGTATTTAATTTAAGTGGTGAGCTTATGATTATATTTTTCTCATTATTCATAAACTTTTTATAACAATGTAATATACAAGGTCTGAAAATTAAGTCTGTGAACTTGCCACTGTGCGCTTAAATTGGTAGCACTGTACAAACAGTTCAGTAACGTTTCATAACCTTGGTATATCAGTGTTTCACAGCTGTGTTCCTGTTGATGTGTGGTTGTGTCTTGCTGAGTGGCGTTAATTATTGTTGTTGCGTGTTTTGTGTGCCACTGCAAGAATGTGAGCTTGAATTAGAGCAACGATCAAACATTAAATTTCTTGTTAAACTTGGCAAGAGTGGAAGTGCTATCAGGGACATGTTAGTCCAAGTTTATGGGAATAATACCATGAAGAAAATGGCAATGTACAAATGGATTAAACATTTTTCTGAGGCGAGAGAATGTATCACTTATGTAGAGAGGTCAGGGTGGCTAATAATGAGCAGAACTGATGAAAACATTGCAAAAAAATCCTCAAATTGTGAGTCAAAATCATTGACTGACTGTGAGAAGCATAGCAGACCAATTAAACATCAATAGAGAAACAGGAAAATCTGAAATGAAAATCTTGGCATGAAAAAGGTGTGTGCAAAAATGGTCCCGAAGGAGCTCACCGATGAATAAAAGCAAAGGAGAGTTGAAATTTGGCAAGACCTTTTTGAGAGGCAACATGGTGTTTTGGGCCATGTTATCACTGGTGATGAACCATGGGTATACCAATACAACCCTGAAACAAACTGCACAATGGAAGTCTGCCAATTCTCCAAGACCAAAAAATTTCCATCAGTACAAATCAAGAGTCAAAACAATGTTGCTAACCATTTTTAAAAGTAGAGGGATTATTTGTTATGAATTTGTACCAACTGGACAAACAGTTAACCAAGTTTACTATTTGGAAGTACTGAAAAGGCTGCATGAAAAAGATGAAAACGACCTGAACATTTCACCAACAATTCATAGGTCTTGCATCACAACAATGCACCAGCTCACATGGCACTGTCTACGAGGGAGTTTTTAGCCAGCAAACAAATAACTATTGGAACACTCTCCCTACTCACCTGATCTGGCCCCCAATGACTTCTTTCTTTACCCAAAGATAAAGGAAATATTTAAAGGAGATATTCTGATGACATTCAAGACATCAGGGGTAATACGATGACAGTTCTGATGGCCATTTCAAAAAAAGAGTTTCAAAATTGCTTTGAAGGGCAGACTAGGCACTGGTGTCATTGCACAGCTTCCCCAGGGGAGTACTTCAAAGTTGACTGTAGTGATATTCATCAATGAGGTATGTAGCACTTTTTCTAGAATGAGGTCGTGAACTCAATCATCAGAACTCATATGTCATATTCTAAATCCTTCATTGTCATTTCAACATGACGATCTTCATAGGATCGTCACTAGGAGTAGTTTCCATCTCAAGAAACCACTTTCTCTGCTCATCTATAAGAAGCAACTCCTCACCCATTAAAGTTTTTTTATGAGATTGTAGCAATTCAGTCACATATCCAGGCTCTACTTCTAATTCTACAGATCTTGCTATTTCCATCACATCTGCAGTTAGTTCCTCCACTGAAGTCTTGAACCCCTCAAAGTCATCCATGAGGGGTGGAATCAACTTCTTCCAAACTCCTGTTAATGTTGATATTTTAACCTCTTTCCATGACTTATGAGCATTCTTAATAGCATCTAGAATGGTGAATTCTTTCCAGAAGTTTTCAATTTACTTTGCCCCGATCAATTAGAGATATCACTACCATACATTGTCAATGAACAGTAATATTTTGAAAGGAATTTTTTTTTCTGAGCAGTTATCAACAGTGGGCTTAAAATTTTCAGTAAATCATTTTTAAACAGATGTATTGTCATCAATCCTTTGTTTTTCCATTCATAGAGCACAGGGAGAGTAGATTTCACATAAGTCTTAAGGGCCCTGGGATTTTCAAAATGTAAACGAGCTTCAACTTAAAGTCACCAGCTGCGTTAGCCCCTAGTAAGAAAGTTATTTGAAGATTTGAAGTCAGGCATGAAATATAGGACAAGTATGTCATGGGAATATTTTTATAAAAATGGAAGAAATTGAGTAAACAGATACATTTATTCAGGAGACAAAATGGGATCCGTTTTGTGCATGGGTATTTGTGCCCATGGTAGAAGCCATTGTAATGTTCAGAGTAGACAGGACCTTACTTCCATCACTTAATCCAATCTCTCACATACAGATTCACTTAAAGAACAGACCATTGAAAATTTTCGGTGCAGTAGAGAGCTAATTACAGTCAGTCCCTGCCTTCATTTCTCTGACTGATCAAGCAATGACATAGGGCCCCGTGCCAGACATTATTCTAGTTGTTTTATTAAATTTTGAACTCATTTATCCTCATAATAACTTGGAGGTAGGTCCTATTGTTACCACCATTTTGCTGATAAGAAAATTGATAGGTTAGGTGATTTCCGAGGTAAATGGCAAAAGTGGAATTCCAACCCAGTTTAGTCCAGCTTCAGAGTCTGTGCTCTCAACTGCTGCCTCTCTCATGGAGTTTATAGTCTACTGCAGAGAGGAGGGATGCGGGGATGGGGAGACAAATAAGGAACGTGGAAGCAGACAGACCCTCTTAAGGAGCAATGGGTTTGCGCAAATTGAGAGTATGGAGTAGAGGTGAGAGAATCTTCCTAACAGGGTAGTCCTGGAAGTGAGAAGGAGCCATCATCCTTGTGACAGAGACAGGAGAAAAGAACAGTGTGATGGTTATAAGCAAATTCACTGGTTCTTTATTTAATGACAAAGGAGAAAACTAAGGTTCAGAGAAGTGATTTCTCCTGTGTCAAACAGCTTTTCTGATTACTTCAACAGTTTTACCCCCACTATGCATACCGCTTCCCAAGATAAGAGATATGTCTGCAGCATTTTTCCTGAGCTCTGAGGAATACATTCTATTGTTATAGATCTCAAAAATATTAGTATCAGAGACCTTGGAACTCTGCTCATTTCATTGGGACGCAAAATCATGCTGGAAAATAATGATACTGAGAATCTCATATCTTTCCTCTGCTTCGTAGACAATCTGGGCAAGAAGCCACTAGGATTAAATTCAGAAGTGGTTGAGTGCAAGATTTTGTTTTTAAAAATATATTAATGCAACTAAATATTACTCAAGAGCATTTAAAACAAGTAACCTTGGGTTTGGTCCATGATTCATTAAAATCCCTTTTTTCCCATGACAACAATTATCATTTACTGGATATATTTAAATAGAACTAACCATAATGAATTCATACGGGATTCTGATTCCAGTCTCCACTCCTACCCTCTAACTTACTAGTAAAAACCCTCAACTAGTTGCACTTATAAGTTCCAAGAAATTTCTGGATTCTCTATCATGCCTGCTAACTTTTAGTTTGTACTAAAATGTCTTCCTTTCTTTAGACCATTTACTAATAGATTTCTACTTTTTAAACTTATACATTTAATTATATTTTTTCTTTCTTCTACCCCACCATGCACAATACCTCTTCTCCCACCTCTCTGCTTCCCTACCTACATAAACAACGTTAAAAATCTGGCATATAGCCTTCCATATAAATTAAGCAGGATTGCTCCCTTGGTAATTGTCAGAATCATTTTATATTTGGACTTGTATATCACAATCAAATCAACATTGGAGGATGAACACATTTGGGGAAAAAAAAGCTGCCTTATGCTTCTCTGGAGTGTGATGTACCATATAACTCACCTGATTGGGACACACTTTGTAGAAACAGAGAAATATCCTGACACTTGCACATTAGTATTACAAATCAAGTAAGGGTTCCTAAATCCTTTACTCATTTATTTCCAGTATAAAGCAAACATGTATCTAGCTCTGTATTTGGTCAATATATTTTGACAAAGTGATAAGGTTTTGAACACTTTGTAATGATCTTATAGCAGAAGAGGATTAATTGGACTTTAGGAAACGGAGAAGAAACTAGTATGGTTTCTATAAAAATCACTCTTTTGTCTTAGAGCCACTCTGACTGAATTGTATCCAAAACTCTTGTGACACAAAGTGTGGTTCTTGGAACAATAACATTGGCATCTCTAGGGAGCTTGTTGGAAATGAGAACCTTGGGTCCAGCCTCAGATACATTAAATTAAAATTTACATTTTATAATATATGGTCATGGAAGGAGAATTGACTCTGGGTGGCAAACACACAATATGAGATATAGATGATGTAATACAGAATTGTACACCTGAAATCTATGTAACTGTACTAACAATTGTCACCCCAATAAACTTTAATTTTAAAAAAATGACAAGAAAGTACCAATGCATTTCATTAAATGGACTTTGAAGTTAAAAAAATTGCATTTTAACAGGCTTTTTATATATACATTAAATTTTAAGAAGTACTAAACAACAATTACAACTACAAAAGAGCTATAAGGTAGTCTCCAAAATGGAGAGAGGGATACAGCAAGAAGTATTCCCATGTATTTAAATATGAATAAACCCACTCCCTAAGCTGGGCATGCAATAGACTTCTCATTTCTCTCCAGCAGAAACACTTAATGTCTTGGATAAGTTAGAACTCACAGAGCAACATTTTTTTAACTGAGTTCTGGGAACAGTGCTCCTCAAAATGTTAGGGATATCAGAAATAAATATTTCTGTACTTAAATAAATTTGCGAAACACTGCTACCTAGTCAGTTCAGGCTGCCTAAGAGAAGGAAGAAACAGAATTGGGGAATGTGCGAAGAACAAGTAAATGGCTTTTTGTCATTTGGCAGTTTGAATTTAAATAAAGGTTTTTCTCTAGGATTTTTCAACCTTTTTTCCCCCCATCCTGACATATGACAGGTGACAGTAATATGTGTGACACACCCCCATGAATCTAACCAGACTTATAAGTAATTCTCAGTGCCCTACTTGTAACTCCAGCATACCCCCTAAAAAAAAATTAAGAAAATGAAAATGAGCAAGAGGAATGTTATGTTAAAATTATCTACTCGAAATTGTGTAACAAGTAAATCATTTCAAAACTCTGATGCTTTGACTATTATTTGTAACAAATTGCTTGCCATCAACAATAACACTCCACATTCCAATGACCTGACTGAGAATTGCTTTCTAGGAAGTGGTGTTGAAACTTTGACTGAATGGGTTATTGAGTCCTTTTTTATTTCTGTGAATTCAAACCCACCCTCATTGTCAATTTTTGCTGAAAGCTTGGTAATTTTGTTGTTGCAGTAGGTTAACAATCATTAAAAGATAAATTTTTAGCAGCATTATTGAAATGTAATTACACACCATAAAGTTCACCGATTTAAGAGTGCAACTATGACCAAAATACAATTTCAGAACATTTTCATCATCCCAATAGATACATTTAATTTTTAAAATTAATTTCAATTAATTTCAATTATTTCCCAAAGAGCATTTGACAATAAAATATCACATATTACTGTCATGACTAATTTTTTTGTAATTTTTAGAAAGCTGGAAAAATAATGTTGGTGCTAATAAAAGTTGAAGATCATCTTTAGTTAAAAATAAAGGGGAAAAAAGGAAAAGAAATGAATGGGAAGAAGAGAAAGCAAAGGAGAAAGAAGACATAGTTTTTGGTAACTAAATCAAGGTGGGGAACTGCTATTTGGAAGAAAATAGACAAGGAAGCAAATCGACTTGTTTCTTCTTTGAAACTATTCTGGTTTCAATGGCTTTGTCAATAGCTACACTTTTTAGAACTCAGAAGGAAACTAACATTGAACAGCAGTGGCCTCTAGAGTACATGCTAGCCTCTCCCATGTTAAACAGCCAGGAGGTCAGTAACCTGTGCCAGGACTTCCTCTGTTACAGGTGTTGGTATTGAAACACTAGGAACATGTTCTTTACAATGGTAGAGTCAACAAAGTATTGCACATATCACTTTACGGATTTGGTGGCTCCTAGAGAAATATACTTAAAATATCAAAATCATGAAGTTCCAGAAGAAATATTTCCATCTGTTCTGTTGTTTTCAAATCACCTAGATAGGCTCATCTGTATAGACAATAACACCGTCTACCGTCACTCACTGTGCCCATTTGTACACTAAAAAGCCTATGTAATCTCAATTATGTAAGCAAGAACCCACTCTTTGGGAAGCTATACAGTTCCAGCAAAGTTTGCCTTCCTTCTAAAAGCAAGTATACCTTAAGTGTAGCAGAGCAATAATCAGAATATGCATGTAAGTCTTTAACTGACTCTGTCAGTCAGCAGTTTTCAGACATCTTCTATGAATAATTACTCAGGTCTGTCTCTACAATGTAAATCTTCTAACTCCAGTTCTCTTTTCACATCCCCTTAGATGTCTTTTACAATGCAAAAATTAAACCCTATACTCAGAAAGAAATCATCTTTTTTAATTGAAAAAAATTCAGCACCCTCCTTACTTATTGTAGAAACATAAAGTGAACATTATTAACAAAGAACAAAACTGAAACCATTTTTCAATTTAGCATGGTCCAAATAAATTATGATTTGATACACTGTGATAAAGCCTAACCTACAATATTTTCTTTCTCTAATAATTGTTAATAAAGCCTTAAGTCTTAGAACTTAGTGAAATTTTTTAAAAATCAGCTAATAATTGCTGTGAATCAACTTGAAATACATTTCAATGCTATAAAAATAAACTGGAGAAGGAATGTTCATGGACTTCCCAATATGAAAATGATTCCTTCAAGTTTAAAACCAATTAGACAAAAAAATGAACAGAGCATCATTAGGGAAGGCATTTATTTTTCTCCCAGCAGTAAATGTGGATTTTCCCTATTGTGGCCACATCTTCTCTTGGCGCTCACTCTACGACTTCTACCTCTTTAAAAAACCCTGAGTTCCAGAATACAGCCTAAGTCCTAGGAAAGGAAAACCTTAACTATCCTGTGAAACAATTGAGTCCACACTCTTAGCTTCATTGGCAGCAGGTTCTCATGAACCATCATCAATTCTCAATTTCTTAACTACTACATACAATATACATACATTATACACACACACACGTAATACCTGTTAGTCATTTGTCTCTATCAACTTACAAACTTTGTAAGAGGAACTTCAATCCTAGATTGGCTTTCTCTACAAGTAGCAGATTCCAGAATTTTCACACATCATTTCAAGTCTACTATATACAACTGTGCAGTTTGTGCAATACACAGAAATGCATGGCTCAGGGAAAGATTGGGGGCAGATACAGCGCCTATGCTCCCTGCCAACCTATCTGTCCCAGGGTGGAGCAGCTTGTGTCTCAAGGAGCAGCTTTTTATAATTTTCTGCCTCTCAAAGAAGTTGTCTTTTCCTAAATCTCACAAAAGTATTATATAGGCTAGCTCAGGTCCTTCACCACTTGCCCAGCCTCTGTATTCTCAGGAAGTATAAAATGATTTATAGTCTCAAGGAATATAAACTTATTTAAATGCTACCCAAGATAAAAAAATAACCTGGAAAGTAAATTATTGAATTAAAAGAAAGTCATGTAGTGCATTCTAAAGGTACACACACATAGAGTGTTGCGTATTTGTGATTCAAGGACAGGATTCTCTTTTTGAACAATTACAGTTGACATACATTATATTAGTTTCAGGTGTACAACATAGTGATTAGACATTTATATAACTTACAAAGTGGTCACCCCACTAAGTCTAGTACCCCTCTGGCACCATACATAGTTATTACCATATTATAAACTATATTCCCTATGTAATACTTTACAAAGGATAGAATTCTGTCATATAAATCTAGTGTCCGGAAAGTATGATTTAGTAAAACAAATATATTCAAGAAGTCGAAAAACTGTGGCACCGACTCTGTATCTCTCTTTCTTTGTACAGTGTACCTAAACTTATCAAGTTGATAAAGTTGGTATCAATAAACTTGATATCAAGTTTATCAACAACAAAAAAGAGAAATAAAAGTGTTGCACTAGATCACTGATCTGCAGGAAACAGATCATTTTCTCGCACCCCAAATTCAAATTTTCATGTTTTCCATTATTGAGCTTCCAAACAAGATCTTGTTTGAACAAAGACTTCCTCAGCTTAAAAAAAAATTAAGATTAAACCATTGAATTAGTCTCTACTGCCTGCATAGTGGTAACCATTAAGAATTAAGGAAACTGACTAAAATAGAGTAAACTGTTTACTTTGGAACCATTTCTCATACTCTTAACTTCAATATACAATGTAGACACAGAAACATATTCAAAAGGATGTGCTTATATTCCCTATGCAGTAGTATAAGGTCTGTAGAATTATTTTTGAATTTCCATCTCTGAGCATCAACAATAAGGTAGTAAATGTGATAGAAATTATTAATAATGTGACGATTAACAGAAAATCTCCTCCCATCTGATATGGACATTTGAGTTTGAGCTTGACAGACCTGGATTCACATTCCAGCTCTGTCACTTACTGAGTAACTAAGTCTCTATTTCATCATCTGTAAACAAGTTATTTACAAGGATTAAACTAAATGATGTACAAAAACTCAACACAGTACCAAATACACGGTAAACACTCAATAGATTATTCTCCGATCTATATTTTGTCAGCATTAAAACAAGAATGCACAGCAGCACACAATCCTATATAATCCTATATAAAAATTGAAACTACAGTACAATTTTTAAATCCTTCTCTGCAGTCTCATTCCTTAATTTTTCCATAAATTTTTCCACAAGGTCTGACGTGGACTTTGTAATGGGTATTGTGCTAGGGATGGGGCATATCCTGACAGACAAGATGCATTTTTGCCTTTCATGAGTTATAGTCTGGAAGTGGGTGCAAGCAAGAAAATCATTGTTTATCACGTGAAGGGATAAGGACTAGAATAGAAAAATCCATTGAGCATTAAAAGATCAGATAAGGGGCAGCTAGGGCACAAGAAGGAAAAAGAAAGATGCCTGAATTATCTTAAGAATCAAATGGGAATTCGCTGGACCTGTGGCTGAGGATAAGTCAACAGGTGAGGATGTGACAGAAAATAAAGCAGCAGTGGTGATTGTGATGGGCCGTAAATGCCATGTGGAAGGTTTGGATGCCACCCTGATTCATCAGCTTATCCTCTAGGATCTAAATTTAAAATATACCCAGACTCTGACCACTTCTCACCACCTCCACTGCAGCCAGCCTGTCTAAACTCCCATCGTCTCTCACCTCAATTATTGATTGATCTCCTGAGTTATCTCCTACTCTATCCCCAGCCCACTACTCCCCACATAGGGCCCAGAGTGATCCCATTAAAGTAGATCTGATGTCACTCTTTGGCTCAAAACCCTCAAAGACTTTCTATCTTATTTAGAGTAAAGATGAAAACCCTTACATACACAGCCCAAAATGATCTGCCCCCACCCGCTGACTCCCGACTGCTATCTTTCTAACCTTATCAGCTCTAATGCGCCCCCACCCCTAACTTGCTCACTCCACTTCAGTCCAGCAAATGTACCAGGTGAGCTCCTGGCACAGGGCCTGCTGTTCCCTCTGCCTGGATCATTCTGCCCCTTGTATGGTCATGACTTGTTCACTCACCTGCTTCTTGTCTTTACTCAGATGTCCCCCTCTCAGCACAGCCTTTCCTGGCCACTCTATCTAAACTTTCAACACCCATACACACTCCCTTTCCCACCTTCCTCCTTTTTCCCCTCAATTTACTTATCTAATTCATTTCTGTCTTCTCCCACCATTAGTACTGCCATCTTCATCTATTTATTTTCATTGTATTCCCAGTGCCTACAACATTGGAGGTGCCCAACAAAAGTCTCTTGAGTTACCTGATTAGTTAATGAAAGAAGGGAGACCAGTTAAGAGGCATTTCAGGTAATATAAGTAAGGAAATAACCTCCAGAATTAAAAAAGAAATAGAGGTTATAGAGAAAAAGATTTAGGTGGTGAGATAAGCACTGTTTAGTGACCTCTTGAATATGGGAAGTGACCAAAAGGGAGTAGGTACAGCTAATTCCTGGGTCTCTCACTTAGGGTACAAGGTAGATAGAGGGTAGTGAGTTCACCAATGTTAGAAATAGTGGGGAGCGAGTGCAGTGGGGGGGGGAAGACAGCAAGTTCAGTTTTGAACTGAACTGTTATATTAAAATTAAATCAATGATTATTTTATTGCACACTTACTCTGTGTAAGACAAAATCCTCACTTAATGAATACTAATTCCCTTTGGTTCCCCAAAGTGAGGTCAAGAGAGATAGGACCATCTCCTGTAGTGTGAAAAAGGAAGGAGACATGCTCTTTGATTGAAACCAACCTGGTTTCTGTTTCCAGCTCTGTCACTCCTGGGTAATTAGGAATTATTTACTCTCTCAGCTTCAGTTTCCCTATCTTCAGAACAGGGATCCCAATACCTACCTTACAAGACCATTGTGAAGACTGGCAATGTATGCATAGAATTCCTGACACGTAGGTTCTCCAAATAAAAGTACAAAATAAGTTTTCTAACATTTATCTAACTTTTCCAAGTCAATGAAAGAAAGAGAGGAAAGCTAGTTAAACACATCATGATTAAATATTTGTGTTGCTGTTTAAATGTAAACACTAAAACGTTCCCTGATCAGGACCCTGCTTTAACAGCAAGGTAATTTCTTGTACAGATTTCCATTGCATTATGAGTCAAAATTCAGTATTTGAAAACTTTATATTTTCTCTAATAATTTACAGAGTAAATATTGTGCACAATTGAGTTTGTGTGGCATGCGCTTTATAACCAATCACACACAGAGAAGTTCAAAGACAAGTTGCACTACCAACAAAAAAACAGATATTTCTTCAGCTGTGTCTATAGGGTGGAACAATCCATTCTTACGCAATTAATTGTGGCTTGTGAGATTAAGGTAATTTGGGCTCCACACCCTTTGTTTACTGAGTCATGTGTCTCATGGTCACTGGGTTTAAGATGTTTTCTATGAACTGAAACAAATTTGGCTCTAAAGTCATTCCCAGGTGAGGCTCATCCAGCTAAAGGATATGCTGACTCTAACATTCGTTTTTTGTTTTCTGGGGTTTGGCCCTCCAACTTAATCTTTGTTTTTCGGTACTTCTCTCTCCACACTCATAGATCTTGACACATTAGTTCACCTCTGGAAATAGAGTCAATTCCTGGTTGAGGAGGAGAATCAATCAATTTGAAACTTATTTAGGTTTGCAGGGTTTAACCTTGCCTCGTACTCTGTCTCCTTTTTGCTCTCCCACTGCTCAGTGGCTACTAACATTCACTGAACTCACGAATGCCAAACACCGTGCATTTGTGATCGCACATCATTGGTACAGCAACCCCATAAGGCAACAGATGAGTAAACTAAGGATCAAAAGTCAGCAAATGTCAAAGTGCCAATTTCCTCCAACTTGAAAATCACCACTAGTGGACCCCAAATGTCGGACTTTGGACAGTGTCAGTGAGTAGAGCAAAATGAACAAGTAAGAGCAATGGAGTAAAAGGACATCATAAAGCTAAAGCTAAATTATTCATCAATTTTAAAAATTATTCTGAGATTAGTCCTTCCTACTTTTACGTATTCAAATGACCTCTTATTAAATGATAATGTTTGAGCATGCTTGAACATGTGTTGAATATCGTGTTTATTCAATAAAATTGAAAGCTGGTGGTTCTATGTCCACCTCCAATAATAATCTTCTGACATGTTACTGGTCCCAGAGCCACAGCATACAACGCACAGGGAGTACATTGCAAAACACCAGAAGGTGCCCTTCTATAAGTCTGTGAGTTGGATAGAGCCCAAATACTACCCTGCTGTAAAATCTAAATGTCTAGGAATCGCTGACCTTCAGAGCATTCCCTTCCCACTTACATGAGAATTTCAGCAAAACGAATAGAAAAAATGAAAGTCAGATTATATTCTGGCTAAATGTAACTGCTTTTCAGCTCCATTAAGGCTTTTAAATCTGAAACATCGTCAGCAGTTAGCACATGCAGCAAATATTTATAAATACCATAAATATTTGCGAACCACCCATATATGCCAGGCACCCTGGAAAGTGTCAGAAGCAGAAGCATGAAGACCAGCATACCCCTCAAGGTGCTCACAGGCTAGTGGACAACCTATTTAACCAGGAGTCTACACTTTATGACATCCAATATAACCTCACTGATGGTCAAAACAGCCTCGTGAAGCAGGTAGTATTATGCCCACATTTCAGATGAAGAAAAACTCAGATAAATGACAACATGATCTCCAAGCACACAAGGGATAAAACAAGAATTCACACTCAGTTCTTCTGGCAGCCTCCCCAGTGTGAGTGTGTATGTGGTGGGAAGGAGGCAGCGGAGAAGACAGGACCTGGCCAATATGCCTGATATCGTACGGATGCTGTGTCAGTATAACTCTACTGGCTTACACTGCGGTTGACAAATTCATGTGGAAAAAAATGATAAATCACACAAATCCTCTGCTGGTCGTACAACTCTAATTCATTTCAGAGGCTTGCTACTCTCCTGGATCCCAGCAATCAGCCTCTGGCCACATCCCCATCTTTATAACAGTGAGAAATGCTACTGTTCTGACTCCCTCTACCCTTCTCCCCACACAGAATGAGCTGTCTTCTGTACATCCCTGGGGACAGTGCCCAGGTGAGGGAGCTTACTACAGTACCTGTCCAACACAAGGTCTTGGAAGGAGTTAGAGCAAAACAGAGAACGAGTTGTTGTTCTTGAAAATGTTGTTAACTGGCAGAAGAAAGGAAAGCAAATTGCAAACCATAGGTTAGATTTCCTTATTCTTCTATCAAACTACCTAAATGACAACATGTTTGTGCTGAAAAAAAAATTGAGGAAAAATCATTACAGAGAATATTGTTCGGGTCACGTTTATTTCCAGGACTATATCCCCATCGAGAGTCACTCGGTTTCCTACAAACAGAACTATGTGCAAGCTAAGAGATTTTAGGAAGGCAGAAAATTATCGTGAACACTGAAATAACAGCTTCTCTGAGTGGAATGAGTAGGTTTTGATGTTTTTCTCTTGTTCTAAGGCCAGCACGGGTGCCATCGACAAGAATCCTGAATCCGTACGTAGTGTGTTTTGTTGTTACTGCGGTGGTGGTAATTCTTGCAGTGACAATAGCTCTACTGGCTTACTTTTTAGCTTTTGGTAAGTACCAGAAGATTAAAAGTACAACTTTTCAGTCTAAATAAATATACTTTCAGATTAAAAGTTTCGCATTCTTTAATTGCCATTTTTATTTCTTAATATTTAAATAATTACATATCTTACTTATATATCCCAAAATGTTTGTTTCTATATTTTCCTTCAATCAGTATATTTTTCTCTTCTTTTGGCCTTTTTTTGGTATAATAAATATTATTCCCCAGGCAATAATTAGTCTAGTCAAAGAAAAAAAATCTCTTAATACTTTCTGATACTAGAATTTTCCTATTTTTTATTAATATCATGATTACCTTTTTCATTTAATAACGTGATAAAATTGTAAAAGTGAAATATTGCAAAGAACCTTAAGTTTCAACACCTAAAATTTGGATGTACCTAACTACTTGTTAATTTGTGATTTATCTCTTGAAAACAATCTGAGTAGCAGAACAATTATGATAGATGAATTTGCAATTACGTAGAAAAAAAGGATAAAAACAAACTTTAAAAAGAATATTGTTATTTTATTATGTTTCTCTTATTTTGTTTAATTTTTCATTATTACATCACAAAAGTATAGGAAACATGGAAAAGAAAGAAATAATATAAAGAATACAAATACCCTGCTAATTCATAAACAACTATCCATAATCTCAGTGACTATTCGTTTAAATGTTTTAGTACAGAAAAATGTGTCAAATATTACTAGGTAATACCTACTATGCTTTTTTCACTTAAAAATAATACACTTTGAGGTTTTTTTTTAAAAAAATTATCATTGAATAAATGAGGGATTTTTTAAAAAAATAACAGCTATAATTCTGTTAAGTCCTTTAAAATATGTGTGGGGATGTATGAGCGTGGAGAAAGAGTGAGAGAACATAGTTTACTGTACATCCTATTGCAAATGGGCAAAAATGCTTAATTATGCAAAGGTTGAAAAACTCCCAAGGGTGCAAATCAATTACCAACATTAGAAAACCCAGTAACTTGGAATAATCTTTTCAATCTAATTATAAAGTTGTGGCTAAATTTTGCTTTTGACTACATTTTGCTATCAAATCACATGGAATCAACTATGTGTCTATGGTGAATTAAGAAAGATAGGCAAAAGATCAATTTTCAAATCAATGAATATTCACTCGACATAGCGTGTCACACTTAAACACAAAGGGAGCAGCCTATGTAAATGCTGTACAAAGTGTATCCCGGTGACTGACTACTCATGGCACTAGAAAGACTTGTCCTTCTGCCACAAAGGACTACACCTACCTTCCCTCAGGATCTCCAACTCTTTCCTGTAATGGAGGTATTTCTCCTCATAAATTATGTATATGAATGATCAAAAGAAAGCAGGGAATTTTCCTCAGACATATTAGGTTATGTTCGTAATGTTTCTAAGATGTGTACAAATGTGTTTTAGGGATTTTTGTTTTCTTCATGTAGCTGAATATGTCCTCTGACAGACCCTTTTTGATGAAAATAATTCACATTGGACAACCAGATTAGATATTAATATCTTGTCAGAAGACTTATTTTCTAGCTCAGTCCAGAAAACTGACAAGTTACTGATTCCTCCATAAAAAAGTATTATTTGAAATAATTTTTAAAACTATTCAGAATTACTTTGGGTTATTCTTTAATGATAAATGAATAATAGCATATTATAGACATTTGTTAATATTTCTTGAATAAATAAATCTGCAAATAGAAATCTTCCTAAACTATAGTTAGACTGAAAATTATGATACTTCTGAAAAATTTAATTTCTCAAATAATGCTGTTCTGATTTTCATGTATCTTTCACAGTTCCAGCTTTACCAGTCTTTCTTAAAACTGAAAGAAAAATAATTTTATTACAGGTACATTTATATTAAGTTTAGAGTTGTCTTTCTTTTATGGGAAGCAAAAAAAATTTGAATTGTGTAACATACTTCCCATAATCCTGAGTAAACTAAAGATTAAAACATTTAGTAAAGCGAAACTAATTCTGCCTTTTTTTTGTTTTATAGAGCAAAAATCTTACTTTTATCATAGCAGCTTTCAAATTCTAAACGTTAAATATAGTGATGAGTTAAAGTCACCAGCTACACAGTTATATAAGACTTTGAGTGGAAGAATTGAATCTATGGTAAGAATTTGTCTTTGCTCTTTATTCCATCATAAAACAAATATGGTAATAAACCTATTATTTTGTGATACATTTGCAATTGCTAGATGCTCTGTATTATTTTCCTCCCTTGAATGGTGAAAGATGTTTCTTTGCTTTTACCAAGTTAACTCCCTAGTATAGTGGTTCTTACATTTTCTTCGGTCATGAGTAAAAAGTGTTTGAAGGGTCATCACTAAATACATGTTTTATATGATTATGATTTCAAAGATTGGAAGTGTATTATTTGTGCAGGTTGACCATTTATTACTGCTCTCCTTGAGATTGCCTTTTAGAATCCTTTTTATTTTGCCTTAGTTCTTTTTTCCTTATTCAACTGAATACACAGGTGGTAGGCGTTGCAAGATGTGTTTGCGTATCAATAATTACAGTTTGGAAAACATCACACTACTTCAGTGATAGATGTAGAAACTATGCAAAGCAAGCTTGGGCTTTCACTTGAAGAGGCTTGGCAGCCTGCCTGCCAAAACCTCACAAGTGGACCCTTAGCATTCGTTTATCATAACAGACCAGAGTCTGACCTTCAGCTCTGCAGAGCCAGCGTTGACCAGTCTCAGGGTTGCTCATTTATTACCTTTTGGAATCTGAAGAATATAAATTAATCTGATGGCTCTAAAACTTTAGCATGTAACAGAATCACCTATATTACTAACATCTTGCATACAATAGTGTATTTGTTATAATTAATGAACCAATGTTGATATGTTGTTAACAAAATTCCATATTTTATTCAGATTTCCTTAGTTTTTACTTACTGTGCTTTTCTATTCCCTGATCCATCCTGGATACCACATTACATTTAGTTATCAGGTCTCGTTAGGCTTTTGCCTACTATGACAATTCCTTGGGTTTCCCTTGTTTTTGAATATCTTGACAGTTTTGAGAAGTACTAATCAGGTATTTTATAGAGTGTCCCACAACCGTGTTTTTCCTGATATTTTTCTAATGGTTAGACTGGGGTTATGTGTTTGGGGAGGAAGACCATAGAGGACAAGTGTCATTTTCATGACGTCATGTGAAGGGGATACATATTATCAACATGCGGTCACTGTTGACCTTGATTACCTGGCTGAAGTAGTGTCTGCCAGATTTCTACACTCTAAAGTTACTTCCTCCCTTTTCCACACTACCCTCTTTGGAAGAATTATACTATAAAGAGTGCAGGAGTAGAGAGTTATTCTTTGAATATTTGAAGAATATTTAAATCTTCTATTTGTCTATTTTCCCCATGTATTTATTTATTCAAGCACTTGTTTATATCAATATAGTGGTCTATGCATTTTAACATCTTAATGTCTAGATTTTACTCCAGAAGTGCCCCAGTTTACGTTCTCACCAGCAGTATGTAAGTATTCATAAGTATGCTTATTTCCCCAGAGCATTAACACTAGGCATTGCACATCTTTTTAATTGCTGCTAATCCAGTAAGTGAGAAGTGATATCTCGTTATTTTGATTTGCATTACTTTGATTACTAGTAAAATTTATTCTGCCTACATACATTAATAATAGGTCATTTTTATGATTTTATTTTTGAAATGTCCAGGTCATGACCTCGCCCATTTTCTTATTGAAGTATTTGTCTTTTTTACATAAACTGGAAAAGAAAAACTTTTCCTTTCCTCATTAAAATATTAACACCTGTCATTCATGTCACATATATTTCTCTAATATGGGATTTGATGTAGGGGTTTTTATGCCAAATAGATTTACTATTTTCATGTAGCCAAAATTATCAATCCGTTTTATGATTTCTCACTTTTGTGCCAAGTTAAAAATGTCTTTCTCTACTCCAAATACTCTTTAACATGTTCACTCACATTTTCTTTTTGTACTTTTAATATTTCAATTTTTATAATTTTATCTTTGATTCATCTGGAATTTATTTTATAGTAAGGTAGAGATCCAGCTTTTTTTTCCAGGAGATAGCAAGGTGGTGGTACAAAATATATAACTATATAATATAAATCATGTATTAAATAGTGCAATTGATTTGTCATGCAACCTTTATAATATGCTAAATTCTTCTCTTTTTTCTGTACTCTTTTACTGATTAATCTTGTCTGAACCAGTACCAAACTATTTAGAGTACTGTGGCTTTATGGTATATTTAAACATCTGGCAGAGCAAAATTTCCCTTGAAATTCTGATGTATAATTTTCAGTTAACCTCAAATATTTATCCTTATGTAAAATCAGTTTGAACATTTAAAACATATGAATAATACTCTAATATACTGCTTTATAGTTTACATAGCACTTTCACATATATTATCTAACCTTCAATTCACAACAGCCATATGAATTAGTAAATCATTTTTATAAACAGGTCAGCAAAGTTTGTGAGATTAAGAAACATCAAAGGCTATTCAACTGGAAAGTGGTAGAACAAGAATTCAAGCCAAGGTGTTCTGACCATAAATCCAAGGCATACCATTTCCAATGGTAACATGAGTGCCACCATTATCCTTGTCCCATAGATGACATTGTTGTATTTAACAAGTAGTGAAATAGTCCCAGAACCTTCTATAACATTGAGCAATTCACTTCTTTTTTCTTGTTCTCAATGTATTCATCAGTAAAGTAAAATCATTGGGCCAAATGATTTTTATAGTACTTTCTAACTCAAAAAGCCTGTGATTTTGTAATGTCTGTGAGAGATATGCATGCCACACATTTACCTGTTTTTCTTACCCTGCCTCTCTGTCCCCTCCTCTGTGTTCTTTACAGGCTCACTTTCCTCTACACTGCCATTAAATGTTGAAGTTGCCCAAGGCTTTGACCTACATCCTCCTCTCCTCTCACACTATCTCTAGATGATCTATCTCTAGATGATCTCATCCATAACCATTATTTCAACCAAAAGTTACATATTAAAGACTCACTCTATCTCTAGCCTAGACTTTTCTTTTGTACTTTAGACCTTTCACCCAACTGTCAGCTTGACATCTCTACTTGACTGTTTTTAAAAATCTCAAATACATTATGTCCCAAAATTAAACCGACAATTTCCCCACACCATTCAGGTCTTCTTCCAACAATCTTATCCCCATTAATCACAATACCATTTATTCAGTTTCTCATACCAGAAATCTAGAATTCATCCTTGACATAGTGCTCTGTCATTCCAAATATCAAATTCATTACCAACCCTTATAGGTTTTATTCCCTATTTCCCTCAAATCCATTTATTTCTTTTCATACCCACTACCATCATACCCATCTAACCCATCATCTCTAAAGTACTAAAAATAGCACCATAACTAATTTGCATTATTTCTTCCCTAAAATTGATACCCATACTCAGTAAGAGGTATTGTTCTCATATTGCAAAAGCTGATTATATTATCCTCTTGTTCAAAATTCTTCAGTGACTTCCCATTGTTTGTGATAAAGAACAAATGCTTCTAACACACTAACAAGACCTGCATGGTTTGGCCCTTCTTATCACCCTAGCCTCTTTGCTCTCTATGCTACATACTTGCATTGACTTTCTTGTATTCCTTAAACACAACCTATTTGTTTCCACTGCAGGACTTTGCATGTGCCACTCCACCTGTGAGGCTTTTTTCTTCCTCTTTAATAGGATAACTTTGATTCTTTCTTTATGGAGCTGAACATATCAGCTCCATAAGTATTTCCTCTAAGAAACTCCTCTAATCTCATTGATTGGATCAGATTCCTCTACTATAAGGTTACACATATCATAGTTATAATTTTACTTAAAAGTGCATGATAATTTGATTAGTGCCTGTCTTCCCCCATTAGATGTAAGCTCCATGATGGCAAGGACTATTTACTTTCTCTCTCCGTTGTATCCCAGTGTTTGATACAGGAGCATGGAGCACAAGAAGTGTTCAATAACTGTTGTTGAATGAATGAAAAATGAATGAGGCCATTTAGAAATAATGAAAGTACCTGTTTGCAAAACATATGTATCAAAACTGTGAATGCATTCGATTGAATGGGTCTCTTCAAATAAAACAAGAGATTTCAATCAGGATTCATTCCTAGTATCAACTGAAACACTGTAATTCCCATTTGCTATCCGGGTAATATTGCAACAGATGCTTCAAACAATCCCCATTTTCCCCCAAAATATACCTGCTGATAATCCCACAAATAAACTAGGACACAGGAAAATAAAGTAATATCAATTTAAAATTCATCTTATAACATCACTCATACTATCAGGGCTTTTAGATAAAATTCATTTCAGGCACATCCATTTAACAAGCATTGATTGTTGCCTGATACGTAAAAGATATTTTGGCACATATATAGCATTCAAGTAGTTGGTGAATTAATGAATAAATTATGCATTCTATCTGTTGATTTCTGTTTTAAGTCCTAGGGACACAAAATAAAAATGTTGTTGCAGTTGGGGTGGACTCCAAAATATTTTGGAGACTCACAGTGGTCTCCAAAATATGGTTGTTCATCCCAAGGAGGGATTCACAATAATTTATTAGAGTGATGGAAGAAAATACTCAGATGTCACTCTACAGGTATTTTTCCCTTAAATTATTTTTTATAAAACAAGAAAGGAAGGAAGGAAGGGAGGGAAGGAGAAAGGGAGGGAGTGAAGGAGGGAGGGAAGGAGGGAGAGAGGAAGGGAGGGAGGGAGGGAGGGAGGGAGGGAGGGAGGGAGGGAGGAAAGAAAAAAAGAAAGGAAGGAAGAAAGGAAGGAAGGAAGGAAGGAAGGAAGGAAGGAAGGAAGGAAGGAAGGAAGGAAAGAAAGGGAAGAAAGAAATAAAATAAAGAAAAGAAATATATACCTTTAATTTGGTTTGCAAGGATGAGCAACTGACATCAGGGAAGATGGAAAGTCACTTGCTGAATTTCAACAAAACATTTGCACGATAGCTGGAACTGACAATTGAGTGTCATGATTTATTAAATTCTACCAATGATGCAAGTCATGCATTTGGAGCCACATGATTGTGTGGGAAGTTTTTTAGCCCTTCAAACCAAGTATTTGAATTAAACTTAGAATCATACTTTTGAGTCACTTTATCATAGTGTTTCAAAATTTTTAAATTCCATCCGTACTGCTAACACTGAAAATATTATTTTAAAATAAATGTAATAAAATACATAAATATTTCTTCTATAACACAGCCTTTTTAATTTCTAATTTGGTCAATGTTCTATAATATATATTGTTAGTAATATAGTATTATTACATGTGTATAACATATAAATAAATATATATGTTTTGGCTCCTTGTGCACAAAGTGTTTGGAATGCATGCAAGTTCATAATCAAGAGTACATATTTGGAAACCACTGTAGTAATAGATAGACCATATTGCCACATATTTTATCTTTTTCTTAAGAACTAAACTTTCCGGAGCCTCTGATTAAACAAAATAGAAAGTTGTAACTGGAGGGTGATTTGAAATCACAGAAACAACCTCATTTCTATCCTTTAGCTCATGAATAATATGAACAAAACTATATCTATTAAGAAAATACTGAAAGTAAGAAAGTGATTTGTCTTCATGGCTAGCTAATAAGATCTTTTCCCTCTAAAGATGAAAAACATATGACAATTATAAACATTCTATGTATAATGCTTTACCCTTTGTATGATTTGTCTATTAACAGATTTAATGATGTTCATTTTATTAGAAATTACCTAAATAATCCATATCTGACTTAAATTTTTCTTGATAATATTACTGAGGTATGAGGATTCTAGACTACTCCAGAATACAAAGATAGCATTGCCACCCTCAATCAGGAGGAAAATATAAAATAGTTCTTTTTTCATTTTTTTACTTGATTTTTGTCCAATGTAATAAGAGGGTCAAAAGTACAGGTTACAAAATCAAGTGAGTGTGAAAGCAGACTCATGTGACCCTTTGAACACAGTAATTATTTTGAAGGGAAAAAGCTAAAAGTTGACTGTAAAGCTCACTAAAAGCTAACACATAGTTTCTATAAGCTGCAGTCATCAGCTGTATACAGATAAATTTTTAAAACACACCTTTGACTCCTCTTTTTACAGATGGAGAAACTGAAAGGAAGAAAGTTTACAAGGTTCATTCAATTTCTCATAGCAAGCTAACTCTGTGTTCTCCATTTACTGCTCTTTCCACTATCCCACTGGCATCCTTCAATCATCTGCTTACTGATTTTCTACCAAGTATTTGATAAATTCTAATGAAAGAACCAATAATATTTCCACACATTCCGTAAAATATGGAATCTTGTCCATAGGCGTCTTCTTTCATCCTTGTATATAGATATATCAACCAATTAATCAACTTGCTTTATGTTACTTTTCTTAGTCCTTACTAAATTGCCTCTTAATATTTTCCACACAACAAAAAAGGTAATAATTAAATTGGAGTTTTAACACTTTGATCCAGTCTAGTCTGTGCAGGTGCAATACCAAATCACAATTTAAAATATGATTATAAGAAACATTTATCTAAATTTTAGCATCTCCTTCAGCCTTATGTCAGTTCCTTTTACTTCTGCTAAAGTCAAGTAAAATTAAAGTCATTTTATTAAAATACTTTCCACAATATACCATATTAATAAACATATTAAAACCCATCCTTCTGTGTAGCTAACTGGAATACAGTTCACCAACTGACAGTAACAGTTAATTCTAGATTATCAAATTTGGGGTGACTTTTTGCTTTCTTAATATATACTAGTATTTCTTGAATTTTTCAAAGAAGGAACACAAATTATTCTAATAAAATCAATAGTCTCATTATTCTTAAAAGTGTTCAAGGCCTCTCTAAAAAGAAAACAATTCCATTTTGTCCAACAGTTGGTTGTTCTGATATCTACCTATTAGAGTGGATATTGAAAAAGACACAATATGATGTAATAGAGATTGCATAAAATTCAAAATTTCAAGAATTGGCTTAAAACTCTGGATTAATGTAACATTCAGCATGCTACTTAATTTCCCCACCTTCGTCTTTTCATGTCCACCTTCACCTTGGTGCAACCTCACATTACAAGCTAACAAAATCCACTCTCCATCGTGACACTTCAGTACGTCTGACCCTGCATCTTAGGAATGGTTCCAGTCACAGAATCACTCCTAGTTCATTATGAAGCTCAACTTTATACTTCAAGAGGGCTGTCCTTGCTGGGATTGAACAATGATTCAGGGAAATAGCTGTGGTTAGGTCAGGAAACAACCAACTAATGTAAAAAAAAAAAAAAAGATAACCTCTGATGCTTAGGCATTAATCAGAAATAGCAAGGAAAAGAGTGCCCTTGGCTTCTTTACTCCTACTCTTCAAGATCACCATTGTTACTCATTTTAACCTGGTTTTTCCTTTTGAAAACAGTTAAGGGATCACACAATGTAAGTTGTATCAGTGGACTTCCCTAATGTTGGCTTGGTTCCTGCCCCCAAACACCTAGGAACAGCCACCAAATCACATAACATGGGCTCTCGTTGAGTAAAATATCCAGTGTGTTTTGAATGGTTTCTACTGAAGACGCATCCTGTCCACTATCATCTTTGTGTAATAAGTGAAGAAACGGGAAGTGCATCAAAAATTTACAAACCTGCCTAAATCAATCCATGTGTTCTGAAATGAAACTGAACTGTGAATTGATAACTCAAATCCCTATTTCTCATTAACACAAGTCCCATGTTGCAAGTTTGGGAGCAAGGACTAAGGAGAGAAAGAACTGTAATTACAGAGAAGCTTTTTTCCTTTCTTTCTACAGATTACTAAAACATTCAAAGAATCAAATTTAAGAAATCAGTTCATCAGAGCTCATGTTGTCAAACTGAGGTGAGTGGAACTATATAAAAAAATATGTAAACTTAGGTGCGGTTTGGCCCATTTGATTTTATTTTACAGCATGGATAATGAATGCAACATTCACACAATTTGTTGCAATATTATGAAAATAGTATCATGGGCAGCTTAAAAACAATGCCAAAACAAAACCAAAACATGCCTCATATGATCTATTTATCTACTAATGCAAATAACCTTATTAATTTAATTCTTGGTAGGAAAAGGAGGAAAGGGTGGAAAGAGATTTGGGTGAAGGGACAGTAACAAGGTTATCCTATCATATAAATCTAGTAGATACCACGCACAATGCAGTCTATGTAAACAGTGCCCATTGGAGTTGTGCAATGTTGTGGTCTTGGGCATGTTCATCCAAGATCACTATAATCAACATCAAAAGTGACTTGTTTTTTTGTCTGCCTGGAATGCTATAATATAAAAAAGAATGCTGTGGCAAATCCAAGCATGTCTGTCATGAATAATAAAGGGAGTACTGGCATGCATGTTAGCTATTTGCCATTCTTGCCTTAGTTGAATGTATACCTATTTATTCTATGCTATGATAAGACAGGCATTCTCAACTAAAATAGTCACCCTTTACTGTCTCTACCACAAATGCTTCAAATGCCCATATTGCTCAATCTGTCAAGTAATATGCAAAAGTTCTTTGGAAGAATTATTTAATTCTTTCTCAAATATCACCACCACAAAAAAAATTAATTTTTTTATTTTCTGTAGAGTTATATAATGAGTACCCAGGAGAATGAAGCTCTGGTCATGTAAGTTTTGTTGAGAGGTTAGAGGAGTAGGAAGAATCCATGAAAAGAGTATTTTCCACTGCATTTCAGTCAGTTCAGTGTACGTTCACCTAAGTATTTTTCTTGTGAATGTCTCTGTACTAGTTGCAAGCTCTGAAAACATGAAGGACTGAATAAGCTGTCTGTGTTTTCTCTTCTTTTATTCACTTCCCATTTACTGCTCAATCCCTGGCAATTTCATTTGTGACCCCACCACAAAACACTATTTGCTCTTGCCAAGTTCAACAATGACCACATAGGGAATACAGTCAATATAATGTAATAACCATGCCAGATGGGTACTAGACTTATTGGGGGGATCACTGCATAAGTTATATAATTGTCTAACCTGTACACCTGAAGCTAATATAATATTGGTCTCAACTGTAATTGAAAAATAAAGAAAAACAACAAAAAAAATGACATCCAAATCACAAACTCCAAAGGAATCTTATCTGTTATCTGGACCTCTCAACAGTATTTCGCCCTGTTGAATTTTCAAATCTCCTTGAAATATTACCATCCTGTAGTTTTATGACCCTACATATCCCTGATTTTCCTCTTACCTCTCTACTTCCTCCTTTCCCACTTTCTTTGCAGTTCTTATTCCTTCTCTGTACATTCCTCAAATGTTGTTGAAGGTCAAGCTGTACTATAAGCCTCACCTTCTCAATACTCATTCTCTCCTTTTAGTGGCTTCCTTGCCACCTGTATACTGATTATTCTCAAAGTTGTATCTCTGGGCCAGAACTCTTTCTTCATCTCTAGACATAAACATACATAGCTATCTTCTTGATATCCTCATATGTATATCTTACAGACAACTCAACTTTAATATGTCCAGACCTAAACCTATCATCCTTTCCTCACCAAATGTTACTCTTCTAGTGTTACCTACCTCTATATTAATATATTAATAGAGGCATCACCTTCACCTTCAAGAAATAGGAGTTATCTTTAATTCCTGTCTTTCCCTCAACCCATGTTATACATGTATCAAAGGTGTATGTATGTACATATATACATATATACATACACCTTTGACATATGTGTGTGTATATATATATTCTTGATACATATATAATGAATATATACGAGGTTTGACTATTAAGTTCGTCAACTTGCCACAGTGCACTTACACTGGCAGCACTGTACTTACTAACAGCTCGGTAAAGTTTCATAAGCTTGGTACATCAGTGTCTCACAACTGTGTTTGTGTCAACGTGTGGCGGTGTCTTGCTGAGTGGCATTCGTTATAGATGTTGCATATTTTTGTGTACTATCGCGAGGATGTCTGAGCTTGAATTAGAGCAACTAACAAACATTAAATTCCTTGTTAAACTTGGCAATAATGGAAGTGAAATCAGTGACATGTTAGTCCAAGTTTATGGGAATAATGTCATGAAGAAAACAGCGGTGTACAAATGGATTAAATTTTTCTGAGGGGAGAGAACATATCACTGATGCTCTGTGACAGATAAACTTCTATATTTTTCTTTTATGAGATGATGAGCAGATTCTTTTCTTTCTAATCCACACTTTCACTGAGGATTTAGTTCCTTGAGAATCTTGCGTTATTCTGAAACCCCATGTCCACCTCTCTATTTTGCACTAGCCCAAGACCTCATCTCCAGTACTTCCATAAATGCTAAAACTCAAGTCTGTTGTATATTCTAGTGTTTACCACATAATATTCATGTTCCTTATTTTTGGTCTTTCAAGATTTCTCTTTCATTTGAACTCAGTTTTGCATTTCAAATAGAATTTATTATATTGTTTTCTAGCATGTCTGGTTGTTTTATTTGGAAAGTTTTAAAAATTATTCAGGTTTTCATGTTGCTAGAAATAGAAGTTATAATTCTTTGTTCATTGCCTGCTTCTCCTTCAGAACTGCTAGATCTATGAGAATAACTATGAATCTTGGTCATAGCTAATTTCTGAAACTAAAAAGAGTGACTAGGACAATATTTGTTAAGTAAATATTAATGTCTGGAATGAATATTATAGCAGAACTAGCAACTGAGATTAGAGAAAAATGTCTAGAATGAACATGAGGGCATCAAAACCAAGTTTGTCTCAATGCATGTGTTCAGAAAAAAGACATCCAGTGTTCAGTGGAGGAAGTGATTTACATGGTAACCTACATAAAAGGAAGTGGAAATTATCTTGATGTTAAATAATTATAGCCTTTAGTCCAATTATCAAGCTTTGCAGAGAGGAGTATCTGTGGTTAATTGAAATGGAGATAAAATCTTAACATATGACTACAAAATTTAAAATTTGATTTTGTAGCCAGATGAATGGGTGTAGGTATCAGAAATTTAGCTTACCCTCTAAACCACATACATTTGGAAATTCATCACTTCACAATTTTGTTTAATGAGATGGGGTTGGGGAGTGTGAAGATTTGTGAAGTCTAATAATAGCTAATAGTTATAGTTCATTTACTATATGTTGTATATTCTTTCCAAAAGTTTTGCCTATATTAATTTATATAATCTTCATAACAACTCATTTTTTTAATTTATTGGGGTGAACAACTCATTTTAATGTGAGGAGACAGATACAAAAAGATTAACAAACAAACAGCTTAACCAAAGTCAAACAGTAGATGGCAGAGCTTGTATTCAGACTCTGGCATTTCTGACTTCAAAGCCAGTTATCCTGAATGGTGGGTACAGTATACTATGCATTGAAATAAAATATTTGTGAAATAGCACTGTGGTATATCATTACATAGAGAAACACTGTTATGTAATTCTGTTCTAAATTAAACACCTCATGTAAATTTTTTAATGTTTATTCAAGAAGAGTATATAAATAGAAGAGCAGAAAATTGTCATAATTATGTATTTTAACAAATATCTTTATGGTTTTCAGGCAAGCCGGTAGTGGTGTGACAGCAGATACTGTTATGAAATTTAAATTCCCTAGGAATAACCATGGTGCATCAATGAAAAACAGAATTGAGTCTATTTTACACCAAATGCTGAATAACTTTGGAAACTTGGAAATAGATTCTTCGACTGAGATAACACGCAAGTATCATTTTTTATATACCTTTTTTAATTTAATATATCTCTCAGTTTAACCAGTTATAATTCACATTTTAATTTAATGAGAGACTGACCACTTTTCCCTTTATGAAAACAGTACATTATAAAGCTAGATATAATATGTAGACCTTTAATACAAAACATTCTAAAGTTTAAAGAATCATTCATGTAGTAAATTTTAATTTGCTAAAATTTCTTTATTCATTTTCCTTCTCAATAGTCCTTATCAGGAATGTTGTTGTCAGATATTCAATTTGTAGTTATGCTATAGAAATGGTAACTGTTCAAGGTCAGAGAGCAATTTAATGATCCACTTCACCTTGAACAGAGCATGCCGTTGGAAGGTAACTGGTAAATATTTGTAGAATAAAATAGGAAATAAGAAGATTTAGGTATATCCCTATCTTCTCTTTGAAAATCATCTCTCCCTCAGCTTGTCTTGAATCTATGTCCATTTTCTTCCATCCCTACTGTTACCACTCTGGTCCAAGCCAATATAATTTCTTAAATTTCTGCACTGGCCTCCACACTGCTCTCCTTGGCCCTTCCAATCTATTGTCCATATATTGATTAAAGAAATATTTTACAATATAAATGCAATCTTGCTTAAAAGCCTCCCACAACTTCCCACAAACACTGCGCCTATCCCTCACACACACCTGTAAGTGGGATGTCGTATTTCCTCCTTTGCCCAGGACAGTCACAGTTCATGCCAATTGTCCAAGGACCATTATAAATATTGTTCCCTCAGTGTCCTGGTTTGAACAGTAAAGGATATTGCCATTTCATCTAAAGCACTGCATGATATTGTTCATACTTCCCCCAGACCTTTATTATACCTCTGTCTTCCTCATTCACTGTAATCTGGCCACACTTTCATTTACTTCAACTGCCAAGCTCCTCGCCTTCCAGCCTCAGGGCCTTTGGATACGTTGTTCCAATTTGTCATAAGCCTCCCTAGATCACACCTGCATCCCCCAGGTCTCATCAAAATTATTGCTTTCTAATGGAAGCCTCTTGTAACTACCATTACTCAAATATTTACCTTTGTCACAGACTCCTTCATTTACCTTCATAACATTTATCACAGTGGAAATGACAAAATCATTTGTGATTCTTGTACTGTTTGTCTTCATCCTACTCTGTAAACTTCCTAAAGGAAAGAACCAGTCTGTGTTGTTGATCCTACTGTCCTTCTACCACCCAGTTTCTAGTACCTAATAGATACTCCATTATTATTTGTTGCATGACTAAAAGGATTACTTACTAAATCCCTAGAATTTAAGGACACTCCTCCAACTTTGTCATGTACTGCTAGCTTAGTAAACCACAATTCCCTCATGATAAGCTCAAGATTAAAGAATTTTGGTGGCTCCCACACAGGACTGATATTCAATCAGATAGTTTACCAATAGATAGGAAAGTAATTTGAAATCTGTTGGTAAACAATCACTGCACCAGGCCCACAAAGTTGTCTCCTCAGCCCCTCTAAGCCCAACCACCCGTACTCTGGACTCCCAGCTCCTCGCCCTGCAACTAAAGAGTTAATGCTAAGCACAGAAGGACCTCCCAGACACTGCTCCAGCTCCATGGCTGCTTGTACCCTTTCTGACTGGCTGGCATTCACACATTACAGTTTGTTTAGTCCTCACAACAACCATATCTTACAATTTTATAGTTTCCACTCAGAAAAGGTAGATAATTGCCAGAGTCATAGAGCCAGCATGGAGAGGAGTCAGGATTTGAAGTCAAGTCTCTCTTGTTCAAAGAAGGAACCAGCAGTGGCCCGTTATTTTTCTTTCCTGCCTCCAAAAAGGTGTCTTGGCTCCTCTGACACTTACAAAGCAGAAGTGATGCCCAAGCCCTGTGAAAATTCTGGCAGCAAGTAAGTTTTGATTTTAGAGAGCATGAAAACCTATTGGAGAAGTTTAGATTTATCTTACCAGAAACAAGAAGCTGATTTCTCATTTAAAGATTTAAAACAGAGAAGGACATGATCTGACATACATTTTTAGAAAAATCAGTCTGGTAAAAGTATAGATGGATGTATTGAAAAGTGCAGAAGTGGAGTCAGGGAACCCAGTTTGAAGGTTATTGTAAGAGTATAGGTATCAAATGATGAAAGCGTGAACTACCGTGTTTCCCCGAAGATAAAACTGGATTTTATACCATATTTCTCCGAAAATAAGACCAGGTTTTGTAATAATTTTTGCTCCAAAAGATGCATTAGGGCGTATTTTCAGGGGATGTCTTATTTTTTTCATGTGCAACTATCTACATTTCATTTATTCATGTACAACAATCTACATATATTCAAATACAGTCATGTCATCTTCTTCTGGAACATCGTCATAACATATACTAAATGTGTCTGTCTGGCTGACGATCTTAAGTGAGGCTTACTTTTGGGGTAGGTCTTATTTTCAGGGAAACACGGTAAAGTAGTAGCCAAAGGGATGGGAAAGATGGGGCTAATTCAAAGGAGAGTCAAAGGACAGAAGGTACAAAATCCGGAAACCAATAAAATGTGGAAATGACAAGAAAGGAAAAGTTAAGAGACCATTTTAGATTTCTAGCTACTGGCTTTAAGTGGTGTGATTACCAAATGAGGAGCCTGGAGTCTGTAAGTGATTAAGTGATTCTGATCGTGGTTGTCTGAGGACTACACCTTAAGAAATTAAGGTGGAATGATATACAGTCCTAATAAGGACTCAGTACAATAGTATTGATCTTACTTACTCTCATCCTTTTCTTTTTGGACACCAGAAATGACTGACCAGGATACAGTACATATCTTCACTCAAGGTAAGTTTTAAAATTATTTTGTAAATATGGCTTACCAGAATATAAAGAGTAAGTGTTCAAGTCATTTTTGTTCTTTGCCAAGGCAGTGTCTACTGAGGTGGTATCTTTATTCTTAATTCATTTACATGGGTTGTTGTTGACATAAGACATTACCAATTCCATTGGTCCATGGAGTGATTTTCAGGTTTCCCTCTCCTTTTAGAAGAAAAGAGGTAGTAGTGGCATTCCACCCACTCTGTATTGAGTTTGACCTCATGAAAAATTTCTTGGCAGCTTTAGAAAGCTTTTCCTGCCCTGGTTCTATGGTGACACTTCTGTAGATGTGTAAGTTATGTTTGGTGACACCAATTATATGGCTTCTCATAACCGCCAGAATACATAGCTTGCTTTGTTGTGGATTTAATTATAAAGTATAATAAAAAAGTTATGAAAGGTGTTGTCAGTTTTATGTCTATAACCTAAAGGAAAAGTTACTACTTTCCAATGTCATCCTGTATACTCTCAGGCTAGGATAACAGAAATATAATCCCTAGAAACAGCAGTTTGCATCTCTGCTGATAAATATAGATACAAATTAGTTCAATGTACCTCAATAGCTGGTCTATCTCAGATACCTAAGTAATGATACAGGATAATGTTACCCCGAAGAGTGTTTTTCAACTTAATTATTATGTTGGTACAAAAGTAATTGTGGTTTAAAGGTTAAAAATTGCAAAAACCACAATTACTTTTGCACTACCCTAATATATATTTAATTCATACTTTTTAGTGAAAATGTGCTTAAGTAAATTACTAGATAATTTGGTTGGAGGATACAGCAAAGGAACCTATGTTCCATGTATATTTGTAATGTAAGTCTAGTCCTCCTCTATCTGGGAACTGTGTTAGAAAAAAATGCCTTTGGATGGTTGTCCCACTGAAGCAGTGTCCCTACTTTAGAGCTGGTCCAGCAATCGAAATTGTTGGTGTTGATTTACCTCTAAAATCCTATTAATAGATTTAAATGAAAGGAAATAAATCATGATGATGGGAGATGAGAGGCATTGAGTGATCAGTCCACTCAGCCCATTTCAGCTTTGGTCATTGGAGTTCTCATGGGCTCTCTTCAGATGTTTAAGTAAACCTCATATAGATACTTAGAAACACTGTCACCCTTGAGAATATTCCTTTTCAAGTTTATTTTAAGATAATTCCTTGAAAGTTGCTGAGAGTAAATCTGAAGCATTCTCACCACACACACACACACACACACACACACACACACACGAATTAACTATGGGAGGTGATGGATGTGTTAATTATCTTGATCTTGATCATCATTCAACAATGTATATGTATATCAAGTCATCATATTGTACACTTTAAATATATTCAGTTACATTTGTCATGTATTATTCAATAAAGTTGGTAGGGGAAAATGCGTTTTCTGATTTTTCCCTAGTATGGGTCTGAGAGTCAATATTTCTTTTCTTTTTTTTTTTCAGCTTACAATAAAATTGTAAGATAGTTAAGTGCACAATGTATGATTCGATACACACACACACACACACACACACACACACACACAATGTGAAAAGACTCCCCTCATCTAGTTAACACATCATCCATCACCTCATTTAGTTACCCCTCCCCCAATTTTTTTGGTGAGAACACTTAAGTTCTACTCTCTTGGCAAACTTCAATTATACAATACAATGTTATCAGCTATAGTAAGCATGTTATACATTAGATCCTCAGATTTTGTTCACCTCATAGCTCAAAGTTTTTACCCTTTTACCAAACTCTCCTTATTTTCAACCCATGTTGGCAATCATTTTCTACTCTGTTTCTATGAGTTTGACTGTATTTTCTTTTTCTTTTTTTTCTTTTTTTTTTTATTGGGGTGACAATTGTTAGTAAAATTACATAGATTTCAGGTGTACAATTCTGTATTACCTCATCTATAAATCCCATTGTGTGTTCACCACCCAGAGTCAGTTCTCCTTCCATCACCATATATCTGATCCCTCTTACCCTCATCTCTCATCCCCCATCCCCCTTACCCTCTGGTAACAACTAAACAATTGTTCTTCTTTTTTTTAAGGTGATATCATGCAGTAGTTGGCTTTGTCAGAATCATTTCACTTAGCACAATACCCTCCAGGTTCATCCATGTTGTTGCAAACGATAGGATTTTCTCCTTTTTTAAGGCTAAATAATATTCCATTGTGTATATATATTACATTGTCATGACTTATTCATCCATTGACAGACACTTAGGTTGTTTCCACACAGCGTCAATATTTCTAACAAGCTCCCAAGGGATGCCATACTGCAGGCCCACAGACCACACTTTGAGTAGCGAAGTTATAGAGAAGAGGGAAATTTCCTGGTGAACCTGTGACCTGAGCTGGTACATCCAGCATTGACCTGTTTTATCCCCCGCTCGTGAGGAATTCCAGAGAACCCTGAAGCTGTTCCTAAATTTGAAGGCACATACCAATTAAGTTCAGAAATGTTCTCTAAAATGCAGTTTATAGGCAACAGTAGTGATGTAAGTACTCTAAAAATATAACATGTCAATCGTGCTTTTGGAAAGGCTAGCATGTCCTGGAGAAGAACACATAAGAGACAGAAAAGTCATAAAAGATGGTGAAATTCTTGTACTATCTCCCAAAAGTTAAAGAATTATGATCTCTGTACATTAATGCTGTTTTCTCATTAGAGTGTGGGGCCCGTTCAGACCTAATGACATTGTCTACAGAGAGAGTCGTGGGAGGCTCTGATGCTGAGGACGGAGACTGGCCATGGCAAGTCAGTCTACAGTGGAATAATATCCACCACTGCGGAGGCATCCTGATCAGTCAGACGTGGATCCTGACAGCAGCTCATTGTTTCCGAAGGTGAGGCCACAGCTCCCTACTCATCTGGAACAACTAGGAGAGACATATACATGAGGACTCCACCTATAACCTTAGGACCGAACATGATTAGATTATGTTGAAAGCATAGTCATGATAGCAAAAATATTTTTTTTCTTATTTAGCTTTATAATTTATTCTTATTTCTCTATTTCAGGTAATAGTATATCATCATGGTAAAGAAGAAAGATTTATATGTCCAAACGTTTAATTTAAATCCTAGCTATAAAAGCTAGGAAATTTATCGAACCTCCATAAGACATTTTTCTTTTTCCAAATTAGGGTCAAATAGGGACATACCATTATCTATGTCTTAGTGTTATTGGTAGGATTAAATAACGAATGCAACTATATTTTAAATGTAAACAAGATGAACTGTTGCAAGAAATTTGCACAATATATCATGTAAGTTAATCAATAGGCTGAAAGCTGATCTCAGACTGCCGTATGCCCTTAATTTATTATTTCAAAAATTACCGAGTGTCTATTATGAGCACAATGCTATCTATTATAAACACTAATTAAACAAACACTGCCCCTACTTTAGGGAGCCCATATTCTAATGTTGCAAGTAGACATGCACAAAAGTAATGATCAATTACAGGGAGTAGCATAAATAAAATGAATTTAAGCAACTTACGGAATATTCTTTCTCGATGTGAATAAAGTTTATTGCTAACATTAGAGTAATAAAATGCCAGTGGATAGTAGAATACATAAACTTATCCTATTGGCATAAAGAAAAGGTCCTACTCCTCATAGTAGAAGGACTTTAGACTTTGGTGTGACAAAAATCTGTTAGGTTCAGACCTAGATCCAAACATTGCTGGGAACTAAACTCAAAAAGTCTACTCAGAAAAGTGATGGTGATCTGAACTCAAGTATGTCTCTGACCATACCTATTCTCTACTCAGACTTTCAGTCATCACTGTCTAAAATCCATCCTCCTTACCACACACCAAAAGTCCTCCAATTAGATCAATTCAGACTTATTTTTCAAAGCATGAAACTTGAGCTCCAGCCAGATTGCATTAGTCTCTTCCCCTGGACTCTGCATACATTTTACTACTTATGAGCACTTGCTCAATATGCTTCTTCTCTTTAAAATGTTAATATCCCTTCCAATCCTCCATTTCTTCCTATTGCAATTCTGTAAAATCTTCACTTTTTCTAAGATGTCCTTTATAGATTCGAGGATACTGCCTCACAACACAGTGCCTGTTACAAAAGTGTTTGTTCAATTAAGAAGGAGTAAAGATTAGCAAGGCTAGTATACAATTTCTAAACAAAAGTTTTAGGAAACCCCAAATTATTCTGAATTTTTCTTATAGCTATTTTACAACTCAATAATTTTTACACAATGAATAAATTTAAAATTATCAAATTTCTGGTTTCAATTGACACATTTATTGCTGTGTCCCAGAAAACACAAGGAATGAAATTCACAAAAACATTTCAGTTTTCATTGCCACCTGAAAGGCCAAAGAACAGGAGTGGCACTAATTGATTTCCATCAACCCTCAGTGTGGGAACCAGACATGCAAATACCTGGACTTAGCAAGCACTTAGTGTAACCAGAGATGTAACAGAAACAGTACTGGATTCTAAGTCCTATTCAGATCCAACCACCAAAAGCTAAGTAAAATCTATCACTATATGAAAGCCACAGTTATAAATATCACCAATGAAAACCAAAGGAATCCATGGTTTTAAAGTCTTAGAACATCTTTGAATTTTGCCTCCCCAAATCTTTCTATTCACTACCATGACTGATCGATGAGAGTCAACAAGCTACATGAACCTTGTATTGGTTCTACTCTCCCTGTAGACCTGATTAGCACTGAGAACCTATCAGTGAGGATTCGTTTGGGGCATGACCAGCCTTATGTAAAGATACATATAAGTGATGAGGCCCTCACAGAAAGGAGTCTTGAATTGTCATCTCCTCTATGAAGTTTTCCCTGATGCTCTCTTCCCTCCCTCACCTTATTCCCACAGAAATGTGCTTATCTATCTTCAACAGTAGACCCTCAGATTGGATAGGCTATTTCCCTTAGTCTCCTCCTTTAGTGTGTAGAGCTGCCCAATGACAAGACCATAATTATTTATATTTTTATTACCACAGACTCATCCTATTTTTTATACAAAGTAGATACTTAGTAATGGCTTGTTGAACTATAACTAATGAAAATAATAGGTACCTTCACTGAGTGCTAACCTTGTGCCAAGCACTGAGCTTGACATACTTGTCTCACTATAGCTGTGTGAGAGGGCATTAACAATCACAGGTTATGTATTAAATAAAGTGAGAACTAGAGATTGTAAGTAATTTGCCCTAAATAATACTGCTAATGTGCAGCACAGCCAAGATTGAAATCTAAATCTAACTGGTTCCAAAACCATGCTTTTATCCATTTGGAGAAATAGAGTAAAGGGAAGCAGGGAGGCAGGGAGAGAAGAAAGAATATCTTTTAGAACCTTCACTGTAAAGACCCTGAGGGAAAAAACATTCAATGTAGAAAATCCATGTATTTGCTTGTTGTCAAAAACTTTTTTCTTTAGGATTTTTAACTCTTATATAAGCTACTTATATAAGTACTTATATACTTCACTCTTATATAAGCTACTTATACTTATATTCACTCTTATATAAGCTACTTATACTTATATTCACTCTTAAATAAGCTACTGTACCTTATAAAAGTACTTCCTGTCTTTATAATTTTATTTTCTCTATTAATTCCACTATATCTAAACTCAACAAAACTCTTCAATGGTAATTTGGCTTTTATTCAACATTTTCTTTTTATTCATCCTTAGGAGCATGTTTAGTTAATCACAGTTCCTTATTTTTCATCAGTCTGTACAAGATCTTTTTCTCATTTTATTATATATGTTTTTTCTCATTTCGTACCTGGATCCTACTTCCCCTGCCCCTAGTATGTCTCTAATCATGCAACTACTCATGAAATCTATAAGTTTTTTTTGTTTGTTTTTGGGGGTTTTTTTGGAGCGGCTTGTTTGTGTACATGCCTTTAACTTATATAAGTAGCAATGTGTATAATGTTTCATATTGTTCCTTATTATTTTGGCTCAACCTTGGGAATTTGAATCTGGTCTGCTACTGAATGCACCCTATTTCTTCATTCAAGTAGGTTGCTCCAGCTTCCTACTGCCACAAAGATTGTGTGAGTGTGTGCCTACACCCACATACACACATCCCTTCATATGCGCCTCTCTATAAACCTGCAAGAATTTCTCTGAAATATGTATGCAGAAGTATGTATGCACTCTGCTAAATACACTAGAATTCTTTCCAAAAGTTTACATCTTAACCAGTAGTACAGAGGAGTTTAAACTTCTCCTCCTCACCAACACAATATTCTTCTCTATTTTAATTTTTGTCTCTATCATAAATATACATTAGATGCTCATTACTGTTATAATTTCTATCTATCAGCTTACTAGTGAGTTTGAGTAACTTTTCATATCTGTTAGCTATTTGAGATTCCTCTACCATGAATGGCTTATTAATATACTTTACTCATTTTATAATCATTTTTCTGTCCATTTATTGTTGGTGTACAGACACTTTTCTGTATTTTCTACTAAAGATTTAGATATTAAACATTGCAAGTATTTTCTCATGGTTTCTTATCCATCTGGTAAACTTTTCTGTAGTATGCTTAATTTTGATTCCATGAAATCCATCCATTTTATCCTATGGTTTGTGCTTTGGGCGTTTGATTGAAAAGTCTCAATTTCTAGGTCATAAAGATAATGCCCTACATTTTTTTATATTAGTGTTTGCTCTCTCCTTCTCCCTCTCCCTCCCTCTTTCCTCTCTCTCTCTCTCTCTCTCTCTCTCTCTCTCTCTCTCTCTTTCTCTCTCTCTCATGCATCAAATTCTTCAAGAAGTATCATACTTAGTTCAGAAAAATCGTTCATTAATAAGACAAGAGCCCTTTTTCATCACTACTGTTTAAATGGAGCTCTGGCTAATGGCAAGGAAAGGGAAAAAATAAGGATTGGAAGGAATGAGTTAAAACTAAAGTGGACCTTATTTCAGACTTCTTCGTTGCTTGGATGGGAGAATATAGAAAAGAGTGAAATCAAAGGGGATATGTGTGTTATACTACCTATCAGCAAAACATCACAATATCCTCATTGGAACATAAAAACACTAAGATGTTCGCCAATCTAAGATATGTTTTCTAAAATCTTTCTGTTTCTTTTTTTAAAGTTTATTGGGGTGACAATTGTTAGTAAAATTACAAAGATTTCAGGTGTACAATTCTGTATTACATCATCTATAAATCCCATTGTGTGTTCACCACCCAGAGTCAGTTCTCCCCCCATCACCATATATTTGATCCCCTCTACCCTTATCTCCCACCCCTCTCCCCCCTTACCCTCTGGTAACCACTAACCTATTGTCTGTGTCTATGAGTTTTTGTTTCTCATTTGTTTGTCGTGTTCCTTTGTTGTTTTTTGGTTTATATACCACATATCAGTGAAATCATAGGGTTCTCTGCTTTTTCTGTCTGACTTATTTCACTTAGCATGATACTCTCAAGATCCATCCATGTTGTCACAAATGGTCCTATTTCATCTCGTCTTACCGCCGAATAGTATTCCATTGTGTATATATACCACAACTTCTTTATCCATTCATCTATCCATCAATGTGATACATCACAAACAAAATAAAGGACAAAAATCATATGATTATATCAATTGATGCAGAAAAAGCATTTGACAAGATACAACATCCATTTATGATTAAAACACTTAATAAAATAGGTCCAGAAGGAAAATACCTTAACATAATAAAGGTATTTAATAAAGACAGTGCCATTTTGAGGGAGCATCAATATAAAACAGATTAGTTCTTTAGCTTTGAAACCAGAGTGGTTTCTCTTTTCTTGCTGAATTAAAAATTATCCATATATGATAAAGGCCATATATGATAAACCCTCAGCTAATCTCATAATTAATGGTGAAAAACTGAAGCCCTTTGCTCTACGTTCAGGAACACGACAGGGCTGTCCCCTATCATCTCTGCTTTTCAACATAGTATTGGAAGTCCTTGCCAGAGCAATCAGGCAAGAGAAAGAAATAAAAGGCATCCAAATTGGAAATGAAGAAGTTAAATTGTCACTCTTTGCAGATGACATGATGCTATATATCGAAAACCCTAAAGATTCCACCAAAAAGCTATTAGAAACAATCAACGAATACAGTCAAGTTTCCGGCTACAAAATCAACGTACAAAAGTCCATTGCATTCCTATATACTAACAATGAAATCTCAGAAAAAGAAATACAAAAAACAATTCCTTTTGCAATTTCAGCAAAAATAAATAAATAAAATACCTAGGAATAAACTTAACCAAGGATGTGAAAGACCTATATGCTGAAAACTATAAGACATTTTTAAAAGAAATCTATGCTTCTTATTGGTAAAAAAGGGGAAAGTATTAAGAAGTACAAGTTGGTAATTACAAAATAGTCATGGTGATATAAAGTATAGCATAGAAAATTAGTCAATAATTTTGTAATAACTATTCATACTGTCAGATGAGCACTAGATTTATTGGGGTGATCACCTCATACGACTACATTATATAAATGTCTAATTGCTATACTGTACACCTGAAACTAGTATATTATTGTATGTCAACTGTAATTGAAAATTGTTTTTCAAGTGTACTTTTTTTAATTAAAGTTTATTGAGGTGACAATTGTTAGTAAAGTTACATAGGTTTCAGGTGTACAATTCCGTATTACATCATCTACACATCACATTGTGTGTTCACCACCCAGAGTCACCTCTCCTTCCATTATCATATTTGATCCCCCTTTACCCTCATCTACCACCCCCTAATCCTTACCCTCTGGTAACCACTAAACTATTGTCTGTGTCTATGAGGGTTTTTTTTTTCTTCATTTATTTGTCTTGCTCCTTTGTTGTTTTCAGTTTTATATCCCACATAGCAGTGAAATCATATGGTTCTCTATTTTTTCTGTGTGACTTATTTCATTTAGCGTAATAATCCAAGAAAATTTTTAAAAAATTATTTGAAAAGAAATAAAATCTTTGTTTCTTAAGACAAATGATCACTCATTGTGCCAGTGAAGAGTTAAACTCCTTTACTAGTTATGTAATACAAAAATATATAACAAGAGAGAAGTTAATCAAATTATTCCTTGATGGTGGTGGGGGGTGACAAACACAAAATCCAAATATTTGAAATTCTCATAAATTCCCTATTCAAATCTATGTGTTTTTTGTTTGTTTTGTGTTTGTTTGTTTGTTTTTTAGAGACTCTGATCCTCGTAAATGGATTGCCACCTTTGGTATTTCCTTAACATTTCCTAAACAGAGAATGAGAGTAAAGACTATTTTAACCCATAAGAATTATAACTCTATAACTCATGAAAACGATATTGCAGTTGTGAAACTTGAAACAGATGTCGACTTTACCAAAAACATCCACAGGGTGTGTCTCCCAGTGGCTACCCAAAATGTTTCACCTGGTTCTACTGCTTATGTAACAGGATGGGGATCTCAAAAATATGGCGGTAAGTGTCTCAGCAAAAACAACAAAATCTCCTGGTGCATGCTATTTTTTGTTAATTAGGGAACACCTAAAGGACAGGTTCTATGGGCAGAATCATCCTATATTCTGGTCTGCCTAAACTCTAGTTATTCCTCAGTTTCTTCAGCAAAGAAAGCAACACCCCTAGACACTATGGGGAATTCTCAAACACAGTAATAGGGAAATGTAAAACTATGTGACGAAGAAACATGAGTTCTTAAAAAAAAGAAAAGAAAAAGAATCATGAGTTCTCCAATGCTGTTGAGACTCCATAGGACTCAAATGATTTTCCTATAAAGAAAATAAAAAAAAGTTTTAAAAGAGGACGTGGCTAGGTACTCTCTAAAGGTTTTAACACCCTTTGAAGTGTTAATACCCATTTAAGTTATTGTGGAATGAAATAAATCCTACTTCAAGCAAGAAACTCTCTGGGTACATAAGCATTTTCTCAGACTTGTCTATTGAATGAATAAAATGGAAATAAATATAAGGGCAATGGGAGAGCAAAGAGGGCCAAGGGGAAAATAAAAGTATCAGCCAGGAAGTGAAAAGATAGCATTAACAACTGTCATGTGTTTATACCCATGTTGTAGATGTCTCACCAAGTGATAATACAAATATTTAATTGTCCAAGAAGATATTTTGTTGTGTTCTCATGGTCCAAAATAATTTAGTGTAGTAGATAAAATTTGTGCCAGTGACAAAAATGGCAGTGCCATTTTGAGGAAGCATCAATATAAAATAGATTAGTTCTATTTAGCTTTGAAACCAGAGTGGATTAAAAGTTATCCAGTATATAATTTTCCAATTCAGAGTTGGTCAGTAGATAATTTAAATGCTACTAGTCAATTTTAAGATAGCGAGTTTTGTTTTTCTCTTAAGGTCTAAGGAGTATCACAAAGCTAAAGTGAAAAACAAAACAAAAAAAAGAAAAAAAAACACTTATCTGTGTAGAGGGATTATCCTTCTCTACTGTGGGTATCTTTGCTGAGAAGACACTTCTAAGTACATATTCAATATCCTTCTTTAATGAATGAGAAATAATGTATGGAATACATTTATTCCATCCCATATTCATCATAGAGTCATTAACTTATATATCTTGAAGTCCATTTGCTTTCTGCTGTATACTTAACAGGCTACACAGTTAAAGATCTACAGCAAGGACGGGTCAACATAATAAGTAATGAAGTATGCAATGAACCATTTAGTTATAATGGAGCAGTCTTGTCTGGAATGCTATGTGCTGGAGTACCTTACGGTGGAGTGGACGCATGCCAGGTAAGTTCAAGACAATTTTATCAATGTTATCATTCAAGTTTATAAGTACTTACTAGTATGTGGTACTGTGATAGGCATAGAGGTAAACTATAATACTGTAGTTCTGATCCTCTCAACATTGACAATCTAGATTTTACAGATAAAAATCTTTTATGAGTTGATTTGTCATGAAAAACTAATTCTGAGAAGCCAAATTGCAGAGTGGTTAACCACCCAAGCTCAAGAACCAGACAGACCTGGGTTTGAATTATTTAACCTCTATAACCAATTCTTTTATCAGTAAAATGGGGTTGATAACAATAATAGCATCGAACTTTTGGGGTACTACTAAAGATTAGACGGAGATTAACTATGTCAGGCATGTACTAAGCAACAAAGAAACTTCAGCTATTTTTATTGTTTTTGTTAACCTAGATTATGATCACTGACATTAATAATTAATTTCAACCTTTATTTAATATTCATATAAAAGTGATTTTTTAAATTAGTTTCAGGTGTAGAAAACAATGTGTTAGACATTTACACCCCTCACAAAGTGATAACCCCCCTCTCCCAATCTACTACCCTCTGACATCGCATACAGCTGTTACAGATCCACTGACTCTATTCCTCATGCTGTACTCCACATCCTGTTCCATATCACTAATTTCAACCTTTTAACCACTGTGAGGGTTTAAATAAATTAATCACAGATAATAATTTATGGTAAAATACAAATAACATATGAATATCAGCACATTTAAGATAGAAAATTTACACAAAAAGCTTAGTTACTTGAGTCACAACAGCTCCTACAATTTTAAAACAGCAAAATGAGAAAAATAAACAACCTATTTAGATCCACTCTATAATTTTCAACCGAATATAAAAATGCAAACAATATTAAATTTCTCCTTTAAAATAATTAGTATTAGATTTTAATACTAAATTTTTAAATTAAATTATCTAAACAATTTAGGTAGTTATATCTTTTAATAGATTTTATTCCTATGTCTGAAACCCAGCCCCATATATTAATAGTAACAACTACTTAGTATCAAAAATTACATTTCTGGAATTAAGAAAAATTATATTAAGAAAAATATAAGAAAAATATATATAAAAACAATATATATAAGAAAAATCAATCTGTTTTCTTAGAGAATCTGAAGCTGTTTTCCTGGGAATTGTAATCAGAAAAAAAATCTGGTTTATTCTTTCCACAAACATTACTTTTACATATAGGGCTCACATTATTTGAAAAAAAAAGTAAATAAAAAGTAGTTCTTACATAGTTTTTGTGAAGACCCCAATCCATATGCACTTTCCCCAAAATGAAACAGTTTTTTGACTTTGTGTGTAGGTGAGGGGAATTGGTTATCAATTTTCAAGATATCATTAATTACCTACTGGCCCTTTAACCCCTCTATGTGAATATGTCTTTGTGGTAAGGAATGCTTCTTACTCTCCTACCTGTATCTTGTTTTCTTTCTAGCCCTGTAACAACTTGGGCTAGAATTCTCAACTTGCTTAGTTTTCCAAATAATTCACCAAATAAGAAACACACCTCTATACTGCCAATTCTGGATTACTAAAACCTGGATTAATTATTAGATTCCGGATTAATTAGACCTGACTTATGGATACACAAGTATAAAAGCGTGTTACTCACAATTTACTCATGATGCCCTTTACCTTCTGTGTATACAAATTCTGCTCTTCCACCAAGCCTAGTTCAAGCCATAACTCATCATATAACGTCTCCAAATCTGATTTTCAGCTGCAATACTATAATACAGATTTTATGCCTCAAAAATAGCATTTTACGCAAGAGCTTAGAATATGATATTCATTTATGTTCATTTATTGAAAGAAAATGATTACTTTCCACGCACCATGTGCTATCACAACAATGGGATCCCGCACTCAGTAAAGCTATGGGCTAGAACAGAACACAAGCTCAGATGTCTGCACAATCAAGCAGTGAAGTTCACCAAATACAGGAAACATTACAGTTTAGCATTTGCTTGCTCATTCTTGGTAAGACATTACACAGAAATTTCATAATATAAAAGAAGTAGCGGCAAAAACACAATGATGAAAAAGTGCTGAGAACTGAAGCAGATTTGCACAATCTAAAGGAGGCAGGTGCCAACCAGCTTGATGCAGTGTTTACCATGCAAGCTGGTGATTCACACACCAACCCTTCTTCACATCAAGGCCAGTAATTATGCAGATATATAAGAACTAGCTACTAAGAGCAGTCAAATGAATAACAAACTGTTCTAGAATACACTTGATAATAATAGCTGATGTTTTATTAGTACCGACTATAAGCCAAGCAGTACTCAAAGTGCTATGTGTGTTAAACTCATTTAAAAACATATAAAAACATTATTTACAGATGAGGAAATTGAAGCACAGGGAGCTATCTAATAGCTTACTTAAAGTAATATATCTGGCAAGTGGAGGATTCAAACCCAGGTTATTTAATTCCAGAACACTCAAATTTAACCCATCATGCAGCATCTAAGATCTGCTAAATTTGTCTCCCCAACTAGAGAGTGTATGCACAGATATTTGTTTGTTGGCTTATTATTATAGTTGGCTGGTGTTTCATAAGGAGTGTTTTACTCATTGCCATATATATATATTTTTCTGTGTATTCACCAAAAGAATATTTTTGGTGAATCAGACACCATGTAGGGAGAGTACTGTGAATAGACAGATGAGACTTGTAAAAACTCATTAATTCAACAAATATTTTATTAGCATCTCTATGGGCTAGAAGCTTCAGATACAGCAGTGTCTGGAATAGGTATGCCCCTTCCCTGATGGGCCTTACAAAATAGCCAGAAAAACAGGTATCATAAATGCAATGAGTGTTGCAGAGATGCAATGAGTGTTACACTGAAAAGGTATCATAAATGCAATGAGTGTTGCAGAGATGTGTATCTGCTACAGTGAGGGGAACTGATCTGTGGGAGTAAGTTTAACAGGTTCACAAATGTACTTGCATGAAACAATGAAGAAGCAGTGAAAGAGACACACATAAGATATAGGGACACGGGCAGTGACAAACTAACCCAGCCCAATGGTGGAAGGAGAGGCAGTGGAGAGGAAAGGTACAGGTGGTCAGGGATGGCTCTGTGATGGAGGTAAAACTTGGGACGAGTGGCAAGCAACCTGTCCACTGAGGGAGCCGGGAAAATGTGTTTCTCATCTTCTCACACTTGCTGAAGGAATAACAGTGTTTCCCCCAAAATAAGACCTAGCCGGACAATCAGCTCTAATGCATCTTTTGGAGCAAAAATTAATATAAGATCCGGTATTATATTTTATATTATATTATATTATATTATATTATATTATATTATATTATATTATATGATCTGGTCTTATAGTAAAATAATTTATTGTCATAATGGATACGACTTCTACTGCCATAGAAATAAACTCCTAACTTTGGGATTGTCTTCACACTTAAATAATCAATCATTCTGTTTCCCTCAGGGTGACTCTGGTGGCCCACTAGTACAAGAGGACTCAAGGCAACTCTGGTTCCTCGTGGGGATAGTAAGCTGGGGGGATCAATGCGGTCTGCCAGATAAGCCAGGAGTATACACTCGAGTGACAGCCTACCGTGACTGGATAACCGAACAAACTGGGATCTAGTGTAATAAATGCCTCTCTGTCACAAAGTCTGCATACAGGTGTGCCTGTCTAAGATTCCAAAACTATTCTTTTCAGATGCAAAAGAAATGGGAAGTGTCTAACATCCTATTACATAAATATGGTTTCACAAACACTGTTGGATCTTTATTACTATGGATTTTCTATTTTATCAAGAAAAGCATATGAACATTGAATAGCACTGTGGCTGTGTGCCGGGGAAAGACAGAAAACTAGTTACAGAGGTAAGAATTTAATTATAATTGTGATAAGTGCTAGTAGTGAGGAAAACAGGTACTCAAGAGTGGATACTAAAGGAATCTGGGTACATCTGCAGAGTCACAGGCGTCTTCTGTGAAGAAGTCTCACTGAAGCTAAGTGGACAAAATATTGAAACTTGCAAAGGAAGAAATGGTGAATTAACATTCAAGACAGACAGAACAACAGGAGGCAATAAAAATACGATTTATTCGAAATTTCTGCTTACTCAATATTTTATAGGTAGGGTAAGTCCTGAAATTAAGTATATGAAGTCATTGCTCAGTCCTACAGCAATCTCAAGTATCCTGTAAGAACATGCTCCCATAAGAACTAACTGATGAATTTCAGGCATTTAAGTTCAAAGCTGAAATATTTGCTCCTCAACTAAGACCCAAAGCATTATAAGCAATTTCCATGATTACTTTTATTAAAAATATCCTTCATCTATGCGAAGGAGAGAATTTATTTCCTCCCTAGAGAAGCTTATGAAATATACCTACCCTATTTTCTTGAAAATAAGACCTAGCCGGACAATCAGCTCTAACGCATCTTTTGGAGCAAAAATTAATATGACCTGGTATATTACATATTACATTACATCATATTATATCACATTACATTATATTATATTATATTATAAAGACCCGGTCTTATATTATAGTAAAATAAGACTGGGTCTTGTATTAATTTTTATTCCAAAAGACACGTTAGAGCTGATTGTCCGACTAGGTCTTATTTTCAGGGAAACACGGTACACAACCTTCTCAGGTCACTTACAACTACAGTGTTTTTTTTTCCAACTAAATAAGAGTAATTTTAAGAACTTAAGATCACCAGTGGCAGTTATTTTTGGTTTAAGAATCCTCAATACCTAAACCCAAATAATGAATTAAAAGTCACGAGGAAAAAAAAAAAATGTGAAGAGTTGGTTTGCAAAGAGAAAGGCTTAATTTCAACATTATCATAGAAAGAGAAGGAACTTCTCGTGCTCTCTCTCTCTCTCTCTCTCTCTCTCTCTCTCTCTCTCTCTCTCTCACACACACACACACACACACACACACAAATTTAAAAAATACATTAAAACTTAATGGCACAGCAATTTATATAGTCTAAATTATGAATGTTACTGAATTTTTAAGGGATCCTAGCAAAGCTAAAGCATGGTTATGCATGATCATCTATGTGTCAGGGCTTCTAACTTACGACACCTGAGTATCAGAACTACATGAATTGTGATGAAAACTCCTCATGTAAAATTGTGAGGAGACCTACACTGAAGTCATTTGCTTTTAAGGAAAAGAGGTTGAAAAATGTAACTAACCCTTGGAGAAATGTACACACAAATTGTTGGTTTACCTTATTTCAAATAAACTCTCTTAAAATCATTTCCCGGCCTAAGTATTTATGGAAGTTATGATTTATGAAGGACAATCCAAAACAATTTATTTAATTGGTTCTCCAACAAGAAAATTGTCATCTAGACTCTAAAGGCTTGGCACTTTCTGCTGCCTTATAATCAAGCTTTGTAACTGAGGCAAGCGTCCAGCTTGACACTCCCTGGCTGCACCCTGTAAGGACAACATTAAACTGGTAATTTAGGATATGCCTCAAGGGGAGTGGGTTTTTATGCCTGTGTTGGTGTTTGTGAGAGGGTGTGTGCATGTGCCATCACATAATCATAAGCATATTTTTGTTTATTTCCATAGTTTGAAAGCTATATAAAGTACTTATTTAGCAGAAAATAGAGAAAACTCAATTTATTGAAAATACTATTTAGCAAACATGCGTATTTTTATGAAGAGATAGTTGAACACCAGAACACTTGTTTTAAGAGGTTTTTTGTTTTTTTTAAATGTGCTGATGGGTTCTGTTTTTCTGACAGCCAAGTAATTCTATGAAAACAATTTTGAATATTTATGGGAGGGGCAATGATTTAGAAATCATCCTTTCAGTTCTTAAAAAAATCATTCTGGAAACTCTGGCAGAAACTTTCTAGCACCCTAATTCAGTGCCGGAAAGAGAAATATCAGGGAAAATCCTGTTCAGCACATAGAAAAAAGAAAAAAACAACTAACAACCCTCCAACCCCCAAAAAAATATAGCAAACAAGTGAATATTTGACATTCAAACCAAATCCTTTTGAGTGTAAAATAATGAACAGAACTAATGAAAGAGTCAGAATTATCCAAGAAAATTTAGAGCGAACAACTGATTCTTTCTATACCATTTGGAGGTCTTACTTAGAGTGCAAATCATTTGTTTAAAAAAAAATGTATTGAGCCCTTACTAGTATGTTCAAAGATTTCTACTGCACATTGATGAAACTAAGATAAACAAGAAATATTCCTGCCATTAAGACAGAGAATGGTGGTATTGACAAAAATATTATATAAAACAATGGATGCAACAATAATATTTATTGCAGGATAATAAAAGAAAGGGACAGGTCCTACAAGACTCAGGGGAACTATTTTATAATAATACAAAAAGATGAGTTTTCCAGAGCATCAATTTGCCTCATACTCTATGGTCAGGGAGAAGGGAGCTAAGAATTTATCAGATTATTCATCTAAATCTGTCACAGGCTCTAATTTACACAAGTCAATCCCTACTTTCCAATTTGCTAAACATTAAATTGTTCAAACAGATCCAAAATAGATTTTATTTTTATATTTTTCATATATCTACATAATCCAAATCTCAAAACCCAGTCCTTTCCATTTCTAATCAATCAGTTTGGTTAATCTCCAATGGGAAAGAAAAGGTAATTTCCCCCATGTATTTCTAGTGATTTATTTCTATAAGAATCATTTGTCTTTTGAAAAATCAGTCCCTTATCATGGGAGATATTGAATCAGAAGCTGGATGATCTCCCCCAGAAATGTTCTGAAAGATTTCACAGTGGGTCAGGCTTAACAGGCAGATAATTTCTATGGTTTCTTTCAATATGAGATTCTATTCATGATACACAAATAGTTTTAAGGGAGCATAGAGCTCTGTGAGAAAGTCACTTCAGAGTATTAGCACTCATTTGTTTGTTTAATCTGGTGCACAACCATGAAACAAATCATCTAGAGTAAAGAAATGAGAATTCAAATTAAATAGAAATCCATTTTGGTGAAAAAGGCAACTGAATGAAATTGAGGAATTAATTCAACAGCAAACAGAGCTCACAGGGCATTTTCAGAGCTACCTCTACATTCAACCTACCTCCAATCATATAAATTAGATTGAAATTAGTAATGGAATAAAAAGCAATTGATACATTAATAAAGCATTGCTGTTGTTTTTTCCTGAAAAATTCATCCATCTAACCGTTCATTTTTTCATCCAACCATTTGTTTATCAATAGCATTTGAGCACTTATAATGTGCCAGTCACTATTCTGGACTAGTCAAAACAACTTCTAGGAAAGAGCAAGCCAGACAGAGGAAGAAGCAAAGGTAAAAGTCCTGACGTGACTATGTCTGTGGGTTTGAAGAACAGGAAGAAGTCAGTGTGGCTAGAACAAAACATGAGACTGGTGTTAGATGAGGTGAGAAAAATAGGCATGTGGACCAAATAAAGAAGTTTTCATTTTATTCTAAATTTGAGGGCAAGATTAAGGAAGGAAATCATATGAGCAATTTTGCATTTTCTAAATACTTATCTGTCTGCTCTTAAGAGAAAACCCTATAAGAGACCAAAAGTGGACTAAGGAAGATGAGTCAGAAGACACAGTAATCCAGGGAAAAGATGGGACTGATTTGATTGAGAAACTAGCAGAGAAGATGGTGCAAAATAGGTGAATTCAGGAAATATTTGCAGGGAGAAACAACAGGAATTTCTAATAGATCAGATTTAGGGGCTGAGCAAAAGGGAGAAATTAAGTTGACTCAAATTTTGAGCCTGAATGACTGAGAGGAAAATTTGTGAGGAGGACTTGATTTGGGTATGGGGAATTAAGAGTTTCTTTCTGAATCTGTTACATTTGAAATGTATATACAAACCAGCAAGTCAGGCAAACGACCATAAATACAGATCTGGAGCTACGGGGAGGGATTGTGACTAGAAATATCAATTTGATGGCATTTACATTTCATCGAAGTGGGACAAAATCCATAAAGGGTGACTAGAAGATAGAATGGGATAAGTAGCTGTTAGAAAATAACATAAGGAAATATCTTGATGAACTCAAGAAATACCTTGATATCTTAAGATAATGATTTTAGTATGACAAAGAAAAGAAATTTAGAAAAAAATGTTAAATTTGATTTTATTAAAATTAAGAACTTATTGAAAAGACTATTATTAAAGGATAAAAAGACCAAATGACAGTAAGAGAAGATACTTGCAATATAGATAACTAGAAATAACTTGTATCTAGAATTTATTTGGAATAACTACAAATTAATAAGGAAAAGATAGATAACTCACTAGAAATATGGACAAAAGATTGGAACAGGTACATCAGAAAAAAAAGAAATCCAAATGACCAATAAATGTAACAAATGGGGCTCAGCCTTATTAGGAACAACGAAAATGAAAAACAAAGTCACTGTACTATACCACATCTAAACACTTATGGATAAAAATTGAAAGTCTGACAAGATCAAGAACTGGCAAGAATGGGAGAGTATAAATTGTTTTAATAAATGGGGGAAAATTGGCATCTAATAAAGAATATCACATGGATGTCCTATGACCTAGCAATTACACTCCAAAGTGAATACTCTTGACATGGCTGCACATGAGCAAGAATATGCAAAGCAGCATTACTCATAATAGCCAAAACACTAGAAACAACCAAATGTCCATTAACAATCAAATGGATAAATAAATTTTGTTATTTATTTATGCAATAGAATATCATACCTCAACAATAATGAATATACTAAAACCACACTTAACAACACGGATGAACCTTAAAAACACAAAATGAAACAAAAGAAGCCAGTCACATAACACATACTATCCTATTCACTGGGATGTAAAGTAGAGCATAAAGAATATAGTCATAATGCTATAATAACTATGTATGATGTCAGATAGGTCCTACACTTATCAGAGTGGCTTCATAAAGTGTATAAATGTCTAACGACTATGTTGTACACTGGAACTAATATATAATATTGTTTGTCAACTGTAATTTAAAAAATATTTAACTGTATTATTTAGGAATTCATTCTTACTCATGAAAAAACTATAAAGAAAAGAGATATTACCAAAACATCTAGGACGATGTTTATCTTTAGGGGTGTAGGATTAGAATTGTAAATAGGAAGGGAAAGGCACGGAGCTGCTTCTTTGTTAGCAAACTTCTATGGACATTTGGTTAGGGTAAGTTTATGCTAAGTAAAAGTTTATGTTAAGTTATGGTAAGTAAATGTACATAAACATTGTACATTTATGTTTTATGTGCTTTTCTGAATGTGTATCGTTTCTCCGATCTCTGATGCAGAACATGTGTATTCATCCCCAGCATGGTTAGGGGAAGCAACTGATAATTCTCAGGTCATACAGGAAAGAACACTTGAAGGAAATATATGAATTTTTTTTAAGGTATATGTTATGATAGATAGCAGGAAAATCATTTTATTCCTGTTCATGAGCCACATTAATATTTTAATAATTGTTTTCATTTAAATGTTTATGCTTCTGTTAGGATTACCTATCAATATTAACATTGTTAATATACTTAATTTAAATATTTCTACCATGCATGGTTCTATTCAAATACTAGGTTCTACTTCTTCCACAATTAGTAATTTTTCTAAACTATAATATTTCAAGGGTAAAATAAAAACATACATATAATCCCATTTTGTAACAAGAGTGTACTTGCAATAATAAAAGTGACAATGTTTTAATAAAAGTGTGTGTGTGTGTGTGTGTGTGTGTGTGTGTGTGTGTGTTAATATAACACCCTTAGAAATATAGTCCTTGGAAAAATACTTAGGGAATCAATGTGCCCAAATTTTCTTTGCTGGTAATTTCCTACCTTTACATTTTTAGTCCCCCTCTGTGAAAGATATAAAATTAAGATTAGCACTGTACAGCCTTTATAATTTGCAATTCTTTTATAGAGAAAGTCCTGATGTAAACATCTTTTAATATTCCAAATATTTCCATTTTTATGACAATAACTGTTTAGTTTACTGTTTGGGTTCTATTAGTCAGGAAAAATGGTCAAGGTTTTCTACCAGCTGTTTTATTTACATGATTTGTCACTGGGAAAGAAAACTATCAGATTTAGTGGCCACATCAATGACTTTGAGGCACTAAAATATGTTTAGAAGAGATAAACTCAGTTAATCCGTTGGCTATTACTAGATATTTAGATGTCTCGATTCAGTGGTAAAATGGCAGAATTTTGCCTAAATGTCATATTTCATCTAGTTTTCTGGAGTGTCATCAACTCATAATTTTTAAAAGTGGGTTTTATTGCAGGCATCTACACTAAAGAGAAACTTGAACATTATGCCAGAGGCTTACAAATACATTTTTAGGTGGCAATAATATAAAGACAAATTTCATAAACAGTAACTATGTTCAAGTGCTGGATAATATTTTCACCTTATCATCAAATATTGTTGCATATTGTTATTTTTCAAAAAAGAAGGAATAAGGGAAAAAACTCAGCTCATAATATGATTTAATGTTTATATTTAGTTGTCATAGTAGGTGTTTTCCTTAAAAATTATTTAAACTCTGAAAAAGGTCAGAGATGTGAGCAAGTTCACACAGTAGGAAAAGACAAAAGACAGTTCAATTGCTGGTTCTCTGATTCAGACCGAAGCTCTTCATCACTGCTCACCAAATCTTGCCAACCAGTTACACTATTCTTCCACTAGTACTGGTTCACTGAAGGACCACGGTGGGCCATGGGCAGTATTTTCATTTCCTTTCCTGTAAAGCTTCATCAGTAATATTCCCTATTTCATAGGGTTTTCCTTCAGGTAAATGAGAAATGTGAATATTTTGTCTAAAACAGACAATATGAAATTTGGTTATTAAGGAAAAGTGATTTAAAAATAGAATAATTGAGCCAACAAAAAAATGTTAAATGGTAAGTTTTGCTCTGAAGATATATAATCATGTAATTTATTTCACAACTAGCTATGCATTCTAAAATTCTATTTTATATTACTCCATAATTTCAATGATAAGAAGACGTCTTTTTCTAAAGCTCTAAATCACATTCAAAAAATAAGTGCCACTCTTTAGTAGAAAGTGCAAAATCGTTTTGCATTTGGAGTTTCCAATCCTATTAGGTAAAAGATTTCAGTTATCTCCAGTCTGGCTGGGTAGTTACATAAAGGCTGTCTCTTTTTTAAATGGATTGCATTGAACTCCTTTTCAGAATCCATGCCAAACAAAACCTGATCAGAAAAAATTAGAGTGTGAAAGCTTTGAAATTCACACTCTTCTTGTCACCAACATTTACATGTTTTTATTAAATGAAGTTAACATTAACACATTTTTACACACACATCAGGCAAAGTGCTTTCCTTAGTGGAAAACAGTAAGTTCTCATAAAAATGCTTTCTAGATATCTTGCTTTTGTAAAAATAAAGCATACCTGCAATGTTATAAAGTGAGATTTTGTTACATGATTACAAAACTTATTTGGGTAGAACTTGTGAAGTAGATGATTTCAATGAATTCTAACAATATATTGAAAATATGGCAGTTAACATGTTCAGGCCTACCCTACTATATTAAATATATAGATTACCCAAAACTTCTTCTATCCTATGTGTTAAAACTTGCTCCAGATAAAATAGGTTGATAAGGATATCTGTTTTTACTGGCAGCAGTTTGGCTAGGATACTCCACATAAGTTGATTTGCTGGGTTACTCTAGTATAAACTATTCTCAGTCTCTTCACTTAATCAACTTCAAAGTTGTGCTTCAGCTAACAATATTTATTTTAATCTGAAACTTACACACATTTCCTCACTAACTATTCTATCTCATTGGTGGTATTAGTCTTTGATAAATAGAAACTATGAAAGCAAAAATTGCCCTCTTTCCAGCATTTTTGGGGAAAATAATGTGTAACAGTGGACCAAGCAAAGGTGACTGATGCTCTAATATCATTATTATTGTAGCCTAACTATACTCAAATATCTGACAAAGTCACTAGGTTGCTTCCCACCATCAGGCAGCCTAGATTTGGTTTCCTCTCAGTAAAGAACAGTTAACTCATTCATTTCCAATCAACTGCTTGCCAGCGTATTCATGTACACATACACAGATATAGCTGCTTAATGTTGCTGACTACTTAACTCCCAAGATTATTTTACAAAGCCATGAATAGCTGTTTATTAATTCTCCCTTGAGAAACCATTTGTTCAAGTATCCAGTATACTATATATGTTGTACGTGTTAAAGAATAAAGTACAAACATTCTCATTAGCAATGAGTAAAACAATAAACTAAAATTTCATATAAAAAATCATATTTTCCTTTAGATCAAAAGCCTAATCCTTGAAATAGTGATCTGGAATAATAAGAGTAATGTATAAATGATAGTTATAATAGTTGATATTTATGAAGCATTTGCAAACCACCAGGCACCCATGTAATGAAGCTGGGAGAGATATTATTATTATTATTACAACTATTTTTAAGAGGAAAAAAACCTAAGGTTCAGAGAAGTTAAGTAAATGTCTAAGATAACAGAGCTGGTAAATTGAAGAGTTCAGATTTGAAGGCAAGTTTAGATTCTAAAAGCTGTGTACTTATCCTTTAGAAAATAACTGCTAGTATGATTTTAATTTTCACATGTGAATGTTATTTTTATTGTCCCACCTCCATGAGTTTTCAGCCTAACAATCAGACTGTCTAAATACAATTTCCTCTGCATTACATGTAATGACTATCATTACAGTGATAGTCATGTTTTCACTAGTGCCATCCACATTATGGGAATCACCCTGTTCTAGTAATCTAGATTTTCAAGAGTTATTATGTACTCATATCCTTTATTATCAAAAAATATACACTGGGTATAATTCAAATTTGAATCTGCAGAATCATGACACTCAGATGACTTCGAAAATTTCTTTGTCCTTCCCCATGTCTTCCTAGACATATTCTCACTTTTATGTGATGATATACAACATGTGTCTCTTTTTGCACCATGCTGCTTCCATCTCTAAGTACCACATTGAATCTGGCCTCTTTTCCTTTCTTTCCCAGGCTCAAACACATCCATAGCCTGTACCCAAGAAGCCATTCATATATATATATATATACAGACACACACATATATATGTATACATACATTTATATATACATATATACAAATATAAATATAATGTCTATATATGTGTGTATATATGTGTTTGTATGCATACACACATACACACACACACACACACACACACACGCACATCCCTTACTACTGTAACTACCTGCTTTCCACATCTAGGCCACAAATGCCACATCTGGAGATTGCCTAAACTTCTATCCCCTGGGAATGATGGAGGTGCCTGTGAAAGGCAGAAAGACTGGCTTCTTGCAAAGTCTGTGCCACACTTTTTCAACAATAAGCAGTTCTGAGAGGATCCAAAGTCTCATGAAAAATTTCTTGAACATTTCATTCAGCTTGTACTGATCACCCCTTCCTTAAAAATATCACTAAACTCCTCATTTTAATAAAATGTTCTTTTCTTTGGGCCTTGACTCCTCCAACTCTAAGAGCTGACAGTCCCAAGGAACTGGTGTATCCTCTACACTCCCTGTGGCCACTGCCACCAATATATAACTCCCTCTTCTGAAGGAAAGAAAGCTAAAGCTTCCATACATATCAATGTAATGAAAACAGATGCTGAGAGAATGCAAGTATGAAGGTAAAGGCTTCTGGTCTTCAAGTGAGTCAGCCAGAAGTATTGTTCTACTGTAGTTTTTGTTAAACTACTATAGCTTTTTCTACACACATGCTTAACTGAATCCAACACTATCTGCAATTCCTAAAATCTTTTCTAGTTCCAATGCTATATTAATACCACTAGTACTCATTGTGAGCCATGTGAAAAATCCTGCCTTTTGCTCCTCTTGTGATGATTTATACATCCCCACAGATGTTTTCAGACACTTTGTCCTGAACAGGTTTAGGATGCAGCCTTGTTTCTTTTCAACCTTAGATATATTCTCTCTACTTTTGAGAGTCAGAGCAATTTATTAATTTTTTTAAAATTAAAGTTTATTGGGGTAACAATTTTTAGTAAAGTTACATAGGTTTCAAGTGTATAATTCTGTAATCATCATCTATATATCACATGGTGTGTTCACCACCCAGAGTCAGTTCTCCTTCCATCAGAGCAATTTAATGATAAAGGTATAAATTTGAATGAAATGTCAAAATCATAACCAATTAAAATAGGACTATAAAAAGCCAACATTAGTTCCAAAGATATGCTTATACCACCTTTTTGCACCAATTTAAAAAAATCTTTACAATTATTCTACAGATTTGATGGTCTATATAATTATATTGTTCTGCTAAAAAAATAGAAATCCCCATCTGGTTTGTAGTTCTTATCAGAAAAAGGAAACTCTTCTTCTAAAACTCTGAAGCTTTATACAATCCCTTCTCTAAAGACTTTTCTATTTAGAAAACTTGTCAAACTTGTTTTATACACACTGTCTGTAACTTCAATTTTTTCCAAGCCTGACCCAGGAAACATCAACTGCAACATGAAATGCGCTTAATTTTATAATAACACTCACCCATGATATGAGACTAAAATGAAGATGCTTTTCCTCTTCACCAATTCCAGATACCCAGAGTTAAGTGTGACTTTCATTTCTTTGTAATTTCATATAATCTGGAGGATACATGCCAGTGTGAAGACATAATTGTAGGACTCTCCTCAGTGGCAAACATTAAGAAACTTAGAAAATAAGAATAATTCTGTCATGAGAAAGACCTCTCTAATTAGAGAAATTCTTTCAAACTGCCTCTCAAAAAAGTGAAATTTATTAGGCTCCTATAAAATATGTTCTTAAATTTTAAAGGTAAAATTGAAAAAAATTTAAATAATTTAAGAGTGGACCAAATTAAAGGGCTCTGCAAATGAGGCAAAGAAACAGGAGAAATAATAACTAGAGTGTCTATAATCTAAGAGAAAATTCTTCATGCTAATGTTTGCCTAAAGCAGACTTGAAATTATGCATCAATTAAAAGAAAATATTTACTAATATGTAAATATATATTTTAAGTTACTTATATACATATATGGGAAAGTTAAATAGGATCCTACATTTTGACATACTGGATTTTAATTGTTCAAGTAAGTTTTTAACATTTAAGAAAGCAAGATTTATGTACGTGTATTTACAGGTTAGATTTCTTACGGACCTCAACAATATTGAATGATATAATCATTGAGATTCAGAAGACAGAAATATGTAGCAATTAACCTTATGACCATTTTATGTCACTTTCCCATGAAATGTAAATGTACACAATCACGTAACACATGTATACAAACTTTTCACAAAATCCTTACGGGATTTAAATTTTCAATTAATTAAAAGGTAGTTGACTTTCATCTCAGAACTCCCATTATGATGCATCACAGACAAAAGACATTCAATGAACATTTGTTGAATAAGTGAATAAATAAAAGTTTTAAAAAATTTAATGGCATTAAAAGGAAAATTAATTTTTTTTCTCACAGTGGATGGAGATTGTAGTCACAGGAAATTTTATCTTATATGCAGCCATTTTTTTATTATAGCTTCCAAAATCAAAATACATTTGGAAAAAAAAATTAGTACTTGTTCTAAACTTTCAAAAACTTTTTGTAGTTTACAGCTTTTATTATTAAAGGTTATAGTGCTAGTGGATCAGATAGTTACAGACCCACATAGACACACAGAGACACAAATACTTTGAAACACATACAATTATGGAACTTAAAGGAATTATATATATTCTTAAAAATAATCATATGCACATTCACAAAAAAAATCGAAGTTTTCTCAAGTAAGAATAATTAGAAAATTTAACTAATAGTTTTTATGAGTTAGACAATTTTTACAAAAAAATTCAAGTATGAGTTATCAACAATGAGTATGTACATATATATTCATTAACAAAATCCATAATACTGTTTCTCAAATTATGAATTGCATAAATTCCAGGATTACTTTTTAAATTAACTTCTTGGTGTTCTAAATAAAAAATTTTGACGTAGAACAATGTCCTCTAAAATAGCTTATTTATGTCTAAAAACCAATAAAACTTCTTTCCTAAGTGCCTTTTTAAACATTGAAATATCTTTGTTTTATCTTTTGTGATTTTATAAAATTTCTCTTCATTAAATGTTTCCTATTTGAAAATTGGATAGGAAAGTACATAACGTGTATTTTATATTTATTCTTAGAAGAGATCCATTTTAAAATTTCATATGAAATGTTAAAAGTGGCTATAAATGAATAAGCCAGAAAAAGTTCCTTCATTTTAAAAGAATACATTGTGTATGCAACATTATAATACGAATTAAAAGCTTTAAAAAAATCAGTGACACTGCCAATAATAAACATCAATTTTCACTTTCTCATATTCTCTTCCAGTTCTTATCTAAATAAATATATATATACATACATACATGTGTGTATATATATACATATATATACATACATACATATGTGTGTGTATATATATATATACACATATATAATTTTACTTGGTTTATAATCATAAGTGTTGGTTAACAACCTGTTCCCTGTACACAGAGGGCAAGGAAGGATGAAAGAAAGATGCAGACTACTTCAGATTTGTAGGTGGCAGATTTAATAAGCAAGAGAACTTATGAGGCTTGGTTTGAGCAGCAGCAATAGGATAAGATCTTAGCACCCGCCCACCAAAATCTTACAAGTTTGTATCTTAACTGAGTTCACGCATGTATTTAGCCCAAATCACTTCAACAACGTGTTGTTCTCTCAAGGCCGCATCCTTGAGGATGGCTCCCACCATGGGACTAGTGGGCAGAACTTACGTTCCAAAAGGGGACGTGGGGGTGGGGGTGGGGTGGTGAGGAGCCTCTGATGGCTGGAGTCCAGCTCATGAGTCAACTGGTGGCCATGTCCTCTCGATGATGAAATCCAACAACACATAAAACAATTTTGAATTCTGCCTTATTCACTTTATATTTTTAATATCATTTTATATCGCTTCATGATAATTATCAAAAGGTTTTAAGTTCTCATTTTGTTTTCATTTCAATGCATCAGTTAATACTGTTAGAAAAAAAAAGAAGTTTTTAAACCTTTCTCATTTCAAGCCAGTGGTTGTTGATTTTTAATGATAGCTTTTCAAGTGGATTCTTAAGAGTCCTAATAAACAGAAGGGGTGGAAAGTACAATATAGTTGACCCTTGAACAACATGGGTCCTTGAACTGGGAATGGGCCCTTTTACATAAAACATTTTTTTCAATGCAGGGGGCAGGTTTTGCACCTGCAAATTCAACCAGTAGTGAACCAAAATATATTTTCACATGCCCAGCCATGATGGTTTCCCAACGGTAGTTTCCCAACCTCAGATTCCCAAACACAGATTGAAGATACAGTTGACCTCTGAACAACATGTGGCTTAGCGGTCCCAACCCCAGCACATTGGACAATTCACATAAAACTTTTGACTTCCTCAAAGCTTAACTATAGTCAGCCCTCTATATCTTCAGATTCAACCAACCGTGGTTGGGAAACCACACTGCAAATGCAAAAATACTGTTTTTCGTCAGTGGTTTGTTGAATCTGGCAGATACAAAGGGCCTACTGTATTTATTGAAAAAGATCCATGTGTATCTGGATTTGCCTAGTTCAAATCTATGTTGTTCATCAGTCAACTGCACTGTTTTCGATCTGAGGTTCATTGAATCTGTACTGCAGTTCGTTAAGTTTGGGGGGAGTCAAACATTACATGTGGATTTTTGGACTGGGGGTTGTGAGGGGTCAGTGTCCCTACCCCCCAACCCTTGTGTTGCTCAAGGGTCAACTGCACTTTTAGTTTTTGAAAGTGTTCTACCATACATCATCACAAATATTAAATATAGAGGGAAGACACTTTTGAACACATAAAATTATGGAATGTAAAAGGAAACAGTTGTAACTTTGATATAACCTCTTTCAATGGCATCTTCCATCTACATAATTTCTTAAAGCTATCACCCTGTTTTTCCTTGATGCTTCTACACATCTCATTGCTTAAAAACAAACTTTTATGAAATCCCATTTTTGCATAACTTAAAGGCTGCCTTTTTTAAAGCTCATACTCAAACTTGCTACTCTAGTTGATATAATTTCTTGCCATAAATTCAAGTATGCCCCCCCAAAAGTAATTTTCTTAATTACATCTCTTTTCAAATCCTCGTGCTGCCTAATGGTGGCAACTATACATTCTCTTCTTGGTGGAAGTCATCATTTCACTGTTTTCATAGACAGTTTGGGGTTTCCTTAGGCAAGTTACCATACCCCTCTCCCTTCTCTAAGTTTCAGGTGACCTAGCTGCATAGTGCCAAAGCCCTGGGGCTGAGGGGCTGATCTCCAGTCATCATTTAACCAGTCAGTCATTGTTTGAGACACACATTGCCTCCTCTGGGCTGCAGGCATTATCAGCCTCTCCACACTGTCCTCTTAGAAGTCTGGGTTCTCATCTTGTCTCTGACTCAGATTCAACAAATCATGCTGCTAGCTGCTGGCACATTCCCCACCAGGTCAGCCAGCTTTCTCACAGTCACTTCTGCATACTTCCTAGAGGAAAAGAATAACTGGCACACTAACCCTCATGACTCCCAGTCACTATCAGACTCCACAAGGCTACCTCAGGGTCCCTCTGCCTCAATACACTGTGAAGTCTTTCTACTCCAGGGCTCAAGTGCTGTGATGGCACAAGGCACTCAGCAAGGTTGTCATTTTCCCACTTCAAACATGAAGGCAGACATGAGAACTCTCTACTTTCAGAACCCTCCATACTTATTTGAATTTTATTATTTCTACTCTCCAGAACTAACCCCGAATTGAGGGAGAAGTATGAGAAGGGTTGAGAGGTCACAGGACCTTTTCTCAGGCTCTCACTTTAGTGCTTTCCTCTTACTCTATTACCTCTTCCAGTCCACAGAACGTTATGTAGTCTGGTCAGGTGGGGAAAAAATTTACTCTGAACATTAAAGTATTTTTCCAATTCTACAGCATAAGCTTGGCTATCAGCTTAAAATAAGAGTGTAATACGTATATACATATATATATATATATATATATATATATATATATTCAAAAAAGTATATAATATGTTGCTATCGTGTTAAGAGAACATTTTAAAATAAGCACAAATGCATTTACTATAAGAAATAGAACATTTTCAGTACCCTTGAATCCCTGCGTAAGAGATCAGTTTTTAATAATTAAAAGAATCAGGCTCTTCTGATTAAAAATAAACAAGTTTTATTTTAAGATATTGATTCTACCACATGCTTAAAGAGCCTATTTGAAACTGACTACATTTCTGCTATAACAAGATTCATTTGCTGACAGTTAACTCAGAATGCTGTGTGACAATGTGAAGTGAGGGAGAGTCATAGGATCAAATGGAATTACCAGGAGAAAAAATTCACAATTTTATTCTAAGCACTTGTTTTGCTTTCAGAAAAAAAGGAAAACGTCACAAAATAGATCAACATGATAGTGTCTCAGATATTTTATCTCAGCTGTCACATCTTGCCTTCATCCTGTTCTTGTGAGAAAAACATTTCCATTCCTTCAACCACTCTTTCCATGGTTTCCAACCATGTCGTGATTCCAGCTTTTCTCCTCTGGTTTTGCACTATCTTATTATTATTCCTCTAAAACTGCAGCACCCAAAATTACATGTACTCATAATACTTCGATACGGTCCAATCACTGTGGAAACAAGTGGGACTACTACTTCCTGTGATTTGGAATGTGTACTTCTATTATTGAGATTAGCAGTTGGGGAAGTTTTTAAAGCAGCAGCATCGTACAGTTAGATCATTAGGTATTTGCACTTCTGAAACACAATGTTTCCCTCCTTTTGTACTTATTGTTTTAACTTTACTACAAAATCATATCATTAATATGCAAATAATATTATATTATGCATCATCTATTTTTCCCAGAATTTTACAATTTCACTTATTAGTTTTATTTTGATTTGGACCCTATCATTTTAGCTACTCCTACAAATATATTTTTCTAAATTGTCGATTAAAATATTAAATAGAACAAGGGCAAAGGAGAATACATACTAAATAACTTTAGTTTATATCCAGTTATTAACACTACTTAGAGTTGTTTAACAAGCTTGGAAGTGACCCATTATCACACAGTTCATTGTTTGCTATATTATACACCAGGGTGTTATAAGGTGCCTTTGTCAAAATTGTACTTTCTTGAAAGCATTTATCAATGTTCTTGATTCCTCAACTCCATCACTCCCCACTTTCAATCATTGAATTATATCATTTCTCTTGACTGAGTTGAGAAATCTCCACCCACTGCCTTAATTCAAAGCACTTGACCCTGGCTGAGCAAAATAACTTTCTAGCTGTTTGCTTCAGGCTCCATAATCCAATCTGATTTCCACATAACAAGCCAGAGTTACTTTAACCAAATGTTAATCTAATCATATTTAAACTCTTCATTAGCACTGCATTGTTCTAAAGTTAAGTCCAAATTCCTTAAATATCCTTATAGAGCCATTTCATCTTCCATCAGCTTCCTCTCCCAACACACAGACCTGCACCCTCTAGACCTTGGTCAAAGCACACGGGGGGTAATCTTCAGTCACCCCAAATTGCAATTCTTTCTCTTGCATTTTACTGGGCTTATTCCATTTTTACATAGTGTTTCATGAATGCCCCATCTGGGTTTATTTTGATATGTTTTAATCTCCAGTTTGACTGCCTACATTGCAAGATTATATTCACTGTAGGATATGATTTCTAGTTCTATAATTAACCTAGGGCCAAAGCCATAGCAGGTGTGCAACACATTTGTTTTAAAGACTTTATTTTTTAAGAGCAGTTTTAAGTTCAGAGCAAAACTGAGAGGAAGGCACAGAAATTTCCCATGTATTTCCTGCCCCACTTGTGCTTAGCCTCCTCTGTTACCAACTTTGCTCACCAGAGTGATACATTGGTTCCACGTGATGAGCCTACACATCATAATCACACCAAGTCTGTAGTTTACCTTATAGTTCAGTCTTGGTTTTGTACATTCTATGAATTTGCAATTACAAATGTATAATGATATGTACCAATCATTATAGTATCATACAGAGTATTTTCACTGCCCTCTGTGATTTACCTATTCATCCCTCCCTTCCCCAACCCTTGGCGACCACTGATGTTTTTACTGTCCCCATAGTTTTGCCTTTTCCAGAATGTCATATAGTTAGAATCATACAGCATGTATCAGATTGACTTCTTTCACTTAGTGATATGCATTTAAGTTTCCTCCATGTCTTTTCATGGTTTAAGAGCTCACTTCTTTTTAGTGCTGAATAGTATCCGATTGTCTTACCACCACTGCTTATTTATCTAACGTACGTTTCTTGATCAATGAAGGAAGAGCTATCCTGTATCAGAATACTTTTTTTTTTTTGATCACCGAAGACCATTCTACGACAATAATTCAGGAAGTTTCTCATTTGATTCTTGGTCTTATGTACTCCAAATCACATTAGATTTAGGTGGAACATCCCATGAGTTTATAAGCTTCAGATGACAAAGCAGTATATTTTGAGGAGTGCATATGGAGAAAATAGGATTGGGCGAAACTTGAAGGATGAGTAGGATTTACACAGACAAATCAAAGGGAGAAGAATATACTGGATATCTTGAAGACAAGGGTAAAAGCACAGAGTCTGAAAAGCTCAAAATAACACAATTAGAGTGGAAATTTTTTAAGAATGTAAAAAATCTAATCAAAGTCTTATTAATAACTGATAAAAGAATTGCAATTACTATTCTTTTTCATTCTGATAGAAATATTATTTCTCTGACAATCTTTCCCTTTCCATGTTTTGGGAAGAAAGAGGTTGCACAGGTAAAACAATGATTCTACTTGATCATATACTGAAGTTGAGTCTCTAACAAAGACTGTTACCCAAGGAAGACTTCTCTCCCAACATAACTGGATTCTCCCTTACTGCTGGTCTGTCTCTGGCCTCTGGCAAATTCTCTCTCTTCCATGTGACTAAACATTAGGATGTGTCCTATCTAGTCTCTGCACCAATATTGAAATTGGCTGCCAATACCCAGAATGCTATCCAAAACTTGAGAAAATTACTAGTTAAACCTAGATATTTTTTCTTAAATAAAAAGAGAAAACACCCTTTGGATTTGGATTTCAGAGAATGAAAAAAATCTTTAATGAGTGCTACTATTAGGGTAGCTGTAAAAATTTCAGGAAGGAATTAATGAAAGGATGATATATGTGTTGAAAGAGACAAGAGCGTTATGAGTTGGAGAGCATTCAGATTCTAATGGAGGGTTAGAGCTTGGATGGCCATTGGCCTTCCACCAAAAAGCAATAACAAAACTGCCAAAATATTTGGAAGTGGATTCTAGGAGTGAGAAGAGTAGCCACTCGTCTCCCAAATCACAAAATGCAAAAACTGGGATTCACTGCCCTTCTCAAACCAGATGACCCTATTGATTCCCCAGTCACAACAACTGAGAGTTTTAAATTTTGCCTCCACTCGGGCTATGTGATTATTTATTATTCATGGAGTAGCATATATGCAGCTCATGGTTTTCTAATGTAAAATTAATTAGCAAATGCTCAGAAAGCACTTTGAAGATGAAAAGTTGTGTGAGTGCTAAGTATTATCATTATATTATTATCATCAAACACATAAAAGTCACAGGATCTCGTAAGCTAAATAGGTGGAGAATGACTGTGCTGTGCAGTACTCGAGGAGAAGATGACAAAGGGACAACCTCCGCAGAGAGATCGGGCATGGACACCTTTGCAGAACAGGTGGGCTGACAGGGGGTGGGCTGCAGGACAGACTGCCATTGCTCCTTGGGTAAACTTTCTGAAGGGACTTAGTCAAAGTAGCTTCATTTGTATTTTAAAATTCTTAAAAACAATTTCATCCCTCAACCTTTTTATGGAAATAGGAGCAACAGAAATCATAATAAAGGAAAACCAAATGAATAAGATGATGAAATTTAATCATTAGAATCTGTTTTGCTTGTTAATTTTTCTAAAATATCTTTCCATCACTTTTAGACCATTCATGAAAAGTGTGTGTACAATTGCTGAAGTAAAATTGGGGGATTTTACTTTTTAAAAGATCATTTCACTTTGAAAATGGCAACAAGATGCATCTATTTCTAATGGTGTAGAGATAATATTTATGCTCACGGTATGCTATTTTAACTATAGAAAGTGGTAGAGCAAAGTTTAGGTCCTAGTTTTTAATTATTGAAACATCATAAGGCTTCATTGCTATCCATTTGTAGTGGTGTGATTTAACGTTGTAGTTGGAAACAAGAACAGCAACAAGAGGAGAGGACTTTATTTATTCCCATTAACAGTGCTGTAAACTCAGATAGCAATTGGACTGAAAAGTCAAAGAGATGTGCTGACTGGTTCCATGGCACACAAAGATGGACAAATAATTTTTATGTTGTGATTCTTAAGCTAAACAAATTAACTCACAAATATAAATGTTCATGTACACATTGCAGTCTTTCCTGGCAATTTAGCAAAATGCATGCCTTGATAAATCCATTGAGCCTGACCCATATGTTTAATAAAAATTTTAGACAACTTTTCTGGTTTTGACATCTTGCCAACATCTAGATTCAAGGTGAAGAGTATAATATTGGACAGAGTGTAACTTCCCAACAAACAACTTGAATAATGTCATTTTACACATATACTTTAATATTTAGCTTAATCAGCTATAAGAGAACCCTTGAAAAATTTTCCATAAAATTAAGTTATTGTTAATCATTTTGATTTAATTAACAGAAACTCTAGTAAATATATTTGATCCTGGCTTCTAAGTAATGTATTCTCTATCCTTCATGTTAACTTGCTATGCTTTTTATGCTCTATAAAAAATATATGAGAAATCGTGTAGACAGAACCTGATTTCATTCTTTTAAGGAATTAATAATTTTTTAAGTACAACTCACCATTAAAGCCACTGTTTCTAAAATCTCTAAGTAATCCTTGATACCCTTACAATCTTATCATTATTACATCTGAATGGCTTCAGGATAATATTGGTGAAAAAATAATACCCTTTGAAAATTAAGGCATGTTGCTGAAATCAACGCATATTTTTTCTATTCCTCACTTTAACTCCCTCCCAAGACCTAATTTCTGTTGACTAGTAAGCAGTCTATTTTTCCACCAACATTCCACATAATAACTCTTTGGAAAAAAATGGAATGTGTATGTCTGACATTATTTTTAGAAAATGCTTTAAAGAATATAAAGGATGACAAAGTTGAGGTTTCCTTTTGAATTAGAAACACACATACAAACACACACACACAAACACACACACAGGAACTTTTTGGGTCCACAATAAATAAAATGCTGATAATAACCAAAGGAGTAATTTCTACCTAGAATGTGTATCTACCCTAGATTTGAAATGTCCTAAAGAGAAAATATTCTACAATTTCCCCTTCTCTAGAATTAGGAAACCAGAATGAGTGATTTGCAGAGTCCCTTCCAGCTCCAAAAGGCTGTGCACCTCTCATTCCAGGAACTTCACACTGGAGGGAAGTTTGAAGTCAAATAATCCTCCCTAATAAACAAATTCTGGTCTACAAAAATCACTGTTGCATCACCTTACAGACAAATAAAAAGGAGAAACAATAAATGAAGTTTCTCTGTGTACCTATAGGTTGAAATATTGTAAAATTGCCAATAATTTTTTTGATCTACAAAAGCAGCATTTTTGTATGGTTTAATCTATTAGAATAACATGGTTGAGAAGAATAGGAAAATACATTCCAAATATTTGCCACATCAAGTTTCAGACTCCATTTATCAAATTTTCTTTGAGGCTTATCCTACTGCAAGATGTAAAGTACACAAACATACACTTATAGGTATGAAAAAGCTTGCTTTAGGATAACATACTCATCGATAGGAAATTAAGTTACGAGGGTTCTATCATATCATTTACTCAGTTTTCTTTCCAAAAATTTTACACTCTATTTATTCTTAATAAGTTAGTTGGTCAGATTGGGGAAAAGTGTTTTCCTCTAAATTTTTACTTGGTAAGATGTCTTCTAGGTTTTTTCTAAATTTTAATTATTATGGACCCAAAAAGTTCTTGGGCATCATACTTCTACAGAAACATTAAGATATCAATTTTTATGTGCATGGTGCAAACATAATTTGGACAAAATAAATTTAAATTGTCAAAGTTTTTTTTAAAGTAAAACGAAATTTCTTAAAGATTTAAACTTGGAAACTGGCATTGGAATCTAGTTAATATTATCTGTTCAGTAAATATCATCTGTTCAGGGAATGACTCTTAACTAAGAATTAAATTTCCTATAAGATATTTGGTTCTGTTTTCAAATAAAAATTCAAATATAGGTGCTTCAAACTAATCAACATTTGTATAGTCATTTCAATGTGTGTTAATTATGTATGCTGATTATGCAACATTATATATATATCTCAGAGACACCTTACACAGATATATATATATATACATATATATATATATGTATGTATATATATATATATATATATATATATATATATATATATATATATAAACCTACCTGGAGTATTGTATATATGGATATATAATACACAAAATATAAAATGTAAATATGAAGGATTGATATTAAATTAATATGAAATATGAACCAAACATAAAATATAAAAATATATTATGGGCTGAATTTTATCTCCTCAAAATTCATATGTTGAAGCCTTAACCCCCCATACTTCAGAATGACTAATAGTTGGCGATACGGTCTTTAAAGAGGTAATTAAGTTATAATAAGGTTATGAAGATGGGACCTAATCCAATATGACTGGTGTCTTTATAAAAAAAGGAAGTTAGAACACAGATATATACAGAGGGAAGACCATGTAAAGACACAGGGAGAAGACAGTCATCTATAAGCCAAGGTGAGAGGACTCAGGAGAAACCAAACCTGCTAGCACCTTTATCTCAGACTTCTAGCCTCCAGAACTGTGAGAAAACAAATTCCTTTTGCTGAAGCTGCCCAGTGTGTGGTACTGTGGCACTATGCTATGGCAGCGCTTGCAAACTAGTATGCTATTTAATATAATATACAAAACAAAATTAATTTTACAGTTCTTGCATTTTACATTTATTAGTAATCTTGCACATCATTGTACACCCCTTGCCTAGCCCAATCTCTTGCACATAGAAAATGCTCAAAAAGCATGATTGCAATAAATTATTTAACTTCTAATGATACATTTCCTCTGTTTATGCCAAAGATTTAATGCCTATAAAAAACCCTATGAGTTTGTTCATAATGATGAATAAACACCCAGAGTTTTTGAAGGCTATTTTGATTAAGGCATTAAAAAGACTGACTTGAGCCTTAAAATATTAATTTACTCTAAATGTAAATAGTTGAAATATACCATTAACAGACAGATATTTACTGAATGGTTTAAAAATATAACCCAATCATATGATGTCAACAAGGAACTCACTTTAAATATAACGATACATAGGCAGGTTAATAGTAAAAGGATGGAAAAAGACCTATCATACATTATTCAAAGAAAAGCAGACGTGATTATATTAAAATTAGATAAAGAAGTAGACTTCGGGACAAAGAAAATTACCAGACAGAAAAAGACATTGTATATTGATCAACGAGTCAATCCACCAAGAAGACATAGCAGCCCTATAAGTATATGTAGTAAATAACATATCACCAAAATACGTGAAGCAAAAATCAAAAGAGCTAAAAGGAGAAATTTAAAAATTCAAAATCATAGTTGTAGACTTCAACACCCCTCTCTCAATAAGTGTTAATTAACCACACAGAAAAACGATATAGAATAACTCAACAACACCATTAACCATAGGATCAACTCAATATTTATAGAAAATTCTACCCAACAACAGAACACATTGTTTTTAAGGGTCCATGGAATATAGGCCAAGGTAGATCATATGCAACGTCATGAAACAAGCCTCAACACATTTAAAAGAATTTAAATCATTTATAGTACATTTTCCAATCATAATGGAATGAAACTAGAAATCAATTTTTAAAATGATAACAGGGATATCTCAAAACACTTGAAAACTAAGCAACACATTTCTAAATAATCCATGGGCAAAGAGGAATTCTCAAAGAAAATCTTAAAAACACATTAAACTAAATAAAAATAAAACATATCAAACTTGAGAGACACAGCTAAAAATAGTGCTGAAATTTTAAAAATATAGCATTAAAAACATGGATTAGAAAAAAATAGTCTCAAATAAATAACCTAAGTTCCCACTGAAAGAACCTAGAAAAAAAAAGGGCAAAATAAACACAAAGCAAGCAGAAGGAAGGAAATAATGAAGAGTAGAAATGAAAACAAACAATAGAAAAAAACAATAAAACAAAATCATGGTTCTTAGGAAAAAAGGCAATAAAATTGGCAAAACTCTAGGATAACTGACAAAGGAAACAAAAGATACAACTTACCAATATCAGGAATTAAACTAGAGGATCTTTCTGCATACCTGTAGAAATCAAAAGTATAATAAGTTTGCATACATTTGACAACTTAGACATAATGGATCAGTTCCTTGAAAAAACACAAATTACTGCAACTTATTCAATATGAAATAGATCTTTTTAATAGACTCACAACTACTAAGAAAGTTGAAATTATAATTTAGAAACTCCCCAGAAAGAAATATCCAGTATGGTTTACGCCAGGGGTGCCAGAGCCGTTCAATATTTAAATAAAATTAATAGAATCCACCATATTAACAAGCAAGAGAAAATTCATGTATTACTCAATCCATATATATGTCCCCAAGTGATTTTTGACAAAAGTATAATGGATCTCCCTAGATTATTTCTTACAACTGCATGTGAGTCTATAACTGTCACAAAATGAAACATCTAATTACATTTTTTTGAAAAATAAACAAATGTCTTCAATTAGGTAGAACATTTTATAAGAAAACTGACCCAGTATCTTCAAGTCAGTGTCAAGAAAAATAAAAAAAGGAGGTGAAGTATACTTATAAAAGCTGCTCTAGATTTAAAAAGAAGAGATGTTAATAACCTAGTACAATGTGAAGGTTTTGATTTGTGTTTTTGTTCAACAACAAAAAAATTGCAAAAGACATTTTGAGGGCAAGTAGAAATATTTGAATGTGAACTTGATTTTAGAGGATATTAAGGAAACATCAGTAGTTTCACTAGGTATGACACAGTTCATATTTTTTAAATGCCACTTTTTTAAAGAGGGAAAATAAAGTATTTAGGGGGCAAATGTCACGATTCAATTATTTTTATGTAAGTACTCTAAAATAGAAAAATACATGAAGTAAATGTTGCAAAAGTTCATAGCTCTTAAATCCATGTGATCGACAAAAAGAGGTTCATTAAACTATTTTCTCTACTTTCATGTATATTTTAAATTTTCCATGATAAAAATAAAACTTCTCTTTCTCAGGTTTTCTTCACCATATATAGTCCTATTTCTTTGCTTCCATTTTCAGTAAATTCTGAAAGAGGGATAAATGGTCACTATCTCTTGTTCCTCTACTTCTATCTCAAACTGTCTCTAACCAGTCTCATGCCCTTCCACTCCTAGAACATATTTCATCAAGGTCACCATTACCTCTATAATGCGAATCCAATGACCAATTTTCCATGTTCATTTGCTCATCTTATTTGAGCCATCAGCAACATCTGACACAGTTGATCCTATTTTTCATTCTTAATACACTTCTATTAGCTTCTAGAACACCGCTTTCTCTTGGTTTTCTTCCTACTCTCACTAGTTGGTTTCTCTGTCTTCTTTGCTGTGTCTTCCTCTATTCCATAATCTCTTAATATGGGAGTGCTGCAGTGATCATCTTTTGGTCTTCTTCTTTTTCTACACTTATTTCCTTGGTAATTTCACCTAGTACTAAAGTCTAATCTATATTTTGATGAGTGCCAAATTTATATCACCAGCCCAGACCTCTATGCCAACCTCTAGACTTGTATATCCAACCTGCATCTCTATTTGGATGCCTAATAAACATCTAAAACATAAAATGAACAAAACTGAATGCATAATCATCCCCCTCAAAACCTGCTATATCAACAGCCTCCCATCTCAGCTGATGACAACTCCATCTTTCAAATCCTCAAGTTAAAGAATTGGAATCCATCCTCGACTCCTCTTTTCCATTCACATTCAACACCAATCCATCAGGAATTCCTAGCAACACTATACTCAAAATATATCCAAACTTCAATCCCTTTTCATCCCCTCCACCTCTACCTCCCTGGTTCAAGCCAGCATCATTTCATCATTTTGTGCTTGGATTGTTGTAATCATTTCCTATATTGTTTCTCTGCTTCCACCCTTATTCTCTATAATGTACTCTCCACAAAGTAGTCAGAGGGATCCCATTAAGAAATTAGACCAGATCATCATAGTCTTTTTCACAAAGCCCTCCAGTCCTCCCATTTCACTCAGAGAACAGGCCAATATAATTACAATGATGCACAAGGCCCTGTGTGATCTGGGCTTTGGTACCTGTCAGACTTAGTCTCTTACTGCTCTTCCCCTCATTTACTGCTCCTAAAGACGAGGCATACCCTCCCTCAGGGCCTTTGTGAACTTGTTCCCTCTGCTTGGAACATTCTGATATCTGTATAGTTAACTGCCTCACCTGTTTCAAGTCTACTCAGATTGTACCTTTTCAGTAGGTCTAACCTGACTACTCTATTTAATATTGCATCCTGCTAGCACAACCTTCTCACACGTAGTCCAACATATGAGTATCTTACATAGCTCTACTTTTTTTCCCATAGAACTCAGTACCATTTTATCAGATATGAATTAGCTTATTATTTATGTCTTTTGTTTGTTGTAAGTTTTTCCTCAGTAAAATGTGACCTTCATCAGGAAAAATATCTTTGTTTCTACAACTATGCTTACCACATACTAAGACATCTAAAAATATTTGCTGAATGAATTTTGATTTTAGTATTACCATTATTATAATGTGTGCTGAAAAATAAGCAGGCCAAATATCATATTTACTAATTCTACATGTTGTTTTCCAAGCTCAGCAGTCTACTGAATCCATAATTAATGTAAAGTAATATACTTTTATATTTAACATCAGATCCATATTTATTTCCAAGACAGTGCTATAGCTTACGCGCGTTAACACTTACTTTCCTGTCCTTTTTGCTCAGAAGAAGAGAGTCAAACACAAAAATGAAACTCACAAGGTGTGGAAAGATTACCCTGGGTATCTTAATAATGGTGATTGCCACAGTAATAATCGGACTCATTGTTTATTTCGTGATTTATGGTAAGTACTTACAATGTCTGGCTTTCCAGTTACATGGAATTACTTTCCCATTATTGGGCAAGTTAGGAACTTTGGGAATGGGAGAAGGAAAAGAGTCAAACAAATTTACTTGACAAAGAAAATTTCTTATGGTTAATAACATTTACTGCAGTATTTGTTCTTTAATGATCTTTGGCTTAGGGCATTCTGGACCCAGAGATAGGGTATGCTCTTTTTAAAATTCCTGGTAAAGATTCAGGTGCTGGGAGTACATTAATGAAAAAAGTAGTCATAGTCTCTACCGTTGTTGAACTTATAACTTTCTGAAGAGATAATGAGTTAAACAAATAACTACAAAAGCCTAGAATCTGGGATTCTAAGCTAAGATTTCTTATTCCAAAACCTATATATTTTTTCTCCATATAATGCTTTCTTCCCATAAAATTATCCCTAAGAAGTATTTTCCATTATTGAGTGATGAAATAAAAAAGAACTGTCAGTACAAATTTTTCTATATATTTGCATGAAATAGAAAAGTTATGGGATCCTCAAGTTTGATTTTTCCTAAAAATATCTCTTTGTGCCAGTTCTTTGTGTCCTGTTCTTGCTACTCTCTTAAACTCACTCTTTCCTAAACTTTTCAAGGATGAGGACCCTTTTATAGAAAAAAACTTTTTTTCCTACATTCCCACAATAATTACTTTGTTGAATAAAAAGACAAACAAGTACTGTAAACTTAGTAATGCTTTTAAATTAACTTGTATTTAATTAATTATATCTACCTATTTTTGAAAATCAGTAATACATATATGTATAAGAATCATTGGTTATCAAGTCTAGAATAATGCCTGGTGTGTATTTAAATATTCATCCCTGGAATCATCTTCTGCTGCCACCATGCCCCTGCCCGTTGTAATTCATGGCTCACAGGTTGGGAACTACTGCTTTAAAACATAGTAGTGTTTTCTTTAAAAAGGAAACAAAACAAAAACATTTAGAGAAGAGGCTGTCTAGCTAAATAAACACCCATTTCAGTTTACATAAGGGGAAAGAATTTACACAGAGAGAACTAGAGCTGTGCACAGTGGAGTAAAGAGGTCATCTACCCAAGAACTAAGTGTTTACTACTGTGCGCTTCATTTTCCATGCATACCCTTCCATAGACACAGATTGCTTGCTTGTGCCAACACAACCATTGGACAGATTGTAATGCCAGCTGCTACCACTGACAGACCAAGAGTCATAGTCAGAGCATGTGCCCATGAACCTCTGAATAAGAGATGCTCACTCAAGACACAAAACCTGCTGCCTTTCATCAAGGGTGTAAAAGTGCCAGAAACTGGAGATAAGAAAAAGATATTTAAAGAGGTTATCTTGGAACATAGGTGAACTGTAATTTCTCATACTATTACAACCACCCCAATATGTGAAGAATGATCTCCCTTTCACATCAAGCTGAGAGATGGGTTTTGAAAGAGAGCAATACGGCCGTAAGAAAACTCTTACAGATTCAGTAACACAGTGAACTAGAGTCTAACCCCCACCCAAATATCTAAAGTGCAAGAGACTTAGAGCTTGTTTAGCAGAGTGAAGAGGAGGTGGTATCCTTGGGCAGTTTAAACAACCAAAGCCTTTGCAACAAACGACACATAAGCGTTTCCTCTGAAATACATAGACCACCCAGGAAAAAAAGCCCCGTCATCTTAGGTCCTGTCCAAGAGACCATGTAGAGTGGTAGTCAAAGTTCAGGTTAAAGAATGGGAAATACCTCCAGTTGTCTAAAAGCTGAGGATGAAGTAAATGCAAGCTGGAATAGTTACATTCGTCTATGTAAGGGAAATTTAGTTAAGACATCTCCAGCAATGAGTGGGAAGGGAATTTCAAACTTCAGAAATACCTAGAAGGATGTTAGTTTTAAAAGTGTATTAGGTTCCTAGAGCATCAAAGTTAGGTGCCAAATTTTCTACCATTCAAGTAAGGTCCAAATTCAGTTCATGGAGTGGGAAAGGAGGAACATCAGGGCTGGTGAGTAAAAAGTTTGGGGAGGGAAAACTCTCAACTTTGTCAAGTTCAATTTTTGATTATTATATATGCCTAGGTATTGTAATTTCTGAATTGAGATCACATTTTGTGGTTTATAGTGACCATAGGACTTACTAAAGAACTTTAAAAATTGTTTTGTGGTTACAGCCTATAAAATATACTTGTTTGAAATACCAGTTTAAATATATATATATATATATATATATATATATACACATATATATATATATACACATATATATGTGTGTGTGTGTGTGTGTGTGTGTGCATATGTGCATAATTACCACTTTCAACTTTATTCTAAAGTAATTCTATGTAGCTTTAGTGGGCCTAAAAGAAACAATTCATGTGAGAATAAATATGGCTCTAAGAACTCACTCTTGAATTTAGTCATAGTAATACCTATTTCCCAGAAATTATAAACTTTAGTGGCTTATAAAAACTTCTACAAAACAAAATAGTCCAAAATTAAATACTTCTGCATCAGAACAATAAGTTTTGTTAATAATGTAAGTTTTCTAAAGTTACAATAAACCTGTAGAAATAAGAATAGAACCTCCAGAGACTGCAAAATACTTTTAAAGTGCTTCCCAATTCCTAGATTGTATTTCTTTTTGTATTTTTTGTATTTTTCTTTTTAAAAGTCATTAAATGGTTTTTCATCTTCAGACTGCCTACCTGATGCCATGATATCTTGTATGAACTAAAAAAATTAAATAAACAAGAAAGATCTTTTTAAGAACCTATATATTTGTCACTAAACAAACAAAATCTCAGTCTGACTAGCCAAATTGTATACTTTTTATCCAAATGCTTGGGCATCATATAGAGGCAGCTTTATGATGTTCCTCATTTGAATTAAACTTCCAGTATTATTTTAAGATTTTCTATTAATAGTTCACTATTCCAGACTCTAAACTTGGAAGCAACCAGCCACCTCCTTATAATAACTATTCTTCTCCTACCAACCCTGCTGATACCTTGATTTGGACTTCTAAAATTGTGAAAGAATAAATTCCTATTGTTTAAAAAAATAACTACTCTTCCTATTGAGCCAGTAATTAGTTAAATAAGGACAGCTGCACAAACCAAAGCAAAGCAAAAATATTCACTCCAGGATACCTGCTTTTTCTGCTTCACATGACTCTATATCCTGATAATGTCATATTTTCTATTTGGTTAACTCTTTAAGAGATAGATGATAGATAAACAGATAGATAAAATGGGAGAAAGAATGAGGGCATCTGAAACTGTAGACAAATTCAACTCAACCAGCATTTGCTGGGTGACTGCTATTAAGTAATTAGTGGTAGGTACTAGGCTAGGCGTGACAATGGGGTATAGCAGTAATGGAGGAAAGCTTCTAGAGCATCACACTCACCCTTGCACTAAAGGTGCTCAGCATCTAGACCAAGGTCAGCACTTTTTCCCTGTAAAAAACCAGATACTATTTCTTTTCCTCTTGGTGAGCCATTATAGTCTCTATTACAACTACTCAAGTCTACTGTTGTAGTGCTGAAGTAGCCAATAAGTAAATAAGTGAACATGGCATGGTTGTTTTCCAATAAAACCTGATTCATAAACACTGAAATTTTAATTTCATATCATTTTTATATGTCATAAAATATTCTTTTCTTAAACTTTTTTTCAACTTTTAAAAAATATAAAAAACATTCTTAGCTCACAGGCCATATAAAACCAGGAGGCAGGCTCAATTTCAGAGTTTTCAGACCCCTGATCTAGAGCAGTGAAACTTAATCCTGGTTGTACCTTAAAATCACCTGGAAAGCTTTTTAAAAAAAAACAGTAGTGCACAAGCTCCACTCTCAAAGATGCTGTCTATAGTGGAAATTGTCATTTTCAAAGCTCCCCAGGTGGTTCTAATATGCAGCCAAGGTTGAGATCACTGATCTAGAGGGAGACAGATACACATAAGACTCAGATACAAATAAGTTCAGAGGTCAGTGGTCCAGGCTCAGTATGTCACTTCAGGATGGCAGGGACCCAGGCTCATTCTATGTCTGTGGGGACAGAGCCAGACGTGCAGTTTCCAGGCTCTCGGCCTTACCTAGAAAGGTGCTGGCTCAGGTAGTAAATGGCCATCAACTGTGACTGGATGGCCATCAGCTGTGGCTAGTTGGCCGTCAGCTGTAACCAGTGAGCCATTGGCCACTAATATAACTGCCGTGGCTACGCTAGCAGAAAATGGGGGCTAGCAAGAAGATGGTGGCTGAGCTGGCAAGCGCGAATTGCAGAGATAGCGGGTTGCGGACAGTGTGGATCCAGCCTCTAGTGAGAATATAGTGCCGCCAGCGAGAATATAATAGTATGAGTCCCCCATCTATGGCTTCGTGGGTGTTCCTTTTTGGCCTCATCATATCCTGCGTTCTTATGTGGGGAGCAGGACCAGAGACTCCGCAGGCCTCCCTGCATGACAATGTCTTTGCTCCACTATGACCAACTTTGCCCAGATCATCTCAATGCCCAAAGTGACTGTGGCAGTTCTGGCTATCATGTCCGCATTCCAGCCAGACAAAAGGTAGAAAAGGAAGAAGAGTGTATTCTCCCTCAGTAAGGAAACATCTCAGTAGTTTGCACATACCACTTTGCCTTCCATTCCATTTGTTAAACCAAATGCATTAGATCACTCTTAGATGTAACAGAGGCAGGTAAATGTAGTTTTTTACTTTTGGGTAACATCTGCTCAGCTAAAAGTCACACATTGTATCACTACAGCAAAAGGGAAGAAATTATATCAATAAATAACACATAGTTTTTCTCCACAGGTTAAAATGGTGAAGGGATTAAGAAATACAAATTGGTAGTTACAAAATAGTCACAGGAATGTAAAGTACAGCATAGAGAATATAGTCATAATGTTGTAACAACTATGTATAGTTCCAGGGGGTACTAGACTATTGGGGTGGGGGAAGATGAGATCACTGAGTCAGTTATATAAATGTCTAACCACTATTCTATACACCTGAAACTAATGTAAAATAAGATTGAATGTCAACTAACTGAAAAAATAATAATTAAAAAATTCTATTGCAGTAGTTTAGACTGTAATTGGTGAGGAAATTGGCCGTTAAGATTGCCAGTAAAGTTTCTGGATATGCATGGAGAAAGTTAATCTTTTTTGCCGATTTTCTCACTACTATTTCAGGATGATATTTCCAAATCTTCCTCTGCTAACTATAAATGGAAACGATTAGCCCCCCAAATAGCAACTTCACTTTCAAATAGGAAATGAAAAGGAAAAACATGAGTCTAGGGAAAAATAATTCCTTCTCAAACTTATTTGCTTTGTTTTCTTGCTTTCAAAGACCAAAATGATAAATATGAGAGTTTCTTTTTCTAGAGTGTCTCTTCAGTGCCAAGTTTAATGTTAACTCTAATAAATTCTGTAAAAGGCATCTCTTTGATTCTCTGGAGGCACGTTTGGGAAAACCTAGCATGAAACACTACCTTCAGCAAGTTTTAAATGTGGGTAACAGAAGCCAAGGATCAAACTGAGGGTATTTAAGGTGATTCATATATTCTAAGATAACAGCTACCAAGAATGAGAGTAATCAGTTGCCACCAGAACCCAATTTTGAGCAAATAAGTCACCATATCTGAGAAAGAGTTAGGTATGGAACCATACAGAAAGAAGTGCACTGATACTGTTATCAGTTAATTATAAGCCCACAATATGTGTATGATCCTGACCGCACAAAAAAATCATATTTCTCATAGGATAAATGGCATCTTAAAAGAAAACTCACCATAAATCCATTTCCTTGAACAACATTTTTAGATTAGTTTTAAGTAATTTTTTAAAAGCACAAAGAGGAGTACTAGAGGAACCTGGCAGAGAGCACCTGACCAAATGAATGAAGTTAACATTGGCTGTAATGGGACAAATTGATATCAGGTCCTTAATGTTTGCAAAGGACACATCACTGCCATGATATTATTGGCCAGAAAAATAAGGAAATCATAATCTAAATCTAATCATGAAAAACATCAGTTTCATTCAAATGTCAAGCCTCATAGAGCACCCATTTTCTGTAATCTCTAATAGTGTATATAAATAGCTAATCTTTCTTTAGCATTCTATGGAGCCCATCTGTTTTAATTACTCTTCTTTTTCAGAAATTTCTGATTTATGCTGGGCCATTAGCACTATCCAAATTAGATATGCATTTTCTTAATCCTGGTCTACACAGAGCTGATGGAACATTCAGATGGGACCTAAACACTACATTCTCCTTCTTCCTGCTATCCCAAGACCCCACCTCATCCCACATAGGAATCTTGGATATCACCACATTTCCACATTAATCTGTCATAAAGAACATTTTTCAAAAGTTACAGCTCATTAATTCATTGGAATTCAGTGAAAATTGTTCAAGGCATAGCAGAAGTCTGAATGGAGAAAAGGGAGAGAAGGTGCTGGGATTTAGAGTATGCTAAAGAGTTAAAGTTGACTTTCATAGAAAGAGAAGGAGGAAAATGTAGTTGAAAACAAACTTGTTAAGCAGGAGCACCAGAGGTACAGAAGTAAATGTTTGCATGTTATAAAACTATGGCATTTCAGGAAAATAAGAGGACAGAGCCCCTGACCAGGACATGACATTTACCTGAGAACCTTCCATTTCTTCCTCTTCTCTTCCTTCTCTGGGTTTCTTCTTCAGGTAAGATTACATGGAGAAATCACATCTGCATCTTGAGAATATGCCGTTAAAGGCTTTGGCATACACCCTTCACCTGAAACCACCATCGCCACAAGCAGAAGGGCCTTAAAATGCAGGAAAGTTCACCCTTCCTTGTTCATTATCACAGGAGAGATTCTGGAAAAATGAGCTCCTACATGGAAACCAAATTTTGATTTTCTCCATTCCTGTCTTCAGGGACCCTTCTTTCTCTCAGATGCCCCCAAATTCTGCTACAGCACGGATAATGTGGACAGCAAGGCCTTGTCCCTAACAATCCTCCCTGTTACCTCCCTTTGGACTAAAAGCTGAACTCAGCTCTCAGAAATATACTCAAGAGCCCTCATACCTAACACAGGTCTCACCTTAGAATCACCTGGAGCACTTAATTAAAACAACATTGATGTTCCCACACCGATAGACTCTGTGGGAGAGGGCACAAGTGATAATCGTTCTTAAAACTCCACATATGATCCTAATTGGAACCCTGAGCTGAGAGACACTTACGAAAGCCTTGCTTCTTAAGATTAAATGTGCATAAAAATCACATTTTTATGGGTGTTAACTAGATTTACTGTAGTAAATATACACATATCATATATCAAACCATCAATATATACATGTGTATCAAACCATTATTTGTACACCTGAAACTAATATAATGTTTTATGTCAATTATACCTCAAATGAAAAAAAAATCACCTAAAAATCTAAAAATAAAAAATATATTCAAATACAAAGAGGAGAATTGTCAGAATCTTCCCTGGAGCTCTTAACCCTAGACCAGAAAGTGACCTGGATTATTTGAAAATATGACTCTTCTAGGAAGGAAAAACCAATGAAAATAACAGGCAATTTTAGGTCATTTTCTCTACTTAAAGTCTAGGTTATGTATGAAGGAGAGGAGTTAATCCTTTATTATGAGAGTTTGTTAGTTCCTCTGAATGCATCAGTACCTTTTATTCAGTTTACTACTATACCTTCTAATTAAGGGTTCAGTGCTTCAATAGGATAACAACGCTAGACAATGGCTTTCCTCTTTAGTGTTTGAAACTTATTTAGTAGTCCAACAAGTTAATATAACTTAAGACTGCCTCAATGCCCTAGAGTCTCAATCCTGATATTCTAATAGAAAAATAAAGTCATACAATATATGAATAAAAATATATAACAACAAAATATTACGTTCCTTTGGAATTTTCTTTTTCCAAGCTTCACTGAGATATAATTGACATATAACACTATGTAAGTTGAATATATGAGTTAATCTGGTACACTTATATATTGCAAAATGATTAGGACCATACATATATGTATATTATTTCAGATGTTTCATTGTTAGTGTATAAAAATACAACTGCTTTCTGTATGTTGATTTTATATCCTGCAACTTTACTGGACTCAATTAGTTCTAACAGTTTTTTGGTGGAATGTATAGAATTTTCTATATATAAAATCATATCAGGGAGTGACCCATTAGCTCAGTTGGTTGGAGCATGGTGCTGAGAGTACCAAGGTTGCCGGTTTGATCCCTGCATGGGATCAAAAAAAAAAAAAAATCATATCATCCACAAATAATTTTACTTCTTCCTTTCCAATCTGGATGTCTTTTATTTCTTTCTCTTGCCTGACTGTTCTGGATAGAATTTCTAGTACTACATTAAATAGGAGTAGTGAGAGCAGGCATTCGTGACTTGTTCCTGACCTTAAAGGAAAAGCTCTTAACCTTTCACCATTTAGTATGATGTTAGCTGTAGGTTTGTTATATGAGTAGATAGCCCTTATTATGTTGAGGTTTGTTTCTTCAGATCCAATGGGTTGCGCATTTTTAAAATGTGAAAGGAGGCATATCGTATCTTGCCAAATGTTTTTTCTGCATCTATTGAGATGATAATATGATTTTTTAAATATTTTAGTCTATTAATTTGGTGTATCACATTTATTGATTGGTATATATGGAATCATTCTTACATCCTAGAGATCAATCCTTCTTGATCAATGTGTATTTTTATGTATTGTTAAACTGTTTGCTAGTATTTTGTTGAGGATTTTTACACCTATATTCATCAGGAATATTGGTCTGTAGTTTTCTTTTCTGGCTTTGGTATTAGGATAATGCTGGCCTCATAAAATGAGTTTAGAAGTGTTTCCTCCTCTTCCATTTTTAGACAATTTTGAGAAGGATTGATATTAATGTTCTCTGAATGTTTGGTAAAATTCACCAGTGAAACCATCTGGTTTTGGGCTTTTCTGTGTTGGGAGGTTTTTGATTACTAATTCAATCTCCTTACTCATTATTGGTCTGTTCAGATTTTCTATTTCTTCATGAATTCAGTCTTAGAAGGTTGTATGTTTCTCAGAATTTATCCATTTTTTTCTTTTATTACTGTTTTCAGCTTAAAGTCTATTTTGTCTGATATAAGTATAGCTACCACAGCCTGGGTATTATTGTTTTTGTCATCTTTGACTTTTTAATCCAAGAAAAATGGTATCTCATTTTATTTCGCATTTCTTTGATTGTTTGTTGAGTATACAGGAAAGATTTTTCCAAATAATTAACTTCACTTACATGAAAGATTTTCTCAGTGTTACAAAATGCTTTTCCTCCCCCATCACTTTTTCTGCTCTCTCTCCTTTCTCTTTCTAGCCTTTCCTTCTCTCTCTCTCTCTCTCTCTCTCTCTCTCTCTCTCTCTCTCTCTCTCTCTCTCTCTCTCTCTCTCTCTTTCTCTCCTCCCAGTCTATGTGAAGGGAACAAGGGGACCAGAGAAAAGGTACAAAAAATTTTTAAATTCTACTATATTAAAATAGCACAGTCTGGCCTAAGCTTGAACTTTAACCTTTGCTTTACTTTTCTAAAATCATAGGTTAGATTTTTTTTGTTCTGTTTACTTAATGTGCAGTACTTACAAGTCGTGTCTCATTTTATTTTCCTCTTTATTCATTTTCATTTCTTTGGCACTTCATAAATGATAAAACCTAGGACTCCCCTAGGACTCCCCTAGGACTGATTTTCCAAAATGTAATCTGCCATGATGACAAAAGCTAAGATTATTATCTATGTTTTAATATAATTTCAGCTCATAGTAACATATCTGTCTCCAGATTGCCCAGACTTTACCTGGTTAAAACCTAAAGGTTAATACCAAAAAACCGGCACAATGAAATTTTACATTAAAAATTCTGAATACAAACTTGGGTAAAGTTATAATTTCATAAACATTTCTCTGTCATAGTTGTTTCAACAATCACTAGGAATCAAGTTTATTTAAATGTTGAGGTACCTGAAATTTTATCAGAGTATTATATTTTACATGATTTTCTTAAGAATGAAAGTAGTTACAACAGTGCCAGGTGGGCACTAAACTAATCAGGGGGGATCACCACATAAATTACATAAGTTCACCACTATGCTGTACCTGAAACTAATATAAAGTAATATTGAATGTCAACTATAAATAAATAAATAAATAAATAAAAATAAATAAATTTATTTTAAATAATAGATAATTTAAAAATATTTTAATATTAAAAAAACAAGAATAAAAGTAGTTATACAATGAGCAAAGTGAGAACTATTTTTTTTCTTTTCTCTCCTCAGGGAAGACACCTTTCTACTATCACATCAGTTTTAAAGTCAATAATATTGACTATGACAGTGAGTTTGAAAAGTCATATTCACAAGAATATATGGACATAAATAAAAAGACAGTGTCTTTGGTAAGTAGACATTTTTTTTCTGTGCATTATTTTTTAAATGTTATGCTCCTAGAAGTGCCAGGATCCTAGCATTCACCTTCCAAGTAAGAAATGATTGGTCGTTTCATATTATTTCTCACCATTACTTTAGTTCTAGATTAGGACAGGCAGCCCTTTCAGAAAGTCGGTTAGAAAACATGTACAGGGAAAAAAAATGAAAAACTTAAAAGCACACATTTTGAGAACACCTAAGAAATGCCTGACAATGAATATTTCTAATGTATTCATAAGTTTAATTAATGAAATATATCCTATCTCCATGATAACTGACAAAGACCATACTGTTTCTGCTCCTAAACTAAGGAGTCCTTCAAGGAAGAGGAATGGCCAATGTAGGAGAGAATATATAGCCCCCAAATAATATATAATTTATATATAAATAAAGATTATCATGTAGCTCCTTAGTGTAAAGTGAAAACTTTTTAATGTTTACTTAAGAATATGCTTTCTTTTAAATTAACCTTTACCTGACTAAAGAACTAATGAAGAGTCTTGACTGCCCCATGAATATAAGACTTTATCAATGATACCACTTTAATTAGATCAAATAATTTTATCAACCAAACTAAATGCTGCCAAGAGCAGTGGTGGCATCATTCATCTCCCATTTCCTTAAGCAGATTCCTGACAGGACATCTGCAGACCTAGGTCTATCTGACTAGAGCTTGTAGTCTTTGTATAACATGCCACTACCTCCTGGTTTCCGGTAAGTTCAAAGTCTTTAAAAGTCTTGGTGTGCTTTTACAATTATAGTAAGAGTGATTATATAGAAAATTGAGACAGAAAACTCCCACTTTTAGCTTAGCTTTGTAATAAAAAGGAAATGACAAGGAAGTAATATAATACAATGGTTAAGAAACTTTGGGTTCAGAGTTCTTATTCAATTCTAAGTTTACACACTTACTGGCTATATGTCCTTAAACAAATCACTTAATTTCTTCACATCTCAGTTTCTTCAACTAAAAATGAGATGAAAAATACCTATATCATATAATTGTTATAGGCATTACATAGATGAAATATGTCATATTCTTAGCACAAGTCCTATTATTTTGTAAGCCTTTAAAAAAAGATAGCCTAAATAATTACCAAAAACAGAAGCATCATGAATATTCTTAATAAGTTATAACTATATAACACAATTAATATATAACTTTAAAATAATTTTAAACATACCCAAATTTTCTGCTATAAATTCTGGTCAAATCCTTCAAATCAATTAATCTATGTTTACTTCAAAAGAAAATATTCTAAAACGATCAGTATTATCAATTATCATATCATCTTGGTCAGTCAACTACCAACCCTGACATCCTGCTACAGGCTCCTTTCACAGCTCTCATTACCAGTTTCTAACTCATCTGTATTTAAAAGTCACCAGCTATTTCTCATACTTTTCCATTTACATGCTTTTACATAAATACAGTGACGTTCCATGTATTATAATTATTACTATGTAGACAACATTCATTAAGGACAACACTGGTGATAACAACATGTACCAAATGGAGTCATGAATCATTCAAACTTACCCATTAGCCATACTATAATACCACAGCCTATTTTTCTTCTAATTTCCATTAAATAATTGTTGTGATAATTTACTCTAAAAAGAGGAAAGGATTTGGTTAAAAAAAAAGATACTGCTTTATTACAAGTGGTAGCTTTTTTAATTACAGAAGATAAGGCTTCATAGGGAACACTTTCATATTTTAGATACATGCTTTTCTAGTGGTCAATTCAAAAAGAAATCTCTATGTCATTTATTTTTTGTCACTCTCCAGCAGATACAATACCCAATTACAGTGAATAGAAATTCTGAAAATTAGAAGTGAGGCAGTACCTTAACAATAATAATTAGCTTTAATAATTGTCACTATCAGCCTAAGCATTTTATGTAGTAACTTATTTAATCCTCACAACATTCTCATTTCTATATGAGGAAACTGAGGCACTAAGAGGTTAATGTACCCAAAGTTGTACTGAAAGCGTGCTTCCATCTTCTCTATGGTTTATTATTCTATAATTAAAGAGCATGCAAATACAAAATCTTGAGCACATTTCAGATTACATTGATTTCACATGGCCAGTCAAATATTCCAAATGTTTAAACCAATTCTATGTGGTTTTCACATATAAATACATTAGATTATAGATGACCAAAATGATATTTGATATGTGTAAGGTACTTAAGATTATTCATACAAAACAGGCCAGCCAAACTCATTCATTAAACTATTTACCAGAGCATCCAAAAGCAGGGGACATCTTTGGTCACTATATAACCAGGACATTTGTCAAATAAATTTTCCAGGAAGCCAACTTGACCTTGGTACGAGCATATGCACCTTTGTTCGTGTACCTTTCTTTGGAGAAGCCTATCAAATGATATATTATCTATGGAATTCATCAGGTTTAGAAATATATCATTTAAAAAAGATAATAAAGTTAAGAACAATATTCAGAACTCTTGTTCTATCTAGTATGGATTAGCAATGTTTCATTTTGAGTAAAAATTATGTTAGTATTTATTCAGTTTCATGCCCCTCAAAACATATCAGAAAACTGAAAATCCAACAGAGGTTCTAAATTCAATATTACTGTACTCTCTGATCCAGGGTATTTTTCAAAGAAAATAATTATCTGATGTATTAAATGAAAATCATTGTACATTAAGTTTTTAATAATGAACTTTGTACATTAATGTACAAAATCATTGTACATTAAGTTTCTAGCAATGAATTAAGAGAATCTAAAGTTTATCAAAAAATGCAACCATCATTACAGAGCAATTATTCATTTTCAAATGATATGAGGACAACTTATAAAAATTACTGATATACTAGTTTTGTTTTTTTTCTACAGTTGGAAAACAAGGATAGCAAAAATAAATACCAGATATTCAGGATATCTGTAGACATGTGGGAAGGTGGTTACTGTAAAATAGCAGAAGGGAATATAGACCCAACTTCCACTCCATATCTGAGAATTCCAAACTAGCAAACATGTGCTATCTCTTTTATATCCACTTTTGGGGTATTTGTCATGTGAGGCAGGATTTTCCTGCCTTTATAACAATGTATCATCTTATAATCCTTTGTCACACACTTAACAGCATAATTTAACAATATGATTACACCACCAACAAAAACTTTTCCTATATATTTGTGAGCTGATTTGAAAGACAGAGTTTAAAAGACCTGGATGATTTATGTAAAAGTTAATTATAAATGAATATGGTAAACAATACTGTACTGCTACTACACTTAAATTCGTAGAGACCAGAAACTCCTCAGAAATTAGAGTTCCCAATTATTTTCTAGAATTTTTTCCTCTACCTCATGTAATATAGTTATTTTTGTTGATCATTAGAACATCCACTTTAGTGTGATTTTTTTTCAGGGGACAATCCCTTGTATACAGCCAAATACAGAGGGTACCAAAAAAAAAAAAAACTATATACATTTTAAGATGTTATCTTAAGATGTTATATTAAAATGTATATACTTTTTTTTTTTGGCTTGGCACCCCTGTATTTAAGCTTTGAGCATGTTCTCTGTTTATTAAAAAGACATATTGACTGATACTATTAAGTCTCCTGTATTTGATAAGCATTGTGATGACCAATTTTTCACCCATAAAGGTGATTTTAGCATCATAAATGATCATGATTTTGCAGTTAATACGCCCATCCTTGAGTTCATCATTCTCAAGATCTTCCCACCAGCACAGTCTAGAACCTTCTTCCACTGACTTGGTGACTTGGGAAGCATTTTGTACATTTTTCTTCAGGGAGAAAGAAGGGAGGAGAATGGAATGAGGTTAAGAAGGTGGGAAAAATAAAAAGTAAGCCATCTGGTACGAAAGAGAAAGATTTGTAGTTTGTGATATGTATGCCTTTTGACTTTCATTTAAATTTCCAATCTTAATCCTCCTTATTTCTGGGAAAATAATTAGTTCTCAAGTCATTGTGTAAGGCCCTAACAATCTTAAGTGGATGTCTGAATGTTGGCATTTGATTGCAGGTCAAATACCTGACAATCCTTTTCTTACAGGGTGTGCCAAGCGAGTGAGCTTCTTAAAAATAGGAATTGCATGACTATTACTGTAAAAATTCCCATAACTCTATTTTACAGCTTCTTGGAATACCTTAAGCCTAAAGTTAATATTCACTCTAAGGATGGCAGGCTTCGGTATTATTTATGTGTGTGTTGACCTTTTGAGCTATTGTGAGGCTTGGGACAATGATAGGATTAAAAAAAGGGGATGAAGAACAAAATGAATTGCTAGTCTTTGGAGATAAAATAACTAAAAGCATTGCCAGTTTAGCTATATTCTGCTTTAAAGAGTGCCATACCAAAAAATCACCCATCTTTCCACACTTTGTTAAATGAATGTTACATGCTAGGGCTGGGTGTCTGAGTTCACACCCAAGCCTATTTTAAAAAACTAAAGTATCATTTAGCAGTCATCATTTTTGGTCCTCAGTCTAGTCTCCTTCCCTGCTTTTAATTCATGGTATTCCCATTCTCCCACCCACCTAGTCATTACATCTTAAAGTTAATTTTGACACCTCCTTTACCATTATCTAACCATTCACCAAATTTTATTAATTATTCCTATAAAGTGGTTCTTGCCTGATTTCCAAGGCAAGACTAATGATTAAAAACAACCCAGTGTGTCTTACAATGACAGGAATCTTGCCATCAATAGACCACAAGGGCAAGGACTTTCTGGAAGATAAAAACTAGAGGTTTGCAGAAGAGCAAAAATCTCAGCAGCACAGTTGCTGACAAATTCACAACGCCCTGGAGTAAAAGACAAACCTCCAAAAAACTGAATCTTCCCAGCACAAGGTTAGTTCAATGAACCCAAGGTCAGAGACAGTAAAGATTTTGAAAGAAAGCTAGAGTGGCTAATAAATAAATTAATTAATTTAAAGAATTTCTTCCCCAGGAAATAAGATACTTTAAATTAAGTAAAGAACTGAATCAAACATTCTACTAAAAGCCCATACCAATGCAATTAAAAAGAGAAAAGGCATCAGTAGATGACTGGATTAAGAAGCTGTGGTACATTTATACAATGGAGTATTACGCAGCCATAAAGAAGAAAGAAATCTTATCATTTGCAACAACATGGATGGATCTAGAGAACATTATGTTAAGTGAAATAAGTCAGAAAGAGAAAGACAAGTACCATATGATCTCACTTATATGCGGAATCTAAAGAAAAGAATATGTGAATGAACTAATCAGAAACAGTTTTGGGGACACAAAGAAAAAACCAAGAGTTGTTAGATGGGCGGGGGGGGGGGATAAGGGGAAAGGTGAAGGGATTAGGAAGCAGCTGGTAACCACAAGATGGCCTCGGGATTTTTTGAAAATTAATTTGGGGAACGTAATCAATAATGTTGTAAATATTTTGTTGGGTATCCGATGGACATGTGTCCTATTTGGGAGAGCACCTCAGGGATACTGTGGATGCCTGATCATGGCATTGTACACCAGAAGCTAAACATTAATGAATGCCAACTATAATTTTATATATATAATGTGATGGCTCGGTGCGAGGTCGGAGGGATAGTGGATGGGGGGAGAGGGGTTCACAGTGTGAGGGATATAAATGATGAACGTCTAAGTATTACCTTGTCTTGTACACCTGAAACTAATAAATAAAAAAATAAAAATAAAAAATAAAAAAGAGAAAAGGAAGTAATATCCTATGTACATTGAATATGAGAAAAAATTCATTATTTACAGACACTATTACTACACGTTTATAATATCCAAGAGACTCAATTGTAAAATTATTAGAGGCAATAATAGAGTTTTGTAAGTTGGCCAAATACCAGACCAATACATGAAAATAGCTTTCTTAATCACCAAAAATAACAAAATATAAGTTATTATTTTTAAGTACCACTTAAAAGAAACAAAATTATAAAATACAACTAAAATAAATTTAAAAACAAAAAATAAACTATAAAATACACATAAATAAAATTAACCCAAATTGTATAAAACCTATATGAATAAAACTATAAAAATCTAAACAACATAAAAGAATAAACAGGGAGAAAAAAACACGTTCCTTTAAGAGAAGACATTATTTTAATTATACTGATCCTGTCCATATTAATCTGTAAATTCAGTAAAATCCTTTAGTTTATGATAAAGATGTTATTTCAAATTTGGTAGTGTTGAGACAATCAGCTAGCTATCTGGAAAATACAGGATGCAATATTATTTGTGTTCCTGCCATAATTATTTGATAAATAGTTAGCCTGTACACGGTTCTGTTTATGTATTTGAAGAATAGGGCTGGATAAGATTGTTTTTAAGGTTATTTATAGACTTAAAATTCCATGAATCTTTGGATTTATTACTATCAGTTCTAGGATGCTATTATCTAACCACTCCAACCCAAAATGATATTTCCTGTCTCTGAACACCTACAGAAACCATAATCTACGGTACTAATTTTGTCATTTACTGTGTCTTTTCTTTGTAGCTACAGATATGCTCCCTGTACCTATTGTCCAAATATCTCCTCAAGGACAGAGATCAGTCAGTGCTGAGCATATTCAAATAATATTTGGAAAAAAGAAAAAGAATACAAAAGCTAGGGGGAAGTGGGTTAAAAAGGAGAGAGAAATAAAATGATGAACAGCTTATAGAGAAAACGCTAGATTTATAAATCAGAAATATTTCTGCAACCTAAGAGAGTTGACAATATTTGAATTATTCTGAGCATATAAGCAGACTTCTTTTCCACAGGAAACAAAATATTATAATACTATTGCTCTCCTAGAATGTACTACAGTATTCCATGGTCTTTTTCTCACAGATATCATTAGCTAGCTCACACACTATCAACCCCTAAAAACATTGCTCAATTCTGTGTTCTCCTCCAGCATCATTTCCCTGCTCCCTTCCTCAGCAAAACATTGTTGAAAAAGATAGGCTTGCTGTTTCCACTTCTTTATCACCTAGTGAGGTGATATCAAAACAAATAAAATGTGCTTTTTAAGTACAAACGTTTTTGTTTTTGTTTTTGTTTTCTGCTTGCTTTGTCTCCTCTCCTTTATCATATGAGGTGAGGTTGAGAATCTTTCTCTACATGGTGGCCATTTAGGCTTGCTCACATGTGAATTTCCCATTCACATCCTTTGCCCAATTTTTCTATTGGGTTGTTTGTCTTATCCTTGTCAATTTGTAAAATTATCTGTAAATAACCGGTTAAACTTTCTCTATTATTTTCATAAAAATATCTTCCCATATGTACATTTTGCCATCCGACTATTTAGGTCTACTTTATTTTTAATTTTCTGAATTTTCTGTCTTGATTCGGAGGATTTCCACAGCCCATAAAAGAAGTGTATTCAGTTTCCTAGTGAGTGGTTTTTTCCTACTTTTAAATCTTTATCCACATGAAAATAGTTTTAGTAAAATGGTAGGGTCCCAAATTTATTTTCTTTTAGGTATAGCTAGGAAGATGATTTAGCATTATTATTAAATAATGAAACCTGTCTCAATGATTTAAAATGTCATCCTTGTTATATCCTAAATCCCCATATATTCTAGGATCTATTTTTGGATTCTATATTGCGTTCTGCATTAATTGTATAGTACTTCTTTCCATAGCTTCATTTTCAACAGTCTTTCATCCCTTTATTTACAAGTGTGATTCTTTTAAATAATAGATAACTAGGTTTTGTTTTTTAATGCAATTTGATACATTCTTTAATGACAAAATTTTATCTATTCTCATTAATTTTAGCAGGTTAAATACTTGATTTTATTTTCTCAGTTTGCTTTAAGTAATATATTTTTTTGCTTCCTTTTTTTATTATTGGTGATTTAAATATTTTTTTCATTTTTTCTTCTTGAAAATTTCAATATACTTAGTTAATAGTTAACTTATCCTTCCTGGAACTCAAAATTGCATAAATGTTTTTCCACTATTATTTAAAAAACTGAAAACAACAGAAGAACAGGACAAAGAAACAAAAATTCATAGACACAGACAATAGTTTAGTGGTTACCAGAGGGTAAGGGGGGAAAGGGGTGTTAGATGAGGGTAAAGGGGATTAAATATATGGTGATGGAAGGAGAACTGACTCTGGGTGGTGAACACACTATGTGATAAATAGATGATGTAATACAGAATTGTACACCTGAAACCTACGTAACTTTACTAACCATTGTCACCCCGATAAACTTGAATTCAAAAAAATTATTAGCCCCATCAAAATATTATTTTCCTTACCTAAGGTCCAATCCAAGAAAAGGAGTCCTTTAATATACTTTCACTGCTTTCCTCTTCTCCCTTTTCCATTGCCCACTCCGGATAAGGCTTTTTAACACTTTTATTTCCCCTTCCTCCTCTGCCCTTCTTTCCTCTTTCTAAAAACTAGGTTTTCCCAAGTTCTAAACTATTATTAGGATGTTTCTTAAAGTATGCTGCTTCTACTTCAAATATTGAAATTATGCATTCATTGTATTACACACACACACACACACACACACACACACACACCAGGTTTTATTGCTCACCATTTTTTCTCTCTTTTTAATCTTCCCCTCTATTGAGATCTGAATTCTGATTTAAATCTTCCTCCACTAGAATCTTTAGTCAAACATTTTTCTCAGTTGTGATATGTGAGTGATATATTACTAAATGCTTGTATATCCATAAATATCTTTTCTCCTGACTTAAGATTATAGCTTGACTGGGAATAGGATTGTTGAATTGTAAATTTATTCGCTCAGAGTATGAGGATATTATTTCAACACTTTATCCCACTCCAAATGTTACACATGAAATATCATTCTATTTTTTTCTATCCATATATATATTCTTTACAGAAGTTTGTAGAAATTTTTCTTTGTATCTAAAATTCAAGTATATTCCCTGGATATATCAGACATACCTGAAACACAGTCTACCCCTTTGAATCAGCAGGTTTTGATTTTTTAATTCAGAGCCATTTTCTCTCATGATTTATTATAATTATTATATTTCATCCATATCTTTTTTCTCTCTTTTCAAACTTCTATTATTTATAGGTACTTCTCCTGGAATCATGCTCTGCTTTGTTTCTTTTCATTCATTATTTTCTTCTTTTTAAATTTTACCACACAATTTTATTTTGTGGTATTTATTCTGTTTGGCCTTCCAGGCCACAAATTTGGATCTCAAGAGTGATAGTCATTTATTTTTTAATTGACTACAAAATTTTTTAACTTGAAAAGTATGTTTTTTAGTACCACAGTCTTCTTTATTTTATTTATTTTTTTACTATGCTTATTTTGTCCATATGTGTGCTTTTTGCCATTGTGTTAAGTTTGCTATATGTTTCCTTCAGAAGTTTTTGATGAGCACCTGATCTGTTTTATCTCCTTTCTCTGGCTGCTGAGCTCCTTCAATTGCATTATCATTTTCCCCTATTGGCTTATTGAGGCTACTGTTTTGTTACTAGAGGCAGTCTTACAAGCTAGAAGGTGAACTGTTCTTAAATCCTGTAGGCTGAAGGTTGAGCAGCAGGCATTCTGCCTCACTATACCAAGGCTCCAGTAGGAAGTCTTCCATCTCTCCATTTTCTGTCCATACCAGCTTAGCCTCAGGAGCAAGGAATCTTCAGCCCTACCCCCTTGCAGTTCCTTCTTGGCAGCTGTGGGGTCATGGAAACCCACTCACATTGTCCAGTGTCAACTTTACCCCTGGACATCCAAAAACTTCTGTTGGCCAAGCTCTTCCCAGGTTCTGTTGTGATTCCATCTTTGCACAAGACTCTCAGGTTGTTCTCTAGGTTCTTTGCTCACCCATGGAAAATTCTTCATCACATCCCTTCATCCAGGACTCCCACTAAACCGAAAACAACTTGGCCCCAGGAGAGGCAGATATATTGGAATTTATAATAGAAGAGAAATATGATATAGTTTCGTTACTATCTTGTCAGGATTCCTCAATTCACTGTATTTAGGAATAACATCCAAACTCCCTCCCATGGCGAGCAAAGCTCTCTGTAATCTCATCCCTATCTACTTGGGCAAACTCAACTTATACACTCTCTCCCTTATTCACTTTAAGTGAGTCATAATAACTTTGCTTTTATCCCGCAAATATACTTGCACCAGTCTCATTCTTACCTAGGACTTGCTATTCCCTCTATCTACAATACTCTTCTCCTCTTGATTGTTAACTTCTCATCTTTCAAGTCTCACTCAAATGTCATGTCTTCCCAGAGGTCTTATTTATTCAAATGCTGTCCCCTGAATGACTCCATCACATTATTTTACATTTTTTATATCACCAAACACCATCTGAGATTATCATATTTTTATATTTATTCCTTGATATACTTATTATGTTTCCTCTTTTGAATCTCCAAGAAAGTATGGATCTATTCAATTAGTTAATAGTTTTTTTTTGTTTTTCAATAGATGTTTATTGAATACATGAACACATTTCAATTGCTTTGGAGCAAGAGGAAAAATATAAATTAAATCTTTGCAATTCCAATAATGAGTCACTGGTTTTGAAGTTCTGTCTGCCAAAATAAAAGCTAGGGGCAGGGCAATTTAGTCTGGTGCTCTGTGAAGGTCCTACTGTGGGAAATCATCCATTAGGTTGAGATCAGAAGCAGTTGAGAAAATGATTCTTATGTAAAATTTCTCAGAGATTTCTATGTATCCCACTTTGAACCTTTAAGTAGCATATAACTGAAAGAGCAGCGGAAACAGTTTGCAGTCCAGACATGAAAGGGTATTGCCATAGTACAAAAAGAAAAAAGATCTCCTCCCCTTTTGAGGACATTTCTGTCAAGTTTTATGGCATCAATGTTTGAGCATGGAAGATAAATCTATTAGTTGATCTTTTGAATTCATCTCATCAAAATGAATATTATGACCTATTAGGCTACTATTAGGAAATAAATATTTTTGCCTCACCTTGCCATATAATTTATTGTGAATGAATTGAGATAATAAAAGACAATTTTCAAAAAGACACATATTTACCATACATTGCATTTTTTTCTCCAAATGAGTCATGATCCGAGGCAATTTTAATACTATGTATTTGATGATATTAAAGTATTTAATTCCTGGGATGTAGGTAGTAGTAACATGAAACCAGTTTGGCCGTTTATTCATAACTAATAAAGCTGAATGATGGGTACATGGGTTTTGTTACACTAGTCTATTTGTTCTTGTATATGTTTGAAATCTTCCGCACTGAAAACTTAAAAATTAAAAAAGTAATTATTCATTTTACTTTTAAACAGATAAATGAAACATTTCATGGATCCAAACTGAGAAAACAGTATGTCAAATCTCATATTGTCCAAGTAAGGTATGTAAAATAGCCTGAGAGGCACAGAGAAAAAGTTTTTGTCTTTAGCTTTCATATCTCATACTCAGCAGAACATCTTTGCTTGGTATACAATTGAAAGGTTGAAATAAAATTAAATTGAGGGGCTTCAAAACCACTAGTATTTTCAAAAGTGAAATAATGGTCTGGTGAAAAATTATTAAACCAGAACAAAGAGTCCAGCTGATTCTGAGTTTCAGATAAAGATTAAATGTATTTCTTTTTTATTTGAAGGCACAAAGTCAAAACACAAATCTAAAATCAGGAGATGATTTTAATAGAAAGAAACAATGGGTACGATAAGAGAACCATGTACAGAATATCTGATCCAGAAATGGCAAACGAGTAGCCAATGGGCTGATTCTAGCTTAGAGTTGTGGATTAAATGTATAAATTGGGAAATTTCACATTAAAAAATAGAACTCTCACAATGTGTTGGAAAATTAAAAGATCTGACAACATGGAGCCCACATTCCCACATGGTAATAATACACTGAAACTGAGACCGCATGTTTTACAGCAATCCCTAACACTCACACAATATATGCAGAAGTATTTACACCCAACCAGCTTCTGTCTTTTATCTTACCTTCCTGGCCCCTCTAAAAATCCAAATCTACAGCTATTTTCTAGCAGTGACAATGTTTGTCCAAATATCCAAATTATTTTCCTTGCAATAGACAAAGAAAATAATAACTACAATCACTAATAGAAATATTAACATACTTTGAACTCGACCTCTCCCTAAAACTCGAACTTGTGATATTTAACATTTTTGGTTTATTTTTAAATAATCTATGCTCTTAAACAGTATCCCCAGAGAACTTTATATATGCTATGTACACACACACACACACACACACACACACACACACACACATATACTATTAACCCATTTAACCTCATAAGAACCCTGTATGGTGTGCATATATTAGTTTTCCATGTCACAGATGAAGAAACTTAAGCAAAAGAAGGTTAAGTGACTTGCCAAGACAACACATTTAATAAATAATAAAGTTGTAGTTTGAACCCAAGTAGTCTTATCTAGATTATTGCATCAATTGATCTAATCTTCAGCTTTTACTCTTGCTCTGTGAAGGTCCTACTGTGGTTCCTACAATCCCTTTTCCACATAGTTTCCCACAAATTCCAAACTTCTTATACGGCCCCATCTTGTCTGGTCCAGGCCCTATCTGTCTCTGACCTCATCTCATACCCTCATCCTCACTCAGAACTTTATATCCACACTGACCTGCTATATTTTTCCAATAAACATGCAAAATTTTTCCCACCACAGGGCTGTCCAAAAACATCAAACAAAGTTAAACAGATAAGGAATATTTTATTCCAGGCAACTAGGGTACAGAGGCCAGAACTAAGTCATAAATCCCCTGAAACAATAGGGCCGTAGGTAGTGTTTTTAAAAGCTAGGGTGAGAGGGAGATCTTAAGCCATCTATGTTTAACTTTGCCCAAAGATTAAACTCTTATCTCCATGACAGAGGTAATTTTACAACTTGGGGTAAGGAGCCTACCCAAGTTAGGCTTCCACCCTCCCACGGAAACTGAGAGATAGAGGGGCTACCTCCTTTGATGGTTGCATTTCAAAGAGATGGCTTTCAGGTCCCTGAAAAAGATACTTCAGGGGTTGTTAAACTGCAAGAGGCTTTTAAAAGATTTATATATAATTCAAAGGGGCAGAGTAAGAATTGACAATTATTAGTTTTTCTAAAGTAAATGAGCTAAGTAAAGGGATATCAGGGGCCTAGAGTCAGGAAGAAGCTTGCCAAACATTTAATATTAGAAAACTGAGGGGAACATTGAGAGTATCTCGGCCAAGGCCTTTGCACTTGATGTTCCTTGTTTCTGGAACATGCCTGCTTCAGATCTTACCATGACTCCTTTTCCTTATCATTAGGGTCTCACTTGAAAGAGGCCTTTGCTGAGGCTTTCTATAATGTTCTCACCTCTACCCTTCAAGTCATTGCTCTATTGTCTTCATATAACTCACCTTGAAGATTATTTTATTTCTTTGGTTTCTTTTTTTTATTTAACTATTTTATTTTATTAGTTTCAGGTGTACAAAGCAATGTAATAGTTAGACATTTACACCCCTCACAAAGTGATAACCCTCCTCCCCCCATTCACTACCCCTCTGATATCATACATAGCTGTTACAATTCCATTGACTCTATACCCTATGCTGTACCACATCCCGTAAATATATATACATATATACTGTACAAAGGAAATAAAAATAATACATGTATACATATATATATAAAATTATAGTTGATATTCAATATTATTCAGCTTCAGCTTCAGGTGTATAGCCCAGTGCTCAGACCTCTATACAGTCCATGAGTGGTTTTCCTAAAAAGACAAGTGCCCATCTGACACCCTACAAAATCTTTACATTGTTGATTATATTCCCCGAACTGTATTTCATATCCCTGTGGCTATATTGTGATTACTAATTTGTACTTTCTAATCCCTTTACCTTCTCCCCCATCACCACCCCTCTCCCATCTAGGAACCCTCAGTTTTTTCTTTTCCCTATATATCTGAATCTTTTTCTGTTTTGTTTGTTCGTTTATTCTGTTCTTTAGATCCCACATATAAGTGAGATTATAGTTTTCTTATTTACCTGTTTCGCCTATTAGCATGATAGCAGGGACCTTGCGGTTTTATATGATGATAATTGATACAGTTCTGGTACCTAAAACTCTGTCTGGCATATTGCCTGGGCTATATAATACACGTTTGTTAAATGAATAAACTCATGAATTAAAAGGTCAGGAATGTAAAGGAAAACTGCCACTGGCAAAGAATTACAGGTACTTGTCATATAAAACTAAAGAATTCCAGGCATTTGTCATTGAAAACTGAAGAGCATTTTATGAGTCAAGAGAAGATAAAATTAAAATAACTTTGTTTTCAGTAGAAAAAAGGACCATATTATCCTAATGATGTCAGATTAAGAATCCATATATCTATATTTAGTTTAGTTTCAGATTGTTATTTGACCCAGGAGAAAAGTTCAGAGTGACATCCACGGTTTAACAGAATCTTTAAAATAAACAGAGTAATATGATATGTCCTTGTCTATTGTATAAAAGAGAAAGGGTTTGTCCCTACAGATCAGAGAAGAAAAGATTAGCATTGCATCTGCATAAAACCAGAAGAGGTGAGAATACTTAATAGATTAGCACGTAATTGCTCAATGCTGAATACTGTACAAAGGAAATAAAAATAATACATGTATAGCACTCGGAGAAAGAGCATCTAGTGTACATATACTCATACCCTAAAACATAAAGTAATAAGAAGTGATATAGAAATTAGCTAATTTACCTATTCAGAATTATCCTGGAAAGATATTGAAATAATAAGACTA